>NC_141691.1:1210525894-1211125894 GCF_964263255.1 Lissotriton vulgaris
TGAACTGCGAATTCTCTCCCTGAACGTCAGGGGGCTCAATAACCCGGTCAAGCGGAGGGCAGTCCTCTCATGTCTAGAACACAAGAAGGCCGATATATGTCTTCTACAGGAGACACATTTATTACAGAAAGACAGCACTAGGATGAGGGCACGTAGCTTCCCACAGCAATTTTTCTCATCAACCTCGAGTAAAACAGCTGGGGTTGCGATATTGGTGTTGCAGTGATTTAGAGGGCAGGTACTACAGAAGGGAGCGGAGATTAGGGGAAGGCTGCTGCCTACCGTTTCTCCTTGGGGGGATCTGAATTCACGATTTGCTCAGTCTACGCCCCCAACGAGGGGCAGGAGAAGTTCCTTCAAACAGCGCTAAGCGAAGTCGCAGCCTCCACAGACAGACATATCCTATTTGGTGGGGACCTCAACCTGGTACTAGATAACACCTTAGACAGGTCTGCGCAGCGCACTACTCAGGCGGGCACCCTCTCTGGTGGGGGGTTGGCCAGGTGGGGGGAGCTGGGTATAGTGGACCTGTGGCTCGATCTCCACCCGGGTGCGAGAGCATACTCATACTTCTCAAACGCACACTGTACCTACGTGAGATTAGACTACTTTCTAGCCTCCACCTCCTTTCGGGGTTTGACATCCACTGTTGACATAGGGGTAGCATCCCTCTCGGACCATGCCCCGATTTCGGCGACGTTCCTGCTTCCCCCGGTGACGCGTCCTACTCGCTGCTGGAGACTGCGCGACACACTTTTACACCACAAAGATACAGTGGAGTAAATAGCAGGAACGATTAAAGACTACTTACATCACAATAGCATATCCGACACCTCACCGGCAACACATTGGGCAGCTCTGAAAGCAGTTCTCCGGGGCGAGTTCATAGCAATATCGGCGGCCGAGAACAGAGCCAGAGCGGATAAAAGGGACAAACTCACACAAAAGGTTAAGGAGCTTAAACGCATCCACCAAAGGACGTGTGCCCCCAGGATTTGGAGGCAACTGACGGTGGTCAGGAAGCAGCTGAGTGCGTTAGACCAGGATAGGGCAGAGTTTGCTGCTCCTAGAGTGCGACATATGTACTATACCGGGGGGGACAGATGCGGCCATTTATTGGGCCGGGCGCTTAGGGAGACGAGACAGCGTCACACGGTGAAAGAGCTCCGGAGACAGGATGGAGGTCTGGCAACGGAGGATGCGGAAATCGCGGCTACTTCAGCGACTTCTATGCCTCATTATACTCTGGGGCCACACTAGATCTCGCGGCAGGTGAGGCTTTCTTGGAATCCTCCCCGCTCCCGGTGCTTACACCAGACCAGGCGGAGTTCTTGGACCGCAGCATCAGACCCGAGGAGGTCATTTCGGCCATCTCCAAGCTTAAACTTGAAAAGGTCCCGGGGCCTGACGGCTTCACAGCCATATTTTCTAAGACGTTCTGCACACATATAGCACCTTTGCTCACTACCCTCTTTAACTCTTTCTCAGAGCCGGGCGCGATCCCGCGAGACCTACTAGATGCCACCATCACTGTTATCCCCAAACCGGGGAAAGACCACTTCAAGTGCGAAGCATACCGGCCCATTTCGCTACTGAACGTAGACCTGAAATTGTACACAAGCATACTGGCGGCGAGACTTGGCCCGTTTATGCAGGGGCTGGTTGATCCCGACCAGGCCGGGTTCACCCCGGAGCGGCAAACTGTGGACAACACAAAGAGGGCGCTGCACCTAATAGAAAAAGCTACGCGGACAGAAAGGGAGTATATGATGCTTGCGATCGACGCAGAGAAAGCGTTCAATCGAGTCCACTGGCCATACTTGGAGCAGGTCCTGGTGGGGGCCGGCTTGGCGGACAGGTTACGTACCTGGATACTAAATTGCTACTCAAGGCCATCGGCGACGGTACGCGTTAACGGCTGCTCCTCCCCCCGCTTTTCCATCGAGCAGGGTACGAGACAGGGGTGCCCGTTGTCGCCCTTGCTTTTTGCTCTCTATATGGAGCCGTTGGCGCGGGCAATGAGACTTGCCCCCTCAGTTTGCGGAATTAAAATCGGGGCCTTTGAACACACTATAAGTTTGTATGCTGACGATGTTCTGCTGTCACTATCCTCCCCCCGAGAGTCTATACCGGCGTGTGTTAGCATTCTCGACGCTTTTGTTGGGTGTCCGGCTTTAAGGTTAACTTGAGCAAGTCGGTTGCATTGGATCTTTCTCTGGCGGTGCCTATCCGTGCCCATTTACAGGGACTCTTCCCCTTTCCCTGGGCCTCGGAGGCTATCCCTTATCTAGGGATTCAGCTGGCGGCCACTCTACAGGACACGGTTCGACTTAACTATGCCCGGCTCCGGCAATTGGTCCGGTCAGAGTTGGGTAGATGGAGACATCTTCTGCTATCCTGGCTGGGCAAAGTCGCGCCATTAAAATGACGATCCTTCCGCAGGTCCTCTACATATTTCGCGCCATACCTCTGAAACCCCCGGAGGGATGGATTCACCAGACACAATCCGAACTAGCGCAGTTTATTTGGAATGGAAGGCGACCAAGGATGAAACTCCGTTTGGCAATGCTGCCCCCGGAGAGTGGTGGTCTGGGGATACCGGATCTGTTGCTCTATTACCAAGCGGCGCAACTGCGAACGTTGGTGGAATGGAGCAAGTGGGAGTCTGAGAAGCACTGGCTCTTTCAGGACCAGGCAGGGCCGCACGCTTCAAGAAGTCCCCTTCATGCGAAGGCAGCACCGGCCCCCTAACCTCTACGCCTCGTATATTACGAGGACCCCGCTGGAAGTGTGGGATCTCGTGAACGTTGCACATGAGTTGACATCCTTTCCGTCGCCACTGACACCCATTCTGAATAACCCGGACTTCAGTCCTCGCCAAAACACAACGGCCTTCGCTCGTTGGGGCCCGGCTGGATGCAGGGTACTTTCCCACCTATACACAGCGGAGGGAGTCATTCCCTTTGATGTCTTCCGGCGGGAATTCAGCATGCCCGAGGAGGAGCGGCTTCGATATCTTCAGATGCGACACTGGGCGCTCCACAGACAGATCCGAGGAGAGGTGGACCGCAGACTTAGCACGTACGAATATTGGCTGTTGTCAAGGAAATCGGACAGGAAGCTCATTTCAGACCTCTACCGCGTGCTGCTTGGCAGACACACACACACCTACAACTCAGGGAGGGCAAGATGGGATAGAGATCTGGGACGTACACTCAGCAATAAAGAGTGGGAGGGCATTTCCTATCGGGCTTGACACTCTGCCTACCATATGGGCCTGACTGATACCTTTACTAAAATCACCACGTACTGGTACTGATGGAGCAAGGATTCGCACGTAACGCGACTTGCTCTCTTCATGAACCTCGCCTGAATCATAACTGTACTAACTCCGATTGTTTGTCATTTTATTTGTATTTCCCCAACACACGGGTGTCCCTAGGAGGCTTGCCTATGTGTTTTTCATCATAATCAAGCTTGCACATTAATAAAATGGCCGCTTTGCAGAAATCCAGTCTGCGCATGCGTCGGTCATACCCATGTGATGTGACGCACTCGCAATCTGGAGGGAAAAGTTCGCTCATGCGCAGTGGTGTTAAAATGGCCGCTTGTCACTAATCATGCTTCATGCTATCTTAAGCCGCTTTTATCTATGCATCTTTTCTGCACTAACTCTTAATGCAATAAGTATTATAAAATAAGGGATTAAGAGTAGTTGGTCATGGTGTACAGTGTATTCATTTTATTCTGTGTTATTAATTTGTTTTCGCTTACTTTTCATGTACCGCGTAAATGAGGGCCTTGAAGTAGGGGATGGACTCCATTTTGAAGCTGACGTATCCCTCATCACGTGATCAAAGATCTGGGACGTGCAGCAATGGAACCTGACCAGATTGGCCATTGAAAAGGGGACTGTCCTTTCCCGGCGCACCTTTTGCCCTTGAAGATGTGCTATTTTTATTCTGAATGTGCAACAATGTTGCAAACCTTTTCTTCACTATTGTACTTTCCCACACGTAGGCCTGGGAACCCAGGTGTTAGGGGGAGGGTAATGTCACGTGAAGTATAGGTGGTACCTATGATCTAACCACCTCCCCTGACCAATCAGAAGATGGGGCTTTGTCATTTTGCAACATTTATGGGTGGTCCTGGGGACCTAAAATTGTATAAATAGCCTAGGTTAGCTTAGAGAAATTGTCCGACTTGTCCGAGTAGCAGACCTGTCACTGACCCTACGAACTCTATAGGTGCCTGATACAGAGTGCTGCGGAGCATTCTGCCTGAAACTTTCCACAAACTCCAAGGGGTGGAAATTAGTCCTAAGTGCTAAGCAAAGCACTTTTCTGGGAGATTCGAAGACCCAATCGGGGTTATTGGCGGATTCCGTGCAGAAGAGGGGGTAACGCTGGCGTTGCATCCGAACCTGTGAGGGGTTGGTCGTGCCTTGGTGAACCCAGTCCTGACCCAGACCTGAGGGGTATCCTGTCCTGACTGTCCATGAGCTGTACCTGCTCACCTTCTGGTATTCCTGAATCCTTGAGGGTCCTTGTCCCGTTCTTTCTCAACTGACCCGTGACCAGGGTTAGTCCTCATTTTCACCTAGGTAAATATTGACATAGGTGTCTGTCTATACTATACTCTCAACTTTTCCTCCTCTGATTAAAGCAATCTTGCCTGTGATATTCTCCATATCTCCTTTGAATGTAATTTCATGCAATTGATTATTAGTAAATGTTCCACTTCTTACCCTTCCTATAGGACATTGTTAAACCCAAATGTTTATCTAGATTGTTCCACTTATTCCCTTTCCCTTAGTATGGTTGCCGTGAAGTTAGCAAAGATAGCATAAGGTTTAGGAATTAGTATAAAGGTATTAGGCCATACATTAGGTCTTTCTCACGTCCTTGCCCTAGTTTAAAACATATTAGTTAATATGTTTATTATTCATGCCCTATAGTATTCCCTTTTTACTCTATGATACTCACTTTAATTCAGAGCTACATTCTGGTTCTGATTTTTATCATTGATGTATTGCTTTGCATTTGCCTACTTGTAATGGCATTTTCGTCCTAAACTTATACTATATAAAACCCTTAAAACCATCAAGGTGTCTGTGGTCATTATACAATAGAGAAATATTAAAAGTATTACATATGTGAAGAATTTTCTCCCTTTTAGGAAAACCCTTATCACCTGTCCACTGCTAGCTCCTGATCCGTCAGGAGTAATGTGCCTGTGGTAAGTCAGGTACATGAATAGTAAGTGGTGTAAGAGTCACCCACTCCGTTACTCATAGAGCGTAGCAGAGGTTTTCACCCGGTTCATTGCATCGTATGCACGCCAGGGCCCAGTGCGTGGAAAATTTGGTAATCTAAGTGAGCCGGGTGACCCGCGCGCTCTATCAGTAATTTCTGGTAGCAAGAGGAATGGTTAGGACTAGTAAGATAGGTAGATAAGATAGTTAGGAAATAAAACCGTGAAAAATAAATGTGCTGCTAAAATTGTTTTAATATTAATTATGTTACTTAATATTTTATTGCGCAACTGTTTTTAAATATTTTAAATGTTTTGAGAAAATTTTATATATATGTATTGCTGCTAAATATTATATGTTTTATTAACCAATTGTGTGTGATTGTTGAGTGTTGTCTGGAATCCCCGGGGAATTGTATAACGGATGGTGAGTAGAATCCATCGCGTTCTGAGGTCATTTGTAGGGAGGAAAGGTTAGTGCATGGTTCAAGTGGAACTGGAAGCACTAATTAGGTCTTTTTCGGAAAACTGTATGAATGACAGTGACGGGACTGCTGATAGAAACCTTGGTCTGATATCACCTAGTAAGGGTCACACTAAGGGAGTAATAGAGTCATCGGAGCTTGTATGATAGCAAAGGGAAGCGCTGACGAACCCCAGGCTTAGTATATATCCCGGAAAGTGGATGAGACTGGGTAATAGCAGGTTTTCTAATGCTTGCGTGAGGGTAGGCAAGAGAAGTCTATCCGAAGTGTATGAAAAGTAGACAGAAGTGGTTTACTTGCAGTAAAAGAAGAATTTTCTATCTCTTTAGAACACTCCTACACAATGGCGAATGTTACACGTTGTTGACTAAAATTAATATTAGCATCTTAGAGAAAATACAAAGTTTCCGTTACCTTGTAAAGGAGGGAGTCAGTCGAAGGGCTGCTCTGACATCACTCCGTGCCGCGCTGGGATTGGTTAAACCAGCGGGTGTGTAGTGAAGCCGAAATTGTAAGGGAGGGGTGAGTGCCTGAGCGTGAGAACGCGTCTCGCGAAAAGGCCGCACACCCATTGGTCAAGAACTTTTGCAACCTCTGCACTGATTGGTTGTTGAGAAATTGGAGTCGCGCTAGCATTGGAAGCACAAACGAAGTAAACATTTTCCGCACCGAGCTTATAGATTGTTACGAGCGGTGTATATGGTACCCTGATTTTCTGCCTGATCCAAGGAATCTAGGGTGTCATAAAGAGTTGATGAGCAAAGGCAGACCTCACAACATGTACGGAGGAAAGAGAAAAATGTCATTTGTCAGCAAAATAAAGAATTTCTTCAAAACTGACAAACCCCGTACGAACTAGGGAAGGCGTGATCATTCCTCCGCCAAATACTCCAGCGTCTTTCATGATGTTGGAGAAAGGGTATCATACCTGTGTATGGTTAGAGAACTGGGTAAAGTACATTGCGGAGGATGGAGTTTTAGCCTTTCCCATTGATGGTACTTTTAACGGGAGAATCCTATTTAACCTGAGGACCCGAATGAATGAATTACATCCCAGACCTAGATTAACGCAGTATGAAGCTTTAGAGGAATGGGAAATTGAGGCTCTAGAGCGAGACAGACCCCGGATGGACAAGGGAGTGACCCGATGGTATCCAAAAATGGTAAAGGAAACCAAGGAGCAGAAATTGAAACAGTGGAGACAAAATATGATGGTAGAAGGGTTATTTCCTATGTTCGGAGCTAATGAAATGGTGGGAGGGAAGAAATGTACTGAGAAAACCCGACACATGATGCCCCTGGGTGAATCGGAGGATGAGTTTTTAGAAGACTTATTCATGAAAAATCCCCCGCCTTATAATGAAGACACCAGATCTCAGAATCAAACTACCCCATTGAGACCTTCAGGAAGAAGAAGTACTAGTGAAGCCGATTCCACAGGGATAGAACAGAGAAGAGCGGGAGGAGAGGGATTTGGTAAACCCGACCCCGTGGTCCCGAATTACAACCCCTTTGGTGAGGGACTAGTTTTATCGACTCCATCAGCTCCGAATATTTATCCTTCCCTAGTACCTCAAATGATACAGGATCCCCCCATGAATCGAGTATTACACGAGCAGGAAAGGGATGCCCTGAGAGGACAGCGGAATGATCTCATACATGCCATAGCTCAGATTAATCCAAATCCTGAAGCCCTGACGATTCCAGTAACCATTGGTCCAGTTTTTCCTCTATATGGGGACAGAATGAATACTCCAAAAACTCCAGTCATAACCCAGATGATGCCCCCGCCCAGAAGGGAACCACTCATTATTGATGACCAAACAAGTGAATGTGAGTCCATGGTTTCCTTGATGGATCTGCCTAATAGGGAACAGGGACCTAGTGTGTCTCGAACGGGAACTCAGACTAGGAACAAAGACGTACTAATAGAGTCTTCATCAGGAACTCAAAGTGCGACCGTGGTAACTCCCGAGGAAATAGAAAGATGGACCCGAGAATTAGAAAAGGGAACTCCTCATCCGAAACCATTAGATATTTATAAGCTAAGGATAGAGCTGGAGGAACTGAGCGCAGGGAATGTGAGTTTAGACCGATTGAATGTCCGGGAGGAGGATGAGTTGTTGTTCATGTGCAAACACCTTACTCGGAACGCAAAAATGTACTATGACAAATTAATGGACACAGCAGTATGTATGGGAATAGATATCAGCAGATCCAAGGTACTACAGAAATCCTACAGGGTAGAATTTTCAGACAAAGATCTAGAAAACCTGAATACCGCAGGGAAGAAAACGCAGATTAAGGAACTGATAAACTTAGCACAGAAATGGGGAGATCTAGACAAGTGGAAAGCCAGGTGGGCAAAGAAAAAGGAGGATAGCAAGGAAAGACCACGGACTGCTGAGTACGTCCTACAAGAAGTTGACAAACCAGAAAAATTATGTCCCATGAGAGAAGTCCCAGGGGGAAAATATGTCCATGTCCCTTGGTCCAGACAAGATATAGTATCATTTACCAATGACTTCCCTAAATTGAGGGAGAAGCCGGTTGAGTGGTACCGACAGGTTGAACGCTTCATAAAGGTTCAGAAATGTCTCCTGAAAGACCTGGATGGGTTTTTCGACATTGTAGTACCTGTAGATTTGTGGACCGAATGCAAAACTGAAATTGATTGGCCAAATGAGGAATATGCACGAGATGACAGAACAGGAGCTCCCTCACCTGAAGTAATGAGAAAGTATGATCAAGTCATACAATACCTAAAGAAAAAGGTACCTGCAAAGGAAACTGATTGGACCCGTATAGATAGAACTACCCAAGAGCGTGATGAATCAGTTCACTCCTTTTATGAAAGGTTACTACAGGTGTTCAAAACTTACAGTGGAATCGATAATGTGGACATGAAGGATATGACCCATTTCAGTTATCGATTCGTGTTAGGATTGAGACCTGAAATATCCCAGTGGATTAGAGATAACAAAATCAGTTGGCAAGGGAAACCCATTGATGATGTTCTCAAATATGCCAAATACTGCGAAGATGAGAACGAGAACAAAAAGAAAGCCCTAAAAGAAAAAGTTATGTGGGCTCAGGTGAAATTAGCTGAACAACAAGAAAAACAGTTAAGTAAAATGACTAACAGTAATAATGATACAAATCCGAATAATGGGGGTGGAGGCAGGCCCCGGGTAAAAATGAGTAGAGAAGATGCTATGGGAAAATTCCCCTGTCACGGATGTGGTCAGATGGGGCATTGGAGAGATAAATGTCCGCACTCGCAGGCTGGTAATGCCCCCGTAAATGGTTTAAATCCACAGGTGCAGAAAGAGGGGATCCGAAAGACCCAACAGCAGGTAAATCAACCCCCAGTGCCACGCGCTCCTAGACAGAATTATAGGAATCAGGGTCAAGAGAATGAAAGGGTCGAAGTGTGGGAAAGAGAGAATGAAAGAAATGCACCCATTCCTCAGTACCTGTTAAATGATACTTTCCTCTGCGATGATCAATACTGACGGGGCCTGAGAGGGGAGGACAAGGAGTGCGTGCTTGGCGCTTCCGTACCGGTAGACCAGACTGGACCATACATTGAAGGAAAGGTTGAAGGGACAGATGTCACCTTTCTGTTGGACACTGGTGCTACCCGTTCCACTGTAAGAACAGCGGACGTTCCTAACCTACCCCTCTCGGGAGAAGCTATCCAAGTAGTGGGAGTTTCAAATCAGATAATCAGTACTCCAGTAACAGAACCTATGGAAATTTCCATAGGAAATTTCAAGGAAATGCACCGATTTGTGGTCTGTGATTCTAGTCCTGTAAACCTATTAGGACGAGATTTGTTGTGCAAAATGCGTTGCACCATCTTTTGCTCACCAAATGGGGTTGAAATTCAGACCCCAGATGAAGATGGCCTATATAAATTGATGTTACTAAGGCCCGACACAGAAATTAAGCCCATGTCCATTGAAAGTCTACCTGAAGAACTCCAATCGAGCGTAATACCTGAAGTTTGGGATTTTACTGGAAAGGATGTAGGCTTAATGGCAAATGTAGACCCAGTGAAAATAGCTATAAAAACAAATGCTGTATACCCAAATACCAAACAGTATAAAATGAGTGCAGAAGTGAAAGAAGGAGTTGCAAAGGAATTAAACAGATTGCTCAAAGCAAACATCATTCAGGAAGTGATGAGCAGTCCCTGTAATTCGCCCATACTTGGAATTAAGAAGCCTAGCGGAAAGTACAGGGTTGTGCAGGACCTGCGCAAGGTAAACCAAATTGTAGTACCTTGCTGTCCCATAGTACCAAACCCTGCAGTAATACTGTATCAAATTCCTTGGGATGCGGAATGGTTCACTGTCATTGACCTGTGCCATGCATTCTTTTCCATCCCATTGCATCCAGAAAGCAAATTCCTTTTCAGTTTTGAATTCAACAGCCAGGTCTATGTCTGGAATCGTGTCCCCCAGGGGTACACCGAAAGTCCATCGATTTTCAACCAGATTCTAAAGAAATGCCTTGAATCTCTAGTTCTTCCAAAAGAGTCTGTCCTGGTGCAGTACATAGATGACCTCCTGGTAGCGTCTAGAAGTCAAGACGACTGTGTCACTGATACCATTGCCTTGCTGAATCACCTAGGAAAGGGAGGACATAAGGTTTCACCAGACAAGCTACAGTTCTGCAAAACCTCAGTAAAATATCTGGGGCACCAGATAGAGAAAGGGATCCGAAAGGTCACTTCAGAAAGAATCAGGATCATTCGAGAAATGTCACTACCAGTAACCCAGAAAGAAGTAAGAATGTTCCTAGGAGTTGTTGGGTACTGCAGACAGTGGATCGTGGGTTTCGCGGCTATAGCTAAACCCTTGATTAACATGACAAAGAAAGGAGCGGAAGACCCAGTTTGCTGGAATGATGAATGCATGACTGCGTGGGTAAAATTGCGAAATTGTCTGTGCACAGCTCCAGCCTTAGGAATGCCTGACTACACTAAGAACTTTGAACTGTTCTGTGACACGAGAGACAATTGTGCGCTCTCGGTCTTAACCCAGGAACATGGTCTGATTAGACGTCCCGTGGCCTACTTTTCAGCCACCCTAGATCCAGTGGCTGCTGGATTACCGGGATGCCTGAAAGCAGTAGCCGCTACCTGTACTAGTCTAGAGCATAGTGAGAACATTGTGATGGGACATCCTGTCATTGTATTTGTTCCACATTCAGTTGTGATCTTGCTCACCCGAACCAAGACACAGTATCTCACCCCTAGTCGGCTGACTAAGTATGAGAGGATTCTCATTGGTGCAGAAAATGTAATAATTTCCCGATGCAACATTCTAAACCCTGCCACTCTATTGCCCCTTCCCATTGATGTAGAGGCAGGAGATGAAATTGAGCATAACTGCATAGACTTGACTGAATTTAGCACAAAACCCCGTCCTGACATCAAAGAAGTGGCCTTGGTTGATGAAGACCTCAAAATGTTTGTGGATGGTTCATGCTTGAGACATGAGAATGGAGGTTTGAGTGCTGCCTATGCTGTAGTCACTTTGGAAAAGACCCTGGAAGCTTCTTATCTTTTCGAAGTTAAATCTGCTCAAGTAGCGGAGCTCATTGCTCTAACAAGAGCTTGTAAAATTGGGAAAAACAAAAAAGTAACTGTTTATACTGACAGTCAGTACTGTTACGGGGTTGTTCATGACTTCGGCCAGCTATGGTTGCAAAGAGAATTCATGACTTCCTCAGGTTCTCCTATCCGGAATGGGAAACCAGTACAAAACCTACTAGAAGCCATCCAATTGCCCAAAGAATTGGCTGTGGTCAAGTGTGCGGCTCACCGATCTGGAAATGACGAGGTGACAGCCGGAAACAGATATGCTGACCAAATTGCCCAGTACTGCGCCCGACATAAAATGTCTCTCCTAATTAAATTATGGGGAGGTGAAAGCAGCTGCCAACTGATGTTGTTTGAAAGGTTGGGAACATGGGACGAATTGAGAGAACTACAACAGACAACAGACAAGAAAGAAAGGGACATGTGGAGGCAGGATAAATGTCAACCCAGGAAAGGGGATGGTGTTGTGGTCCACGTGACTGGTATGCCTGTACTCCCTGAACGACTGGTTACCGCAATGGCACGGATAATACATGAACCAACACATATTGGGAGGGATGCCATGTGCCGAATGTTTGAAAAGGTGTTCTACAGTCCAAAATTCAGGAGCACAGCGGACAAACTTTGTCAGAGGTGTTTAGTGTGTCAACAGTTCAATGCAGGAAAGAAGACAGTAGTGGAACAAAGTACCATTGGGAGAGCAGAAGGTCCCTTCATTAGGATGCAGGCAGACTTCATAACAATGCCCCTGTGCAAAGGATATAGATATGTCCTGGTCATAGTTTGCTTGTTTTCCCGGTGGGTGGAGGCTTACCCAGCAAAGAAGAATGATGCCCTGACTGTAGCTAAATTGTTACTTAGGGAACTGATACCCCGCTTTGGAATTCCTGAGACAATTGAAACAGACCAAGGTGGACATTTTTCAAACGAAGTCCTAAAAGAACTCTGCAAAGCATTCAAAATGGAGCAAAGGCTGCACTGTGCCTATCATCCAGAGGCTTCTGGGATAGTCGAGCAAATAAATGGCACTCTCAAGTCCAGGCTGGCAAAACTGTGTGACTCCACAAAATTGAATTGGATAGAAGCTTTGCCCATGGTGCTGATGAGCTTGAGAAGTATTCCAAACAGAAAGACAGGCCTGAGCCCCCATGAAGTACTGATGGGAAGAATGATGCGACAGGCATGGGTACCTGGACACAAACTGCTAAGTATTTCTGATGATATGGTGCTAGAGTACTGCAGGCAGTTGGGTGACCAAGTGCGTTCTATCTCTCACCAGATTGGAGAGACTGCTGTCGAATGGCCTACAACTCCGGCACACAATCTGAGACCAGGTGATTGGGTAGTGTTAAAGAAACATACCCGGAAGAGTTGCCTTGGACCGAAGTGGGGCAAGCCTCGACAAGTGATCCTTGTCACCACAACTGCTGTGAAGTGTGCTGGTGTACCAAAGTGGATCCATGCAAGTCACACGAAGAAGGTGACTGGAGAAAACGCGACTGAAGCCGAAGGTAGTCCAGCTGAGGAGACTCCAGAAGAGGGTCCGGATCCCGCTGACATCGAACTACCAGGCATAAGTCAAGAAGTTGAATGGTTTCCTGCTGATGACCAGGTTCTTGATCCTATAAGAACCAGAAAATACTCTTACCTAGGTAGTGAGTGGGACAGTGCAGGTGAGTCAGAACAAGAAGGAGAAGGTCAGATCATCAAAGCCATCATCGAATCTGATCAGGGAATAGGCCAAGTAGGGACAGATCAAGTCATCGACACTCCTTCTCAGACAGAGGAGGCTGGAAAGGGACAGATAGTAGTCAAAGCGGAAGTTCATGCGGAAGAAAATCAAGAGATCGAAGAGCATGAACTAGGCCAGTTAGAAATAGATGAACGTGTTCAGGAAGAAGAGTCTAGTGAATCACTCACAAACGGAGATCAAATACAGTCTAAACCTGAACTAGGTCAGCTTAAGGACCAGGCAGAAGAAATAGATGAAAGACCTGGAACTAGTCAGACAGGAAGGGAAAAAGACACTGCTGAAGCAATAGTGCGACCAAGAAGAAAAAGCAAAAGAGTTCACGAGGAAGAGCAAGTTTCCTCGACTACAAATAGGATCGAAAAGAAGGATGAACCTCGATATGTAAAAAGACTAAGAATAAGAATAAAAACAGTCGAAGAAAAACTGAAAGACCGAAAAAGGGCTGAAAGTGAAAGAAAAGAAGCCCGAGGAAAGTCCATCCGAAAGGGCGGCAGAGTAAAGAAACAGAACAAACTGTATCGGAGCCCTGAATGGACTTATCTGGTGTTGGAAGAAATTGATGAGCCCGAAGCCTGTGGCAAAAGCGACGAAGGGTCCATTGCTGATCGGAGTTCTGACGAAGACCCTCCTTGAGGTGAAGCGAAATAAAACCTCTGCTGAAAAGAAACGAAGAGGGGTTGAAAAAGCCACCTGTAAGATAAAATGTCTGATTCAAATGTCTCTGGAAGATCCAGATTTAGCTGTTGCAAAACATGCTGTAAAATATGCATCTGTAGTGTAGTACTAGTGGTAATGATATGGATAGGATTAACAGTGTTTATACCTTTTATGATAAGCAAAGACCCTAACATATATCCTACAGACTTGACGACACAAGACGCAGAAGCTGTACATACTGAAGAAACACCACGAAGAGTAGAAAGACGTGACAATTCAATGAGTCTGAGACATACACGACCTGACTTAGAAGCATCAGATGAGGGTGAACTACATTATCACCAAATGAAGAACAGGACACACTTAAATGTTTTCGCAAACCTTTTAATACACTATGTAGAAGCTATGGAAATAGAAGATTGCTATGTCTGCATGATGCTACCTACTTCTGTAGCTGAAGGCGTGACATACCACCATTTACCCCTGACCTATGGAATTTCCTGTAGTATATTAGCAAGCTTATTCTATAGAAGCACTTTACAGTATTATTACTCAAACACTGACGTTATCTTTTCAGAACTTCCTATTAGATGGAATCTGAACCTTGTACATACACTTGGTGGAGTGACTCGCTACATGGGAGAATACTTCCTGACGATAGGTGACATAGATCTGAATGAAGCTCGTAGAGACAACTTGACGTGTTCCTTACATGCACAAGAGAAAATGTTCTTGAAAATGGCAGAGAAGAGAAGGGAAAAGTTTCAGAAAAAGGCAAATGACGAAAAGAACTGAACCCCTAGATGGGCAGAAAACATGGATAACACCTCACAAAGCGAAATTACTCCTGCTCTGTTGCTGGATTTTGAACGGAAAGGGAAACTCTGTATTCATAGAGAAAAGACTAGTTATTATAACAATGTATTCATTGGTTCCAGCGAGTGTGAACACAATTACAAGGTAATTGGAGGTTGGGGTTTCAAAAATGGGTCAGAACCTGTGTTTCCAGGAATTTATTATATATGTGGAAACAAGGCTTATTTCAAATTACCGGATCACTGGTATGGAAGCTGCTACTTTGGCATTGTCTTTCCAAAAATATACCATGTGAACAATGCAGCTGGAAGCAATGAAATTACTAATGGCTTAGTGCGTAGAAAACGTGAAAGTGTAGGAGAAATTGTAGGTGATATTTTTAGTGCACTGATACCTGGAATGGGGGTAGTTCTGAATACTCACAGAATCTGCAAATTATCTACAGTAGTGGATCGGTTATCAACTGACACTGCTGCTGGATTTCTGATGATCAATACCGAAATGGTTGCGATCAGATCAATGGTTTTACAGAATCGCCTTGCTCTTGATACCTTATTGGCAAAAGAGGGCGGAGTCTGCAGGATGCTGAGGGCACAACATTGTTGCACTTACATTCCTGATAAAAGTGTCGAAATTAAGAAGTATATAAGAAACATTACTAATTTGGAAAAATAACTCAAACCATTAGAGGTTGACAGTGCCTGGAAGAGACTGACTGATGGTCTCTCCTCTGTAGGTAGTTGGTTCTCTAATTTAGGTAAAAGTCTTATATGGAAAATACTGATGCCAATAGCTGGAATAGGTTTGATTGTTCTGATCATATTTATCTGTTGCAGATGTCAGAAATGCAGAAAATATATTGTGAATAAGAGAGGAAAGCGAAAGGCTGAAGAATTAGAATTAGAAGAATTAAGAAACCAGATATATAAGAAAATAAAGAACAATCATACACACAGAGAGGCGGAGAGAAAGCTCAACAATAAGTTCGTCGAGATTGACATGGATGAATTGGATGAATGAAGTTGGCATCTGTTTTCATGTGTAGTGATGATAGTAAATATCATCAAAGAGGGGATTGATGGAGCAAGGATTCGCACGTAACGCGACTTGCTCTCTTCATGAACCTCGCCTGAATCATAACTGTACTAACTCCGATTGTTTGTCATTTTATTTGTATTTCCCCAACACACGGGTGTCCCTAGGAGGCTTGCCTATGTGTTTTTCATCATAATCAAGCTTGCACATTAATAAAATGGCCGCTTTGCAGAAATCCAGTCTGCGCATGCGTCGGTCATACCCATGTGATGTGACGCACTCGCAATCTGGAGGGAAAAGTTTGCTCATGCGCAGTGGTGTTAAAATGGCCGCTTGTCACTAATCATGCTTCATGCTATCTTAAGCCGCTTTTATCTATGCATCTTTTCTGCACTAACTCTTAATGCAATAAGTATTATAAAATAAGGGATTAAGAGTAGTTGGTCATGGTGTACAGTGTATTCATTTTATTCTGTGTTATTAATTTGTTTTCGCTTACTTTTCATGTACCGCGTAAATGAGGGCCTTGAAGTAGGGGATGGACTCCATTTTGAAGCTGACGTATCCCTCATCACGTGATCAAAGATCTGGGACGTGCAGCAATGGAACCTGACCAGATTGGCCATTGAAAAGGGGACTGTCCTTTCCCGGCGCACCTTTTGCCCTTGAAGATGTGCTATTTTTATTCTGAATGTGCAACAATGTTGCAAACCTTTTCTTCACTATTGTACTTTCCCACACGTAGGCCTGGGAACCCAGGTGTTAGGGGGAGGGTAATGTCACGTGAAGTATAGGTGGTACCTATGATCTAACCACCTCCCCTGACCAATCAGAAGATGGGGCTTTGTCATTTTGCAACATTTATGGGTGGTCCTGGGGACCTAAAATTGTATAAATAGCCTAGGTTAGCTTAGAGAAATTGTCCAACTTGTCCGAGTAGCAGACCTGTCACTGACCCTACGAACTCTATAGGTGCCTGATACAGAGTGCTG
Source organism: Lissotriton vulgaris (assembly GCF_964263255.1). NCBI lineage: Eukaryota > Metazoa > Chordata > Amphibia > Caudata > Salamandridae > Lissotriton > Lissotriton vulgaris. The sequence continues at coordinate 1,210,542,497 of NC_141691.1, forward strand.
CGGAGCATTCTGCCTGAAACTTTCCACAAACTCCAAGGGGTGGAAATTAGTCCTAAGTGCTAAGCAAAGCACTTTTCTGGGAGATTCGAAGACCCAATCGGGGTTATTGGCGGATTCCGTGCAGAAGAGGGGGTAACGCTGGCGTTGCATCCGAACCTGTGAGGGGTTGGTCGTGCCTTGGTGAACCCAGTCCTGACCCAGACCTGAGGGGTATCCTGTCCTGACTGTCCATGAGCTGTACCTGCTCACCTTCTGGTATTCCTGAATCCTTGAGGGTCCTTGTCCCGTTCTTTCTCAACTGACCCGTGACCAGGGTTAGTCCTCATTTTCACCTAGGTAAATATTGACATAGGTGTCTGTCTATACTATACTCTCAACTTTTCCTCCTCTGATTAAAGCAATCTTGCCTGTGATATTCTCCATATCTCCTTTGAATGTAATTTCATGCAATTGATTATTAGTAAATGTTCCACTTCTTACCCTTCCTATAGGACATTGTTAAACCCAAATGTTTATCTAGATTGTTCCACTTATTCCCTTTCCCTTAGTATGGTTGCCGTGAAGTTAGCAAAGATAGCATAAGGTTTAGGAATTAGTATAAAGGTATTAGGCCATACATTAGGTCTTTCTCACGTCCTTGCCCTAGTTTAAAACATATTAGTTAATATGTTTATTATTCATGCCCTATAGTATTCCCTTTTTACTCTATGATACTCACTTTAATTCAGAGCTACATTCTGGTTCTGATTTTTATCATTGATGTATTGCTTTGCATTTGCCTACTTGTAATGGCATTTTCGTCCTAAACTTATACTATATAAAACCCTTAAAACCATCAAGGTGTCTGTGGTCATTATACAATAGAGAAATATTAAAAGTATTACATATGTGAAGAATTTTCTCCCTTTTAGGAAAACCCTTATCACCTGTCCACTGCTAGCTCCTGATCCGTCAGGAGTAATGTGCCTGTGGTAAGTCAGGTACATGAATAGTAAGTGGTGTAAGAGTCACCCACTCCGTTACTCATAGAGCGCAGCAGAGGTTTTCACCCGGTTCATTGCATCGTATGCACGCCAGGGCCCAGTGCGTGGAAAATTTGGTAATCTAAGTGAGCCGGGTGACCCGCGCGCTCTATCAGTACTACACCCCGGAGAGGCTGCATGAGCTTGATAGCTCGCGCGATGTGACTTGTGGGTGTGGGGAGAGGGGATCCCTGGTTCACCTGTTATGGGACTGCACTCACCTACAGGAATATTGGAAGCTCATCTTAGACGAGGTGGACACACATTTTGACACGACACTCCCAAGGTTCCCGGCTTATGTGCTGCTGGGACTGCCCAATCCCATTACCTACCCACTGGGTGCCCGCCGGGGTAGGCTGATGGCCATAGCCCTAGGCTCCGCCCTACAGAATATCCTATCCCATTGGCGTACTACACACGTTCCCATCTTTCAGGGCTGGTTGCACCGTCTCTGGAATATACTTGGTATGGAGAAGCTGTCCTTGGTTGCGGAAGGGGACAAATACCCAGACTTGTGGCAACCCTTTTTAGCACTGTTGGCCACGGAATTCGGGGAAGTGACTTGTCCCAGATACCTGCTTCTTCTGAGATTATCGCAGGGAGGATACCCGGAACCGCCCAGTTAGTCCATAGGGCACAACAGGAGGATATGGGACCTGGAACGGGGTTGGTGGGTGGGCAGACTGGGGGGTGGCAGGGCTTGGGGAGGGGGGGGGTTAGTTGTTGATTTTATGTTTGGATACTCACATGCCCATCCGGACACTGCTTTCAGTTGCGACAGTAAACCAGTTATGATATTGTGTTTATTCTGCGATACTGTCAGCTCTTGGGTTGGCCTGCTTGAAGACTCATTACTGTCGTGGTTATATATTGCACACATATTTGCTTGTATCTGTCTTTTACTGTCAATAAACAGATGTAATACTAAAGATCCCTGGCACAACCAGTGGTCTACCTCCAGTGAACAGGAGGAGAAATAAGATAACATACTTTGCAGACAGTGGACCCCTGGTAAACTTAGTTACTTTTAAGTCTGGTTTGATATTTATTGTTCTTTTAGATGCCTTAAGTTTCTATTTTTTTTCTTCCTTTTATTCTATAAAAACATACATGCAGTTACATAGAGGGCTTGTTTGAACGAATGGGATGCTGCGGACAACAGACAAAGCTGCTCCCCACAGGGCACATCGACACAGTAAGAGCATACAGTAAAGCTGGCAGACAAAAAAGGCTATAAACATTAACGGATGTCATTAGATTCCTGGAAGAAGATTGATGTATGCTTAGTAATGATGAGATCCATAATTGACGTTGAATGATTCCGAATTATAAAAATACATAGATTGTACTGTTAGAATTTTAGTAAATGCCAATGAAGATGATATTTTTTTTTAAAAAGGAAAGTAGCTGGCTAATTGATTGTGTACTAAAGATTTTCTGAGAAGAATGTGTGATATGCAGTCAGACCCGTTTAGTGTTTACAACGCCGCGAGTCCTGTGCGTTACCCTCCAAGCCCCTGACGAAGGGTTATTCCCTTAACCCGAAATGCATTGGGCATGAAGTAATGCTTGGAAAAGATTGATTTACAAATATGAAATAATGAAAATATCTGTAAATGAACATAAACAAAAATAAAAAAGAAACATACATGATGATTCTAATATGTATCTGATTGACTTTATTGAAAGAAGAAGATAAAGTGATATTTACATGAGTGAAGAAACCCTCTGGTTTCATGTAAAAGGAGCGCGTCCTTAGTGATCTGCATATCACACATTCTTCTCATTACGTAAAGCACTGCTAGGCACAGTGCGACAAGGATAGCGCCGCCAGTAACCTATGTAAAATTCAATCGAAAAGTGAGTGCACGGAGATATCCGCCTTTGCATACTAAAGATTTTCTTCCATTTACAATTTCATACTGTGAAAAAGAACCATAGGTTTCTGTATCTAGAATAGGTATAGAACTCATGGGTCCGGCACTTTTGGTAGGTAGCAGAGTAGGATGGTTCCCACATGAAGTAAGGGGAGAATCTAGAAGTAGTCTAGAATAAGAGAAATCTAGAGCCCCAAAGCCCGAACTACAGCCCAACGACCGAAAGCAGGAGACGGAACTTGGCGGAGACCGACTGAGTTTGATGGTGCTGAGAATTCAGCAGCGGAAGGAGGAGTGAGTATTAACAGGGTGTATGTAGTATGCTAGATTGTGGGAATGGTTTGATTGTGTGTTGTCTTGCGGAGCAGATGTGAGAGTCGAGTAAATGTGGGTTCGGGTCAGACATGGACCATGGATTAAAATTTGACTTGCAGGTCCGGAAGTGGCGTAATATCTCGGGATATATCAAATGGTGTAGAAGACACGAGATTGTGATTGTCTGACTGAAAAATTGAGGAGTTGTCATGAGACGTCATCAGCACTTCCACCTTTCCACCTAAGACTGGGAACTTTGTGTGAATGGGACATATGTGAATCGTCTAGTAGACCTTGTAGGAAGGTGGATATCTGACTATATGGTTACCCCTTATGAGCAAAAAAAGAGTGTCTTATGGTTTAGCAAGACCACATGGAGCAAAGAGAATTGAAACAACTGCCTCACTTGGGTCGTTGAGGAAAAAGCCCTCACTCACCACCTGGTGATGACATGCTTCATCATTGGGCCCCACTAAAGAGGCCGAGTGCCTCTTTAGTGTGCTTCGACGCCAGATCTACTGCGGAGCAGGATTTTGTGAGTTTAGGCGTGCAGTGAAAATAAACTAAATGGTAGTGAGGAGATTAAAAATGTCTTTACTGTATCCAAAATTGATTTAATATGTGATCAATTAGGACATATTAAAATTTATGTGTAGGAAAGTCGTCCACAATTAATTGTGTGGTTATTTCCTAATCGCCAGTCAACATGTTTCTGCCTAAAGAGAAATGACATAGACATACATATGTATGTCTATGTCATTTCTCTTTACAGGTGCAGAAACCTTAATGTTGGAAGCCTCCTAAACCAGATGTTACTAGGAAGACAATTTCTCTTCCCTTTTTTTGCACTTTTTCACTTTATTTTTCACTTGCACGTCGCTAGGTAAGGGTGGGCCTTAGCGTGTCCATACCGCCAGGGTTTAGTACACTTATGGAGTCCTGATGAATGCCTGGTAACTTTACAACGTTTCATAGGCAGCAACATGTTGACTGACGATTAGGAAATAACCACACAATTAATTGTGGACGACTTTCCTTCACATAAATTTTAATATGTCCTAAGTGATCACATATTAAATCAATTTTGGATACATTAAAGACATTTTTTATCTCCTCACTACCATTTAGTTTATATTCACTGCACGCCTAAACTCACAAAATCCTGCTCCGCAGTAGATCTGGCGTCGAAGCATACTAAAGAGGCACTCGGCCTCTTTAGTGGGGCCCAATGATGAAGCATGTCATCACCAGGTGGTGAGTGAGGGCTTTCCTAACCGACCCAAGTGAGGCCGTTGTTTCAATTCTTTTTGCTCCATGTGGTTTTGCTAAACCATATGACACTCTTTTTTTGCTCATAAGATATAACCGGGGAATAAGAGTGTTGCTTACTTCTCCCTACCTCTCTTTTTGTTGACATACATGGTTACCCCAACTTTTTGCCTAGTGTTTTGCTGGTTTTCGACTTAGTTGGCCTGGGATCCTGCTATTCAGGGCCCCAGGCTATCTGCTCTCCCTATAAAATGGACTCCATGTACTTTAGGTACATACCTGATTGGGTATTGGGTCACCTTTGTGAGCCCCTGTATAGTGTACCATAGGTACCCAGGGCATAGGTGCATCCAAGGCCTACCAGGGGCTGCAGCATGTATTATGCCACCCCTGGCTGGCCATCCAAACTGACACCACAGGCTGATCACTCAGCTTGGGTAAGGTGGTGTAATCACCCCTTACTTACCATACCATACCATAGGTACCCAGGGCATAGGTGCATCCAAGGCCAACCAGGGGCTGCAGCATGTATTATGTAAATGTAAATGTAAGGTGTTTTATAGCGCGCTCAATCACTACCGGAGTATCCTGGCGCGAATGACCGCTGGGGAACCCGTCCTGGCTTTCCCTGTGAGATGGTCCCATGCTGGGTATCTCCAAGGTGAAGCCAGGCATCCCCGGCGTCTGTGGGGGGCCGTTGTAGAGATGAGGCAAGCTTAATGCCCAGAGTTACCGAGTGTGATCACTGACCAAAGTGGGCACCGAGGCGAGAATTATCAGTCCGCTGACCCTGGTCCTCGACCCTGCCGCGTCGGGAATCGAACCCTGGTCCCGGGCCGTTCTCAGCCTCCGGGTCTGCCGCCTCTAACCAGTATGCCACCCCTGGCTGGCCATCCAAACTGACACCACAGGCTGATCACTCAGCTTGGGTAAGGTGGTGTAATCACCCCTTACTTAGATATAGTATGTCTATATATACCTTATATATAGACACATGGTAGACTATAAGTCACTCCTATGGCAGGCCTTAACAATCCTGGAGGCAGAGTGCTTGGTTTTATGTGAGAGGGCGCCCTAGCATGAGCTGAGCCCCTCTGCAGTTTTCAGAACCATCTCCTTATAGCTGCTCTATGATATAGACATACCATATACTCTTAAGTGCATTATAATCCTCACTGTTAATGTTAACTTTAGTTTTTCTTTATCAAAACATGTCGTGTAAGGTGTCAAACACTTTGGAATACTACCCCCCACCAGTTCTGGTGGTAGGGGTAGCATTACACCCTTCTAGAGGCAAAAGACATGTATGTTCCTGCTTTACCCGGTTAAAGTTAAACAGAGCTTCAGCTTCACAAAATGGATGCTGCTGCCACACACACGAGTCTGACCTCCTGCTGCAGGGGGAAACTCCAAAAGTTAGGCCTGGACAATAGGTTTCCTGTCGAGGGAGGTGCTAGCACCTCCCCAGACAGCCTGTAGTGTATTGGGGTAGGGTGGGTTGAATGGAAAGATGCTTTTCCAGACACTGCCTGGGGCACACTAGGTGCTCCATGCATAGCCCGGTTCAAACCAGTTGCTGGGGCACTCCAGCTCCGCTCTGGCGTGAAACTGGACAAAGGGAAAGGGGTGTAACCAACCCCCTTCCCAAGTCCACCCATAGGAGGGACCTAGCAGGTAATCCAACCCCTAAAATCAGTATAAAGATAGGAGCTGTATCCACAGACGATTATCCTGGAATTAAGCTCTGATACAAAACTCTTGGACCTTCGACGTTCTATACCGAATAGAAGACTGAAGACATGTCCCTTGTGGTCAAGGAGTGACCACCCTGTGCAAACAGGCACCACCAGTAACTTGCCGGTTTACTTTGTCGACGCTCCTACCAGAACCCGAAGACTCAGCGACTCAAGAACTGGACTTCCAGAATTCTCTAACTCCGATCCACATCCACAGCAAAGCTGAGACCCGTAGTGGACACGAGAGACGTGGGACCGGACACCTTGGACTTCCTGCAGTTTGCTAACTGCTCGACTTCTGAGGTACCCTTGCAGTTGTGCATAGGAGCATGAGAAGCCCCAGACCCGAGCACCATTTGCACCAAAGCTCAGCCCTCCACACTCCACAAGTGTCGCGTGGGGCCTGCTCCTGCATTTCAGCTCGATGCATCTTTCCAGTTGCTAGCCTGCTGGCTAGTTACGCCCTCTGAAGACTTCTTTTTGAATTTACACTACTGGCCTGGTTGCTCCAGGCTTGCTCCCGCTTCCCTCTAAAGGAGAAGCTCCCCAGACCTTGCTGGTCTGACTCAAAGCCAATCTTTACTTCCTGCATGGGTTGCGTTTGCCAAGGCTTGTTGGGTCCAATCCAGATACCGACGCTGTAGTCAACTAGATACTTTGTGGGACAGCTCGAATCCAGCTCCTGGCTGTCGTTGACGCCTCCTGGTCCTCGTGGCTGCAGAGACAAGCTTCACCTCTTCACCTGAAATCTCCTCGACATCGCCTGGTTCCTTCCTGGTCACTGGCTAGTGACCCAGACTCTGTCTCCTCTGCTTTCAGGTTCTTCAGTTCCTCGATCCACCCTTGGATCCACCCAGACACTTTTCCTCTGGTCGCCTGCAGCACTTCTTTGCAGATCTCCATAGAAAACATTGACAAAACTTGACACCAAAAGATACCTATGCACCCGGCTTCCCTGGGTGAGGTAACACGAGTACTACGGTGCTCCCGTGGGTATTGACTATCCAAGTGTCCTAGTCTAAAGTGGTTTTGTCGTAGTCCATCCGGAAGTGCCCTAAATCTATAACTTTGTAACTTTTACGTTCCCATTATAAGTCAATGGCAACCCACAACTGTGTTTAGACACTGCACGCGTCTCCCGTGGGTCTCCTACTTCCTAACCTTTGGTCGTTTAGTGTAGCACTAGCGATTCCCTAGGCTCTAGGCCTATTCACTCTTTCTGTAGTGGCTCTTATACCACTATTTTAGTATATGGTTTGTGAGGCCCCTGGGGCAAAACTATTTGTGCAACTTATCATATGCTATTTAAGTAGCTTGTGATGTACTTTTACCTCTGACCTCATAAAGGGAGCAGAGGGGTTGTGTTAGAAATAAGTACATATATATTTGATATATACCTTGTGTGGTGTCCTTTCATTTGGTATTCAAGGGATTATAATGGGTAAAACAAACAGCTTCACATGCTCTTTGGAGTTTAGCCTAAGACTGCTGGTCCATCCTACCACTAGGATAGCTTGTCTATAAGGTTGACTTTACAACCAACATCAATAAGGGTCGTTTAGACTGGTGCAAGGTGCCCACTAGAATAGTGGACATCATATGCCAGGCTACCTTCTCACAGACCTTGTGTACAGGGGTTAACTATAATGATTAGAGTGATCCACCCGGGTCGAGGGTTACAGTGTGTGAATGTTCTTGAGTTATTGAATTCTATTGATCTTTTAGAGTGGCAGACAATTATGGATTTAAGATGATTGCGTGAACGAATGCATACAGAGAAACTGTGAAGGAGGGTGAACCGCTGCGAGGAGTGAGAGTGACTTGAGGTTCTGCCATGCTGCAATAGGTCGGTTGGTGTAACGCTGATCTGAGATTGGTTGGTAGTAATCGGGAAGTCTGTGGTTGAAAAGGGATTGTTCAGTCGAAATCAATTGAACAAATACTGCATTTTCTGAAACCATGCAATGCTTGAGGGTGTTTCGGGATCTCTTCAGAGGTGATGATGGTGTTGTCACTCGAGTGGGTAAAGAGGCGCCACCCGAGGATATTCCAGCACACTATATGGTGACAAAAAGTGGGCTCCACGCTACAATTTGGCTACAAAATTGGCACAAAATCACCAAAAAGGAGGGTGAATTTTCCTTTCTACGTTTTGGTTCATTCAGGTTAGACTCAGTGTTGACTCAGCTCAGGGGAACAATGTTTGTGATGCAACCATTACCTAGACCCGCACAGTTTGAAGTGTTAGATGCATGGATGCAGCAGCTCATACCGAGCACAGAGGGAAAGATCAAGGGAGGGTGAAGAAACTATGAAGGCATACTAGGATGCACAGTGGGACGCAAGGCTTAAGAGATGGGGAGTGGACACCACTGAGGGAGAGAGGTTGTACCTAGTGCTGCACCACAGGATAGGAGTAGGAGGACACATGGGAGTGATAGTAGTGATAATGAAGACAGCTTTTTGGATGGGTTGTTGGCTGAGCGCCTCCACTTTCCAGTCTACAAACGGGTGAAGGGGGACGAAGCACTGAAAGCACAGAGAATGTGAGGAGGGTATCAGCACCAGTAGCTCCAGGTCTCATGGGAATGATATTGACAGGAGCAGGGGGGACGAGAGTGCCTGCCTCGGGTGGTAGGGAACAGAAAAGTGTTAACGCTGCTTCACGGTTGCTGGAAGCTCTTACAGTACCGGTAACTATTGGCCCTGTTGTTTCCTATTTATGACTCAAGTCCAACATGAAACCTTGGTCAGAGACAATCCATACATACCGAAGGGACTGGTTTGGGAAGAACAGGGAGCACCAATGGGAATTATCATCCTTTAGTGCCTATGGAATCCAGTGCTCCTTTAGCAACTACTGCCGACCCTTCTGGAGTACGAATTGGCTCCAGTACCATACGGTCTATACCCATGGTAAGCATTAGCTCAGATCTGGGAATGTGGGAAACTCCGATGAGAGGACCAAGTGGCATGACTCAGGAAGCAAACACAAGTCAGAGAACCCCTGATAATCAGCATGTTCTAGATGCTGCAGACTTAAAGTCATGGTTGATAGACCATAATACCAACAAGGCAAACCAGAATAGTAGGTCGAGCCAAGGCATCCTCAAAGCTGCAATTAAGGTGAAGTCAGTGGATGTGCTGAGGATGAAGGCTGAGTTGGAGAAAATCATCAGTGGGAGTGTGCCTTTAGACAGGGTAAAGACCTATGAGCCAAATGACCAGTTGTTTATGGCTAAAGATGTCACTCAAAGGGCGAGACAAGCACATCAGAAGCTGTCGGAGTAGGCTCAGAGGTATGGAGTAGACTTATCTCTAACGAAGGCATTGCAGGGAAATCACAGGCTTCCTTATAGTGACCCAGAGTTGGAGGAAAAGAGAGTGCCTGGATTGAGGACACATATTCGGGAAATGGTAATAGGAATAAGGGCTTGAAGTATGCTGGATAAGTGGGAGGAGAGCTGGTCAAAGAAAAAAACTGTAGGGAAGGTGATAGGAGAAGCACTTCCTCCAGGAAGGGAAACACAGGGGGTAAAGGCCTATCTGCTATGGGTAGAGCATGTTCTTTGGAGTCGGGGTGACCTTGCTGCGTTCACAAGTAATATCCCAAGGTTAAGAGAGAAGCCTGCTGCATGGTTCAAGCAAGTTGATCGCTTTGTTAAAATCTCATAGGTATTGTGGGATGACTTAAATACATTGTTTGAAATTGTGGTTTCTTTTGAGCTATGGTCTGCTTGTAAGATAGCTGTTGAGTGGCCTAGTGCTAAACGAGAGAGGGACTTAGGGCCAGATGTATGAAGCTCAAATGGGTTCGCAAACGCCGAAATTCGGCGTTTGTGAACTCATTTGAGCAAAATGGTATGTATGTAGCAAATTTCAGTGCAAAATAAGGAATCGCAAATTTGCGATTCCTTATTTTGTGATTGCATTTAAGGAATCGCAAAATTTGCGATTTCTTAAATGCAATGTATGATGCAAAAAAAAATTGCTAATTGCCCCTAAAGAATCGCAAATTACCACCAACTTCAAGTTGGTGGTAATTTGCGAATTTCTTGAAAAATGCCAGTCTTAGCATTTTTCAAAGTGCCATGTGATGCACATACATGCCCCCATGTGATACACATACATGCCCTTAGGGCATGTATGTGCACCACATGTGCACCCATGCTTATTTCAGGGATGCTGAAAAAATGAGGGAGTGCAGGAACTGCCTGCACTGTTTCCAAAGGCACTCCGATAGGAGAATATGCTCCTGAGTTCTGGTATCCTCATGAGGTTTCACACATTACAAATGAGCGTAGTCTGTTGTAATCCTTATTTATTGTAGGTTCATTTACTCGATGAGTCACATATTATTTCATCATAGTGACAAATTTGTGCAGCAATATGTCAATTATATTTATTCATAATGTCCAATGATCAATGCATTTTCCCTATGCATTTCGGGCGGAGCCCTTCATCAGGGGATAGCAAAAGATCTGTGGATAAACATATTAATGTCAGGAAGGGGAGCTCGCAACCACGAGGTAAACAAGGTGATCTGGAAAAAAACGTTAACCCAAGCATGCATATTCCGATGCTAAAAGAAGTGAGAAGAGTCTCCGGGTGCGTGGTGAAAAATAAATAAAAGAATCCGAATTATTGGTGAGGAAATCGCCACTAATGTGCCCGTTAAGTGCAAACTAAATTCAGATTAAAACACGAGTGAACCGGCAAAACGAGGCAGTTTACCATTTATAACATCCCAAACTGACGTATATTAGAAACGAGGCAGTAACAAGTTGAGTTAAAAAAACGTGAAAATGACAGTCCGGGAGGGTACAGAAACGGGCTTACCAGATGTTAGAAACAGCAACGCACGACATGCGGGGCTGCCGGTTGTTAGTGTGAGGTCGGGATGAAATGCGGAAGTAAATACATGGTTGGAAAACTAAAGATAGAAAACGGACTTCCGTGAAAGTTAGTACCGCGAGGAACATGCCGATAATCATGGGTGAAATTGGAAAAACATTCAAAACATGACAATGGCCATGGCCTAATGCTCTAATGTATCAACTAGGTCTGTGTGTGATAAACGATCAGAAAAATACATTGGTCAACGTATATCAGCAAAGAACACATTGTCGATCGACAATAGCGGCCATCTTGGAATGGTCAGTCGCATTATTCATGCACAATGGGTTCCATCATAAAACTAAACAGCGTGTGTACCTTGTGAATATTGAGAGAAATAGAATGAGTAAAAAAATAAAAATGAGAGGAACATAAGTAAGCAGTGTGGGAAATGGAAAATGGAGGAGGACCAGAGGTGGGGAGGAGGGTTGCCAGAAAGGTAGTGTAATGGTAAAACGAAAAAGAGGGTAAAGACTAGATAAAAACAGATTTAATGGGTAAACAAAAAAGAGAAGTGAGCCATGGGGTGATTAGGCAATGAATGTAAAACGAGAATGCGGAATATTAACATGTAAGTGCAGAAAGATGGAAGAGGAAATATGTACATAGGGACAACAACTCATTATAGGAAACAGCTATATTCAAGTCTGTCATTAAGGCCCTTAGGCTGGCAGGCATCCAATCTCTTAATCCAGACGGTTTCCCTCTGGAGTAGTACTTTTCTGTTATCAACGCCAGTTCTCAGTGGGACAACCTCCAATACAAGGAACCTCAGTTGGCTCGCGTTATGTTGGTGTGTACTGAAGTGAGCTGCCAGGGGTGCTTTAGTTGATTTGTTTCTGATGGTGCTTTTGTGTTCTGTCAAACGAACTTTGATTTTTCGTTCGGTTTTGCCTACATAAGGCAGTCCACAGGGACATTTGAGTAGATATACTACATTTTTGGAATCACAAGTGGCATTAGTCCGTAACTTAATGGCTTTTCCTGATGATGGATGGTTTAGGATGTTGCCTGAAATGATGTTGTGGCAATGACTGCAGTTGAGACACGGTATTGTGCCTGAATAGTGTGCAGAAAGTTCTACAGGTTTAGTCTCAAGGATGTTTTTGATGTTTTTTGCTCTCTGGTATGCGAAAAGTGGTCTGCTGTTGAAGATGCCCTGAAAGTCTGGTTCAAAACGTATCATATCCCAACTCTTTAAGATGATATTCTTGATTTCCTTGCTTCTTGTCGAGTACTTGGATACAAAGACTCGTCTCTGTTCACCAGTGGGTCTTGTGTGAGTGGTTAGGAGATCCAATCGAGTTTTAGTAGCTACACGACTTTTGGCTGCTTGTAGTGTAACTTCAGGATATTTCCTGTCTCTGTACCTTTGAAGTATCTTTTCTTCCGATCTTACATAGGCTTCTGGTTCTGAACAAATCCTTTTGGCCCTTAGTAGTTGGGAGTATGGCAAATGTGTTTTGAGCGGGGTAGGATGACAGCTGGTGAATAGTAGAGCATTATTTCTATCCGTCGCTTTAACAAATAGGTTGGTTGTAAGTTTGTTATCCACTAGTGTCACATCTACATCAAGGAATGGTAGACTATGAGGGCTGATGGTGTGTGTGAACTTTATGTGATCATCCAAAGTGTTGATGTACTTCAAAAATTCAGGAATTTCATCAGGTTGGCCAATCCAAATAAGAAAAATGTCATCTATGTATCTCCATAGGGTCAAGATGTTGTTGGTCCATTTGTTGTGGTTCAAAATGTGGTCAAGCTCCATCCGGTGCATAAACAAGTTCGCATAGCTGGGAGCAGCACAATTTCCCATTGATGTTCCAACAAGTTGAAGATAGTATTCATTTTTGAAGGAAAAATAGCTGTGGTATAGGGTGAATTGTATGAGTTCAAGTATCAGAACTTTCAAGTCGTCATCGATGGGATGGTTGAGTAGGAAAGATTCAATGGCTTCAATGCCCCTGTTGTGTGGAATCGATGTGTACAGAGCACATACATCAATGGTTACCAAAGTATATAGTTTATCTGGTTCGATGGTGACCTCTTGGAGGCGGTTCAGGAAATCGGTTGTGTCACGTAGGTAGGTTGACATGGATTTGACAATATCTTGTAAGTATAGGTCAATGAACTTGCCGGTGGGCTCGTGAATGGAGTTTTTTGTAGAAACTATGGGAAGGAACGGTGGACGGTTCAAATTTTTGTGAATTTTCGGAAGCATGTGTATGCTTGGACATTTTGGATGGGATTGTGTGAGGTACTTGTAATCCTTATCCGTGATTGTTCTCATTGTTAGTGCTTTATCAAGGATCGCTTTGAGTGTGTTGGCAAAAACTCCAGTGGGATCGCTTGGTAATTTCATGTATAAGTTCTCGTCATTAACGTGGTCACTTACGCTTGTGTTGTAAAAGTCGCTGTCCATGACAACAAGTGCACCACCCTTGTCCGCTTTACTGCAGGTAATGTCTGGATTGTTGACAATTTGATTTAGTGCTCTCGATTCCTTGAGTTTAAAGTTGTTGTACTTGGGGTTGGGTTTTTTGAAATTTTCTCCGATGGAGTTTAGCGTAATTGTTTCAAAAGAGTCAAATATTTTGTGACTAACAGGAGCCACAAATGTACTTTTACTTCTTAGGTCCTTGCACATATGCTGTATGGGCGTACTTGTGGGAGGACACACGTTGGTGAAGAAGTGTCGAAGTCTTAAGGTCCGCATAAACTTGTATAGGCTTATCTCAGTTTCCAGTTCCGAGGTGTTGTATGTGGGAACAAAAGTGGTTCCACGTTCAAGAGTCGATAATTGTGATTGGGATAACTTCGTTTTGGATATATTGATCACGAGGGTTTTTTGCTCCTGGTTGCCTGGGCGATCGGTGTTGTTTTTTCTTTTGCGGCTTCTGCTCCGCCTGGTTCGACGTTGACAGGTTGGCCTGTTTCTAAAAAAGGAACACCAGATGTTGAAGCCGCGGTTTGCGGAACATTGTCAGATGGTTTTGGTGGTGCATTGCTCCTGAATGATCTTCCATGGTTGGTGTTGCCTCTTTGTGAAGAGGAGCCATCAGTGGAACTTCCTTCCTCTGAAGACGGATTACTGTAAGGCTTTTATTGTCTACGTTGGGCATAGACCTCTGCCCAACTATACACCTCCCCCAGTTTATAGTCCATGGTATCGCGTTTGTATTTTCTGATTTTTCTATCGTTTATTTCTTTAGTATATCTGTCGAGTTGGATATTGATGCCTGCAAGGGCTTTATCAAGGTCCTCTTTGGGCATGTTGTTTTCCAAGTTGCGGGAAATTTGTGTAATTTCTTTATCCAAATCATCGATGACTTTTGAGAGTTCTTCAACTATAAGTAGAATTAAGTCCAATGAACATCGGTTAAGGATGGCGTACCATCGTTCCGTGAATTTCGGATTGTTCCGACAGAGAGTTGGCTTTAAGGCGATGCGTAAACCTCTCGGGATGCGTTGATCTTTATGGTATCTAATTAGAGTTCCAGCGTGTAGGCGTTGGTTGATGATTCTCTTAGAAGTGTAGAGTAGTTGTCTCAACATACTGGGGTTGGAGAAGGTGCTCGTGGAAGAGGGGTCTACTTCCTGAATCAAAGCATAAATGCGACTGGTTTCTTCTTGGGTGAACCCAAATGTGTCAGCCCGATTGGCTGTGGTGCTAGCGATTTCTTCATAAGACATGATTGAGGTTCGGTGCCCGCCAAAAGGGCCAGAGGTACGTTGAAAATCAAAAGCTGTTTGGAGATGGCGGCACACGTGTTAGAAAATGATCACAGGTGTGAAAAGTGTAAACTGGGTTGTAGTCTTTTAGGGTGCCAGGAAAAAGTCCCTTCCGGCCGGTGGGGACTGTTGCTTATACTGAAAAAATGAGGGAGTGCAGGAACTGCCTGCACTGTTTCCAAAGGCACTCCGATAGGAGAATATGCTCCTGAGTTCTGGTATCCTCATAAGGTTTCACACATTACAAATGAGCGTAGTCTGTTGTAATCCTTATTTATTGTAGGTTCATTTACTCGATGAGTCACATATTATTTCATCATAGTGACAAATTTGTGCAGCAATATGTCAATTATATTTATTCATAATGTCCAATGATCAATGCATTTTCCCTATGCATTTCGGGCGGAGACCTTCGTCAGGGGATAGCAAAAGATCTGTGGATAAACATATTAATGTCAGGAAGGGGAGCTCGCAACCACGAGGTAAACAAGGTGATCTGGAAAAAAACGTTAACCCAAGCATGCATATTCCGATGCTAAAAGAAGTGAGAAGAGTCTCCGGGTGCGTGGTGAAAAATAAATAAAAGAATCCGAATTATTGGTGAGGAAATCGCCACTAATGTGCCCGTTAAGTGCAAACTAAATTCAGATTAAAACACGAGTGAACCGGCAAAACGAGGCAGTTTACCATTTATAACATCCCAAACTGACGTATATTAGAAACGAGGCAGTAACAAGTTGAGTTAAAAAAACGTGAAAATGACAGTCCGGGAGGGTACAGAAACGGGCTTACCAGATGTTAGAAACAGCAATGCACGACATGCGGGGCTGCCGGTTGTTAGTGTGAGGTCGGGATGAAATGCGGAAGTAAATACATGGTTGGAAAACTAAAGATAGAAAACGGACTTCCGTGAAAGTTAGTACCGCGAGGAACATGCCGATAATCATGGGTGAAATTGGAAAAACATTCAAAACATGACAATGGTCATGGCCTAATGCTCTACTGTATCAACTAGGTCTGTGTGTGATAAACAATCAGAAAAATACATTGGTCAACGTATATCAGCAAAGAACACATTGTCGATCGACAATAGCGGCCATCTTGGAATGGTCAATCGCATTATTCATGCACAATGGGTTCCATCATAAAACTAAACAGCGTGTGTACCTTGTGAATATTGAGAGAAATAGAATGAGTAAAAAAATAAAAATGAGAGGAACATAAGTAAGCAGTGTGGGAAATGGAAAATGGAGGAGGACCAGAGGTGGGGAGGAGGGTTGCCAGAAAGGTAGTGTAATGGTAAAACGAAAAAGAGGGTAAAGACTAGATAAAAACAGATTTAATGGGTAAACAAAAAAGAGAAGTGAGCCATGGGGTGATTAGGCAATGAATGTAAAACGAGAATGCGGAATATTAACATGTAAGTGCAGAAAGATGGAAGAGGAAATATGTACATAGGGACAACAACTCATTATAGGAAACAGCTATATTCAAGTCTGTCATTAAGGCCCTTAGGCTGGCAGGCATCCAATCTCTTAATCCAGACGGTTTCCCTCTGGAGTAGTACTTTTCTGTTATCAACGCCAGTTCTCAGTGGGACAACCTCCAATACAAGGAACCTCAGTTGGCTCGCGTTATGTTGGTGTGTACTGCAGTGAGCTGCCAGGGGTGCTTTAGTTGATTTGTTTCTGATGGTGCTTTTGTGTTCTGTCAAACGAACTTTGATTTTTCGTTCGGTTTTGCCTACATAAGGCAGTCCACAGGGACATTTGAGTAGATATACTACATTTTTGGAATCACAAGTGGCATTAGTCCGTAACTTAATGGCTTTTCCTGATGATGGATGGTTTAGGATGTTGCCTGAAATGATGTTGTGGCAATGACTGCAGTTGAGACACGGTATTGTGCCTGAATAGTGTGCAGAAAGTTCTACAGGTTTAGTCTCAAGGATGTTTTTTGCTCTCTGGTATGCGAAAAGTGGTCTGCTGTTGAAGATGCCCTGAAAGTCTGGTTCAAAACGTATCATATCCCAACTCTTTAAGATGATATTCTTGATTTCCTTGCTTCTTGTCGAGTACTTGGATACAAAGACTGGTCTCTGTTCACCAGTGGGTCTTGTGTGAGTGGTTAGGAGATCCAATCGAGTTTTAGTAGCTACACGACTTTTGGCTGCTTGTAGTGTAACTTCAGGATATTTCCTGTCTCTGTACCTTTGAATTATCTTTTCTTCCGATCTTACATAGGCTTCTGGTTCTGAACAAATCCTTTTGGCCCTTAGTAGTTGGGTTGGGAGTATGGCAAATGTGTTTTGAGCGGGGTAGGATGACAGCTGGTGAATAGTAGAGCATTATTTCTATCCGTCGCTTTAACAAATAGGTTGGTTGTAAGTTTGTTATCCACTAGTGTCACATCTACATCAAGGAATGGTAGACTATGAGGGCTGATGGTGTGTGTGAACTTTATGTGATCATCCAAAGTGTTGATGTACTTCAAAAATTCAGGAATTTCATCAGGTTGGCCAATCCAAATAAGAAAAATGACATCTATGTATCTCCATAGGGTCAAGATGTTGTTGGTCCATTTGTTGTGGTTCAAAATGTGGTCAAGCTCCATCCGGTGCTAAACAAGTTCGCATAGCTGGGAGCAGCACAATTTCCCATTGATGTTCCAACAAGTTGAAGATAGTATTCATTGTTGAAGGAAAAATAGCTGTGGTATAGGGTGAATTGTATGAGTTCAAGTATCAGAACTTTCAAGTCGTCATCGATGGGATGGTTGAGTAGGAAAGATTCAATGGCTTCAATGCCCCGGTTGTGTGGAATCGATGTGTACAGAGCACATACATCAATGGTTACCAAAGTATGTAGTTTATCTGGTTCGATGGTGACCTCTTGGAGGCGGTTCAGGAAATCGGTTGTGTCACGTAGGTAGGTTGACATGGATTTGACAATATCTTGTAAGTATAGGTCACGCGAGCCAACTGAGGTTCCTTGTATTGGAGGTTGTCCCACTGAGAACTGGCGTTGATAACAGAAAAGTACTACTCCAGAGGGAAACCGTCTGGATTAAGAGATTGGATGCCTGCCAGCCTAAGGGCCTTAATGACAGACTTGAATATAGCTGTTTCCTATAATGAGTTGTTGTCCCTATGTACATATTTCCTCTTCCATCTTTCTGCACTTACATGTTAATATTCCGCATTCTCGTTTTACATTCATTGCCTAATCACCCCATGGCTCACTTCTCTTTTTTGTTTACCCATTAAATCTGTTTTTATCTAGTCTTTACCCTCTTTTTCGTTTTACCATTACACTACCTTTCTGGCAACCCTCCTCCCCACCTCTGGTCCTCCTCCATTTTCCATTTCCCACACTGCTTACTTATGTTCCTCTCATTTTTATTTTTTTACTCATTCTATTTCTCTCAATATTCACAAGGTACACACGCTGTTTAGTTTTATGATGGAACCCATTGTGCATGAATAATGCGATTGACCATTCCAAGATGGCCGCTATTGTCGATCGACAATGTGTTCTTTGCTGATATACGTTGACCAATGTATTTTTCTGATTGTTTATCACACACAGACCTAGTTGATACAGTAGAGCATTAGGCCATGGCCATTGTCATGTTTTGAATGTTTTTCCAATTTCACCCATGATTATCGGCATGTTCCTCGCGGTACTAACTTTCACGGAAGTCCGTTTTCTATCTTTAGTTTTCCAACCATGTATTTACTTCCGCATTTCATCCCGACCTCACACTAACAACCGGCAGCCCCGCATGTCGTGCGTTGCTGTTTCTAACATCTGGTAAGCCCGTTTCTGTACCCTCCCGGACTGTCATTTTCAAGTTTTTTTAACTCAACTTGTTACTGCCTCGTTTCTAATATACGTCAGTTTGGGATGTTATAAATGGTAAACTGCCTCGTTTTGCCGGTTCACTCGTGTTTTAATCTGAATTTAGTTTGCACTTAACGGGCACATTAGTGGCGATTTCCTCACCAATAATTCGGATTCTTTTATTTATTTTTCACCACGCACCCGGAGACTCTTCTCACTTCTTTTAGCATCGGAATATGCATGCTTGGGTTAACGTTTTTTTCCAGATCACCTTGTTTACCTCGTGGTTGCGAGCTCCCCTTCCTGACATTAATATGTTTATCCACAGATCTTTTGCTATCCCCTGACGAAGGTCTCCGCCCGAAATGCATAGGGAAAATGCATTGATCATTGGACATTATGAATAAATATAATTGACATATTGCTGCACAAATTTGTCACTATGATGAAATAATATGTGACTCATCGAGTAAATGAACCTACAATAAATAAGGATTACAACAGACTACGCTCATTTGTAATGTGTGAAACCTTATGAGGATACCAGAACTCAGGAGCATATTCTCCTATCGGAGTGCCTTTGGAAACAGTGCAGGCAGTTCCTGCACTCCCTCATTTTTTCAGTATAAGCAACAGTCCCCACCGGCAGGAAGGGACTTTTTCCTGGCACCCTAAAAGACTACAACCCAGTTTACACTTTTCACACCTGTGATCATTTTCTAACACGTGTGCTGCCATCTCCAAACAGCTTTTGTATTTCAGGGGTGCAACAGGGTGTCCTTTGGACACCCTTTCACCCTTGAAATTATTCTCAATTTGCGATTAGCAAATTGCAAATTGCAAATTGAGAATAATTTCACATTCATTCCTATGGGCTAATCGCAATTAAGGAATTTGAAGAAATCGCTATAAAGTAGCGAATTTCTACATACATACCATTTTGCAATTCTCAAATAGCGATTCCTTAAAAATCGCTATTTGAGAATTTCAAAAGTGTATCTTGATACATCTGGCCCTTAGTCTCTCACGGTCCTTCGCAGTCGGTCATGATGAAGTACAATCAGGTGATCACATGGTTGCACTCAAAAATAGCCCAACAGGACAGCGATTGGGTTAAGATAGATCAAACAGCAAAACAACTGGGAGAAGCAATTGCTGGCAGGCACGCACCAATGGATTTCCCTCCCTGAACTTTTTATGATGGGATCAAGGGTGCGGGGTACTCTTCCCTATGTCATCTGACATGTTGCTTCAATTTGGGAGCTGGTGATACAGAAGGTGCTTAAGAGGACACCGTACGCCCTGGAAACTGCACTGACGGTGGTAACACCCTTTAAACGGAGAGGGCAAACAATGAATGTTAACAAATAGAGGAGGGTGGCTGCTTCTTGATTGTGGAACGGTTCGTGACATGAGAGGAAGCAGATAATGTTTTCCAACTAGGTAGAGGACAGTTCTTGCAGTAAGCTAAGATTTCAGCAGTAACTAGAGAATTGTGGCCGATATTTCTGCAGGAGCCACAGGTCACTTCAGTATTGAGGGTGGTACTTACCCAGGCGCGAGGGCAAAGGTTGGTCTTTCACATATATAGAGCACCCCTTCCATTACACAGGAAATGGGATGATGCAATGGATGAGCCCCTTACAGAGAAGCAATGGCAGAAAGTACATGAAGGAGTCAAACACATAAGTTCCAACACACGTTTTAAATGAATTCAATATAATGTTGTTCACCAA
Source organism: Lissotriton vulgaris (assembly GCF_964263255.1). Lineage (NCBI taxonomy): Eukaryota > Metazoa > Chordata > Amphibia > Caudata > Salamandridae > Lissotriton > Lissotriton vulgaris. Next base: position 1,210,562,922 of record NC_141691.1, read on the forward strand.
ACATACCTCACTCCCAGAATATTACATAAAATATACCCGGACCGGGCAGACACATGTCCCAGATGTAAATGTTCGGACGCACATTTCATCCACATGTTGTGGGACTGCCCTGCGTTAGCACGTTATTGTGGGGTGATTATAAATGCCCTGCAGACTGTCACGGGATGGACCATACCAGCCACTATTAAAGGGGTGGTGTTGGGGTTACTACCCCCACCAAAAGCTAAGAAACTTACTAGAAGGTTCATCCAGCTGGGCCTCGTGCTTGCCAAAAGGCGAATTACAATTCATTGGCTGAGTCCAGATCCACCCAGGGTCGAGACATGGGTTAGGGATATGTTGGAATGGGCCACTGCAGAATCAGTACGAATGAACAAGATCAGGAGGGATGATAAACTTGAAGTAGATTTGAGTGCCTGGTGCCTAATGATTACAGATTTAACTAAAGGGAAGAATCCTCTGAGGAGGTGACGCTTTCTTTGTTCTCCACGCAGGAAGAAGCTGACCGGTTATCTGTACCAGAGGACCCCATATGCCCAGGTATTACATTGATAATGGAGATATGTTATAAAATGGATGGTTTCCAATCTCTGAAGTAAATGTTACACCCGTGACCGAGGTTGGGGAGGGCGGCGGGGAGGGTGTTGGGGTATGCCAGGATCTGCAGTGATGAGGTGGAATCGAAACATAGGAGGATAAAGAAGAAATTGATGTTAGTCCAAATGCGGGCTGATTCGAGGAGTTGAGCCAGTCCGCATACAGGTCAAGCCAAATGCAGAGTTTCCAAGGATACCCCAGTACAACCTGACCCCAGAAACAGTGGCAGGGATTACACCTGTAATTGAATCCATGATTGCGCAGGGCTTCCTAAAGGAGATCATAGGAAGTCCATGCAATTCTCCTATTATGGGATTGCTGAAACCAAGTGGGAAATATTACATTGTTCAAGATCTTAGGAGGATCAATAGCATAGTGATTCCATGCTGTCCCATGGTACCAAATCCATCCATAATTCTATTTCAGGTTCCTTGCGAAGCTGAATGGTTTGCGGGGATTATCGACTGCCAGGCATTGTTCTCCATTCCATTGCACAAGGAAGGGCAATTTTTATTTGCTTTCCGTCTGGCGAATCGTATCTTAACGTGATGTTGTATCCCTCAAGGGTACACTGAGAGTCCATCCATATTCAATCAGTTCTTGAAAAGAACCTAAAGGACTTGATTTTGCCCAAAACTCAGTGTTGGTCCAATATATTGATGACCTTCTCATCTTGTCTGAAATGCAAGGTGCTTGTAGGGACGATACAATTGCTGTGCTGAACGATTCTGCTGGCAATGGGCATAAGGTGTCTCAGAGTAAACTTTAGTACTGTCTGAATGAAGTTCAATACTTGGGTCATCGAATCAAGAAGGGCAAAAGAAAGGTTTCACCAGAAAGAGTGGAATCGATCATGAAAATGAATGTGCCCAGTACCCAAGCAGACGTCAGAATGTTCTTGGAAATGGTTGGCTACTGCCGACAATGGATATCCAATTTTTCCCTGATGGCACAGCCTTTGCAGATGCTGGCTCACAAGGATGTGTGAGATCCAGTACCTTGGGATAACGAGTGTCTACTTGCCTTAATAGAGTTGAGAGAAGGCCTGTGTCGTGCTCCAGCTTTAGGAATGCCTGATTACAACAAAATGTTTTCTTTATTCTGCCATGAACGGGAAGATTGTGCTCTATCTATACTCACCAAACACATGGAGGTGCCTGTAGACCAGTGGCCTATTTCTCAGCTACTCTAGATCCTGTAGCTTCAGCATTGCCCGGGTGTCTCAAGTTCGTTGCTGCAATAGGTGTCAGTATTGAACGATGTGAAAGCATTGTGATAGGTCATCCTCTTACAGTATATGTACCACACTCAGTTGAGCTTCTCATGACGAGAACCAAAACACAGCATTTGACAAATAATAGGCTAACAAGGTATGAACAGGTGCTTCTTGCTGCAGAGAATGTGACCCTGAAGCAGCGTTCTGTGTTAAATCCTGCTACTGTGTTGCCTGTTCCAAATGCTAATGGGAAAGAATGTTAAGACCATGACTGTCTAGATGTCACTGTGCTTTGTACGAAGCCGAGACCTGACATTGTCGATGAGCCATTGTCTGATGCCGATCAAGTCCTTTTTGTTGATGGTTCATGCTTAAGAGACAGTTAAGGTAATTTTGGAGCATCATTTGCTGTCTATACCATCCCTGGCATGGTGGAAGCTACTTGGTTACAGGGAGTACACTCCGCACAAGTGGCCGAAATCATTGCCTTGTCCTGTGCATGCCTCGTTTCTGAACAAATCAGAGTCATAATCTTTACCGACAGCCAGTACGGATTCAGTGTGATTCTTGACTTTGGATAGCTATGGTCGCAGAGAGGGTTCCTAACATCATTTGGGTTCCCCTATACAAAATGGGAAGACGTGGCTGTTGTTAAATGCGCAACCCAACGGAAGGGGAAATGATTTTGTCACTATCGGAAATAGGTACACAGACAAAGTTGCATTGATCTTTTCATGCATGTTTTTTCAATGGAGAATATACTGGCAAGAGTGCAGAGAAGATTGAACTCAACATGATGCTAGCAGCAGCTGACACATGGGATGAAGTGAGGCGTTTGCAAATGAAGGTCATAGAGGAGGAACAAGCAGGTTGGATCAGAACAGGTTGTTAGAAAGGAAAAGATGACATTTGGGTGTTAGCTGACGGTAGGGTAGTATTACCAGATTGTTTGTTGCACCCAATGGTAAGGCAAATTCATGGAGCATCTCACATAGGAAGGTATGCGATTGTGATATTGTTCAGACCGACGTAGTTCAATCCGAGGTTTCGATTGATTGCGGAAGCTTTGTGTCATCGGTGTGTCACATGTCAACAAATGAATGCTGGGAAGAAGACTGTTGTTACCATGAGCCATACAGGCAGATCAGGGGGTCCCTTCAATCTGATTCAAATGGATTTTGTTGAGATGCCTGTGTGTATGGACTGAGATACATTCTGGTTGTTGTGTGCATCTTTTCAAGATGGGTCAAAGCTTACCCGACTAAAAGATGTGATAGCCTCACAGTAGCTAAGTTGTTGCTGAGGGAACTCATTCCTAGATTTGGATTTCCGACTACATTGGAGTCAGATATAGGTACACACTTCTGCAGTGAGACCATGAAGTTATGCACCGCCTTGAATGTGGATCAAAGACTGCATTGTAGTTACATACCAGAGGCATCTGGAATAGTGGAGCAGGTCAACGGTACTCTAAAAGCGAAGTTGGCTAAAGTGTGTGCGTTGGCACCTTTGAAATGGCCTGATGCATTGCCTCTAGTGGTAATGAGTCTGTGCAGCATTCCTGACAGGAGAACTGGGTTGTTGCCACATGAGATACTTATGGGAAGAGCAATGCGTCTGCCTGCTATGCCTGCTACCACATTAGTGAACATCACAGATGATTTGGTCCTTCACTACTGTAAAGGATTTGCTGACGTGGTTCATTCTGTATCTCATCAGGTTTAAGCAGCAACTGCACAGACCCCAAATGACCTCTGACATGACCTGAACCCAGGATATTGGGTTCTTATCAAAAAGCATGTGAGGAAAAAGTGTCTTGACTCTCGTTGGCGTGGGCCCATATCAAGTGATATTGGTGACTACGACTGTTGTGAAGTGTGGCGGAGTACCGAATTAGGTCCATGCCTCTCACACCAACGAGTCTTAGGTCCCTCTGATGAAACAGCTCCTCTCCTATAAGAACGTCCAGCTGTGATTGGGGTCACAGAGGAGGGCAAGCCAAACTACAGAGGTACCTGAAGAGGCTGGACACACACTAAATCAATCTGAGTGAGTTAAGCTACAGAAGACCCTAGTATAGGCTCTGAGGGAGACAGTAATGCTGCAAGCGACAGAGAGTCTGAGACAGTGGAAGAAACTGGTATGACAATTGATCATGTGCAGTTAAGAAACAAAGATGCTGCAGGTGAGACCTTGTAAGTGAGACAAAGCAGGAATAACCTGAGACTTGCCTCTGAAGGAAAACACTTTCACCAATAAGTGAATCATCAGAGTTTGATCTGAGTGAGACTGAGCAACCCACAGAGAGTGAGAGAAGAGCCAGGAGAGCTTGAGTGCCTTGTCGGAGATATTCTTCTCCCAAGTGGAATTATCTGGTTACACATACCGGAGAGACGAGGTTTGAGATTTGGATTCGGATTTTCTAGATCTTGTTGAGAGTTCCTGTTGTTGAAGCAAATGCACGTGTGTCATTGACGGTTCCTTTCCCACCAAGGCTCAGTGGCTTACAGGCTCTGACTCTAGAAGACATTGCATTCCCAAGCTTCGGAGCACCACAGTCTCCTCAAGAGATTGTAGTACTGAGAGCTGAGCTGTTAAAACATGGTATAGAGGAGATTGGCTCTGACTTGATAAATAATTTGTTTGAAGACGATAAACCTAGGCCAGAGCAGAAGAAGATTAAGCTTACAGTTTTCACTTCGAAAAAGAAGAAAGAGGCGCTCAGGAGGTCTTCTAAGCTATGTATATATTGTAAAGCAGAGACATTTTGAAAGAAACTTTCCAAGACTTCAAAAGTTGTTCGATAACCTTGTCATATGTTAAGAAGGTGTGTTGATCCTCATTTTGAACTGTGATCCAAGCCACTCAAAGATGGAGTCTGGAAATTCGAAACATAGGCACAAATGTATTATAGGTGCATTCATTGTAGGGGTAGTTATAGTAATAGCTGTAGTTAATGTTGAGTTCATCTGCAAACAAGGAGAATGGGGTGGGAGTACACAGGACATCCACATCTACCAGTGCTACTCCAAAAGTGGGTACATTAGGATCTGACTAAGGCTTAATAGAGCAAATTAATCGTTTTCTTCATTTAGACCTATCCAAGGGTGATTATACATTGAATGCTTATGCTAAGTTGTTGTACGAGTATGTTGACACTATGGAAGTGAGAGATTGCTATGGGTGCATGCAATTGCCCGCCTCTGTCACAGAGGGAATCCGTTTCCATCACTTAGCCTTGACGTACGGTATTAGTTGTAGTTTACTCCTTACTATGTTTTATGGAAAAGTTCATTATGAGTACTACTTTTCAAACTAACACATGGTACTTTCAGGAATTCCTGTATATAAGCATCTGAATAAATAAGATTATAAGAGAGTAGAAAGAATGAAAAATTACTTCTCACCCACAGTAACACTAGACACTGCTTACACGCATAGACATCCATACTAACCAACATAGAAAATAAATTTGTATGTCAAGTAGAATATAGACAGACCATACACGCACCATACACACATGTTTGTTGCTAGCACTGACAACAAGAACAAGAATTCTGAGTGAACCAAGTAGTAGTTAGCTCAGAAGGCTAAGGAAAGTTGTAGTCCTCTGACTTTAGATTGTCAACAACAAGGAAAGCTTTGCATACGTCAAGCAGAGAGTCATTAAGAGACAGTATTAGTGGGACAGAGTGTGTGTGATGCCGTTTTCCTTTGCTGCTATTCCCAGGACCTGCCAATCACAACTGCCTGACACTTTTCCCACGGAGCCTGGTGCCTGCCTCTGTCCCCCTCCCGCTGCCGCAACCGACATCGACAGCAGCTGCGAGCAGAGGGGGGCTCTGGACTATGTTTCCCGCCCTGCACAGCGGCGGGAGACGCAACGAAGATCGCGCCAGGCGGCGCATAAAGGTCGCGTCACCCCGGTGGAGAGGGTGACGCCGTTTTCCTTTGCTGCTATCCCCAGGACCTGCCAATCAAAACTGCCTTACACTTTTCCCGCGGAGCCTGGTGCCTGCCTCTGTCCCCCTCCCACCGCCGCAACAGACATCGACAGCGGCCGCCGAGCAGAGGGGGGCTCGGGACTACGTTTCCCGCCCTGCACAGCGGCGAGAGACGCAATGAAGATCGCGCCAGGCGGCGCATAAAGGTCGCGTCACCCCCGCGTCGCGGGAGCGGGCCACAGAGGGCCACCCCCCTTTCAACCAGCTACGTGAACTACGGCATGATCCAGCGCTCTTACTAAAATTCTGCATAAATGATGTCACCATCTACCACCAAACTTACCAATCAATACCAGGCCCATAGAAACAACAGAGCAGCTGAATCATGAGGCGAATGGATCTAATATGTTGAAATTGAACTCCTTTCAATAAACAAGACCAGCTTGTCATTTTAAAAGTTTATTTTAACATATTCAAGAAAACTTAGGTTTTGGAACTTTATTAAGCAAGCATTAGAAAAAGTCATAAGAAAGTTTTATTCAGCATTTATAAAGAGAGCTTAATTCAAGAAAATATTATTCATTAGCAGAAATAAGTGAAAAGAGCATTTCCAAATCCTAACTAACTCTCTGTCTCTACCCTCATCGCCTGAAAACAAAATCTTAAAAAGTTACATTTCCTTACGTGTAATCATCGGACAGCAGAACACGTCCCTCTGGAATCAAGAAGCGTAAGCCAAAAATTTGCTGCAAGAGCCTATTCTTATACCCTAAATTAAGCTGAGCTAACTATTTTTCACATTCCATCAGCTGAATTCTGGCTCCCCATTGGCTGAATCACCTCACCCCACAGTAAACTGTGACATCTTCCATCACGAGACCAGGCTTTTACACAGAGCCATTGTTCATGCATAGAGTCCTGGCGACAGTTCCTTAGTCTGCTACATTTTGTAGCAAAGATGTTCAAGCAATACAAAATCTGTCACGTCTCTTCCTTTCAACCGTGAGCCTGTCCATTCTGAGCTTTCCGTGGCACAAACAAACCTCTCCACAGAGTCGTCTTTAGCAGTTCTTTTTCAAAGATTTTCATAATAAAAGTTTATAAGCTTGTCATCCTTTTTCAAAATAAATGTTCTCCTGTGGCTTAACATCAGCAGGCTTTTTCTGCGCCACTTTTGCTTGCGTCACTTTTTCAAAATGCATTATTTTTCTGCAGCCAACTCTATGCTTCTTTCAGTATACTATTATTTAAACAAACACAAAAGAATGATTAATTCAGGTAAAGCAAACCCTTCTGTACCACCCAACCCTTGCTAATTATTAATTAACCCACTAATAAAAGACATTTAGCAAAGCAAACAAATAAAGCAGCACATATAATATCTACCATTCTTCATGTAATCCAGCTTTATGTTTCTGAAAGAGTAAAAAGATGATTAAATGATACACAGACAGACAAACACAACATAGGACAAACATGTAAGCACATATAAAAAGCACTTGCCATGAATGATCAGCCGCATATTAATAGTGTCAAAGACAATAGGACAGACATGACAAACAAAACAATATTAATCACATGTTACAAAACAGACTTGCAAATGCAACAAGAGCACATGTTATTAGCTTCCCGCGTGTTCATGTGTGGTGCAAACTTAATCTAGGTTGAGTTAATTGAACAAATCATGCAACAGCTCATTAATTGATTAGTTCATGTTATGGGGAAATGAATCCACGAGTCAGAATAAAATAATTTCTGAAGCTCGCTTCATCAGGCATAAGGTGACTACACTAAAAACAAATATCTCTCTTTTTGGTTGAATGAATAGTAGTATTTTAACTATAATTAACTTTTACGAATCTAAGTAGAGGCAACTGTATTAAAGCAGACAGAACCTAATAATTAACGTCAATCACCAATAACATGATGAAAGTCAAAAAAACACCCATCGCCACAAGATCCTCCACTAGGAATAAAGTGGCCCCTACTACACCTCTTCCTACCCTCACCGCTATTGACATAATGCTGCAGAAAACTATAGGCGTTGTGGCAGACGCTATCCAAAATACAGAGAGGCGTCTTTCACTAACTCCTAATTTGTGTTTCCCTAATCTTTCACTACACAACACCACTACCATTAATACCTCTGACATCACTATAAATTCTCAGGAATCACTTTTAATGCAATCCTTTACAGGGTTGCCTAACACCCAAGTCAGAGAAACCTCATTACCAGACACAAGTACACAGCGGGGAAAGCAGTCCTCTGACGATTTGTAGCCCACAGGATAATTCGGGCCCTCCTCCTTCTAGAACTATGTCTTTAGTTTCACCACGTGAGGAATACTCGGGGAGACCACCATCTATAAATAATTCCTTCCGCGATAAAGGCAGCCCGACAACCAAGCCCAAAAGGCGGAATAGGAAAAAATTAAAAGGATAATCTCCCGACCCCTTTGTAAACACAAGCTCTTAGCGAAGGACGTTTGGTCCAATTTTAGATCGGCCAAACTGATAAATAATATACCTAACCTCCAGACTCCACTACCACCTAGTCTGGTGGCATCCCGACAGCCAAAAGAGCCACAGGTAGAAAACATAATAGTTAGTACAGACCAGTCATGTCAGACTGATTCATTAACTTTAAGTGATAACACACTTTTGACCCAACTGGAACATTTAATAAGGTCCCTCCTGTTGCCTATACGAGAAAGAATTATTAAGCTGGAGGAAACCGTTGAGAAATTTGAAGTTACACAAAATAAAAACACCGCAACAATGTTAAAAATACTCAGATCACCGCCATCAAAAGAGAACCCCACGTCGGTTAAATGTCCATCAAAACTGACTAATAATAAGACTGTACGATCGAAGAACCCACCTCACAGCGGTAACATCAAACAGACACTAACCCCTCTATCTGCAGCATTAGCCCCAAACGTCTCAAACAAAAACTCCAGCGCTCGCGAAAATACTGCACCAGTAGTAGTTCTAGACCCCAATATAGCTTCTGAGTCCCCTCCAACTGAAAATGATGAGAGCGAATGGGCGGCAGAGGGTCTATGTACTGATAAACAAAACGACCAGCCCGGACCTCTAAGGCCCACAGTATCTCAAAATATGCCCACAAATGATCACCCTGAGAAACCCTTAAACCGGATACCAGCTAAAAAGCCAATCCACATCAACCTTCCCCCTGAGTCTCACCCCTACACAATAGTAATGATAGGTGTCCCGAAACTGGGTGAGGGGAAAACAGAAACATATGGGGAACTAAAAAACAAAGTGAGCCATTGGCTAACTACACATAGGCCGCTTCCCTCACATTTTAATGGGCAAATATCCCATGTCAGGAGGGTAGATTGGGTGGGTCATAGATTTAAGTCTACCGAGGGCGAGTGCATTATTGTAACTTTTAAAGATATTCGCGTGGCAAGTCATATTAGCAGATGGAGGGATGGCCCCACTAATAGTCTGATTCGTACTATGGACCTCAGCTACTTCTATCCCTCAAACGATTCCGGGTCTAACAACATGCACACACATCTTCTACCGGAACAGGGGAGACCTCATACCCTCGCTAACCAACACCAAAACTGGGATACTATAGGGAATTATGGCCATTACACCCCAGGCGACCTATCATATTCAGGTCGGGCCATACTCAGGGATTACAGAATCACAAATCACTTTGCAATGTACCCAGAGAGGAGGGAAGGATCATACCAAGTACTCCAACACGAATATCCCTATTCAACCTATCTGAATAACCAGTACAATGTTCCTATTTCAAACAGGTTTAATGCCTTCTATGAACAGTGTGGCCTGGAGGGGGTTGACTGACTACCCGTAACGCAAATCCCCCCTGTACATAATGATTACATAAACCATGATGTAACACCTGGCAAAGACGCTGATACAAAGGGCCTGAATGAACTTACCATTCCCAAAAAATTAACATTAATTGACCAGACAGGCCCAGAAACAAGAACCTCATCAGAGAGTTCGCTTCTACAAAATCGGTCAAGTTCTTCCACAGACTATTTAGAGGCCTTTAGCCGCAACCTAACCAATATAGAACACAACCATAATACTATGGAAGAACAGGTAGTCACACGAACAGAGTTTATTGACCCAAATATATCTAATAATGTAAACATAGATATAGCCACAGATGTAGACACACCATCATGCAGCACAAGCCTGGTCTCCTGGAACACGGCAGGCTTGGTGATAAAGCTTGCGATCCCACTTGGCTGTCTTTTGTCAAACAATACGCAGTGATATGCCTCCAAGAAACATGGCTGGCAGAAAAAAAATACTTTCACATCGAGGGATATCAAAGCTTCCTCACCCCAGCCGAACCTTCGAGCAGTGGAAGAGCAAAGGGGGGGTCTGGCAACTTACATAAATTTGGCTCTTATCTGTCATAAAAACATCCGTCACTCAGCCAATAGGAATATCCAAGTCCTAGAGCGAAAGAGGGGTAAACATACCTTGACCCTGATCAATTTTTTTTTTTTTTCAGAACTAGATTTTATTGACATTTCAGATATGATTGCAAGACATTCACAGCGCTCCGAACACCGGAGGGGCTGTGAGCAGATAATCGAAAGGCAGTGCAAAGCAATCAACGCTACAAACAGGATAAGACATTAACTTTGAAGTACCCGATCCCCCCCAACCCCATAAAACCACCCCCTCCCGGGTCCCACCCTAGCCCTGTCCACGATGGTTACCTGAATCTTCGCAAATCAGTCTATAAAATAAGGGTAAAGCACTCACATCCTCACCCCGGCTCACAGGACAAATGATCTTCAGTTGCATTCTGCCGCGGCGGCGGCTCCAGCCACAACCCCCTGTAATCGGCCCACCTCTTCCAGATTTTTTGATGCTTTCTGGGGCAACCACGAGCCTCAAATACCGGGCGTTCCAGCCCCATACAATAATCCATGCCCCGTTTCCATACCTCAATTGGGGGAGCCCTAGGGTCTTTCCAGGCGCGGGCCATGTCCCTCTTGGCCAGTGTAAGGCCCAGGAGTAGCAAGTGCCTTTTATAGAGGTTGCCACCCACCTGCTCCAAAACATGAAGGAGGCCTAGCTGTGATGTACGTGGGAGTTGCCAACCCAGAACCTCGTCCAAACAGTCCCATATACGCCTCCAAAATCCCTCCAGAGCCCCACAGGTCCACACGGTATGGAGGAACGTGCCCACCTCTCTGCCACACCTCAGACAATCAGGGGAGGCAATCAACCCGGCTCGCCACAGCCTCTCTCTTGTGTAGTAAGCCCTATGCAGATATTTAAATTGGATAAAACGCAGTTCTCTCCAACATCCCTCTCCCACTTGGACCGCAGGCCATCCAGGGAGGACGAACAATGGGTAACAAGGGATTGGTAGATGCAGGATATTTTTTTTTCTGTCAAGTCTCCCATAAATAGTTTAGCTTTGAGCGGACTAAATTCTGGCAGAGAGTCTAACCCCTCCAAGGCGGGGGAGATAGCGTGGCGGAACTGCAGGTATTTAAAGAACTGGGTACGTGGCATATCAAATTTGTCCCTCAGCTCCTGGAAGGATTTAAGGGTTGTGCCCCTCATGACATGCCCCAGCGCCGAGATCCCTATCGAGTCCCAGCCGCAAAACCCCTGCAGAGTCGATAAGGCCGGCAGGCGACCGTTCTGCCATAGCGGGGTCTCCCTAGTCAGCGTATTCCACCATCCCATACGACTAAGTGCTTGACGCCAAACCTGGAAGACAACCTGCGTGACCACCGGGAGCCTCTTTCTCTTCCTCGCCGAGTAGAGCAACGTGTGCAAAGTATCCGGGTCCATTAGGTACCTTTCCAGGGCCTACGCTGGGTCACCCCGATCCCCGTACCACCATTCGTTGAGTACCAATAAATGGGACGCTTGGTAGTAGGAGAGGATGTCCGAGGACGCAAGGCCACCGTAGTATGTAGAGAGGAAACAGGTGCGGAGGGCCACGCGAATAGCCCCCCCAGCCCAGAGGAAGCGGCCCAGCGCCGAGTTAACCTGGCGAAACCATTGTGGCGGGATAGGATAGGGATGGTTTTGCAGTTGGTAGAGCAGACGAGGAAGGGCCACCATCTTAAAGATGGCCGACCGGCCGTACAAGTTCAAAGGCATTCGGGACCACGTTTTCATATCCGACCGGACCCTGTCCCAGACCGGAACGATATTGCGCTCCCACGAGACTCCAGGGATATCGGTCACGAAGACCCCAAGATATTTAAAGCCTCCTGTCGCCCTCTGTAAGGCGGATGCCCAGGTTCCCAGAGCCACTCCGCTGCCCATGGTCCACAAGACGGACTTCTTTACATTGATATTAAGCCCTGAAACTTCACCAAATACCTTCATAATGTCAAGGACTCTTGGGCCTGACCTGTTGAGATCCGTAAGAAAGAATAGCACGTCGTCCGCGTAGAGCGCGATCCGGTCTTACGGCCCAGCCTCCCACTCGAATCCCTTCAGCTGCGCGTTTATTCGCACCCAGGCCGCAAGAGGTTCCATCGCGAGCGCAAATAATTACGGCGAGAGCGGGCATCCCTGTCGGGTACCCCGCCCGATGGGGAAGACGTCCGAAATCGCACCGGCCACTCGCACAGACGCTGTCAAATCGGTATATAGCAGCCGAACATACGAGAGAAAATGAGGGCCGAGATTCAGACGGGGTAGGAGTGCCTGCAAATAGACCCAGCTCAGCGAATCAAAGGCTCTATCAATATCCGCCAACAGAAGCGCCGCCTGGGAGCCTGTGGCCCGCATCATCTCCAAGGCCACCTGGGCCCGCCTAATGTTGTGTCTAGTGGCCCTGCGTGGCATAAAGCCAGCCTGGTCCGGATGGACCAGGGCGGTAATCAGTGGGAGGAGGCGGTTGGCGAGTGCTTTCGCCAGTATCTTCGCCTCAATATTCAGAAGTGAGATAGGGCGGTACGATTCATGGCGTTCCGGCGGTCTTCCCGGTTTGCAGAACACTACGATTTCAGCGTGCCTCCAATCCGGCGGCAGCTGACCCAACTCTCTAGCCGCATCTAATGCTTTTTTGAAACAGGGCCCTAACTGAAGGTTGTATTTCCGAAAAAACTCGCACGGGAAACCGTTCGGCCCCGGGGCCTTCCTGGCGTTCAATTCACCGAGTGCCACGCCTAATTCCTCTGCGGACAAAGGAAGCTCGAGACTATCTCGCTCCTCATCGGAGATCCCCCGTGGTGGGAGGTCGGCCAGAAATTTGTCCACGGCCTCCGCCGGGAGAGATTCTCGGGGGGCGTATTGTGTTTCATAATAGCGCGCAAAGCTGGCGGCAATGACCCCCGGGTCAATTACAGAATTTCCGGCCTCATCTCTCAGCGCCGGCAGCGTCTGAGCTTGGAACTCGCTCTGGCACAGCCTGTACAGCATAGAGCTGGACTTGTCCCCCCATTGGTATATTCTACTCTGCGTTGCAAGCCAGATATGGCGTGACTCCTCTAGACGCAGGGAAGCAGCATCGCTCTGCGCCTGCAGTAGACGTCGTATGTCCTCCTCCGCCCCAGTCTCCGTGGACCGCGCCTCTAAAGTGCGGACGCGATCCGCCGCCTTCTCCAGGTCCTCCCCTCGCACCCTACGGGCCTTTGCGCACCAGGCTATATCCACCCCCCTAAGCGTAGGCTTCATGGCCTCCCAAAGGGTCACCGCGTCCGACTCTGGTTGGTCATTGTCCTCCCAGTAGTGAGCGATGGCCTCCCGCATATGGGACTGGTAGTCGTCCTGCTGCAGGTGCCAAGTAGAGAGGCGCCATCAGAATGACATCCTCCTTGACAGGAGGCGGCAGCCAATCGCAACAGGGGAGTGGTCAGATAGCCCATGCGGCAGTATGGCCGTCGACGTCACTCTTCCCATCACGGCGCATGGGACAAATAGGTAGTCTAACCGTGAGAAGGACCGATGGACCGCCGAGACATAGGTATATTCCCGACTGTGTGAGTGTTGAGAGCGCCAGGCATCCATCCATCCCATACCTCTCACCAAGTCATTCAGTTTCGTAGGGGCAGCCGCCAGCTGTCCGCCATCCGGCCTGCGACAATCCACGGTTCCATCCATAACGTCATTCCAATCACCTCCAATCACCGCAAGCGCGTTCGGAATCTCGGCCCAAACAGTGAACAGCTTCTCAACCAGAGACCATTGTAGGGGGGGGGGAGCATACACACTACCAAAGACCACCTGTTCCCCATCAATCATTCCTTGGATAAAAACGTATCTGCCCTGAGCATCTATCCAATGCGTAGAATGAACATAGGACACCCTGCGGTGAACCAGGATCGCCACACCCCGGGACCCCCGTACAAAGCCAGCATGGAACACTTGATGATACCCATAGCGCTGCAAACTCAGAGTCTTGGTACCTAGGAGATGAGTCTCCTGTAACAGCAGGACATCCGCCCTCTCCCTCTTCCCCTGTCGCAGCACAGCGCCTCTTTTAATTTTATCTAGCATGCCCCTCACGTTCCAACTCACAATTCGAAGCGCGGCTCGGTGGAGCTCCGAAGCAGAACCCCTAGCCGCCATCAACTAGGCAGAGCAATAATCGTCTGGGTGTGTGTGAGTGCAATGAACCATAAAACATGTACCTAACCAGGTGGCCCATCATGCGTGAACAAGTTGCCCCTGTGGACCCAAACAGTTCGCATCCCCCCACCCTCCACCCCCGAACCCAACCCCAACCCAACTCCCGGAAAACTGGCCTCCCCCCTCCCCTATACCTCAACAACATTGAAGTATCTGTCGCGGTGCAGGAGTGCCCTAACCCCCAACGGGAGGTCAGTGGCCACCCACTCCAATGGATCCCCATCAACCACTCCCTCAACCCCCAACTAGCCCCACTAGGTGGGCAAGGAACGACTGCGGGCGACTGTACTGCCGCTACTCTGGGGCAGTAGTCCGCCTCCCCATCCCCCCCCACCCCCTCCCACCCCGCAGCTCAGAACTGATTATCTAGTCCATAACACAGGTTAGCAGAGCTTCGGCCATTGTCAGACACCTCAGGCTGGGCCACTCTCAGTTGCCTGCAAAGTCCATTCCACAGCTCAACACAGATAAGGACCGCAGGGTTCTTCTCATTTCAAGAAGCTGACTCCCGGGAGTTCGGAGGAGCAGTCTCCTCCGCTGCGCCCCCTCTTGGCCGGGGACCCTTTAGTGGAACGGGATCGCCAATTGCTCCTACTGCGTGAGCGTCGGTGGGTCTGCCGCGGCTCCGTCGAGGAGGATGAAGCAGAGTCCCGGGCCGGTGGAGTGCGAGGTCGAATCCGAACCGTCTCATCAGTCCATGTAAACACCTCTTCCGGAGAACTGAAGAACATGGTTCGAGATTGAAAGACCACTCGCAGACGGGCCGGGTAGAGGAGGGCGTACTGAATTTTGAGTCCCCTCAAGTGAGCCTTGGCCTCTGTGAAGGACTGCCGTTGACGCTGTACCAGCTTAGTGTAGTCCGGGAATATCATGATTCGATGATTGTCGCACATGAGAGGTTCCTTCAGCCGGGCTTGCTTCAAAATAGTGTCTCTATCGTGATAGTTAAGTAGTTTGGTTATGACCGGTCTTGGGCGCTCTCCAACTGGCGGCTTCGGAGCAAGCGCCCTGTGCGCCCGCTCAATGACAAAACAGCGAGAAAGGGACTCTGCCGGCATCCATCCCTCCAGCCATTGAGTAAGGAAAGCCTCCATGTTTCCCTTCTCACAATCCTCCAGAAAACCAACGGATCGGAAGTTGTTGTGCCGGGCCCGCCCTTCGGCATCCTCCGCGCGAAGCGCCAGACCTTTCTGGATCCCTTCCATGGCCGCGACTTTCTTCTTCAATATGGCCACATCGTCCTCCACCCCGGTGATCCTTGTTTCGGCCTCGGTGATGCGCGCCACTGCATTTCGCAGGTCTTGGCGCAACAGCGTAACATCAGCTCCGACTGCCCCTATCTTGGCGTCCAGGGCGTCTCTAGACTGAGCAATTGCCGCCAATATTGCAGCAGTGTCCGGCCCCTGGGGCGGAGGGCCCCCGGCCGCCCCAGCCGCCCCGGTAAACTTATCAAGGGTACCTTGTTTCGAGGATCCGCTGCCTCCTCCCCCTCTGGTCATGGTCCACAGCCGGTGAAGACCGCTCAGCAGGAAACCGCCCCTCTCAACCAACCTGGGTTCACCGTCGCAGCCCGGGGTGACCCTCCGCTGGCCGCCCGCCGGCAGGCCCACCAGTCAGCCCCCTCGTGTAGCTTCGGGCACAAGCGGTCACTGAATTCGCAGTCCGGCGCGCCGGGACATGCAGTCCACTCTCACTGTGCTGTATAGGCCTCAAATGTCTTCACTGCTCGCCCCGAGCCACCACTCAGCTCCACAGGCCCGTGATTGGGACGCGGCAGCGCAACCACCCGGCCCCGCGCCGCCTCGGCAGCCCCACACGATCAGGAAGGTCAGCAACAGGGGTGGCGCACCAAATCACTGTCCCATAGCCCCAGGTCACTGCTCCGCAGTAAGGGGGCCCCCAAGGGGGGGGCACGCCGCGGCTCGATTTAGCCGCCAAGTCGTGGGCCTCTATGGCAGCAGGTCAGGCACCCTCCAGGCGCCTCTGTGGAAGGGCGGCGCACCCGCACCTCGGGGATCAGGTCAGCCGCGGTCCGACCCGACCGCCGGAATCCCCACGGTCCCTCCTCCGCTCAGTGCAGTCACCGCCTCGCGCCCCCAGTGCACACTTACCACCGGGGTCGCATCTCGAGAATCAGGCCACACTCGGGTCCCCGCCGCCACCAGCAGGCAGAAGAGCAGCTCCGCATCAGCCACCGCCTCCCAGCAGCTCTTCAGTCCCCCAGGGGCACCACCGGGTCCGGCCCGGAGCTCCGCCGACGGCCCCTCAACAGTGTCCAGGTCATAGATGGGGCCGGGCCGCAGCGCCGCTGCACCTCAGCGGCCGCTGTCCGCCCTCCCACTTCTCGGGCGTCGCCAAAATTCACCACCCTGCTGCAGCCGCCGGCACAGGCCGCACCGCTCACGGGGCCCGCCGAGCCCGATCCGCACCACTGGCGCGGCTGGAAACCTCCTCGCACCTGCCGGACACCCTCCGCCTTTAACTAATGCCGCGGGATGGGCTAAGGCACGGGGGAAGGCAGGATAGATGGGCAGAAAATGATGCGGCGGACGGAGCTCTACAAGGTTGCGTCCGCCATGACAGCCGCCGCAGCCACGCCCCCGACCCTGATCAATTTTTATAATGCAGTAAACTAATATGGAGTATGTAATTTACTGCAGCTGTGTGACTTTCTGAGAGACAATGTGGGGAATTTGTCAAGCCAACTGCTGATTGCTGGTGATTTAAATACCCATCCCTGTGGGAATCCAGGAGTGACGCCCATGGGATACCTGGGGTGTAATAGCCTGAAAGGCTTTCACTTTGATCATTCTCGGCGTGGAACTCAACATAACATTTTGATGAATGAAAACAACTTAGTTGCAGCTCTGTCTGAGACGGCGGAGCACACACTTTTCCATGTTCCCACATATAAAGGTAATTTAAACGGAACATACATAGACCATATCCTATTATCTGCGGACCTTGCCATCTTTGCCTCAGAATTTCGCATCCAAATGAACGTCCATAGTGATCATAACCCCATCTCCATCAAATTGGGTGGAGGCATCTTTGAACTGCGAAAGCGCTGTGAAGGCCGGGGAACCATAAAGTGCACAAACGGAAAGCGCCGCCTGAAATGGACAATGGTGAATTGTGATAATTTGTATACCTCAATTATTAATCTATGTAGCTCCGAACTTTCAATCTGTGTGTCATCTACATCATCTCCTGGACAAACCTTGTCTGCATTTGAGGGGGTTGTAGCAACAGTAGGGTCCTTGTTGATGGTGCCAGCAAATGGGCATGCTGGCAATAACCCAAAATGGTTTGACCACTACTGCTCCAAAGCCAGCCGAGACCTTAAGACGGCCCTAAAAGCTAGACCCAGAGACTTGGCACGTATCAAGGCTATGCGCGCCAACTATAATAAATCCCTTGCGACATGGAAAAAAGAGATAAAGGCAAGCACCTGGGAGTCCCTTTTAGATCCTAAAATTTTGGGTAACAGTGCCAAGTTCTGGGAAATCATCAATAAACCTCTGTTTGATCATCCAAGTAACACTGTTCTTGGCACAAATATCCCAGAGGAAGAGTGGGTCACCCATTTCAGTACTATTTTTAAAAGTAACGAGCCACAAGCTGAGTATAACTCTATTACTCCTATGGAGAATCTTCTGCATTTTTCAATTAACGAGGTTGAAAAAGGAATTCAAGGCCTAACCTGTAATAAGGCCCCAGGGCCTGACGGCCTTCCCCCAGATCTTTTTAAATCTTGTCCATCACTATGGGCCCCTGTTCTAACCGCTGTAGTTAATGCAGCAGCAGCTTCTGGTTGCCGAAAGTCGTGGGGGATCTCCACCATAGTACCCGTATTTAAAAAAGGAGACCGCAGTAGCCCACTCTGCTACAGATCAATATCTCTAATTAACTCTGTAGTAAAAGTAGTGGGGGTGTAATTTTAAACAGGTTAGTAGCATGGGCAGATGAAAATAATGTAAACTCCCCAATTCAATACGGCTTCAGACCTGGACACTCAACGGTTACCCAGTGTTTGAACCTGTACATGATCATAGGAAAATACACCATGGCCCGACAAGGTACAATTCACATGGCATTCATGGACCTATCGTCGGCTTTCGACTGTGTAGACAGAGGTAGGCTATGGGATGCCATGGCAAAAATGGGTGTAGAGCAGAACCTGATTAACTTACTAGCCGACATGCACTCTGACACAAGAGCAAATGTCAGATATACACAAGACTTAAAAGTAACGAGGGACTTTGGAATACGTCGGGGCGTCCGCCAAGGGTGTATTCAAGCCCCATTCCTTTTCAACCTATACATCAATGACCTAGAAGAGCATCTTTTAAGTACAGGAGTGGACTACCTCTATGTCGGCCGGAAAGGCCGGCCGGTTCTGCTCTATGCAGACGACGCAGTCCTGATATCCAGGACTGCAACTGGCCTACAAGCCCTGCTAAATTCTTTCCATGTTTTTATGAAGTCCCGGGACCTGAGTATCAATAACTCAAAATCTTACGTCATGAAGGTAGGCCTAGAGAAAAAAAAGCCAAACTCCTTTAATGTTAATGGGGAAAAAATTCCTGTAGCTAAAACATTTTCCTACCTCGGTGTCCTCTTTGACCACCAGCTAAATTGGGGACCCGCAGTACAGAGAAAAATGGGAGAGGTAACTAGAGCCAACGCAGCAATACTTGACGTCGCAAGAAAAATGGGTAATAGTCCGGTGGCCGCATTGCTCCAACTTTATCTAGCTAAGAGCACTGCTATTGCATGCTATGGAAGTGAGCTATGGGGGTACACCTCCTCTAGAGGCCTGGAGGTTGCAGAAAATAGTTTTTTAAAACGGGTTTTGAGGGTTCCAAGGGAAACAGCAAACTTTTCTGCCCATGAAGAGTTGGGCATGCCCTATTTATGAGATAGGATAGCCGTAAATCCCTTACTTTGTTGGCCAAACTGTTGGATAAATACTGACATACCCCTTACCCAACAAATCCTGAAAGAAGCACTAACATGGCAAAACAGGTTCAAAGTCCCCTGGATTAAATATATCAGTAAATGTTTTTCTGAACTAGGGCGTCCCGATCTTTTTGCAACCCCAGAGTTTATCACTAAATCTGATGTTACTTTTGTGAAGAAGGCCTTCATTGCATCTAGGTATTTAGCTTGGGAGGAGGTCGAATTTAAGAAAGACAGTGTTCGGAAACATGTGCTATTAAAAACCTCTTTGCGCATGGAACCGTACCTGTCATGGCCCCTGTCAGGTTATGATCGCTTTCTGCTCACGAGGTTTCGCTTGGATTTATTCCATCTATTATTGGCCGTACCGAGGGGGGCCCATCGAGGCCAAGTGTTGCCAGCTTGCGGCTGCGACGAAAAGTCTCCGCAAGATCTGGCACACTTTCTATTCATCTGTCCCTTCTATTTTGTACCACGGAAGCTATATTTAAAACCATGCCTCAAACAAATGAATTTTGCACAAATCAGACCAGCACTTTATTACCTCCAAATTTTAAGCTGTGATTGCACTTTATTTGTATGTAGCTTTTTAAAACTTGCAATTAAATTTAGGAAAAGCATGGAGGGGTAATTGTGTTGCTGAGAGAAATATTTTAACTAACATAATTATTTATATCTAAAAAATGTTATTGTATATTCTGCTTGTGATCCTCTATTCTATGTCGTTTTTAACAATATCTGGAATTTATGTGTTAATGTATGTTTACTGAAATGTGCTTTTATGGTTGTTAGTATGAACAACCGAATAAAGTTTTTTGACTTGACTTGAGTGTGTGTGATCATATCTTCTTGATCAATGGTCCTTGGAACACTTTTTTGCAAGAGTCAGTTCGAATGGTACCAGGATTATATTTTGTGTGTGGAGAGAATGCGTATATTCGGTTACTGAACAAATGGTATGGTACATGCTATTTGGCTGTCCTATTTCCAAAAATATACCATGTGGATGACCTGGAGATTTGGAGGGAAAATTGAACAGGAGGGAAAAACGTGGATTAAGTGCAGGAGAGGTTGTGTGAGATATATTTGGAGCGATTGTGAGAAGTTAGCCTGGCATATGATTTCCACTAGTTCTAGTGGGCACCTTGCACCAGTCTAATCGACCCCTATTGATCGTGATTGTAAAGTCAACCTTATAGAAAGCTATCCTAGGGGTATCTGTGATGAGCAGTCTTCAGGCTAGGACTTCAGAGAGCAAATTAAGCTAGTTGTTTTACCAATTATAATCCCTTGAGTACCAAATGAAAGCCCACCACACAAGGTATATATCAAATATATATGTATTTATTCTTAACACAATCCCTCTGCACTCTTTATGAGGTCAGAGGTAAAAGTACAATACAAGGAACTTAATTAGCATACGATAAGTTGCACAGTATACGTTTTGCCGTAGGGGCCTCACAAACCATATACTAAAATAGTGGTATAAGAACCATGTCTGAGATAGAAAATAGGCCTAGGGCAGGGGTCTTCAAACTGTGGGGCGCGATCCCCAAGGGGGGCGTGGAGTGATACAAAGAGGGTCGCGCATTCCTTGTCAAACTTCTGCCCAGGCCCATAGAACTACAAGGGCTTCAGCCCCCCTCCTCCTCGTCTGTGTCTCAGCCCGGGCTGCTACAGTGCAGGGGATTTCAATCTCACTTTAGCCTCCCTTGCAAATTCCTTCCCCCTTACGAGCATTTTGAATATTCCAGCTTCCTGTTCCATATTCATCTGCTTTCTTCTTTAATTTTCTACCCGGCCACAATCCCCTCCCTCTCCTCTCCAGGTTTGGAACCGCTGGGCGAGGTTTTTAGGTTTCGCCTGGCCGTAGCACTGCACAGTAGTGCTCGCGCAGGAGAAATCTTTTGATCCTACAGTATGGGGCTTTGCCCCCACCTGTCTCTTCCATTGGCTAGCTCCATAAATGGAGGCTAGCCATTGGAAGAGATTGGTTGTCAATCACTCTTTCCCCGTCACGACGCGATTCAGGGGCATTTCCGTGTCTTTTTTTAAGTCCCCCCCTTTTGTCGTCATGCCTTTCTGGGCGTTTTTTGTTGGCGGATTGATTTTTTCTGTTTGTATCTTTTATGCAATCCTAAGTACTTATGTATCGCAACTCGTTGTTTTGTAAAGCGCTCGGACACCTTTGGGTAATGTTCGCGCTATATAAAATCGCATTAAATAAATAAAATTAACCGGGGATCCTCTGTGAGGTGCTGTCCCGCCTCCCCAACCCAGGGCCGCGCTGCTATTGGCCGCAGCCGCGACCCCAGAAGTCAGGCAGGCCGGGGGCGGGACGACAAGACACCCGGAAGTGACCTCCCTTCCCCGGGGCAGACGAGAGTAGAGCCCTGGGGTGCAGTAGCAGAGTCCTCCAGCCGGCGTCTTCCACGGGGCTCCCAGGAGTGAGGGAGAGCCCCGCGCTGCAGAGAGGTGAGCCGGCGCCGTTTCTGCTTCCCCCAGGCGGGAGGAAGCTGTCTCCAATCTCGTTTTACTATTCCATCACAGACCAACAGGATGCTTCAAACCTCCCTTGCAAACCTGTGAATGGCAGGGTCTTCTGAACATTTACAGCTGTGGTTCAGGAAGTTGGAATTAACTTTACATAGTTTGCATAAAGAGGGCTCAGTGACACCCGCAGCCTTCTCCTTAAAAACCCAGTCACAGCACTCCACCCTCAACCCTGCTGCTATCTTTGCCCTCCTCCCTTCGACTCTGCTTTAGCTCACCGCATAATTGTGTGGCACACACTGTTTTATGTGAGTTCGATGCTCATACAAAATACATCACACAGTGGAAAAAATTGACATGTTGCGTCACTGCAGACTTTCATTAACTAGTTTACATTTTTATGGTTGTTGCGCTCCATGAAAGTGTATGTTCTAGATAGCTTTCTCCACTCCTCCCCAGTCCTTACTTGCACCTCCTCCCCACACCACTCCCACATCGAGTCTGCTTCCACCCACCCAATGCCCCCATCAGAGCACTTCAAATGCTTGCATTTTCCAAAAGTGTAAATTAAATTTTTCATTAAAGCCACCTCACAGGGGTGAGACAAGAGACACAAGAGTGTGTGCATGTATATGTGCACGTGCATGCCTGCGTGCATGTGTGTCTGAGTGTGCACATATGGGTAGGTATGTAAGAGTGCCTGTATGTGACTGTGTGTGCATGTGTGTGTGAGTGTGTAAATGTATCTCCTCTTGCTTATGCTACATATGTATGTGAATGCTTGCTTTGTGTGTGTGAGTGTGTGCAGAGCTCGAGTGCGTCCTGTAAGCGGGCGCAAGCGGCCGGTGTGTGATCGAATGTGGTAAGTGCGCCGGTGGAGGTGGCTCCGGTGTCCGTGCAATACATACACACATACACCTCCCCTGGATGTCTCCCGAAAGAACCGACAGAAAAACCCCATAAAAATCAAATAAACCAGGAAATAAACACTGGATCTCCCTTGCCGAAGCTGGTGAGAGGCATGGAGTGGGGCACGGGGCAGCCGGGTCCGTGTTTCCATTGGCCCCGCTGAGGATCCCAGACCCCCCCAGTTCAGCCCGCCAACGGCCCTGCTATCACCCCCCTCTTTAAATCCCAACTTTTCTTTGAAAAGAGACCACTCTCCGGAGCCTTCTGTCCCGAAGACGACGATGAGGACTCTGCTTCCCTAACACGGCGAGAGGGGATTAAAAAAATTAATTAAAAGGGGGAAAAAATATATTGTTTTTAAAACCCCCAAAAACAAAAAGGATGGCAAACTCGACTGGGAAACCTCAAGAGGACCAGCGGAGGAAAGGGCAAGCTTTCCTGGACGAGCTGAGGCAGTTCCACCACAGCAGAGGAGGAGAAGACCCATTTAGCCATAAACCTATAAGACACGGGGGTGGTGGAGGGGTAGCTTTGCCAGGGGTCCGGTATCGCCGGCCTCATCTGTCGGATCTCTCTAACACTCTCTCTTTGTGCACAGGTCCCGGTTTCGAAAGCTGCCGGCTGTGGTGGGCAGGGAGCTGGACCTGCACGCTCTCTACACCCGGGTCACTACCCTGGGAGACTTCTCCAAGGTGAGCGGGGGGCAGCGCCGGCAAACTTCATTCTCCTCCTGTCAAACACTTTTTGGATTTCCCTCGCTGCTGCTCTGGACTGCGTCCGGGTAGAGAGGGGCGAATAAGGTCCTTTGCAGAGAGAGGCCTGAGGTGTCCCATGGCTTGCCAATATCGTTCCATGTACTATTCAAAAGCAGTCTAATTTGAGTTTACTGGCCTAGGCAATTGTCATTGTAGGTAGCTAGATAGCTTGTGCAGTGTATAGCAAAGAAGGCCTTCATTCGGATACTGGGTAGCCCAGGGATGGCCTGTGTGTTCATAAGTATACAAATGTACAATCTATTCCGTACTCACGGGTGCAGTCATTACCTGCCTTTGTTACTGTGAGTAATGTGTGGAAGGGAATGAATTTATGTGGATATTGTTGGGTGATGGGGATGGGGTGGTAAAAGAATTTACGATGACAAGCACCTGCCTGTATTTTGACAGATGGGGCCGTTCCCACTGGTTACATGTGTTTGAATTGGTAGCCTAATAAGTATGTAGCATTAAAAACCTTCTTAAAATTGTGAGTTGTAGAGAAGAGCATATTTGCATGCATGTTCCTCTTTGATACCACTATTTTAGTGCTTGGTTATATATTACTGACATGGCGTGTTCTTGCTAGGCAGTGAATTTGTTGCCCTATCATGTGTTTTGGAATTGCTACCCTTTGTACTGTGCTGTAAAGGAAGGCCTTCATGAGCATCAGGAGGGAGCTGCAAAAATCACTTGTTCAGCCGTACAACTCTTGTGAATATCTTGGTTGTGTACTTCTAGAATGGTCTAGTCTGGGTGAGGAAGGCTGTCACTAAATACTAGTTTGTGTAGTTGTCTTAATATGTGCCTTCTGTAAGTGTTTTATGCGTTCCAATTGCTAGCCTGAGTAAGAAGTTGAATGGAAGGCTTTTTTTATGCTGAAGGAAACGGCTTATGGAGAAGAGTATATTTACGTGTTTCTTTTATTCAAATTTGTTGCCTAGACGCTTTATCCAGTTCCTTGATGTCTCGAAATACTCAATTCCTACATTCTTTTTGATTTTATTGTACTACTATCAGTCTTTACATGTTCTGGTATTGCTACCCTGAGTAATGCATAGTAGAGGGCCACAATGGGGATGGCTGGTAACCTGCTATAGAGATAACCATGTTTACATCAGCATAGCCCTTATTTATATGCTTTATCCATTAAATTGTTGACTGGATGCTCTTCATATAAATTGCTCAAACTACCCGTAATATATTAATGATGCTATCAGTATAGATTTTGGGGCAAGTGGTGCCAAGATTTGAACATGCACTGTGTTGAATGGCTTTTCCAAATCCAGATATACAGCTTTCACTAAAGACAATAGGAAAGGATGTCTCTGTGCCAAGTAGTATAGTGGGACTTCCTGTCACAAAGGACCCGACTGGTCCAGCCTCCACATGAGTTTATCACAATGTCTCAGCCATGTTGGACCTGGCTATGTTTCCATCACTTCTAGCATGCAAAAGACCTGGGTCACCTGGCGATCCTCTCCCTGCTCTCAAGTCTAGTTCCCTAATTTCAGACATTCAGCAGTTTCTGGTGGGACTCCTTAATTATTCTCCAATGTAGGGGCAGTTTCCACAAGCATGGAACATTGCCATGGTTCGGCCCTTTTTGAAGAAACGCAACCTAGACCCTGAAAATTGGCAGAATTATAGACTAGTTTCTATGCTGATCACCATGGCCAAAATAATGGAGAAACAGGTCAACAGACAACTCTACAGTTTTATGGAGTCCCAGGACGTCCTTCAACCCTCTCAATGTGGATGGAACACAGTACTGAATCTGCCCTTCTAGGAGTAACAGAACGTCTTAGACAGCTGTCGGATGGGGGCGAGACGGCCGCGCTGATTTTACTCTATCTCAGCGCAGTCTACGACACGGTCTCATATCACGCTCTTTAGAGAGGCTGGCAGACTTGGGATTTCATGGAACGGCCCTGTCTTGAATTAAATCCTTCTTAAAGGACTGGTCTTTTCAGGTGCACTCAGCCAAGGCTGCCTCTGACCGGCATGCACTGAACTCAGGAGTTCCTGAAGGATCGTCCCTAAGTCCAACACTATTTAACATCCATGTGCTCCCATTGGCTGACTTGGTGGAAGCTTGTGGCCTTACTTTATTCGGATATGCAGAGGATACGCAAATCATCTTTTCCCCGTCATCTGTGGATCACAAGTGAGTCCTTGAAATTTTGCTTGGACCCGACCTGGAGTGGATGAATAACTACTGACAACTTAACATAGACAAGACCGAGGCACTGGTGCTGGTGAAGAATGCATGCATGTGGGGTCCCCAACACTAGCAGGATATCCTGTACACTGTTCTGAATACAGCCCCCAAGGTAAATAACCTAAACTTACTGGTGGATGACAAGCTGTCCATGAGGCCCCAGGTGACGAAGGTGGACGCCACATTCTTCGCCATCCTGAAATAGCTGTGGAAATTCAACTGGCTACTCCCATTCCCAGCTCAAAGGATGGTGGTTCAGGCACTCACTATGTCAAGACTGGACTAAGACAACATACTGTATCTGGAGATGGACAGAGCCTCCACCAAACGGTTGCAAGTGGTCCACAACTTGGTAGCTAAGATGCTCTAGACTCTCAAATAGTGCCTTGACTTATTTTCTACTACGAGAACTCCATTGGCATACAGTGGAGGAGAATTCACTTTAAATGCACACGTATGGGAGACTGGTCTCTTGTGTTTCAGGGCACTAAGCTGTGGAATGCCCTCCCAGAACCCCTTAGAAGTTACTGACTATCTTTCGAACACAGCTGACGTAGAGAGACCTGGACAGACCTTACCTGATGTTTCAGCGTCTGGAAACCCTAAAGTGGTAGCTGAGCGCTATATACAACTTTTTAATAATAATAATCTAGTATGAGACAAGCGTCCTGTGTATATAAGCCCTGGCTATGATCTTGAATGTGGAAACGACGCTGAATATTTTGGGAAGTGCTTCGATCCGGCACAAACCTGTTCTGGTCCATATGAATAAACACTCAGAGAACCTGAGCATATCTGGCAGCGAGGACTTTCCCCAAGATTTTACTCTCTGCTCCAAGAATGGCAAATGGGTGGTAGGACCCTAGGTGGGTGGGGGTCTTTGCCAGGTTTGAGGATTGTGACCAAGAGGCACTCTAAGAGAGATTGTGGAAGCTCACCGAGTTGGAGGGCTGCCTTGAACTACTATGAGACAGGTGCTAGGAACATGGAGTCCTGGGGTTGTGTGCTAGGTCTTTTATGGCCTGAGTGCTCTCGGATTTCGTTATGGCAAGTCACCTACTCGCAGGAGGGGATGTCCTCCAGGAAAGCAGATGATGCATTTGGGACGGGGATATCGGTACTTGATAGCAAGAAAAGTAAAATCTGTGGGATGCTTGGAAGATCTCATCTTGAGTGCGTATCATCATCAAAGGTTCGACAATTATCTCTGTGATGGTACTTCCTGGGTGTTCCTGCCTCATCAGCCACGCAATGAGGTGACTGTTCTTGCCACATTCTCTATGCACTTTAGCTGCAAAACTGAAGCATCGCAGGCACTCAAACAGAGCTGTATATTCGGTTTTTGCTGTTGCATATGCTGGGAGGGTTGCAGGAGTCTGATCTGCTTGTTTCCCTAGATCAACAAGGTGGCGCTCGGGTGCTGATATCTCATTGTCTTGCGTTCCTCAGATGCCCACTATTAACTGCATGCAAATGCCTCTCGTTACCACCTTAAAGACGTCCAATTCAAGCCTACTGGTGGATGCAGTGCCTTGACTTTCGTCAAAATACTTAGATGAGTGTTTGTTCCATCTCGTGAAAAACGGTCTTCCAAGCAGTCTGTTGGGAGTTTCCCTGTAGGTGGAGGTTGCCAACGTAACCAGATGAGAGGAGCATTGTGATCGGAGACTATGAATCCTAAGTACACAGAGCGTCTGATGAGGGAGCTTAAAGAAGCGGAACAGAGAAAATGTTCTAGGAGTACATGCAGGTGGTGTGGAGCTGAAAAAAATAATGTACATTTGGTCCTAGTGTGGCGGCATCCCCTAGAGTCAGAGGGATGTGTGACCGGCCCAACCACTCAACCCCTCTGCCTGCGCGTACAGGGGCACGCAGTAGGAGTGGATGTGTCCTAGTCTAGATCCAATATGCAGTTGTACTCACCCCCCCCCCCCCCACCCCCCACCCCACCAATATCCAGGACATCTACATCTTCTGTGCCAGTATTGTGGAAAGTGTCTACCAGAAGGCGTCCTGTTCTACTGTGGGTGCGTAGATGCTGCCTATGAGAGGGGTCTACCACTCAAGCACCCTTCGATAAGTACATATCTGCACCAGAGTCAATGGTTGTGCCCAACACTGGAAATCGAGTCCCCAGCCTAACCCAGACCGAAGCTTCCTGCTCAGATGCAGAATATATAGTGTCCTGGATAGTGCCCCTCCAGTGCTTGCGCAGATGTGTCAATTCAATTGAGGTTTTGTGTGATTCCTGAAGGACTATATGGGCTTGCTGTCTTAGCATAGGAGTAGACTGTATCTTTTCTTGGCTGTGTGCATGCCGAAGCCATTGATTGTTAGTAAGTGGAGGTCAGATATGGGAGCCATAGGGTATGTGAGGCGATATGTTCAGTGGTGGAAGTTATTATGGGTAGACCACCCAGCCCACATTGCAGTACCTGATAGACTGTCCGTCATAGCTTGCCATGTGTGCATCGAGTAACAGTAGCAACCCAACTATGTTGTGGGAATTGTATGAGGACTGTAACATTGCCTGCCATGGAAAAGGGAGAGTAGAGGTCAAACTAACTTGTGTGAACAAGTAAAGCAACGAGGGGGACCTACGGCAACCGTCAGTAAGCCTGAACGGAGTATAGTCACGTGAACTCCAGAAGAACTGGGGGTGTGGTTGAAAGCTGGCGAGGTGAGCAGGGTTGGCGTGCTCTGTAGTACATTGGCTAGCTTATGTAGGACCCGCTACTGGCCTCCTGGCTCCTGGACCCTCAACCAGGCTCAGAGAGCGGGGGAGGTCTAATGTAGTGTATGGTCATGAATGTGGACAGAGGGCAACTGCCTCGTTAGGGGTCAAGATAAGAACAATAGTTACTTACCTGTAATCTGTGGTTCTCCAGTATTGGTGTCTTTCATAGATTCATATGTCTGAGTCATTCCCTGCCGTCGAGTGGGAGTCCCACGGTACATAAACAAGCATTTGCAATGCAAAAGGTCTCGCATTAGGAAAGTTTGAGCTATTGGTCTCGTAAATGACAATTTTTTTATTTATGTGTTGTTTTTGAAAATAGCTAAATGAATAGCTTTGTCATTTACAATGGCAATAGTTATAACTTCCGCAAATGTGACACCTATAGCATTTGTAATACAACATGTTTTGAATTTACGTGACTTAGATGTATTGATATTACAAATAACAATGGCTTTTAATTTCTTTAAATAATTAATACTTAAATAATTTATTTCATTTATAATGGCAATAGTTTAAACTTTTGTAATTAACTTCTGCGAAGATTATGTTCAGTGTATTTTATTGTGACGAAAATCCAAGAACAGAAGTGAAATATTAACATCTTTTTGTGACATTTGTAATAAAGCTTGAAACATTGAGAGAACATATTTGAACCAGTGGTGCTGTGGTTGCACTGAGTGATGCTGTGGTTGCGCTGAGTGGTGCTGTGGTTGCGCTGAGTGGTGCTGTGGTTGCGCTGAGTGGTGCTGTGGTTGCGCTGAGTGGTGCTGTGGTGGCGCTGAGTGATGCTGTGGTGGTGCCGAGTGGTGCTGTGGTGGTGCTGCTGAGTGATGTGGTGGTGCTGAGTGGTGCTGAGTGATAATGTGGTGGTGCTGTGGTGGTGCTGAGTGATAATGTGGTGGTGCTGAGTGGTGCTGAGTGGTGGTGCTGAGTGGTGCTGTGGTGGTGCTGGGTGATGCTGTGGTGGTGCTGGGTGATGCTGTGGTGGTGCTGAGTGATGCTGTGTGGTGCTGAGTGATGCTGTGTGGTGCTGAGTGATGCTGTGTGGTGCTGAGTGATGCTGTGTGGTGCTGAGTGATGCTGTGTGGTGCTGAGTGATGCTGTGTGGTGCTGAGTGATGCTGTGGTGGTGCTGAGTGTTGCTGTGGTAGTGCTGAGTGGTGCTGTGGTAGTGCTGAGTGATAATGTGGTGGTGCTAAGAGGTGCTGTGGTGGTGCGGAGTGATGCTGTAGTTGAGCTGAGTGATGCTGTAGTTGAGCTGAGTGATGCTGTAGTTGAGCTGAGTGATGCTGTGGTTGAGCTGAGTGATGCTGTGGTTGAGCTGAGTGACGCTGTTGTTGCACTGAGTGATGCTGCGGTTGCGCTGAGTGGTGCTGCGGTTGCGCTGAGTGGTGCTGCGGTGGTGCTGAGTGGTGCTGCGGTGGTGCTGAGTGGTGCTGTGGTGGTGCTGTGGTGGTGCTGAGCGATGCTGTGGTGGTGATGAGCGGTGCTGTGGTGGTGATGAGCGGTGCTGAGTGGTACTGTGGTGGTGCTGAGTGATAATGTGGTGGTGCTGTGGGGGTGCCAAGTGGTGCCAAGTGGTGCTGTGGGGGTGCTGTGGGGGTGCTGAGTGGTGCTGTGGGGGTGCTGAGTGGTGCTGAGTGGTGCTGTGGTGGTGCTGAGTGATGTGGTGGTGCTGAGTGATGTGGTGGTGCTGAATGATAATGTGGTGGTGCTTGAGCGATAATGTGGTGATGCTGAGTGATAATGTGGTGGTGCCGAGTGATAATGTGGTGGTGCCGAGTGATAATGTGGTGGTGCCGAGTGATAATGTGGTGGTGCCGAGTGATAATGTGGTGGTGCTGAGTGATAATGTGGTGGTGCTGAGTGATGCTGGGGTAGCGCTGAGTGATGATGTGGTGATGCAGAGGGCAGAAAGGCAGTCTAACAGGGGACAGAAAGGCACAAACAAGGAAGTGGAAGGGGGAAAACAGAGAGAAAAGAAGAACAGAGAAAGAGAAGAGAACGAATAAATGGGAAAAGAAAAGTCATAGTCAAGTTAAATGTAGTATTGTGGCATATATATACACACTTATTCTGGATTAAATTCAAACGGAAAAGAAGAACTAGACGGTCTAACTACTTAAGATCCAGAGTAAAAATGTATGCACCCCGTCTCCTGCGAGGATTTAAAAAAACAAAAAGTGTTCGCTTTTTAGGTGTGCGAGCGTGAAAAACATCTGTAAGGAAGTATGATCAAAAGTTATTATTATTTTTGTTCGTGTGCTGTACTGGCACACATCGGGTGAATTCCGACCCTGCCCAGTCTTCTACAAATCCGGTCTGCAAAATAAACCAGCAGGCAAAGAACAACAAGGGAGGAAGGGTGGCGAGACGCATGGGGAGCAGCAGCCTTTGATGTGCCGGCCGGCCATGCACTTAATAATTAGGGGAGGAGAAATGCCGGCCTGAGGCCGAGCGCAAAGCAACAGATGGCATTTCTCCTCCCCTAATTTTTCACTGCATGGCCGGTCTGCACATCAAAGGCTGCTGCTCCCCATGCGGCTCGGGCAGATAGAAGCGCGTTCACGAGACCTCATTGAGGTCTCGTGAACTTCTGGAAATCCGCATGTGTGTCTATTCCTAAATATCGTACACCCAACCAACATTACGAGGAGTGTTTATTAGGTTTCCATTTGTCTATAAAACATACAGATGAAGCCGAACTGCAGAGAGGATCGTATTCTTGCTAGGTGTGTGTGCTATTACAAGCTTTCCCTTCTCACACTCGGGAACTGCTGTATGGGAGCAAATTAGACACACAAAGAATTCCAAAGTAAATAAACAGATAACTTCAAATAACGATATTACCAACAACAAACAAGATTAATAGTGAATAGGAAAACCGCATTCAGAGAGCTGCTGTACTGTGCGTGAGGCATTCACCGATGAGATCAAGCATGATTACTGTATAGTTCACCCTCTCAAGCAACCATGTCCTTTAGATCAGAACCGTTTGTAGCGCAATGTGCGACAGCTGCTGTCTGCTTGCAAAGTGCTAAGAAAGAATCCAATGTACAAGATGTCGCCCTAGAAAAAGTATTTCCGTCTCAGACTTCAGAAATCAAGTTTCTAAATACATCATGCTATAGGAAATGAGACAACACCTTTCCTTTGAACGGCTGGGTACAAAACTGTTCTCACGATAAGGGAGGAGGGGGAGGGGTTGACTTCCTGCTATTCACACTGTGCATGTTGTCTAATGACATTTACAACACACTGTAGGGAAAAGCATAATAGAAATATTTGATAAAAATAAAAAAACAATCATTGAACTTAAGTTATTTTGAGAGCTGACCACGACAATACTGATATGCAGATCAAACCGCAAACAGGTGGATGAAAGAGTGCAAATATAGACACACTCATGTTGTGTGTGGGCTGCTGCTATCAGCTCTTGAGGGCTTTTAAATGTGTGTCTCGGGTCTGCGAGGCATTTAAAGCCTGGCGTGCACCCCCGAGAGTGGCACATCGGGGATGAATACATTCCAGACTGTTTAAAACACGAGTATTACTCAGAGCAAACAGAGGCCGGGAGCGAGCCAGCGCTAATTGGAGAAGCAAATAGAGGCCGGGAGCGAGCCAGCACTAATTCGAGATAAGATAAACCAGTTTGTGGTTGGTGACAAAATGTAAGAAACTATTAATTTGGCTTGGTGTTTAAGTTCACAGTTTTTTGTTCAATTGTGTGAAAATGCATCACTGAGCACGAACATTAAAACAAGAACGTAACAACCAAATCTATGGGCTTATAAAAAGACGTGGCGTTTGTGCGTCTGAAAGTGAAAGCGTGAAGCAGGGGGCGGGAGCGGATCTCTTTAAAGTAGCTCACAGCCTCGAGGCCGTGAAAGTTAAAGCAATTAAGGAGGAGGTGGGAGGGAGGCTGTTGGGCAGAAGGCTCGGGCAAGCTCGTGCACGAGAGCACATGCACTTGTGGAAATCCGCTTTGGGAGAGCTCAGTTTAACTTCTTGGTTTCACTGCTATAGAGTCGTCCTATTCATTCCTACGGAATGGAATAGGCCGAGACCTAAAAAGCAATAATATGCCATAATAACATAGGAAAAAAACAGTAATTCCCAACCAGTAAGTAAAGTAGCCCAAACTTCCACACTCATGACTATCTTAGTCATTTTGTATAGCCCAAAATGCAGCCAATCGGGCGACAGCACCCACCAGAAGGTTCTCCCCAGAGGCTCTGACTCTCAGATTTTCTCGCAAGGAGTGATGGTAACCAATGTAGCCCAAGAGCCTCTGAGGGGAGGTGGGCGGGTTGCATGTGAATCTATTTAAGATACCAATACTGGAGAACCACAGAACACAGGTAAGTACCAATTGTTCTTCTCCAGTATTAGGGGTGTCTTTCATAGATTCACATGCCTGAATCAGAGTAGATAGCAGTAAATATCCATGCTCGGAAGACGCTACTTGTAGCATAAGCCTGTAAATATGAGATGCACATAACCATGAAAAAAAAATAATAAAATATATATATATATATATATATATATATATATATATATATATATATATATATAAAATCACATCACTAAAAGCATGATAAAATGCAGTTACTTGAGCATGTGCATAATAATAATAATAATAATAATAATAATAATACACATAACAAGCATCTGACAGCAGTAAGGAGGAGGAGGGGAAACAGGCTCACCTTATTTGAAAAGATTACGCAAAACAGCTTGACCCACTGATGCATCGGTCTCGCTGGCTGCATCCAAACAGTAGTGTTAGGTGAAAGCATGCCGACTGGCCGAGGTTGCCACTCTGCAGATGTGCTGGAGGGGGACGTTGAGGAAGACACTGCCCTCGTAGAGTGTGCTCTTGGAGCTGCTTGCAAAAGTCGTCCTGCTTGTGTATGACAAAAGTCAATAGCTGCAGAAATCCATCTTGCAATTGTTTGCTTAGATACTGCTTGGCCCGAACAAATCCTACCATAGGTGATAAACAGTTGATCATATTTGCGTAAAATAGATGTTCTTTGTAAATAGAATTTAAAACATCTCTTAGTGTCCAGTGTATGCAATGCCCTTTCCACAGGGGATTGTGGGTTAGGAAAAAATGTCTTTAAGATGACAGGCTCGTTCAGGTGGAAGTCCGAAGGCACCTTAGGTATGAATTTCAGATTCGTGCGGAGCACTACTAAGTGATTTGCGAACCGTAAGAAAGGAGGATGGACTGTGAAAGCTTGAATATCACTGACTCTTCTAGAAGAAGTCAAAGCCAATAAAAGTGACACCTTCCACGTAAGGAACTTCAAATCGGCTCTGTGGATAGGTTCAAAAGGATGACGCATGAGTTGCGCTAACACTACATTGAGATGCCACGATGGTGGTGGACAACATACCGGAGTGAACATTCTGAAAAGCCCTTTGAAGAATTGTTGTATAATTCTTGAAGAGTAAAGAGAAGTGGACCCATCTTGTCGGTGTCTTGAAATCACTGCCAGGAAAACCCTTAGGATTGCATGAGACAATCCCGATCTTGCCAGATGCTAAGATTTGTTCTGGCTTAGCCAAAAAAGGATGAACTCCCACCGAACGACACCAGATACAGAAGCGTTTCCATTTGAGTCTGTATGTTTTTATTGTAGCAGGTGCTCTTGCTTTGGCTAGCACCTCTTTGCAATCTGCAGGGATGTTTAGATGGGCGAATTCAAGGCACTCAGGAGCCAGGCCGCTAATCTCAGAGATGTCGGGTCCGGATGGTAAATCTGACCGTCCTGAATGGAGAGTAGGTCCGGAACTGGACGCAACTGAATTGGTTCGCACTCCGATAGGAGAAGGAGCTCGGTGAACTAGTAGTGGGGAGGCCATCTGGGGGCAATAAGAATCAGCTGACACGGTTCTTTCTTCATCTTCCGCAGAACTCTGGGAACCAACGGTATCGGAGGAAAAGCGTAAGCATATATTTGAGACCAGTTGATCGAAAACCCATTCCCCTGAGAGTCTTTGTGGGGATGCCAACTTGCAAAGAACCGGCATTTGCTGTTCTTCCTGGTCGCAAAGAGGTCTAGATCTGGATGACCCCACTGCTGAAAGATCCGATCCACCGTTTGTTGATGAAGCTCCCACTCGTGAGTGGACACCGTCGTCCTGCTGAGAGTATCCGCAAGAACGTTCTCCGTTCCCGGTACATGAACCGCCAGAAGATTGATTCTGTGACGTATTGCCCATGCCCATAGCTCCTGGGCTTCCTGAGATAAAAGCCGATCTTGTCCTTCCCTGTTTGTTGACATAGTGCATACTTGTTGTATTGTCTGTGCGAACCAATACAGTTGTTCCTTGAATGAGTGCTCGAAATGATTTGAGGGCAAGGAAGATGGCTCTCAGCTCCAACAGATTGATGTGCCAACGTTTCTACTGAGGGATCCATTTGCCGCTGATTGTCAGTCCCTGAAGATGAGCTCCCCAACCTTCTAGGGATGCGTCTGTGGTGATTGTAAAGTTTGGTGCATCCTGAAGGAACGTGCAACCCTGTTGAAGATTCCTTTTTTGTATCCACCAAAGAAGGGAACCCCGAATGCAAGGGGTGATCTGGATGAGGTCATCGAATGAACCGGAGACTTGTAGCCATCGAAGACTGAGCTCTTCCTGAAGAGGCCTCATTCTCAGTCGGCAATTCAGTATCAAAGGAATGCAAGACGATATCATCCCCAGAAAGGATTTGAACCGTCGGACTGAAACTGACTTTTTTGAAAGCAGATTCAGAGCCATGTCCTGGATTCTGTTTTGTCTCTCGTCCGACACGAAGGCTTGGAGCAGCTGAGTGTCTAAGGTTGCTCCTAAGAAAGCTCGTCTTCGGGATGGTACCAACTGGGACTTGCTGACGTTGATGGAAAGACCGAGAGATTGAAAGAGAGCTAGACACTGCTGCACATAGTTGTCTGTGTCTGCGTAAGAACTGGCCTTGATAAGGCAGTCGTCCAAATATGGAAATATTTGTATTCCCTCCAGCCGGAGGTGTGCTGCTACCGGAGCCAGGAGCTTTGTAAATACCCTGGGTGCCGAGCGCAGCCCAAAGGGAAGGACCTTGACCTTATAATCCCTGCCAGCCACTCTGAATCGCAGGAACTTTCTGTGACAAGGTAAGATGGGGATGTGGAAATACACATCTTGGAGATCCAAGGTGGCCATGTAGTCACCAGCGGATAGGAGATGCAATATTTCTTCTAGCAACAACATTCTGAACGTTAGCTTCTTCAAATATTTGTTTAGGGCACGGAGATCCAGAAATGGACGCCACTATCCGGATTTCTTCTTTACCAGAAAGAATCTGGAGTAGAATCCTGTTCCTCTCAGAGTCTGAGCAACCTTCTTGATTGCTCCTTTCTTCAACATCAAATTGATTTTGGCAAACAGTTCTTTTAGAGGAGCTGGAGGAGGGCCCATTGAGGGAACGTTTGGAGGAAACTGTTCGAATTCGAGGGCATGGCCCTTGGCCACGATGTCCAGGACCCCCCTGTCCGATGTTATCGATGACCATTTTGAGTAGAATTTTTATTTGTCCTCCAATTTTTGTGTGAGATTGGGGCAGTAGCGGTGGTAGGTGATAAAGTTCATTGTCTTTCATTCTCCCCATGGTAGGCCAGTTTCTTTTTGTTTTGTGAATAATTAGTGTTTCGTTGGCCTTAGGACTGATAACGCTGGTTTTGGTAGCGTCGATTCCCCTGCCTGTAGGAGGACTGTTGAGTATATCCGCCTCTGTTAGAGGACGATCCACGTCCTCTCGCTCCTCGAAAGGGCGGCTTACGAAATTGGAGGGTACCCAAGGATTTAGCAGTCTGTGTCCTTTTTGATTGTCTGCATGGCTTTTCCACTTGCGGACCAAACAGAAACTCTCCATCATAAGGCATATCCAATACCTATGTTTGCACTTCCTGACAGAACGAAGTAGAAGGCAGCCAACCTTGTCTGCGTAAGACAGCAGTACCAGCCAATTGCCTGAAACCAGTTGAGGCCACATCAACAGCTGAGTCAATGATCTCAGCCGAGATCCTTTCACCTTCCTGCAGGGTTTTCTGAGCTTCAGACTTAGAGGGGTCTGGAAGTAAGTTGACATATGTTGAGATATCCGACCACATTTGTCGGTCATATCTGCCCAGGATGTCCAATGAGTTGGCAGCTCGGACTGTGGTAGCCGCCATTGTTGACACGTGTTTACCAATGACACCCAAGCGTCTGCCGTCTCTATCCGGTGGGGCTGCAATTGGCAATGAAGGGTTTCTAGATCTCTTTTGTGCAGCTTGAACGATGAGCGGATCCAGTTTCGGTTGTCCTATAAGGCAAGCAGGGGACTTCTCAGGAGCCTTATATTTTTTATCAATCCTTGGCAGAACCGGAGGTATGGAAGCCATAGTAGACATAACCTTAATTCCCTCCTTCCAGATGAAATCTATGATAGGTATAGACTTGGCTTGCTTCCTTGGCTGGTCTTTAAAATCATATAGAAAGCATTCCTGCTCTATATGCTCCATGTTAATGTGGAAGCACTTCGTAGCCCGCTCCATTAAAAGGTAGAATCCACCCACGCCCACTGGAGGTGAATCAGAGGTAGCCGGTGGTGAAGGAGAAGGAGTTTGCACTTGGTAATCATCCCACTTCGACATTAATGAACTGTCATCGACTTCTTCTTCTCTTTCTTCTCCGTCAGAAGAATGTTGTTCGTCTGGCAGATTGGACAATGCAGGTGGAGGAGACCTGGGGGGTTTGAAATCAGGTCTAGGTGTTTGCACCAGAGGTGTAGGAGGTACAGAGCCTGTTGACTCCGATGGCGGAAAACGCCTGTAATAGTCATCCAGCATGCATTGAAGGTTGGTAAGCAATGCTATTGGTACCTGAGTTGAGGGAACATTGGTCACAGGCGAATGCACTTGCTCAGGTGAATGCTGATCTTCTTGATAGTCTTCCTGATATTTAATGTTTAATTCGGAAGGACTTGTCGCCGTTCCAAATGTTTCCTCAATAACCGAATCCTCCTCACTGTCCTCAGGATCCAGTAACTTGTCTGGAACCTGTAGGGATACCCTTTGCAGTGAGATGTGTAAAGGAGATAAAGGTTCTAAATTGGAACCACGCCTCTGCAGTAAAGACTGCTTTGGTGTCGTCAAACAAGCCGTAGACGGTGACCAAACTTGCAGAGTGGTACAAGAAGATAGTTGTAGCGTCGACGGGGGCCCCACCAAAGGGCCTGTTGACCTGGGTTTGGTGGCAGACGTCGACGAGGTCTTCGTCGACGGTAGAGTTATCATAGTCGACTGTGTCTCTGTCGACGACGATGTCTCCGTCGGCGATGGTGTCTCCGTCGGCGATGGTGTCTTCGTCGGCGATGGTGTCTTCGTCGACGATGGTGTCTTCGTCGACGATGGTGTCTTCGTCGACAGTGTGGTAGCTGTCGACGATGGTTTCTTCGTCTACTGTAGAGCAAGCGTCGACGATGACATCGAAGAAGGTATCGTCGACAGAATCTTCTTTAGCTTGGCCGTCGACGAGGCACAGACGACGGCAGAGGAAGATGACTCTGCCATCGACGAGATAGGTCTAACAGTAACATAGACCATCGTCGACGATGAAGACGCTGTTGACATAATCATCTCAGGTTTAGGAGAAGAAAAGGTTACCGTGGACGTAGCGTTGACGGAGATCTTCGTTGATGAAGGAGTCGACGATGGCATCGACGACGACAGGGTCGGTTTCTGAGGTAAAGTCTTCTCAGAAGACGTTTGAGGCAATTTCTTGGTAGATCTTCTCGGGGCGTAGATGACCCACTTTTCTCCTTAACAGGGGGAATAGCCTTAGATGTGGAAGGCCTCTCAGACCCCTTAGTAGGTTGTTCCTTCCTTATAACCTTTGCCCCAGGAGAAGATAATACCTCCTCAGCAGCTCTCTTCCTAGAGCCTGAAATAGACCCAGAGGCAATACTGCCTACCTCAGAAGCAGGATAATCAGTATCCTTGAGCTTTTGTAGCCACAAAATCAGGCAGCCCTCTCTGTCCCTGAGGGTCTTCTGAGGGAAGGTCCTACAGATCTTGCAGTCCTTCACTTGATGTTCAGGATACAGGCAGTAGATGCACTTCTTGTGGGGGTCTTCTTTAAACAGCCGGAGCTTACCACAAGAGTACAAGGCCTGAATAAAGATTTCTTGGAAGAAGACATCTTCAAAACTAGATTCCAGAAGGAAAATTACTGAGCAGAGCTCAGGGAGACTCCCTTAACACGACGTGCGGTAGAAAATCTGAGAGCCTCTGGGGAGAACCTTCTGGTGGGTGCTGTCGCCTGACTGGCTGCAGTTTGGGCTATACAAAATAACTAAGATAGTCATGAGTGTGGAAGTTTTTTCTCCTGTAGCTTGGGCTACTTTACTTCCTGGTTGGGAATTACTGTTTTTATCCTGTGTTATTATGGCATATAATTGCTTTTTTATGTACCGTGGGACTCCCACTCTGACGACGGGGAATGATTCAGGCATGTGAATCTATGAAAGACACCCTTCATACTGGAGAATAGGCATTATATTAATCACATATGGAATGTCTGGACAGGGAATTATAGGTGGTGGGGTGGAGCAAAGAAAGACTTTCAGATGAGAGTATCTGCCATCTGGTGAGTCTCCAGTGGGAGAGATTGCAAGTTATGAGAATCATTGGAGAGGGGAATGTCATCTTCAGAGGAAAAAAATGTTTGTTCCGTTCTAGTCGTCGGTTGCTCCACTGTTCGTGCACAAGCTGGCAGCCACCTTCAGGGCTTGCTTGCGGTCTATGATGATCTGTTCTAGGCCTGCGCATCTTCTGAGGTTTAGGCAGAACCTGGAAAGGTTCTCATCTCTCCCATGGATGACCCCCGTCGTACTTTTCCACCCAGAATGTAATGGTGCCATCAACCATGCCTTTGAGGTTGGCCGGGAACAGGAGCGAGTAGTAGACTCCCAGTTGGCATAGGCAACTTTGAACCTTCATAAAGGAGAAGAGTTGCACAGTGCGGGTGTAGTCTGGGAATAACATTACAACTGTCTTCCACTAGGAGTGGGCCAGTCTGCAAAAGAGCACCGCAGCCTCTGTAGTGGAGGAGTTTTGCCAACATGAGCCGCAGTGGGGCATCTGGAGTTGGACGACTATGCGGACCTGATAGGCCCTCTCCAGGGAGAATAAAAGGGTGAGTTTTGATGGCTGAGTAAAAATTCTTCAACAAAGTCTCCAAGTAGGGGACAGGATCTTACCCCTCGATTCCATCCAGTATCCCCAGGATCCTCACGTTGCCTCTTCGTGAGTGACCCTCTGTGACTCCTGCCCTGTCCTCAAGGAGTCTCACACGCTCCTGCAGGTCACAGATGGCTGCTTG
Source organism: Lissotriton vulgaris (assembly GCF_964263255.1). Classification (NCBI taxonomy): domain Eukaryota; kingdom Metazoa; phylum Chordata; class Amphibia; order Caudata; family Salamandridae; genus Lissotriton; species Lissotriton vulgaris. The sequence continues at coordinate 1,210,602,774 of NC_141691.1, forward strand.
GTTACCTTCTGCCAGTTGCAAAAGCTAGTGTTTACTCACCACTGGTGACATTATCAACAAGCTTACGGTGGTTGTAGTGTATGAATCCAAGCTCCGAGGACCCAGCCATGTTTCCATAGAGGCTGTAGTATGGGCTATTGCTGCCAGAAATTTGTTGGACATGGAGAGCTCTGGAGTGGCATCCAAGGATGGTGCGTCTGGGATCATGGAGGGAGGTTCCGCTGAAGCGGAAGTTGGTGCAGGAGTGGGTGGTGAACCAAGGGGTGGACAGGAAGGGGGAAATAAATTAGCCCTAGGGGCGAACTACTTCCCTGTGTGATGGGTGGGACCTGACTATGCCAAGGGGGCTAAAATAACAGGCCCCAGTCTGTTGCGGTATGCCAAACTCAGGTTGTCATCACAGCAGTGATGGAGTATGGCGAGTCCCTTGTGTTGACCCCAGGGAGTCAGTGTGCAGAAGCATGCCCGGTTCGCGCCAAACTAGGTGAAAGACATAATGGCCAAAGGGCCACAAATGTTCAGGGTGGCATGGGAAAGGTGGAGATGGGTCTAGGTGGAAAAATGGCCAAGCCCCGGTGTGAAAGTCATAAGGAGGGCCGGAGGGGGGTGAACAGCTGCATTTCTCCACTGAGCGGTGGTGCATCCGATGTGCGGATTCTGGCACTAGATTGCTTATCCCACGAGCACTCCGATTAGAGTGCTGAGGCGGGACATGGGAATTCTCTCCAAGGGTAGAACGAACGTGGGTGATGCCAACTGCTCATGGGCGGAAGATGAAGGTGCCCAGGGATGTCCCAGGCCACACAGCACAGGGTTCCCAGAAAAGTGTAGGGGGAGAGAGATGGCACAATCAGTCACCTCCAATGAGAGTTTGGCTGGGTAATGGCCAAGGTTGTGGTGGCCCAGACTTAGTCACGCTGGTGCCTAGGTCCCAGGGGGTCGGAGGGGCTTGCTTCTTGCGTCTTCTTGTGTCTTTCACCAGCAGAGATTCGTCCCAGGCTGTTGCAGGTCAGGGGGGATCAGATGTTACTGGGAGCTCTCCTCTTTAGGTTTTCAATATGTTGTGGGCCACTATGCCAGAGGTGGACGATAAGTCTTGCTGCTTGGGAGGCAGAGGAGACATTCCATTGCAGTCCGCTGCCCCCTGATCCAAAAGCAGATAGCGGGTCACTGGGTAGTGCAGCACTGTGAGAGCAGTGTTGGCAGCCGAACACTCACCAGGTCCCCACCACCCCCGCGGATGCCAGGGACGGGGATTCCTGGTAGGCGCCCGTAAGAAGGACTGCAGGGTCGGGGAGGCCTCACCCAGAGATGGCTTCCCATGCTGTAGTCCCAGTGCTGGGACTCTGTTGCGGCCTATAGCTGCATCAATGCTGCTGAAGGCGCCGCTCCGAACTCCGTTAGGGCTCGCTCTGGAGCCGCGTGCAGAAGTAAGGAGCTCTGTTTGCAATGGCGCTAGGCCTGTCTGGAAAAAGTTAATCCTTCAGACTGCAGTCCTGTGGCCTGGCTCTAGCCCCAAGAAGGATTCTGTAGGAGGGACCCCGGTTGAACAGGGAGCCACGAAGAGTTGGGCTGAGACATGGTAGCGCGGGCAGGGTGGATCCGTAGGCTCCCAGACAGGAAACCAGCAACCAGGATGTTTGATGATGTTCGTGTGGACAGAACACTATCTACGTGCGTCCGACATCTTGACCAGTTTGGTTATGCCCCTGTATGTTTTAAGTATAACAGAGGAATATACATAACATTCTCAATTATTCTTTTTTGGCAGATAAAATCGTGTTCTGGCTGCCATCAAAAATTGCATCCAATGGCCATTTCAATAGTTAGGCTTTAACAGAGAATTTCAAATAAAGAGGATCACACACTCCTAGTCTCTCAAAATTAATCCAATAACGTACTCAGGTTGTAGCATGCAGCAGGGTTTCACGCTCTGATCCAAGAGTGTAAGAAACAAATGATTCGGAAGCGTTCCCCGATGGGATTCGTCCACTCCTTGAACTACTTCAAGATCCTAACCAGTAGGATTCTACAAAGTTCATAAATCTTGCTCACAATTCAAAAATCGATTTTCCATTAAGGAATGTATTAATTGAATTTCCGTTCGATTATTGGTAATTTTCATTCATGCCAATGCTAAATGGTAAGAAAACAAGTTACTTACCTGTAACTACAGTTATCCAGTATTGGTATCTTTCATAGATTCACATGCCTGAATCATTCCCCGTCGTCGAGGCGGGAGTCCCACGGTAAATTATATATATATAGCAGTGCCTAAAAACCATTAGTAGTAGGCTAGAAAAGGATATAGGCCCAACTAGGCCCAAAACTTAGCAGCCTATCTACCTCATTATGTAAAAAGAACTGAAAATGTAGCCTCAGCCAATCAGCTAACCTCACCCTCTAGAACCTTCCCAGCCCAGGCAGTTCTCCTCAGATTTTCACCGCACTTCGTGTGTAAGGGAGTCTCCCTAGTGCCTACTCAGTTTTTCTTCAATTTCTTTCAAAATGTCTGAAAAGAAGGCTTTATTCAAGGCCTGTGCTTCATGCTTCAAGAAGAGAGTTCACGTGGACGACGAGCACTCGGACTGTATTTATTGTTTGCATCCTTCACATGTTGTGAAGGATTGCAGGATATGTCGAACCTTCCCTCCTAAGACCAAAAGGGATAGAGAGGCGAGAGTTCTTTTGTGGCTGAAGTCGTCTGTCAAAGATGACGAGGACAGAGCCTCTACTTCAAGTAAGAGAGCCAGTTCCAAAGAGAGGTGTTCCCCTGAGAGATTGAAAAAAGCTAAGTTCTCTCATAAACCCTCTGAATCCACAAGGAGTGCTGCGTCAACAGGATCTTCAACTGTGAGTACAGTCCGCACTAAAGCTGTCACCTTAGTGTCTTCTCTCACTGTTACCACTTATTCTACGTCTTCTACTTCTTCAAGTACTGTTACCACCTCAGCAATTACTTCTCCTGTGATGTCCGTCATGGCTTCTTCTTCTGAGACAAGATCGTCAAAGAAAAGCGCGTCGTCGACGAGTCTGCCGTCGACGACCAAATCACCATCTTCGAAGCGTTCATCATCGCTCCCGTCGACGAAGGGCCCGTCGACGACAGGCTCGTCGACGAAGACTCCGTCGTCGACAGGCCCGTCGACGACAAACACGTCCATGAAGATTTCAGCTCCGTCGACGACTAGCTCGACGACGAGGAGTCCGCCGACGGATCCGTCTACTAGGACGCCTTCCAAGAAGTCTTCATCCATGGTTCCAATGCCTATGACGATACCGTCGACGACACTATCGGCAACTAACACATCTGTCTCACTTTTGCCATCGGCAGCAGCGCTGGCATCTTTGAATGTGCCGACCACGCATTTTTTGCCCACATCTCCGGTTAGGGTACAGTATACCCATTTTCAGATGAAGTCATTTCAGAGACAGAGTTACTCTCATTTGTCTCCCCTCTTGCCTTCGCATATCTTGGAAAACTACGTGGAGGCAGATTCGGATAATGAAGAGGATGATGATGATGATGATCCTTTTGGAGTGGCCCATCACCCTTCCCAGTTGCACATAAAATATCAAGAGGATGAGGATGATGATGAGGTTCATTACTATCAAGAAAAGAAAGAAAGGTAGATAGGCTGCTAAGTTTTGGGCCTAGTTGGGCCTATATCCTTTTCTAGCCTACTACTAATGGTTTTTAGGCACTGCTATATATATATAATTTACTGTGGGACTCCCGCCTCGACGACGGGGAATGATTCAGGCATGTGAATCTATGAAAGATACCCCAATACTGGATAAACACAGTTCCCAAAAAATCAAAGAGCTTGTCTATAAACAACTGTAGACCATCCCATCCTGATGCATTTGGGGCCGGATTGGCCCTTCATCAGGGGATATTGAATCTGCAAAAAAATTAATGTACATGTGTCACAACAAATGCCAGCCAACCGGCTGTACCAACATGGATAAAAAGTATCCAACATATGTACACATACATTTAATATAACAGACAGTGTAACTAACTTCCACTCTGGAGGTATGAATCATACAATGTACATGTAACCAGGTGACCCCAATTTCATTCGCGCTTAAAGAATGATATTTAGACTCAAGCCGGCCGTATATACGACATCGTAGATGTGCGCTCTAACATCAGTGAATCATGCTCATTTCATGGCCAAATTAGTAACAATAATACAAGTTCAGCCATATATAATCCATGTACACGAACGATAAATATACCCGTTCGAGTGCCGCGTTCTACTAAGGTAAAACACCTCAGGTGTTTCTAGTGTTTCTCAAGTGTCAGTAAGATGTGTACAGCGCTGTAAACAAAGTTAGACATACGCGTAAACCATGGTGAAATCGTGTAAATTCATGTCCAACTTGAAACCTTATAAACATTCACCCAGTGCTCTAAATAAAGTGATCCCACGTGCGTCAATATACACTTAAAGAGCTCTTCTAGACCTGTGAGTGAAATTTACGTAAATCACAGTATACATATTAGAACATGCTAATGTTAAAGACGAGTGCAAAGTAAGGCATATTAATCATAGATGACGTGTTACTAGGAAAAACAAAAGTAAACGAATGTGCTTTGAGTCATTTCAAATAGAGTAAATGCGGAGAGTAATTGTGTTTGTAAACAAACAGAATTCAATGGTGAGTGATTAAACGTAGTATATGAAACCAACAGAGGCCATTTTGAAGTGTTCCATCTCACATAGTAAATCAGTGCGACTGTTAAATCCCCCAAGCGAGAATTCACAATATTGGTAGTACAAATGAATCTAAAGTAGATTAGAGCGAACAGCTGAATTCCATCCTGTTATTCAAACCGTTCGGCATGAGGGTAACCAGTCTTAATTCAGTAATTCGCTTTGTGGAGGAAGCATTTGTGGTGGTCTCTTCCCTCCTTTATATCCACTATTTGCAAGATCACGAATTTGAGTTGACAGATGTGACTACATTCCCAAAAATTAACAGCTATCACGGATTACAAGTTTTTAGTCTGTTTGTTTTTTGTGTGTTCATTAAATCTGTTTTTTTTTCCTTTCCGTTTTCTCAATGTAAGCCAGTCCACATGGGCATTTAAGATACAACACGTTCATAGAATCACAGTTGGCTGTAGTTTTAGGAGCAATGTTATTTCCTTTACTGGGATGACAAATCCACGCGCCTCTAATGATGCTGTTGCAATTGTTACAATTGTAACACGGAACAGTTCCTTTGTACGGCTGATTCGTGATCTGTGAAAAAAAACATTGTGAGCATTTCTTGGACGTGCTTGCCTCTTTCATAGGCGAACAAAGGTGCAATTTGCATCATCGGCCAATGCTTCAGAATGATTCTCTTGAACTGCGTTCTCATCGTTAAAAATTTAGACATTAGAACCATTCTCTTGCTTCGTTCTTTCTTATATTGAAGAACCAATAGTTCTTGTCGTGTTTTCATGGCAGTCCATTATTTTGCTTTCTCTGAGATCTTTAAAGGATATCCTCTATTTTGAAATTTCTCTGTCATATTTCTAATTTGTTAATCCAGCACATCAGTACTGGAAACAATTCTAGTGACCCGTAACAATTGTGAATAAGGTAGGTGACTTTTCAATGAGTTTTGATGAAAGCGGTTATAAAGAAGCAAGTTTTAACAGGGCATGTGCCACAGCTACTCTTAAATGGCAACGAGAGACCCAAAAGAAAATCCACAAAACAGGCACTCTCCGACCTGTTCGAAGACTAAAGACAACACCCAGAGAGGATTCTTTTTTGAGAATTGAAGTCTTAGGCTTTTTTGATATTGCAATAATCTTTCTAGGCACCGATACAGTATGCTGAATATCGGACGGCGCTCAATCTTTAATGGCAACTACATACTGTTCCACTTGAGCCTCCTTAGCATCTCTACTACATTGGAATATTGTCCCAACAGCTGCACCAGTTATGTAACAAATAATGTACGACTTGTACCATAGCATAATGTGCCCACCTTTGATTTTCTTTTGTTTTTATAAACTATGAAGCTGCAAAACTCAATACCCTTCTAAACTTATGGTCCATAAGTTAGCTTTCTGGGGAGCGGAGTGGGGGAACTGGGTTCGAGTCTTGGCAATGACGCTGAACATTCGGCGATTCTGGGAAAATCACTTAATCTCATAGTGCCTATCAACAAAAAAATAAATGTCTCCTCATGTAATGCAACTGGTGCTATGTAAAGCGCTCGGATACCCGATTCGGGTCAAGTCTGCGCAGTATGATACTGTAAAAAAACAAAAACAAATCTGCTTTGGCCTTCCTGGCTAACTTGTGGGAGCACTTATGACAAAATCTACCTGGTGCATTTTCCCTCAATCCTTTCCTGGATATTCCGAAGAAACCCAGGGATAGCAGCTGGTAATAACATCAATTGTTTGCAAACGTCATGGTCTTGACCAAGCCCTTTGATTATACTGTCACCAAGATATTTATCTGCCCATTAAAGTATATACCGTATTGTCCGGCGTATAAGACGACTTTTTAACCCATGAAAATCTTCTCAAAAGTTGGGTGTCGTCTTATAGAACCCTGAGATCGAGTAATAAGAATCTACTGGCAATCCCCAAGATTAGGAGATCGCGCACCGGGGGCAGACGTTTCTCTCTACAGGCCGCAAAGCTGTGGAATAATCTTCCAGATGCTATCCGCATGGAGGAGAACCATTTCAGGTTCAGAAAGATGCTGAAAACCTTCCTATTCTGCTAAAATCAATGGTACCGACTGGATCACGTAAGCGCTGGGATGCCTCAGGGTAACCATGCGCTATAGAAATGGGTAATCATTCATTCATTCATATGCTGGTTTACGGCGTGCTATAACTTCAGGGACAGGCGCCCTCTAGCTGAGCCACCATGCGCTGCCCCCTCTCCCTGCTCTCAAGCGTACTACCGCTCGGATCATCTTGGAGACAGAGAGGGCTGGGCAGACAGGGAGGGAAAGCTGACCCACCCAATCCAAGCAGACTTTGTATGCAGTGTGCACAGGAAATACCGGTACATCCCTTGCCATGATTGGCTGGTTTTTGTAATCAGGGAAGGCAGTCAATCTGGTGAGCAGATACATGTGGTGGTGACTACAGTACAGCACCAGTATCTGTACTGGTTCATACAGTACAGCACCAGTACATACAGTACAGTATACAAATGGCTAACTGTCAAGAACCCATCATGGCTCCACCAGCAAGAAAAAAGAAATATGAAGCTAGTTTCAAACTTGTTGTAAACTTTGCCATGGAACATAACTGTGCTGCTGCAAGACAATATGGAGTAACAGAAAAGATGGCTCGGGACTGGAAAGCAAATGATAAAGCATTAAAGAGTATGCCAAGGGGTAAGTGTGCATTAAGAAGAGGCACCCCACATTGTCCAGAACTCACAAAACATGTAGCAGAGATAAGTTTGTTTGCACTTCAGTGGGCCAAATCTAACCCAGATCACAGCAACAGATTTAAGGCCACTGTATCCTGGTGTACTAGATTCTTGGAAAGGCATAATCTTGAACGGAGTCAAAAGACGAAAATTGCACAAAAATTACCTGCAGATCTTGATGCCTAAGTACATAGTTTCCATCGATACGTAATACAACAGCGCAATAAACATGGCTATGTGTTAAGAAGTATCGGAAATATGGATGAAACTCCAATGAATTTTGATATGGTTGGAAATAAAACTGTCCATCCAAAAGGTGAAAAAACTATTTCAATAAAAACAACAGGACATGAGAAGTCCAGTTTTACAGTGGTACTAGCATGCACAGCTGATGGCGCCAAACTGAGACCAATGATTATTTTTAAAAGAAAAACAATGCCGAAACTCAAGTTTCCTGTTGGTTGTCTTGTACATGTGAATGAAAAAGGCTGGATGGATGAATAATAATAATAATACAGAAGTTTATATAGCGCAAGCAGCTACCTCACAAGGACGTGTCCCGGCACTCAGTAAGAAACACGATAAGCTGAAAAGTAAAACAAATAAAAAGTAAATTTTTACTGATTAAAAAGCCATGTCTTTTTCTCTTTCCTAAAGACGGGCTCAGAAGTAGCATTACGAATAGAGAGCGGCATAATTCCATAATTTAGCAGATCGCGCAGAGAAGGCTCTTCCACCAAGGCGAGCCTTGGCGAAACGGGGGACAGAGATCAAGATCAGAACATTCAACCGCAGAGGCCGTACCTGCCTGTAGCTAAGAAATCTAGCTTTAAGATAGTTTGGGCACTTGCCCTGCAAAGCCCGATAGGTCAATGTCAAGGGGTAAAGCTATGGCTTGATAATGTATGGAGCAGGCGACCAGGTGGACTTAATCAGAAACGTAGTCTACTGGTGTGGGATATGTTCAGGGGTCATTCAACACCAAGCAAAGGCTGGCAAGAATAAACGCAGATGCGGCAGTTATTCCTGCAGGATGGACATCGTTGGTACAGCCACTGGATGTGTGCCTAAACAAGCCATTTAAAGATGGCATTCGAGAACAGTGGAATGAGTGGATGGTTAGCAGCGAAAAGTCATTCACAAAAGGAGGAAACAGGCGTGCTCCACAGTTGGATGTTTTGTGCAAGTTTGTCATAAAAGCCTGGAATGATATTGATGCAGAAACAGTAATCAAGTCTTTCAAGAAGTGTGGCATATCAAATTCATTAGGTTGTATGGAGGACGACTACTTGTGGCAAGATAAAGAGGAAACCGAAGCAGAGACCACACCATCTGATACGGAATTAGATCCATACGATGACTGCTTTACAAATGTATCACAAGATCTCATTGATTTAATTATGATATCAGATGACGAACAGGAGGATTTTAAAGGGAAATTGTCACGCCAGCAAATCCTGTAAAAATAGCTTGGAGTTATGATGGGCGTTGCTGACTCACCAGGGACTTGCCCGGCACTTGCTCTCTCTTTATTGTTTATCTTCCTCCTATCATCATCAGTTCCAGTTTGGTTGACAGTCTTAGAAAACAAACAGCATGGCAGCTCCCATGGGTTTATTGTCTTATCCTACCTTTCAGTTTTAAAGTGAATTAGGAAAAGTTTAATCCACTTGCACTGTTTTATGTTTACATGTTTTTTTTTAATTGTCTTTGAGATTTTCAATTAAACCAGCTCATACATTGGTACAAATATATATCAGCAATATGTATTTCTCGAGCTACAACAGGTCAAAGGAGCAAAGAACAGCAATACAAACCAGTAACAAGGACCGGTCAAGTCCACAAGCATATCCAGCATATGAGAAAAAAAGATACAGTACAGGTCATGTACACTTAGGCTCAGAGTAATGAACATCATAATAAACAAACGTGTTATCAATAATATTGAGGGCGACGTCCTTTTAAAATATTTTGTTTTCCTGAGGAATACCAGCTCAGTTGACATCCACATTAAGAAAGAGTCAGTTCGGGCAGCGCACATACACTAAACATGCACATCCAGAGGCCGATAATAGAATGGTGGCTCACCATCCTCAAAACCACACAAAGCCAAACATATCTACACAATCCTCATGTTGTTTCTAGAGAGTCATCAGTGGTAGGGGAGCCCACCCTGGCCCGTGCCCAAGATAGAAACTGCTCCCAAATATCCCTGGGTCTAGAGGCGGTCGGCATCAGTTCCCAATATGTGTCTAGCTGCACCTGCCCATAGGTCACATCTGCCAGCCATGCTTGGAATGTAGGAGCCTTTTTACGCCCCCAACTTAAAGCAATCTGCCTTTTAGCATATAGCAGCAGGAGCGCATGTAGCTTCCTCACAGAGGGTTCAGTATTGCATACAAGGCCTAATAGTCCCTGGTGCGGGGCCATCTGTTCTGTCTAATATCTGGTTAATGGCATCAAAAATCGCACGCCAGAAATCATGCAGCTGGGGGCAGTTCCATGCCATGTGTATAAAATTAGCAGGTTCAAACCCACACCTCCAACATCTAGCGTCATCTCGAAGGTTCATGCGATGTAGATTAGTCGGTGTTCTATAATACCAATGTAAAAACTTGAAATGCACTAGACCTAGACGCAATCTATAGTTTGGGGGGAGCTCAAGTAATTGCCTACAGCAGAATTCCCACTGTTTGTCCGACAGTTGGGGGTCTAAATCCATATTCCACAACTGGAGTGATCTAGGTTTTACAATCGGGGCCGGGTCTTGTATAGCGGTGTATAATCTTGTGACTAGCTTTCGCGGCGAGGCCCATGCCAATATATCTTGCAGTGCAGTCAATGTCGGGGGGGGGGGCTTCAGGGAAATTCGCAGATAGCGTAGTTCAGGCCAGTTTCAGTTTGTAGTATCCATACCCCTCTTTAAAGGATACCTCCCCATCCCCTATAGGTGGAGGGCGGAACTGCCCCTCAGGGTATAAATCTGCAAATGTTCGCAACTGGAACCCATCTAACTCCAACATACCTCCGCCGTCTTCCAAGCAAGCCAGCATCGGTTTGCGTCTCAAGGGGATTGCAGGAGCAAACAGTGGGAGGCGGGCTCTGTGCTGCATCGCCCTCCAAGTCCACCTTAGCATATCCGCAGTATTTACATCAGATCTGGGGCACGACGTCTTTTTATAAAGGGAGACTTCCAGTGAAGTTGGGGCTACTGAATCTATTTCAACCGCCACATGTGGCTGGTATGGCGTACTGTGCATCCAAAAATGCAAAATATGAGCCTGTGCACAAAGCGCATAGACCTGCATATCCGGGGCGCCCAAACCACCCTGCCGTAGTGGAAGTGTCAAAAGTGCCCACGACACTCTGGCCTGACCTCCGGACCAAACCAATGCCAGCAATTGTGTGCGGAGGCACTTAACAAAAATGTTGCGTGAAGGGGATTGGGATGTTTACAAAAAGATATAAAAATGTTGGCAGTACCCCCATTTTGGACAGCGCCACCTTTCCTGCCGTGGATAGAGGTAGCCGGGACCAGATTGCCACCTAACCCTCAAGCCAGCCCACTGCTCTCCCAAAATTCATGCTCCAAATATCCTGTAGATGCCTGCATATCCATATGCCCAGATATTTGACCTCCGTAGGCTCCCAGCGTAATGGATATTCCGATATCACCTCGGGTGTGCCGTCCGTCAAAGGAAAAATGACAGACTTTTCCCAGTTAATGGTCACACCCAACAGTCCTCCAAATTTAATGAATTCCCTGAGTACAGGGTCAAGGTTTTCTGATGGGTTCAAAATATACAAAGTGACGTTGTCAGCATATAATGATAAGCAAGCTTCTGGTGCTAAAACCTATACCCCTGGCAGTATGATGTTGGCGAATCCTGGCGTCTAGTGGCTCCATGGCAATGGCAAATAGTAGAGGCGAGAGTGGGCACCCCTGTCTAGTGACTCGGGTGATAGAAAAGGACTCAGATATCATGCCATTCACTCTTACTCTTGCCTTTGGGGCAGTATAAAGAAGTTTTATCAGGGTAAGCAACATGGGGCTGAAGCCCATTCCTGTAAGGACCAGGAATAAATATGGCCATTCAAGGGTATCGAAGGCCTTAGTTGCATCTAAGAAAATGGCGGCGGCTTTAACACTAAGGTGAAGATAGTGCAGGACTGAAAATATCGTTCTAAGGTTAAGTGATGTACATCGTCCAAGTATAAACCCTGACTGGTCCGGCAGGGCCACCATAGGGAGAAGAGGTTGCAATCTATTTGCCACAAGTTTTGCATACATTTTCACATCTACATTGATGAGTGACAGAGGACCGTAAGATTCTAGTTCTGCCTCGTCCTTGTCAGGTTTCAATAAAGTGATTACTAGGGCTTCTCTCATTGATTCCGGAAGCACCCCAGTCTCTTGCGCCTCACCATACACTTGGTGCAACCTCAGCGTAAGCTCCTCAGCATACGCCTTGTAGAATGCAGTGGTAAGGCCGTCTGGGCCCAGCGCCTTGTTCAGCGGAAGGCTCTTAATGACCTGCTTTATGTCATCTATTGAAACAGAGAGGTCCATATATTTATGGTGCGTATCATTGAACCACACCAGTGCAAGTGAGTCTAAGAAGGTTTGTAGGCCTTCGGGGCTGTCCGTCTGTTTGGCTGTGTATAACTTAGCATAGAATTCTCTGAACTCATTTAGAACCTCGGCTTGGCCTATTACGGCGTCACCATCTGGATTTTTAGTCATGTGTATGAAAGGTGTCGACGAGGCCCTGCGAATCATTTTTGCTAGAGTTTTCCCCGGCCTATCTCCTTCGCCCTACCACCTAGCCTCAGCATACTTTTCCAAGAATTTTACCTCACGTTGGGCCTCCTCTGAACAGTCTAAAAGTTTGTCCTTTAATTCCGATGCGATCTGGGGGCTCCGGTCAACACAGAACCGACGCTCCAGCTCTTTAAACTGACCTTCAATGTGGGCTAAAGTACCTCTAATCGCCTTGAAAATCCCAGCCAGCTTCGCTACACACTTACCCCAGATTACCACCTTAAAGGCATCCCACAAAGTTGCCTCAGTAGATACCGAACCAGCATTTATGGCAAAGTATTCAACAATATCAGTACGAATTTCCTCTTTAAATGCCTCATCAAGCAAAGCATATGGCGGAAGTCTCCAACTAAAGGCTTGGGTAGGCGAGTCAGGAATGGAGACAACGAGCAGAGTGGGAGCATGATCTGGCAGGGAGTGGGCCAAATGGCGCACCTCCAGTGTCCATGTAGCAATGTTAGAGGAAACAAGCCAAAAATCCAATCTTGACCAGGCGGCATGAGCACTTGATATACACGTCCCCTCGAGTAGGCTTGGGTGTCGAATACGCCAAATATCCAACAAGGCGCCTTCCGTTATTAGGTCGTGTAGCGCTTCTCTAGTATGTGGGTGCAATGACCTAGCTGTCCCTTTTCTGTCTAGTGTATCATCCAACACAGCATTAAAATCCCCACCCCAGATGATAGTATTGCAGTTCGTGGAGGCAATCCGTGCCCAGACCTCACGAAAGAACCCCGGGGAGTCTACATTTGGACCATATATTGCTGCTAAAACCACCCGTTTACCTCCCAGTGTACCCTGTAATATAACATAGCGACCCTCAGGATCTAAGTACACCTTGTGTTCCTTCCAGTCTAATCTTCTGCGCAGCAGAATTGCGACGCCGCGGGTATAGTTGGAATAGATCGCAGAGTGTATGTGTGCCTATCTATTAGGTTTGAGTCTCGGGGAAGGTGTCTTATTTAAGTGCGTTTCCTGAAGGAAGCAAATGTCAATATTGTGCCTCGTTAAATATGCGTGTACTAAGCGTGCCTTCCTACAATCGTTTAGCCCTCTCACATTCCAGGTAAGAATCCTAATCGCAGCCATGGGGAGGCCCAGTGTGGGGCACAATGGAACTGTGAGGAGATCCATTCACCCAAATTGGAGACCTGAGTACATATATCAAGGCACTATTGCAATAGTGGAGACCGGTCCAACAAAACCAAACATACCCAACCTGCCCAACCCCCACCCACTCCACACCCCCCAATTAGGCGGAGACATACTCCCTCGAGTACCACTCTAGAGTGGCTTAACCAAAACATATGGGAACACCCCTTGGAGGCGTGGAAGCTCTAGCATACACCCCTGTTCTCACAGTGTGGCTGAGATCAGTGTAATGGACTGACTACCGGGACCATGTTAAAATGAAAGGAATGTAAATGTAAATGTAAATGTATTTGAGCTTATATAGCGCACAGCTACGCGCAGTGGATTTCCCGGCGCTTGCTTAGGGAACCCGTCCTGGTATTCCCCTTTGAGATAACCCCGGCAGGGTATCCACAAGGTGAAAGCCAGGCATCCCGCCGCGAGGGGCCGTTGTGGAGATTAAGCAAGCTATTGCCCAGAGTCGCAGAGTGTGAACCCGTGAGTCGAGAAGGCACCGGAGCGAGAATTATCGAGTCCATGGAATTTTTAGCCCAAGACCCACAGAGGCGGGGAATTGAACCCTGGTCCAGGGCCGATCTCAGCTTCCGGGTCTGCCGCCTCTAACCCCTGAGCAACACTTCTCCACAAATGGCACACTAACATCACATATCGCCAACCATCCATCCGTAACAACCAATCAGGTAGTAATCCAAACAGTACGTGGCTAATTTGAAGAGGTGACATCTAACTTTTAGCAACTAAGATAATAGATCATATATCAACTACATTTCCATCAAATAAGAATAGCAGTAAGTGGTGCAACCGACAAATGAATACATATGTGATATAGCATGGCGAGGTAATATGAGTTCAAGCATGTGGCAATCATGGCATAATATAAAGTTTTGCTGCTAGCTAAGCAAGCCAAATAGTGTAGCAGTTAGGAACAATGAAGCAGGAGGAAGAGTTTGTGACATTCCAAGTTATTGAAAATAAAGTATGTGAGTGACTCTGAAGAGGGGTGAATACGTCAATCATGGTCACTGAGATGGCCTTCAGTTCTGTTCCGCCCTACATTAGACTTTCGGGTCTTGGATCCACAAACATGCTTAGCAAATTTAAGTGCCGATTAGCATCAGCAAAGAAATGTGACCTGCGATCATGTGATACTTTAAGTTTAGCAGGGTATAGCAGTGAATAGGGAATTTCAGCTTCCATTAATAGATTCTTTGTTGGCAGAAATTCACGTCTTGCAGCTTGCACGGTCGGCATAAGGTCAGGATAGAATGAAATGTGGTTACCTTTATGCGTGATTTTCCCGTGCCAACTTCAGCACCGTATCTCTGTCCTGGTAGTTCAGCAGTTTGGCCAATATTGGTCTGGGCGTACCCCCCACCGGCGGTTTCTGGCCCAGCGCCCTGTGAGCCCGTTCCACCACGAAGACAGGGAAGAGATGAGGGTCAAATAGCTTGTGTAGGGGATCCGATACATACACCTCCATCTTGGAGATGGCGGTCATCTCCGGAATGCCCGTAATTCGGACGTTACTCCTCCGAGAACGCACCTCTAGGTCATCGTTCTTTGCTTGTATAACAGCCAACAGTTTATCCATACTTGAGATTTGCGCTTTTGTTTCCTGTTGAAATTCATGTTGTTCTGTGTGACTATTTTCTAAGCGGTCCAGCCGGGTTTCGTGAGTGGAGACCTGGGATTTCACGGTCTCCAATTGTGATGTGAGGGTGTCCAGTTTGGCATCCATGCTCTGCAGACTGGATCGCATTTCTAACATTAATGTCCGAAGATCATTTCCCGCAGTTTCATCCGCTGGCTCAACACCTGACGCACCAAAGTCGTCCTGTTCAGTACTAGACTGCTTCGCCCCATGTTTATTCTCAAAAGTAATTTTGGGCTGGCAAGCATCTGTCTTCCCCATGAAGTCACAGAAGTTTTATCTTACTTCGGCAAGGACACAGCAGGTGAGCCCCCCTCGGCAAACTGGTAGAGGCTCAAGCAGTGTACATGCAATATGAGGCGGGGTAAGAAAAGGTGATAGTTTTCCAGGTAGGCACAATCAGAGTTAATCAGCCTATCTCACCCGGTGGAACTGGAAGCATTCGCTCAGTCACCCAACAAGGTGCACAACAGCACCCCACCTTCAATCAGGTGCAGGGCACATCCGGGAGTCAACCGGAGGAGAGGGAGACACAAGTATTATGCTGCCTTTTGTGGATACGTTGGGGTCAATGCAGCACCAACTCAGGCATCAGCTCACAGATCCTTGACGCAGAC
Organism: Lissotriton vulgaris; assembly: GCF_964263255.1. Taxonomy (NCBI): domain Eukaryota; kingdom Metazoa; phylum Chordata; class Amphibia; order Caudata; family Salamandridae; genus Lissotriton; species Lissotriton vulgaris. The sequence continues at coordinate 1,210,618,424 of NC_141691.1, forward strand.
TCCACACTCTGTAGAAGCGCAATGCACGGCGTAGCAGGGCCTAGATCGCGGCTCATCTCACAAAAAGGTACCTTCCCACGTCAGATATGCATTTCGCGCCAAGGCCTCAAGCCTATCCCTCCATCTCGACATCTCACCTCCCGGTCTCCACAACTGCATCCCTCGTCGCCCCCTGCATCGTAGCATCACCCTGCTAGACCTGCAGCAAGTGTCTGAATTCCCAGGGTAAGGCCCGGCCCAGATCTTTATTAGCACGGCTATGTCCGCTCGGTCTCTCTCGCTGTACCTTCCAGGGCTATGGCCATGAGATCGCGTTGGTTCTTCTGTCCCCAGCCGCCGACGGTCGATAATGACTCCCTATCCGCAGCTCCGCCGCCTTGTGGTTTAGGCCCACACCGGAGCCACTGCCGCAGCTCAGTCGTGTGTCGCATCAGCACCGCCTATCTGCCAAGCGCGGCCTTCTCCGGTCCCGCGGTGATCACCTCCGTTCGTAGCTCCAGCCACGGGTGGGCTGTACGCCCCCGCCCTAGAGTGAGGAACGCAGCCGGTTCAGGCTTCTCCAAGCGCGGCTTCCCGTCCCATCTGGTCTCGGTCAATCGTGCATCCGGCGGCAGGGCACCGCAGCATCAATCCCAGCCGCCGAAAAGAGGACACCAATTTCCACAGTACAAGTGCACCTCGGGGCAATGATTTTGGAATCCCGAAGTCAGTAGCAATATTAACGAAGGATTAGATTCACAGCCGGCGGAGCTCGCTCACAAAGCAGCCATCTCGCTGCAGGGCTGGCCACGCCCCCCTTATGTTTACATGTTTGATGACAAACAGCCTTATGTTTATAAGTGACAGTTTTCCTACTAAGTACCTGCATGTCATAAGCATTTGAATTAAAATTACCATATTAAAATCAAATCTGATGTTTTTTAGTTTTTATTTGGTGTGCGTTGGAAGAGGGGTAGTCTTATACAGCGAGTATAGCCCAAACCCTATATTTTAACAAGAAAAGTAGGGGAGTTGTCTTATACGCCAGACAATACAGTATACAGAAGATCCGAGGAGTGAGGATCACAAGGAGTATGATCCAGTTCAGTTTACTGTATGTAACTTGAAATCAATAAACATAATTGGATTGAACTCATGCGCCTTACTCACTATGCTAGTAGTCAGGTAAGCCGGGAACAAAACGGTCTGAGCCATCCTGAATTCAACTGACAATTATATCATAAAAATCTAGAGGCTTCATAAAGTAAGTACCTTCTGTATTAACTAAATGTGTTACGTGAAATCACTGAGGCTGACCATTGTTCTGCACAGCGCAATCGCTAAAACTATCCAAAGGAGTAAGATGCATAAATGTTTTAATTTCCTAATGTCTTCATTTTACTCAGTTGAGTCCTGGTTTTGCGCTTGATCGCCGCCACCATTCGGAGAGGAAACGCGGCGAGGTAAGGCTTTCGGAGGGTCCGGAGGCTCAGCCCGGCATTTGGACTAAAAGCCACCCAGAGCACTCAGCCGCTTGGAGCACCCGACTGCCGCCTCACAGCCCGCGACCCAGACTACGGGCAGTTCTATAGCCGGTTTACAGCACTGCAGCATCATTGTGGAGTGGTGTGGCTCACTGGTTAGAGGCGGGACCAGGGTTCGATTCCCGACGCGGCAGGGTCTTGGGCCATGGTCAGCGTACTCGAAAATTCTCGCCTTGGTGCCTACTCCAACCATGGGTCCCACTCAGCAACTCTGGGCAATAGCTTGCTTAATCTCTACTAACGGCCCCATCAGCGCCGGGGATGCTTGTCTTCACCTTGGAGATGCCCAGGAGGGCTCATCTCACTTATTTCCTTCAGAATAACCTTTTCAAAAGTCACAATCTCTTTTGGGATCATGTTTGCAGTAGGGGAGAATGTAGAGGGGGGTCGGAATGGTGTAGTAACACTCTTAGTTTCAGATGGGTTAAGCTCAAAATACGAGCGCAATCTTAACTTTCTGAAAAAGCCAAATAATTCCGACTGGAGGTTCAAAAAATTAGGATAGGTAGTGGGAACGAAAGACAACCCCTTACTGAGAATGGATAGTTCAGGTGTGGTTAGAATATGGTTGGAAATGTTAAAAATGGGTACAGTATTTAAATTCGCATTATTTGTTACCACTGGTAAAATCTCCGCCTGGTCTGGCGTTCCCCTGGTGGATTCTGCCATCGTTTCTGCTGCTTGACTCTCCCTCTCTTCTGGGGTTCTGGATTGCCCCGGGATAAAAAAGGAGTTTGATGGCGTGTTGGACCGCTGCCCCCCTCACCCGGATCCGAACTATCGGATGAGTCAGCTGAGGAGTCAGTGAAGCCAACTACAGTGTTTCTGTTATTAAAACGTCCCCAGGGTCTAGGTGTTGGTTGATTGTTTTGAAAATTACGGTTTGTATAAAAATCTTTGTTCAAATAGGGGTATGCCCGTTCAAGGGTAAAGAATTTGATGTCTTTTTTTACTTTATTAGTTTTTTTATTTTGCTCTATACGGTGGAATTCAGAGACCGTCTTCTCAATTTTCTCTAGCAAAGCCTTAGTATCTTGGATTTCTTTATCATCAACTATCTGTTTTTCCAAATCCTTGATGATAATCTCGAGCTTCTTGAGCTCCTCGCCTGCAGTTTCTATACCCAAGACCAACCAATGTTTTGAGCAGGTGGTTCCTATACTGCTAAAGCCTGTTATATATTTCGGGTTGTCAGTAAATACTCCCGGAATATTTCTGACTTGGAGGCCGAGCGGTATAGTATTAGATTTGAGATATTGAGTTAGCATCAGAGTCATCAACTCCAATCTGACATACTTCTTTTTTTGCTTCTCTAGCTCAGCAGAGACATTAGTACTAAAAAAACGTTTGTTTTGCCTTGAACCTTTCCTACTATCTTCACTTGTGTTCACCCCGTCAGTGTCGGGCACAGGCTTGTGTACCACACAGGGGTATTGTGGAAGGTATTCCTGAGATCTTATTTGTTGAAGAACTGTGTTTATTAAGTAAACCTGGAAGACCTCTGTCCGGCTGGACATGTCCTTCTGAAAATATAGAAACGATTTCGTCTATATTTATTTGTTCTGTTGTATCATATAAGCATGGGACCACTGTTGTTTCCATAAAACTGTTCCCCGAGGTCCCTGTTTGACTTGATTGGGGTCCCTTGTTGTTTAAGAATTTTTTAAAACGCAGGCAACACCCTGCTCTCACACCCCGCCGCACCCGCGGGAATTCAAACACCACTTCTCCCCTGCCCTGATGATAAAGGGAAGGTAGAAAGGATTAAAGCACAAACAGCCCAAATAGGAAGGGGGGACAAAACAGTGTCATGTTCACACGGCCAAGCACCTGTTGCAAGCAGGGTTCTCAAAACTCCAGAGACATCCCCGGGGGCAAAGAGTCAACACCAAACTCGCCCCAAAACGGGGGGCCTACGTTAGAGTACAACCTAACTGAACAATTGGCAACAGACACTTGCAGAAGTACTGCTGTCAGCCCTGTCAGTCCTGCATGTACCTATACCATACCTGGGTCTACTTTGCCCAGACCACTCATTCAACATAAAAATGACGGCGGCAACTGCATTTCAGAGCCATTGACCATTCTCGAGCTAGGAAATACGACAGATCCTCCGGCTGGGAACCAAGACCGATCCCCTTGAGGACAACTTGAAAAGGAGCACAAGAAGAACACAGGTTAAAAAGGGACTAACACCTGAAAATCTGAAAGATAAGCTGGTCTTAGAAGACAATATATGCCTTGCCCCTATACAACCTCAAGACAAGTTTGCGCTGTCGCAATCAAGCTTGCTGATGGACGAACCAGAAGAACCAGACAAACAGTCATTTAGATAAGGAAGAGTAGGAAGCTCTCCCGTCAGCTTACGGGGGGGGGGGGGCACACACTCAGAAGCGAATTAGCAGGAAAATCAAAAATAGACTGATGTGAGCTACCCATTTGCACAACCAGTGAAATTAGAGTATACCAGGGGAAAATGCAAAAAACGGGTAAAAGAAACAAAACCTGCAGTGAGGCTGGCAGCCATAAAGAGGAGGGACAAAAACTGCTCGAGGGGACCCATGGGCAAGCTTGGTTGAGGCCTTGCAATACCAGACTGACGAAATGGATATACAATTATCCATACTGAACACCCTGGCAGTATATGTGGTATTGATCGATGGCAGACTGGGAAATCTGCACACAATGTTGGAAAGCTCTCCGGACCATACCCTACCTAAACGACAATCTTGTGGATGCAGCCCAATTGTGGATAAGCTGGCAACTCTATATATGAAAAATAACAACCTAGGCAATTAACACTGGCTTGTCATAGATATTAATAGAGAGGAAAAGAGCTAGCCGTAATACAAAATCTCATGTTTATTAACAATCAAAAAAGTACATATTTCATAAAAAAATGAAGTATTAAAACCGTTCACATGAGTAATGAACAAACAACATTACATATACATAAAAAATAGTTAAGTGGCAAAATGAACAGTATTGACGCGTTTTGGCAACCAGTGCCTTCCTTAGGAGTAGCCACGTACTGCTAGATCAATGAAAATTGGAAGCTCAGCCGAATACAGGAGCCAGCAATCTTTGGTTTAAAAGCGGATAAAGTGAATAATTTTGCAGTTTTTATTATTTCGAATTTGTCCACCATGTATCAACTTCAGCGATAATTTCGGGTTCAATTCTTAACTGGAAACATTTATACCGTTTTGTTGAAAAGAATAGTATCGCGATCTCTTTTTCTGGCGATCAACGGCACAGTAATCCGTCCGCATAGAAGTTACGACTGTCTCAATAGTTGGCGTTTGATCATCCTAGAGGTCGAAGACTTATTTTCCATGATAATGTAAATATGTCATCAAGACTTGATTAAAAATGATAACGATCTGAAATGTGATAATAATGAGGCTCGCCTCCTGGTTAATTCAATGAGACAAAGCGCTCTGCACACCAATAGCCTGATTGAAAAATTTCCCTCACAACAGGAGGATTTTTCTAATACGCACTGCTATTGCCATGAGTAGTTTACGCTGACCAGGGGTGGCATGCAGCTTGATTCTTGGATTGTAAAAAAAGAGATGACCACCTTTTGAAACTGTATCCATCTGTCAATATCTAGGACAAGCCAGTGTTAATTGCCTAGGTTGTTATTTTTCATATATATTTTTTTCCCTGACCTAGGAATTATTAGAATCAGTTACTCAGGGCGTCCTTGATACATATGCGTAAGCTGGCAACTCTGCCAGCAAAATGCTGACGGACCTATGCGCACAACTGAAAAAGGCAACAAACTATGAAATCAAACAGCCTCTAAACTGCCAAGTTTTTTCTGGGCAAGGCAAAGACTAAATAATTCATCTTTATGGGCCAGTGAAAGTGGAGGAAAAATCAACCCGAACAGAACAACTAGAGGTGAACCTCAACAGTGACAACAGAAAGCAAATAATAGAGTTGCCATTCATTAACAGCCATACGGCAGACCAAACAGAGCAAGCAGAGGCAGCCAAAGGGGAAGTGAAACTAAATGGAAAAGTAAGATTTGCACAAAAAAGGAAAGGCCAGAACAAGAAACAAAATCTCTCCAGGTTGGGATTTCAACGACTCTTTGGGACAGCATCGGTGCAAGAAGGGATGCCGCTAGTGCCAAGTGGAAATATGCAATCAGAATATCTTTTCACCAGAAAGTATTAACAGCATCACAAATCTGCCTAATGGCGCTCAACCTCTATCAAGCAGAAAGCAAGAAATCAGTGCTCCCGAGGACGCACACGAGACTGCGGGAGTTGACCCTCTCCAATTGAGTCTGGAGGGAAAGCCCGCCGTAAACCAAATAATCCAGAAAAGTCAGAGAAAAAGGGATAGAATAAGAACCTCGGAGACCTTTCAGGATCCCAGACACCGCGACATCCCTGGGGTCTCAACCACAATTGGAAATGTCACAGCTAGGTGGAACGCAAAACAGGGGAATCATGACACTCCTCCCAGCGAACACATAGCTAAAAGGGATGTAGAGTTAACACAAAATAATCAGCCCTAGACATTTTGACCTCACAAATAACAAATCGGAAAACTATGACAAATCAAACAAAACCAACCCAGTCCCGGCCCAAAACTGCAAGGAAGCCTAGGCCACACAGCAGCAATTCAAACAGAACTAAAGTGCTCACAAAACGAGCCTAGTCGGCCATCCCCAGAAAATCACAACGATATCCACAACCGGGCAGGGGCGAGCGGAACAAACGTAATATGTTTCAAACCCGAATACAGGTCTAAACGAAGGCACGACATATCAAACAGAGGTAACATACTGCGTCTACTATCTCACATACCCTCACTGGCAGACAGAACGACGAGTAATCTGGAGTTTATTGAATTCATAAATTGCGGGGACTCAAAGGCAGGTGAAAGAGCAACATGGGCCACTCCGATAACAGCACACAAAATACTCAAAGAAAGTGACATCCTAAAGTCCTGGGGAATAACTATCACCCCGTACTTCAAGCCAGGATATCCCGATCTGCTAATTCCTGAACCCCAGAGGGCGCCAGATACGGCCGCTGGCAGACCAACTAGATCAGTGCTGAGAGGACCCATAGGGCACTGTAATAGCAACAAAATGAACCAACCTCGGGAACAAGACATAAAATGGTTTGCGAGAACCATAAACAACATAAGAGACTGACAAAGTGCTAGCCCACAAAACACAGCTAACACATTAGGGGCAGTGCAGCTCTGCTCCTGGAATGTAAACTGGCTTGCCAACAAATTAGCAGACTTGGAATTTTTCACCTATGTCAGGGCCTTTGACATAGTGGCACTACAAGAAACATGGATGACCGACACGCATTATTTCCAAGGATTTCTACGCTTCTTCACAAATGCCATCGGGGGAGCAAAATATGGGCATCTCAAAGGAGGTTTGGTCACACATGTCGCAAATGCAGCTGCCCACTCTGCACGCATTTTTGATTCCACAACACAATCAATCTTAGCAGTTAGTATTTTCTACTCAACGCCTACACTAAACAAAAGGGACTCTAATATGTTGTTAAATGCATATATCCAACCGAAATAAAAAATTAAGCAAGCTAAGGAAATGTGTAACGTTGTGGAAACATGCATAAGTGAGGGACCCACAAGTGATCTTATCTTAACTGGAGACTTAAACCACAATTTGATGGGATCCTCCGTGGACGAAGAAGTTTTAACCCAAAATGCAGTCTGGAACATCCCGCAGCAAGGAAAACATCATGCGGGCAAACAAACTAAAACTGGGGGCAAATTATCCTAGAGGTTCTGGAACATCTCAATTTAAGGGCTCTTAATGGAAGATCACCAAAAGACAACCCTCCTGCGACGACGTATAGTTAAACAAAAACAAGCTCGATATTGGACTATACTTTCGCCTCCCCAAGTCTTTATCACCAAATTGCATCGTTCCAGCTGGGCAACAAAGGAGACAGTGATCATCGGCCACAAGAAATAGAATTGAGAACAGTTACTCCAACATTTGAACGCTGCCGGGAACCTCAAGAAATAATTACCACCATAAACCTAAGAACAATCAAATTTAAGATAGCAGCAGATGCTTGAAATTGCAAAACAACATGCCACAAGGACTGGAGATGGTGAAGTGGAGAAACTTATTAGCAATGGAGAAATATGCGACCAATATCAAACCACTTAACCTCCATAGATTTAGCAACATACCAATATCACGTACCGCAAAGCAAGATATCAAGCTTGCAAAAAAAAAAAAGAATCCAAAAATGAATGATCCCTGCGACACAAGCCCAGCGACATACAACACTTACACGAACTACGGAAACAAAGGGTAGCCCTCAAAAAATTAAAAAGGGATGCGAATAGAGGAGGACTTGTGGGTTAAACTACATGCTGATGTTAAACATAACAGCACCAGATTCTGGGGTACCACAATTAATTTACCACAATTATGACAGCATTACCACAAACATCACAGAGGAAGCCTGGGCACAATACCTCAGGTCCCACTTTCAACAAGGCACCGAATATAGTAAGAAGCGCAAAGTCTTCCAAAACGAACTCCATCTTCAATCGAATCTCAAGGCCTGAGTTGAAACTGATCCTGCCGATTTTGGGAAAAGAGAATAAGATCTACCAAATAAAGAGCATCAAATGGCTCAAATTGATGCCATCAAAAGGCAGATAAGAAAGGGGAGAAAAGAAAATGCTCCTGGCCCAAATGGAATCCCGCCCGCACTTTATAAGCAGGAGGCAACATTCTGGGAAGAAGCACTGGACCAACTCTTCAGAGAAATCAGATCGCTGAATATCATGCCCAGCTAATGGAAAGGCTCAATTATAATCATAAATCGGACGACAAGATGAAACCTCAAAATTATCATTTAGTGGCTCTTCTGGACACCGAAGCAAAATGTTTCGCAGGCTTGATATTGGAGGACCTGCAGGCCTGGGTGAAAGAAAAATCAGAAATTCCTCTCCCACACACCGGTTTCACAAAATCAGTTGGAACAACAACTAATATATTAAGCACGGCAATGCTCATGGACAATGCAGCAGCGACAAGATTATTATACCTCTGCTGTATTGACTACAAGGCTGCATTTGATCATGTCAATCGCATAAGACTGTGGTCCAAATTACATTATTGGGGACTTCCTCAGCCCCTACTCAACTTGATCATAAATTTGCACACAGACACTTGGCTACAGGTAAAGTTGGGAAACAGGACTTTTCTGTCAAAACGCATCCCCACGGAAAATGGCCTCGAACAGGGCTGTGTTTTGGCACCCACTCTCTTCAATCTGTATACAGCCGATCTAGTTAAGCTGCTAACCACTTACAACTCACACGCCCCGAAATTCGGAGACAGCCCTTCCCAGTCTTCTTTACGCTGACATAGTCCTGATTAGAAAAACTAAAGTAGGGCTGCAACATCTCCCAAAAAACAACGCAGGATTTCTCACAAGCAAATGATCTCACGATCAATTTGGACAAAACGAAAACAATGATAATCAGTAAAAAAAGGTGACAAACTGCAACCTGGCTTTGGGGGGAGACCAGAATAGAAGCAACAACAGAATACAAATACCTTGGTGTGAAGCTGGACTCCGGCGGACAATTCCTTGCGCAGAGGAACAGAATAAGGCAAAAAGGTTTAATAATAGCAACGTCCCTAAAAATTCGAAACTCCAAATTATCTGGCCCTTCTATCCTGCCACTCGCAGAGGTGGTTCGTTCAAAACTGGCAGCGAGGCACAGAAAGGCAAGGACGCGGAAATACTAGACGCCACTGTAACTACTGCATAAAGAGTTATCTTTGGGATCCCGAAATACACCTCACCTGCTCAAATCAGACTAGAGTTTGGGGTCTCGAAGCAAACAATTGCCAGACAAGGGGCCCTCGTCATGGCATGGGATAAAGTGTGGAAAACTTATTGGGGAACGTTAAACAACCAGCTGTGGAAAGAGCTACAAACGCACACCACATTACCAGCTGCAAAATATCTTCATAGCAGCCTAAATTAGGGCTAAATCAACTTAGGGAAACATCGACAACCATCGTAATTTTAAAAAACCCATTGTGGAAGACGGTAAAACTACTGTCATGGTTGGAGGACAAGGCCGCACTTTCACAGAGAGCTCATGGATAGATGACTGAATACATACTCGAAGATAGGAATGCAAGCCTACTTTAATCTGGGATATGACAATCATGAAAATTGCATTTATGAAATACAGATTCGGCCTGCTTCCTTGTATCCAGCACCTTCCACCATGGCTATGGAAAAAAGCAGGTCTTGTGTGTCGATTATGTGGAACAGCTCAGGAAGATCTGCTTCATCTACTATGCTCTTGTAAAGAGCTTCTCAAAAAAATAAATAATTTGGTGAAACAACTTTTTAATCAACGAGGAATTTGAACAAGGAGGCAAGCCCTGATTGAACTGCAGAGCAGTAAAATTATTGAGATTATGCGAAAGCAAAATGCCAGAAATATAAACAGCAGGAACCCAGACAGAAATTACAAGCTAACATTAAGACGGCCCAGCTTTGACATCTTTAATTTTTATTTCTGAAGACAAAAGAAACCGAAAAATGTTTATGTTGCTAAAGCTAAAAACCAGCAAATTTATTAACACAGTTTTAAGATTTTTACGTATTCTGAAGGAACAAGTTTTATGCATGTATGTGACAGTTTTATTAAATATATATGTTTGTATTGCAACGTTTTTTTTGTTTTTTTAAATAAAATTATATTTATTGGTACCTCCAACAATATCAATGTTTTATTTATTTATTTTCTTAAACTATTTTATTGAGATATATTGCAGAGCATTTCAATGACGGTATTACAGTTGCTGTTAATATAAACATCTGTATTATGATCTCTATCTACTACAGTCATACAGAATTCAATACATCTTCCCTTCTCTCTCAAACCCTCCTGTCCACTAACAACCATCTCACTGGAGTCATCTACTACTTTATCATCACAAACTTCTATCTGAGTCAGAGTCAGACTAAGGGGGGTCACAAATGCCACCTCTGTACGTGTTCCATTTACCCCATACCTTCTCCCATTTTCTTGGGCAGCCTCTATAGGTATATACTGATCTCTCTGCCACCATAGCCAAGTCCATATCTCTACACCATTGAGCCAGAGTGGGGCTATCTCTGGATCCCCAGCGTTGTGCTATATTCCTCTTTGCCACAGTCATTCCTAAAGTCACCCAGTCCTGGGTTATCTTGTTTAAGTCTGTTGGGTCCCAGATATTAAGGAGGCAGCATCGTGGGCTGGGCAGTATAGTGAGTTGTGTAACCTGGGAGAGTGTCCGCATAACCGCCATCCAGTATCTCACTATCACGGGGCAGCTCCAGATGGTGTGATAGAAGGACCCCGTGTCCCCACATTCCCTAAGACAGTGGTGAATCTGCTCGCCCTATTTTTTGTAGAAGTACCCTGGTATAGTATGTACGGTGCAGTATTTTGAGTTGTACAAGGCGGACCCGCAATGGGATAGCAGCCTCTCTAGGGGAGGCCAGCGCCTCTCTCCACTCTGCCTCGTCAATCTCTCCCACCTCACACTCCCATTTAGCTTTCAAGGTCTCTGTGGGATCTACTCTGTTGTTCACTATTTTTTTATATGTCAGTGATATCGCTTTTTTTCTGGAGGTGATCTGTTAGGAGTCTATCCTCCAGCGGGGAGGAGTCCTCCGGGTTTGTGTCTGACGGTATTAGGGACTGCAATGCGTGTGTAATCTGCATGTACCTAAACCTCTCTGTCTCCGCCAGGCCGTATGTGTCTTGCAAGTGGGCGAAGGTGACCACCCCGCCCCTCTGCCAAAGGTCGCCAACCGTTGAGATTCCTATTGAATCCCACTTGCGGAACCCCTTTGCGTTACCTAGCATCCCCAGTTTTTTAGTGTCCCACAGTGGCATAGCCTTCGTGACCACTCCTTCCCACCAGAGCGCTCGTTGAGCATCAAACCATACTCATATTGTGTGTAGTGTCGGACCTGTGATCGTGTGTTTCTTTATTCCAACGGTTTTAATTAACTATGCAAATAAAGATTTACTATATTACTTACTACTACTGTAGAAAACCTGGATGTGTCTAGAAAATTCACATATTCCTAAATGTTGGATTTGCAGTTGGTCTATAATAGGAAATTCCCCCAAAATTCAGATTTATTGCATGCTTGCTTGTTTACTTTTGTGCCTCACTTCTGTGCTGGGATACGAAGTGTTTCGATGGTACTGACTCTGCGGTCCGAAGCACCTTCACTGCATGTCAGTCATCAGCATTCAGTGGCTCCGATTTTCCGAAATGCTTGGTGTATCAGTGTATCACAAGCAGGATCAACTTAAAATCCCCCTCACATCGGGAATAGTGTGGGGGACCTAAGTTGATTCCATTTGTAATTCACATCTAGGCCAGGTTGTTTACCAGTTAATTGGTGTGTTCTTGCTCGTTTGACTGATGTAAGACTATCCATTTACAATTTGGACATCACTATTGTGACTGCATGTTCCAGGGTGTGGACGTAAAGGTTTGTGGTAGTAGTCGAGTTTAAAAATCTGACAATGTCAGGGAGAGGATGTAGCCTCACGAATAGAGCGGTCGCCCTCGAAGCTGGGGAACTGGGTTCACCTATCGTCAACGACTCAACATCCCGTGATTCTGGGCAAATCACATAATCTCCCTGTGCCTAAACAAAAATTAATGTGTCCATCTTTAACGAAACTGGTGCTCATGAAAAGCGCTCCGATACCCAATGTCTCTGGTCTAATTTGCGCTATATAAAACAAAAAAACAAGACAAAGGTTTTTGTTGACAGGCCTCCAAGCTTGCTGGGCAAATCTGATCTTGTCACTAAAGGCCAAAATAAAGGCAATCATATTTGCATGTAATTAACATTCTCCAACAATGTTATAGGTTGTACTGAAATTCCTAGATTACCTATTACACTTGTGTTGATCAATAAGTCTCTTGTGCTTCTGTGTATGTTCAGTTTTTTAGGGTGGTGCCTCCTTGAGGAAGTTCAAGATTTATCTTTTAAGAGCAGCCAGGAAAGGTTTAGCAGCTTTCCAAAAACGGTTTAGTGGGCAATCTGTGTGCAAAGGTCACATGACATTGGGCCACGCACTTTCCTTAGTACAAGCATTCACAAAGCTGAAGACTTTGGTCTGTACCATTTCAGACAGAGCTTAAGAAATGCGTTACCTGTAACTGCAGTTATCCAGTATTGGTATCTTTCATAGATTCACATGCCTGAATCATTCCCCGTTGTTGGGATGGGAGTACCGGGTACATAAATAAAGTAAGGGCCTTAGAAATATAGAGTAATAGGCCAAAGGCCTCACATTAGTAAAACATCCATGTTCTTTTGTAAACAGGACCAAACTCTAGAGAACAACCGATCAGCTATCACCACCCTCTGGAACCTTCCTGGAAGGAGCTCTAGTCCCTCAGATATTCGTAAGCGCAATGTTAAGTAGATGTACTACTGAGAGAACTAGGTGAGCCATTCCAGGGCAGGTGGGTGGGTTGCACGTGAATCTATGAGAGATACCAATACTGGATAACTGCAGTTACAGATAAGTAACACATTTCTTATTCAGTATTAGGGTAGCTTTCATAGATTCACATGCCTGAATCAGAGTAGTAAGCAATAAGCACATTTCGGATGGTACAGCATATACAAATTCACCAGATAATAACATCAATGTGAAACAAAAAAAATACCAAACTGCAATCAAAGAAAACAGTAAAGAATGCAATGGAGAATGTGCGTATAAAAAGAAAGGATGGTGGGATGAAAAGAAGGCTCACCTCTATTGAAATAGATGACGTAACACCATCTGTCCCACTGCAGCATCCTTCATGAGTTCCAAATCCAAGCGGCAATGCTTGGTAAATGTATGCAGAGTCTTCCATGTTGCCGCTCTGCAAATGTCTGTGATAGGCACACCTGCAAAGAGTGCCATGGAGGTAGAAATCGCCCTAGTGGAATGGGCTCGAACCGTGGAGTGCAAGGGTTGACCTGCTTGTTGGTGACAAAGTAATAGCTCCAGAGATCCACAGAGAAATACTGTTAAGTAAGTGGAAGACCTTTCCTAGGGCAACTGTAAGCCACAAAGAGTTGGTTGGATTTGCAAACATCTTTGTCCGGTCAAGGTAGAATTTAAGGCAGCGTTTATGATCCAGAGAATGTAGAGCTTTTTCTGCCGCCGTTTGAGGATTTGGAAAAACGGTTCGTAAGGCTATGGGCTCATTAAGTTGAAAGTCTGACGGGACTTTGGGCACAAACTTGGGATTATTCCGAAGTATAACCCTATCATGTTTGAATTGAAGAAAAGGGTTTTGAATCGAGAATGCATGAAGCTCGCTTACTCGCCTTGCAGATGTAAGAGCTAGAAGGAGTGCAGTCTTCCAAGAAAGAAACTTAAGATCGGCTCTGTGAATTGGCTCAAAAGGGTGTTTCATAAGCTGAGCCAGTACTATGTTGAGTTTCCAAGCTGGAGGTAGAGACTTAACAGGAGGAAAAGTCCTAAACAGACCCTTGAGAAATTGTTTAATCAGTCTACTTGACCAAAGAGAAGGGCCTGCAGAAGATCTCCTGAAATGGAATATTGCTGCCAAGTGAACCTTATGAATAGAGGCGTGAGCAAGACCTGAATTTGCCAGATGGAGACGGTAGGGCAATATTTGTTCTGGAGAAGAAGATGATGTACATTCGCAGACTTACACCAGATGCAGAATAGTTTCCATTTCAAGGAATATGACTTGTTTGTACTGTCAGCTCTGGCCCGAGCCAGAATTGCCCTGCAATCTGGAGTAATGTCTAGGCCACGGAATTCTCAGAACTCAGGAGCCAAGCCGATAATTTGAGAGATGCTGGATCCGGATGTTGGACTTGTTCCCGGTCCATTGTGTGGAGAGAGGGGAAATAATTTCAAAGGAATCGGCGGTTCCGGGGAGAGAAGATGGATCTCAGTGAACCGTGGCGTATTCACTATTTTTTTAAAAAAAAAACCTTTATTGTGCAGATGAAAGCATACAAATACGGGCCTACAACCAATCAGGCCGGCCACAACACATTATGAAATTCGCAAAAACAAGTAGAAGGCTTACCAGTCGTGCCCATCATTGTGCAAGCAATTAGTTCAGTCCGAGAAAAGCTGAGCACGACCGCTGAAAACAGGATCAAAGAAGGTTAATTTTATAATAAGGAGTATAGCAGGATCAATTGCAGTTTTAAGTCATCTGAGTTCCCTTAACAGGCTACGAACCAAGCATCAGGATATAAAGGCATCAATAAAGACGATCATCAGCAACAGTTCACCTCAATTAGGATATAGACGCCATAATACAAAGCAGTGCTACCCGTGGACCGTCACTTGGTCACCAACCACCCAATTATCGTACTGGTACATAACAAAGGAATCAGAACAGCAACAATAGTCCCAATTATCCTCTATACTATCCTTAATAATAAGAAACAAGCATTGGAAATGCAATAGGTCTCGCAGCATTAGAGTTAGTGCTTTTAGAATTGTTTATGGGTTTTTTTTGTAAATCTTTAGCATTTTTGTTTCCTGTAGCCAATGCTAAAGAATTACAAATAAAAAAAGCCATAAACAAATCTAAAAGCTCTAACTCAAATGCTCCGAGACCTATTGCACTGTGTGAGGGTGAGGGGTTGAGGGTGAGTGAGGGTGAGGGTGAGTGAGGGTGAGTGAGAGTGAGGGTGAGTGAGGGTGAAGGTGGGTGAGGGTGAGTGAGGGTGAGTGAGGGTGAGTGAGTGAGGGTGAGTGAGGGTGAGTGAGGGTGAGTGAGGGGTTGAGGGAGAGTGAGGGTGAGTGAGGGTGAGTGAGGGTGAGTGAGAGTGAGGGTGAGTGAGAGTGAGGGTGAGTGAGAGTGAGGGTGAGTGAGAGTGAGGGTGAGTGAGAGTGAGGGTGAGTGAGAGTGAGGGTGAGTGAGAGTGAGGGTGAGTGAGAGTGAGGGTGGGTGAGAGTGAGGGTGAGGGTGAGTGAGGGTGGGTGAGGGTGGGTGAGTGAGGGTGGGTGAGTGAGGGTGAGGGGTTGAGGGTGGGTGAGGGGTTGAGGGTGGGTGAGGGTGAGGGGTTGAGGGTGAGTGAGGGTGAGTGAGGGTGAGGGGTTGAGGGTGAGTGAGGGTGAGTGAGGGTGGGTGAGGGTGAGTGAGGGTGAGGGGTTTAGGGTGAGTGAGGGGGAGGGCGAGTGAGGTGTTGAGGGTGAGTGAGGGTGATGCTGAGGGGTTGAGGGTGAGTGAGGGTGAGGGGTTGAGGGTGAGTGAGGGTGAGGGATTGAGGGTGAGGGGTTGAGGGTGAGTGAGGGTGAGGGATTGAGGATGAGTGAGGGTGAGGGGTTGAGGGTGAGTGAGGGTGAGGGGTTGAGGGTGAGTGAGTGAGGGTGAGTGAGGGTGAGTGAGGGTGAGGGGTTGAGGGTGAGTGAGGGTGAGTGAGGGTGAGGGGTTGAGGGTGAGTGGGGGTGAGGGGTTGAGGGTGAGTGGGGGTGATGCTGAGGGGTTGAGGGTGAGTGAGGGTGATGCTGAGGGGTTGAGGGTGAGTGAGGGTGAGGGATTGAGGGTGAGGGGTTGAGGGTGAGTGAGGGTGAGGGTGAGGGATTGAGGATGAGTGAGGGTGAGGGGTTGAGGGTGAGTGAGGGTGAGGGGTTGAGGGTGAGTGAGTGAGGGTGAGTGAGGGTGAGTGAGGGTGAGGGGTTGAGGGTGAGTGAGGGTGAGTGAGGGTGAGGGGTTGAGGGTGAGTGAGTGAGGGTGAGTGAGGGTGAGTGAGGGTGAGTGAGTGAGGGTGAGTGAGGGTGAGGGTGAGTGAGGGTGAGGGTGAGTGAGGGTGAGTGAGGGTGAGTGATGGTGAGGGTGAGTGAGGGTGAGTGATGGTGAGGGTGAGTGAGGGTGAGTGAGGGTGAGGGTGAGTGAGGGTGAGTGAGGGTGAGGGGTTGAGGGTGAGGGTGAGGGAGGGTGAGGGTGAGTGAGGGTGAGGGTGAGTGAGGGTGAGTGAGGGTGAGTGAGGGTGAGTGAGGGTGAGGATGAGTGAGGGTGAGTGATGGTGAGGGTGAGTGAGGGTGAGGGTGAGTGACGGTGAGGGTGAGTGAGGGTGAGGGTGAGTGAGGGTGAGGGTGAGTGAGGGTGAGGGTGAGTGAGGGTGAGTGAGGGTGAGGGGTTGAGGTTGAGGGTGGGTGAGGGGTTGAGGGTGAGTGAGGGTGGAGGGTGAGGGGGTGAGGGTGAGGGGGTGAGGGGTTGAGGGTGAGTGAGGGTGAGGGGTTGAGGGTGAGTGAGGATGAGTGAGAGTGAGGGGTTGAGGGTGAGGGGTTGAGGGTGAGGGGTTGAGGGTGAGTGAGGGTGAGGGTGAGTGAGGGTGGCTACGGTATGGGATGTCTCATATTAAAATTACGTGTGACCTGTGAAAACGTGAGTGAGATACCGGCATGCCATGTTCTCTTGTACAAGCGCAATCGGGTGTTCAACAATGCCATAGTGGGCCGGTTCATGGCTACGTGTTGTATCATAAAAATAGTGCAAATGCTCATGTTTAAAAACGTCAAAGGCAAAGGAAAGTGTGATTTAATTTTAAAATCAAATAAGTAGAAAAAAATATATAATTAACAGCCATTAGGTTTAAAACAGAACCAATGCAAGGAAAGGTGTATTTTAAAAGGAGAATAATGATGTTAAAAATCGAACTCAACACATAAGGAGGTCCAAGCCCAACGAGCGTGTAATACAAAATAGCAGGTAGCCAAGCAAAACTATCAAAAGTCTATTGTCATTTAAATGAACCCCGGCTGATGCTAGAAAATGGCCAGGTGCTCGTGCTGTGATTTAGCGCTGGTATTGAGTTCCATGCTGAAAAAATCAGGGCGAATGGCGCACGCAGTGCACAAGACCACGTGACCATTCGAGTTGATTTTGCTTCCGCTGAACTACATAATCTACTCCAGAAGCAGAACTCGGACCAGCGGCGGCTCGTGACAGCCTGGGTTACAAAATCGTGCCAAAAGTCCTCCTAGTGACCAGAAAACTGCACAAGGGGATGCCAAATCTCTTGAGCGCCAGTTTACATTTCTGGTGCTTCACAGGGGAAAAATTGCAGCACGCGGCGATTGGCAGAATTTGGCACCCCACATTTCAAGAGTAACGCATGGTAGGCCAAATTTCACCAATTTTGTGAGCGGAATTAAATTTGCCACCTGGGACTAGTGAAAACCAAATTTTGTAATGCACTGATCACTGTCAGCTAGTGATTATGATCACCAACTGTTTTGGGCTGACATTGCAATTATCCCTTGATTGTCATTTTCATAATGTATGTGTAACCTTGAGTCATGGATTTACTGCCGTATTTTTTACTCTATTATTTTGGGTAAAATAAACAAAAAAGAAGCCGGAGGGAAGAGAGGGGAGGGGGGAGGAGAGCGAAAGGATCAGAGACACGGCGACACGGCGGGTAAAATAAACAAAAAAGAAGCCGGAGGGAAGAGAGGGGAGGGGGGAGGAGAAATGCGACACGGCGGGAAGGGGAGGGGGCGGAGCGGGTCAAATAAACAAGTCATTTTCATAATGTATGTGTAACCTTGAGTCATGGATTTACTGCCGTATTTTTTACTCTATTATTTTGGGTAAAATAAACAAAAAAGAAGCCGGAGGGAAGAGAGGGGAGGGGGGAGGAGAGCGAAAGGATCGGAGACACGGCGACACGGCGGGTAAAATAAACAAAAAAGAAGCCGGAGGGAAGAGAGGGGAGGGGGGAGGAGAAATGCGACACGGCGGGAAGGGGAGGGGACGGAGCGGGTCAAATAAACAAAAAACAAGCTGGAGGGAAGAGAGGGGAGGGGGGAGGAGAAATGCGACACGGCAGGAAGGGGAGGGGGCGGAGCGGGTAAACAAAGACGGACGTGCACGCGCTTTTAAGCTCAATGCGCATGCGCATTGAGCTTAAAAGTCACGGGCACTGCAAGGAATCGCCACGATTCCTTGCAGTGTGGATAAAGAGCGGATAAGTCCCAATACTCTCGCCTTGCTCGATGCGCATGCGCATCGACAGGCGAGACCTAAAAAGGGGGGAAAGGGGGGGGGGGAGGGAAATATTATAAAGAAGAAAAGAAAGAGCGCCGCGCTGCTGCACGCGGCCCACAGCGATAAAAGTACGCAAAGTGACTCAAGATCCCACTATCGGGTTGGGGCGTGTAAGTCACAATGTGTATGCAATCAATAACGTAAAAAGAGAAACAACTCGCTCCTCATCCCCACCTGCAATCACACCATGGGAGACACGCACAGACACGGCGCCCCTATAAAGGGATACAAAAGCGCCATAGAACTAAGGGGAAAAAAGAACAGATAAGAGGCCCCGACCCACCCACCCCACCCTGCACCCCTGCAGAAGGCTACGGTCTACCCCCCCAGCAGCGTGCCTGTCTCCCTAATGAAGAAATCCGAAATATAGAAAAAGTCAGAGAGAAAGAAAGGAACAAAAGAGGCGGAAAGGAACCAGGGGGGGGGGGGGAGGAGACCATCATTCAAGTCGTTAGGCCCCTGCCTCCCGCCTTCCCACACATTTATGCACAGTTGAACGAGATCAACACAGTCTCAGGTATCGTAAACACTCAAAGGAATCGATAATATTATCATGATTGGGGGCATTCCTCATCTCCATCCGTTCACCAGTAGACCGCCGGGTTAAGTCCGGCTCACCCCTGTCCTTTCCTAGTCGTTGACACCATACGTGACAGAGTAGTGGGCAGCAAGCATTGCAAGGTGGAGAGGTCACTCGGTCGGATCAAAACTGGACAAAGGTGCAATCCAGAGGACACCAGCAACCAGTAACAAGGCAAAAACTTTTTGCGGCAGTTCAGACTACTCATTAGAGACAACTGGAGCAGCAAACAGTGTGATTTCAGTCTCGCCGCACAGGAAAGTAAGGTCTCCCCCGCAAGGCAACAGCGGGACCGTACCGGAGCAGATCGAATCGGCAGTCCACGTCGCTCCCCGAATATTCGAGCAGGAACGGGCCCCAGCATGGAGCCCACACCCGCGCGCGTCGCACTCAAGACTACCTGAAAACTCGGGGCCGCATGCGTGCAGTCTTGTCGAGGCACGGCGGCAGCACTCCCCGCAGCAGCCGAAGGGGATGAAGCCGCGCTCACTCGAAGTCGAGCGCGCTCATGAGGGACGGCCCAACAAAAATGGCGGCAGACTGTCTATCTTGCACAGGGGCGACGGGGGTCATGGCCACACGCAAAGACTGTAGGGCAGCAAGCACATCACCAAGCGTGGGCTCACGCTCACAGGACCAGGCCTCCGTGCACTTCAGCGACACAAGTCCGCCGCCCTGAGTGGATCCGCGACCCAGGGCGTCGGCCGCCATCTTGCGGGACCAGCCGCGTCGCCACGCTCCTCAGCCTCTGGAGCGGGCTCTCAAACAAGGCCACCGCTCCGAGCCCCAGGAATGGCAACCTGGGTGCAGAAAGGAGATTTACCAAAAGGGGGGTCCGCCAGCGCCTCCGCCCCGTGGGCGCCACACGTCAACTCCGGGCGCAGGGCTTCAAAATGGCCGGACAAGGCAACAAAGGGGGTATCCTCCTGCGCGGTCTTCCCCCGTCCACAGGCGTGCCGCGCCCTACCAAGGGGCCCCTCGGCCGCCGGACCAGGCCCGGTCAGTCTCCACCGGCACAACCGCACAACGGCCTCTCCCGGCCGACCCCTCTCCTCCACCAGGGGCCGCCACCAACGCCGCCACTCCGGAAGACCCACACAGGCGAGTCCCCGGTCTCCGCTACGAGAAGTCCCCGGGTCAAGCAGGAGCTCAGCTTCGGATCCGCAGCTCACAGGAGCCCCCAGGTCATACGGTGAGTACGAGCGTCACTTCACCTTTCCATTTCTTCCCAAGTGTGTCGTCTCGGGGCAGGATGCGCGGCAGGATATGTGTGTAGGGCAGGAAGGCTGGCGGAGCCGAGCTACAGTGCGGCCATCACGGTCGTGAGCTTGGCTCCTCCCCCGCGTATTCACTATTTAATGAGACAACCCGACAGTGCCTCCACCCAAACCAGAACCCCATCCGGCGTTGCGGACATTTGAAACGGCAAGTAAGTCTCTTGGTTTAGTTTAATTGCTACTATACCACTTTATCTTTGTTCACTCTCGTAGATGCCGATACAATACACTGTTAAGAATCTCCAATGCCAAGTCGGAGAATGTTTAAATCTTTCACTTAAATCGCCCAGAGCTCACGGGTCTCCCTGAACGTTTAAATCTTTCATTTAAATCGCCCAGAGCTCCCGGCTTCCCCTGTTGCATTTCCGTGTTCAATAATTTCAATTCTGAAATCCGCTACCCGAAATCTGCTACTCCAAAAACACACACTGTGTTTACGGAATTCCTGCCATGCTTCCGTGCTTATTATTTTTTAACTTAGAAATCCTTGATCTCCAATACACACTGTGCTCATGTAATTCCCTGCTGTATTTGTGTTTTAGATATTGCCACTGTGTTTAAGGGGCCATCCATGCCCGACTTAAATCACTAAAAGAAACCTGCCTCATTACGTATTCAGGTAATACAACATTTCATTTTGCATTTAAATGAAAAACATATGCAGTTAGGCATCTCCACTGATGTACATCTTTTATTTATTCAACAGTTCAACAGCTCAGCATAAGGCGATTCTATTATTTTGAGATAAGTATTTCATCAGTCAATTACGCTGATTTTTTAGTCCTTTTTGAGACACAAAGCATTGTCCTTATGAATTATACGTCAGATCGCATACGAGGTAGATATAAAATCAATGAGCCTGATATTTATATGTCACACGCGCGATCATCATAATTACCAACCAACTGTTTTCTCATCTTTCAGGTAGCCTGTTCCTCACTTTATAGACAGCATTAAACAAATTTTGACCATCTATTTTTTCATTGAAAGTCAGCTATAACGCTCTAGAAATTAAGGACCAACAGTTTATTGTGACCTTATCACCACCAGTCTATAAATAGGTAACTTTAAGATAAATATGTTCAATCTGCAGCACAACTTAACCTTACAATTATCAACTCTTTTGTGCTTGACTAAATCCTTGTTATTTCAACCCACTCAAGGTCGTCAGAAGATTCATGTTCTAATTGACCTGACACCTGCAATGAATTACCTTGCATATGTCTTTATGAAACTCTAGGTAAGGGCCCCATTACCACCGTGTCATTATCACTGGTTGCGGTACTGCATATCACCCTGCAGCTCATCACTACCTCTATCTAGAGCTATCACCTTATTTTTCCCTTATCCATCACCAACCTAGATCCTTGGTTTATCAAGCACAATTTTTCCATGTTCACGTCAAATGCATGTGCATCCCTGCACTTTCGGGTTTGGCGAATTGGACTCCTTTCTCTTTTGGCACGAACCAGCTCCTTCATCCCAGTCTCTGACTTTTCCATCTAATGTATGTGAATTTTTGCAGTGTACAGGTGTAAGTTATATTTGTTCATGTATATTATCCCCCTTTTTTTAGAAACCTCAAATGGTCTCCCGAAGAAGGCGTGTGTAACGCCGAAACATGCGTAGAGATTCCTCATTCACCCACTTGGTTGTTTTTTATAAATGTATAATTTTATTCATGCAAATTGATTTTAAATGTGATAGAGTATATATGTTGAAATTACATGTATCAACTGTTTTATTGATTGACTGTGTATATGTTTTTTAATTAAAAATATTCTTTGTAATACGTTCTAAATAAATCAGATGTATATGAACCTGTTATACTAGTTTATCCATCCTGTACACTGCTTCACTGCACACAATATTTGTGTTTTTATTATCAATGTGTTTTTGTACCTTATATCCCTACAGGACCCCTAAGTTGCCTAGGAATTGTTATTTTGATCAATATTGTGCCCTGACTTAGGAACTCGTTACTAGTCTCAGGGGGTCCCTTTCTTATTTGCTCAGCTCAGTGAACCAATGCCAGTATTTGTAAAGCGCACAGCTGCCTCCAACAGAGGTGTCCCGGTGCTGGGGGCCATCGGGAAGATTAAGCAAGCTATTGCCCAGAGTCACATGGTGCTGGGCTAACCTGCCGCCTGAGCCGGGGATCGAACCGTGTACCTTGTGGTTCTGCAAGGTTTATTATCCTGCAAGGTTCTGCCTTCAACTTCCTGAGGACCTTGGGAATTAGGGGAATCAGTGGAAAAGCGTAAGAAAAAAGACGTTGAACCATGCTATCGAAAATGCATTCCCTAGAGATCTCCTCTGGGGATGCCAGCTTGCAAAGTTTGGGCATTTGGCGTTGTGCTGGGGGGTGGCACACCGGTCCAAGAGAGGGGTTCCACATTGAGAGAATATGCTGTCGAGGGTACGCTGGTTCAACTCCCATTCATGAGATGTTGCTTGTTGCCTGCTCAGTGAATCCGGCAGCACATTGTCAGTTCCTGGAACATATTCTGCTCATACGGAAATGTTGAAGAAGTAGCCAGTTCCAGATCTTTTGAGATTCACGAGAGAGTGACAGTGAACGAGTACCCCCCCCCTGCATGTTTAGGTAGTGCATTGTCGTAGAATTGTCCGTCTTGAAGAGCAGTAGAGAACCTTTGAACAAGGGAAAAAACGCCAGGAGGGCCAGATAAACAGCTCGTAGCTCAAGGTTTATGTGAAGCTTCCATTTGCAAGGAGACCACTTTCCGCTGTTTTGGAGTTCTTGGAGGAAAGCTCCCCAACCCTCCAGGGACGCATCCGTTGTGATTTGTGGAGAGGTTTGAAACAAGAAGGGCAGCCCCTGAGAAAGATTCGTGGACGAGTTCACCACTGTAGAGTAGTGACCATTTGAGGGGTGACTTGAACGACCTCGAAAGATCCTTTGGCTTGAATCCACTGAGTGCAGAGTGATTCCTGGAGAGGACGCATGTGGAGGTGACAGTAGGGAGCCAACAGAATACAGGATGACATCCCTAGAAGGGATTTGAACAGGTGTACTGAGAGAAGTTTCCTGGATCTTATGCGGTTGCCATTCGAAGAAGCTTGGACTGTCGCTCTTGTGACAGGAAAGCTTTCTTCTGGTTTGTATCGAGAATAGCACCCGGTTCCTGCCTCTGTTCCTGTTTACTTCTGGATGGTGTGGCGGTGCCGTGAGTGTTTCTTTTGCATTTTTAAATGCTTCTGTTCATGGTCTTTTCACATTTCTACCGGCGCGGCCGCTCCGGTCCTCCGGCCGGCCACGCTCCTGTTCTGGGGTCAGGATGCTCCCCGTTCATGTGCTGGGCTGGGGCGGGGAGCCCTCCTGGTGTTCTGGCCCCAGGTCGTTCCGGCGCTGGTGCTTTAGTGCAGCGTCCGGCCCCTGCGGCCATGTTCTTCATATGTGGCTGTGGGTGGAGACTGCAGGGCTGCCCTTTTTTGTTTTTTTCTGATCTCACATGCGAGATTGATGTTTGTGGGCAGTGTTTCAGGAGGTTGCTGGGCACTTCCTTTATTGGTGTGTTGGGAGTTTTCTGTGGGGTTTACTCCTTTGCTCGCCTTGTGTGAGGGGGCTTCCTCTCCGGTGCATTCAAGGATCTATGACTCGGTGGTATGTCTTTTGCCTCTGGTGTCACAGGCTCTCACAAAACTGGAAGTTCACGTCCTGCCAATGCTGTCGAGGTGTCTTGAGATGTTTTCATGCTGTGCTTTAGGGAATAAGTACATTCTCTTTGTCCACTCAGCATGATGTCCTGGAGCTGCAGGGGGGGTGTTCTTTTGCAGTTTTTCTTGGGCTGTTTTGCGCTGTCTGCACTGCTGGTGCATGCGGCTCAACCTTCTTCTACTGTTGGTGGGGTCGTGGATAATTTTCACCTGATGGGGTATGCGTTCAGGGTTTGGTGGTCCATGGTCTGGTAGTGCTGGGTCTTCTCCCTGATTCAATTTCTACTACGGGGTTTGTTCCCGTTTTTTTTGGACTGCCATTTCATGCTGTCCTGTTGACTGTACTGGCTGCGATGTGGCCTGGCATTGCCATGCGGGGTATTCCTCGCTTTTTGGGGTCACGGTTTCGCCTGGCGGTCTTTGTCACCCGGTATCCTCCATTTCTTCTTTTTGCTTCTTCTCCCTCTGTATTCGGAGGCAGCTTCCCTGGAGGTCCAAGTTGGGCGGTTGGTGGATTCTGCTCTTGAGAGTGCGTATGTTGCTTCTCCTTTTGGGGTGCGTGCTTGCTCTTTTTCGGCTTGTGCTTCGCAGGTTCTTTTCTTGGGGGTCCCTCCTTCCGGTCTTGGCCCGGTTGGTTGGGCCTTGTCCTGAGCTACCAGGGCGGAGGGGCTGGTGAGATGCTCTATGGCACGCGCTTTGGTGCTTTGTCACTGCCCTGGCGACTTGGTCCTCTGCCTGCCTTTTTTGGCTTCAGTTTGGTTCCTGGCCTCTGCAGCGCTTGTTGCCCCTGGGTTTCAGTCACATGTGTTGTGCCCCGGTGGACTCTCCGTGGCCTAGTGGTTGCGTCTCTTCCTCTTCGGGTTGTGTTCGGGTTGTTCTACTTTTGACAATAAGATTCGTGGTATTTGACACCAGTGCTTTACTTCCGTCTTCTTGGCCTAGAAAAAGTCTCCAAAGAGACGAAACACATGTCGGCAGGACAAGCTGGAAACTATTTTTAAATGATTATGAAATAAAAAGATTTGAAGTCTAACACCTGGCTCTGGATCCGTGTTTTGGAAGTCTTTCTGCTACTAATGAACTGTTTTCGATTAACTAATGATTATTACTTGAATTGTTACATATTCTGTGAGGGTGCTTGATCGATGCCTGTTCTCTTTTTGATACTTAATATTAGCAAAAATTCCCTTTTTTGCTAAGTGTAACACTCCAGGTGGTGGGTGTTTGACAGCTTAACAGTGCACCTCATATTAGGAACTATATAGAAGTGACAATACACGTATACGTGTTTAGAGAACTGTATTGCCTATATGTGCTGACGCTTTCTCTTTTTTGAGAAACACTACCACCATAATATTGTACTGCATTTACGGTGGATGTGTTCTGTTGTCTGTTTTCAGGTGTTTCCTTTCGGCCTCTCTCCTGCTCCTCAGGTTTTTTCCGCGGCGCTGGCTCCTGCTGTGGTGGTTTGCTGTCCTGGTTCCGGTTTCTGGGGTCATATTGGGTCTGGCCATTCCTCGTCTGGTTCCTGTTCGGGGGCTTCGGTTCCTCGGGACCGGTTTGACGCTTTGCTGGGGGCTGTTTTCTCAGCGGTCGCTTCGGCGGCTCATATGCAATTCTGTTGAGCTTTACCTGGGAGGGGGGGGGGGGGGGTGGCATGGCCCCTGCGCATGGATGACACATTTCGTGAGGCGTACCATATATACGGGTCTGTTTTCTGCCCTGTTGGATCTTCTGCGGGTCCTGCTGGGTCGCCCTCCTGCCCCGGCTCGGGGTTGGTTGTGGGTCTGGAGGTTATGGTTGCCTCCATGGCTATGGTTCCTTGGGCTCTCCTGCACCTCGTGTCCTTGGTGTTTCTTCTGATGACTCGTTGGGTCCTTTTTCATGCTGGTTACGGGGCTCTGGTTCCTCTTTCCCCTGGTCTGGTGGCTTTGCTCTCCCGACCTGGGGGGGGGGGGTTGCGTTTCTGCTTCCCTCTCTCCTCCTGTTGTCCTCTGATGCCTGTCCTTGGGTTGGGGGCCCCGTTGGGGTCCTTGGTGGCCGGCTTGTCTTGTTCGGGCTGGCGCTCCGGGGGCTCGTTGTTTGGGCCTTCTTGGGGGGGGGTCCCGGTACGTGTCTCTGTTCCTGCGGGCTTCCCTGTCTTGTGTCTGGGTGGCGACTTCTCTGTTGACTTTCAGAGGGTCTTCAGAGACATCCCTGTTACGGCGGTTGGTTTCTTTAATGGAGTGGTACTCTAATTGTGCCTTCTTT
Source organism: Lissotriton vulgaris (assembly GCF_964263255.1). NCBI lineage: Eukaryota > Metazoa > Chordata > Amphibia > Caudata > Salamandridae > Lissotriton > Lissotriton vulgaris. Next base: position 1,210,644,851 of record NC_141691.1, read on the forward strand.
TGGTTGCTTGGCTGCTCCCTCACATCCTCTGTTTGGTGCTGTCTGGTGCTCGTTTCGGCGGGACTTGTCCTTTTGTTGGGTCAATGCGTGGGTGCTTGGGACTGTGCGCTAGTGCTTGGAATGGCCCTGCGCTGGGATGTCTTGCTGCTTCGTGTAGCATTCCCTCTGTCTGTTCCGGGTCCTTTTGTCTTTGGTTTGGGACTCTTGGTTTGGCCAGGTTTGCTTCCCCTCCTGTTGCTCTTCTCCCCCGGTTTTTGTTCCGGGGTGGTCTGTCCTCGGGGGTTGCTCTCTCGTTTCTTTGGCCTTCGGGTTTTCTGTATGCCTTCCCTCCCGTTTTCTCCTCCCGGGGGTTCTGCGGAGGTTTGGGGGGGGTGTTGGTGTTGTTGGGTTCGCCTCGCTGTTTTTGGTTTCCGCTCCTGCTGTTGCTGGTGGGAGTCTGCTTTGGCCAGCCTCCCTTGCCTCCGGCTCTGCTTCTGGGTCCGCAGCTGTCTTTGCCCTATCTTTGGCGCTTGCTTCTGACTGGCTGACTCTTGCGCGGCTGTCTTTAGCCTCTTTGGGCTGTTCTTCTGTGGTGGCTTGTGGCATGTGTTGGTCGCGTTGGCCTACCGCTCTTTGGAGCTGTGATGCACTTTGGGGCTCTTTTGTTTCCTGGTGCTCTTCTCTTGGTCGGAATCCATGCTGGGGTTCCTGTTTCTGCGCTGGTTTCTCCAGATTGGGTTTGTTGTTGGGATTTTTCCCCTTCCACTTTGTCTGCTCGTTGACGACGGTTTGTGCTTGTCGGGGCCTTGGGGCTTCCTCGGTGGTTGTTGCCCTTTGGTGAGTCAACTTCTTCTGAGCTTTTGCTTCGTTGTCCGGGCTCTCCTGTGCTCGTTTCTTCTTTGGGCCTTGCCTGCTGTTTTGCATCGTCTGCGGTTGCCCCTTTCGTGTCCTTGTTAGTGGCGGACTTGTTGTGGTTGTCCACTGCGGTGGCTGTTTTGCTGGCCTTCACTTCCGCTTGTCGGTTGGGTGCCTTGCTCGTTTTGTTTCCTTCTTTGCAGTTTCTGCTGGTTTGAGTTGTTTTGCGGCTTAGATCGGGATTTTCTGCCTGTTTCTTCGTGTTTCCTTTGCAGCTGGAGGTGTTGCTTCCGGTTTTGCCTGCTGAGGGGGTTTCTCCTGTTACCCTTCTTTGGGTGTTCACGGGGCTCTTCTGTTTGACCTCCAATGCTCACTACTGTCTCGGGTTTCTCCTGACCTGTTTGTCTCCTGTGGGTTCTGTGTCTGCTTCCTGTGCTGAGGCGGCGGGGTCTCTATCCAGGTGCTTTGTGGGGCGGCCTTTTGGCGGTCCCCGCACGCTTTAGTGCGACGTTCTCGGCTTGATGTTTTTCTTGCCTCTTCTGACGATTTCTGTTGGCGTCTTGTACGCTGCTGTTCGTTGATGCTTTATTGTTTAAAGTTTTGTACTTTTGCATGGATCTCTGGTGTCCTGCATTTTTTCTTCTTGGTTCTCGGCTTGCGAGTTCCTCACGTGGTAAGGACTGGGACGGGGAGGACCCATGAGGGGGTAATGTCTTATTACTTACCGGTAATCTTCACTACCCCGATTAGGGTCCTCCCCGTCCCAGTCCTCTTTCCTCCCTTCCTCCCGCTGTGTTTGTGTCTGAGTCTTGTTGATAACAGGCATGGCGGTGGGTGGGAGGGGCTTATGTCACCTTCGACCTTTGGATTTCTGGCGTTTTGATTGGCTGGGTGGAGGCAGGACTGCCTCACGTGGTAAGGACTGGGACGGGGAGGACCCTAATCGGGGTAATGAAGATTACGGTAAGTAATAAGACATTAGTGAGATTTCCAGGAGTAAAAGGCCCAGATTTCTGTGAAGCATAGGCCGAGGAGGGGTCTGTGGAGGAGTGTGAATGAACTCCAGAAAGTGTCCAAATTATACCAGGTGAAGAACCCAACGGTCAGTTATTTGTTTCCAATTGTGTAAAAAATTGGAAATTCTTCCTCTTACTTGGAGGGTGGAGAGGAACTGGAGACCGGCGGTAGAGAAAAGTAATTGAAGCCGGGCGGAATCCTTCTGTCCTCTGCCCTTTCCACGAAAGGGGCCCTTACTGTATGAAGATTGCTGCTGTTGGAGCTGCTGGAATTGTGGCTGATATTGCTGGCTGGAGGAGGGATAAGAAGACCGATATTGTTGGTAGTCCCGTCTAGTGGAAATTTGTCCTCTACACCTGAGCCTCGAAAAGTTTTTTTTTTTTTTAAATTAAAGGGTACCCAAAGCCCTGGCCGTGTCCGTATCCTTTTTTATGCCTTGAAGAGCTTTGTCAATATGAGTGCCGAAAAGAAGCAGACCATCATAAGGCATGTCCAGAATTTGTCTGGATTTCCGGCCGGAATGTAGTCGCCTTAAGCCAACCTTGGCATCGGAGGACTGCAGCCCAGCCAGTTGGCGGAAACCAGTAGAGGCAATATCCATCGCACAATCTATGATTTCGGAAGCAGAACATTTGCCCTCTAACAAGATCTTCTTCGCTTCCTATTTCGAGTTGTCCGGCAAGGCCCCGCAAGTATGGTGCAATGTCCGCCCACATCTGCCAGTTGTAGCGCCCCAGTAACACTAAAGAATAAGACGCATGCACTGTTAATGCAGACATGGAAGAAAAACGCTTCCCAATATTGTGTAGGCGTCCACCCTCTTTATCCGGAGGGGCGGAAAGTGGAGCAGAAGGATTTTTAGATCTCTGTTGAGCTGCCTGGGTGATGACGGAATCAGGCTTGGAGTGTCCGGTAAGGCATGCTGAAGCGGTGTCTGGAGCTCTGTACTTTTTGTCCAGACGAGGCAACACTGGGGGAACTGAAGATGGATTGTGCATGATTTCAACGTCTTGATCCCAGATGTAGTCTATAATAGGCACAGATCTCACTGACTTTTTAAAAGGTTCCTTAAAGTCAAAGGAAACCGGTTGGTGAGAAGGCACGAGAATCTGGAAACGCTTTGCAGCCCTTTCCAAGACATTATGAAACCCCCCGATATCCTCAGGAGGTGCATCTGCTTGAGGAGGTACCGGAGATGCTGGACAAGGGATAACTTAATCATCCCACTCATCATTGGTCGATTGAGAATTATGAAGCTCTCCTTCCTGTTGATCATCCCCTGTGAGAAGGTGCCATCTTTTTTGCATTGGTATGCCCCCACTTCTTTCTGAACTGCTTATGCGCTTTGATTGAGTGTGCCCTGGGTTCCTGCCAACCAGGTACCCAGGGCCTGTGTTCCTTCCCTAAAACTGTGCTGAAACTAAATCCCAATTGGCATCTCTGGCCACCTGTCGGCCCCTAGTAAATGGTACCCTAGGTACCTAGGGCATGGTGACCAGAGAAGACCCCTGAGGACTGCAGCACTTATTGTGCCACCCTCAGGGGCCTGTACCCTGGCACCCATACACTGCCTTTGTAGGCTGAGTGTAAGCACAGACCTAAACAAAGAGTCGACATGGCACACATCCCTGTGTGCCATGCCCACAGAACCCACTGCCCTGGCATACTTCAGTCACCCCTCTAGCTGGGTGCCCTTAGCCAGAGGTGTGGGCACATGTGCATGAGGCCTGTGCCCCTACAGTACCCAGGGCCATTCCTGGGCACTGTAAGTGCTGTGATGCCATTAAGAGTATATGGTGCTGGGATGTTGTCATTACGAACTCCACAGCACCATAATGGCTACACTGAAGACTCATAAGTTTGGTACCAAACTTCTCAGCACAGTAAACCTGCACTGATGCCAGTGTGGGATTTAATGTAAAATGCACCAGAGGGCATCTTAGAGATGCCCCCTGAAAATCTAACCTACAATCCACGTCTGGGCTGAGTGGCTGCAGAGGCTGCCACACAGCAGACATCTTGCTGGACCCCTGGGTGGAGAGCCCCCCGCTCTCCTGGGCCAGCAACAATGCACATCCTGGGCGAGGTGCTAGGTCTCCTCCCCCAGGATGGGCAGGGGGAAGCTTCAAGGGCATGCCGCCTCTGAGTTTCTCCAGACCATTTGCTGTACCCAGCAACTGGCCCCCCCAGTCCTGAACCCCACTCTGGCGGGAAGACTGGTGGGAAAAACTAAATAAGGAGGGGGTGTGCCAGCCTGTGCCAACCCCACCCCTCAGGTGAGGGAGACTAGGTGAAGCACGACCCCGGGCTCCGGCCATCTTGAAGATGGGGAGCCCTGCCCAATTACAGCTAGAATCCTGCCCCCCCTTCCCACAGGAGAGGAGCATGCTAGGGGGGGTACCCACCCCAGGACAGGGACCTGTTGGTCCCTGCCCCTGCCCTACCTGTAATGTCCCTAAATTCATTATTTAGGGGCTCCCTGAACCTTCCTTACTCAGATCCCGATAAGGAAAGAAGACAAAGAGGAAGAATACCCGCCTCGCAGCTGCTAAAGGACTTGGCCCCAGAACTACCGGCCTGTCTATCCTGGAACCTGCTCCTGCCTAAATCCCAGCAACTCCTGCAGACAGCAAACTTGGGACACCCAGAGGACCTGCCAGCCTTGACCCTCTTAAAGACTGGGACTCCCATCAGCAGAGGCTCTGCTGCAACAACCCCCCTGGTGCCAGCTAGGAAGCTCGGACCAGCCCACTCTGCACCCGCCGAGCCTGGCCCGTGCCAAAGTGATCCAAGACCACGAGGATGTCCCCCCCGGCAACTGGGACCTGAAGTCCAGAGCCCAAAGACCCTCCTCGACGAACCAGACGCCGCCTGCAACTCAGAACCAGGGGCCACCCCAACCACGACCAGCTGAGGGTAAGCTTTCCCGACATACAAAGACACCCCTGCACCCGGCGCTCTACAGCCCCCTGGGCCTCCCTTTGGGGTACCTATCCGTGCTCCAAAATCCCATCTTACCTATCGAAGTGCTGGTCGCCCCTGGAGAGTCTCCGCCTCCAAGACTGCAACCTTTGTTCCCTTCCCATTGAATAACATTGAGCGCCCGACGGCTCAAAAGCATCCTTCACTCAGCCGCCAGAGTACCGCTGGCTGTGCCACCTTTGCCCTATCCTGCTTCCCCCTTTGTCCAGAGCAAGTGACCAGGAGCCCAGCTCCCACTGCCGCGTGGCCTGCAAGCCAGCAGCCACCAACCAGAGGCCCCCTGCCCCTGATTGGATAACATTGGGTCCAACTACCTCTGCACCCTGCCTCCCCTGCGCCACAGAGGGTGAACCAACTGTACCTACCGGACCCTGGGGGACCCCCTAGTCTATGCCCAGAACCACAACTTCACCAGTCGAGTACGCACCTGGAAACCGGTAACTCACTCACTTGCCATTGGATAACTTTGACTGGTTTGACTCGAAAAATCTTCTAGGTGTGACTTTTGGAAACTTAAAACATTCATATAAAATCAACCGAATTCCGAAGTACTCACCTGTGATCAGGAGAGAAGCTAGTACTGTACCTTGTAGTCCAGTACTGAACCGCAAAAGTAATCCATACCTGGTTTACTAGTAACCTGAATTTTCTCCATAGAATCCATTGCCTGCTTTTCTATGAAATTTCTTCCGTGTCTTTTTGAAAACTTGAAATATTCTTTAAAAATCATACGAAATACTGAAACGAAATTACTTACCTGTTTTAAGTTGAGACCCCAGTTCTGGACCCAGGAGCCCAGTACAGGATTACCAAAGTAACAAGATCGTACTTTACCTGCAACCTGAATTTTCTTCCATTGGATAACATTGCCAGATTTCTGTTGAAAAGTTTTTAAGTGGGAACTTTTAAAATAGCTTTATATTCCTGAAAAAATCACTAATACTTAAAACGTTTTTACTAAACTGTTTTCAGCTTAGACCCCAGGACTGAATCTAGGAGCCAGTCCTGGAACTATCAAAGTTATCTACAAAGTAATCAACTGTGTTCATATAAAAAAATCCATTGAGCTCAATGCTAAAGTGTGTGTAGAATTGTGTTGCCTACTGCAACCCCTGTACCTAATGTGTTTACAAAGTGTATTGACTTTCTGCAAAGTACTCATCTGAGACCTTTCATATTGAGAACAGTATATTTTGATACCTGTTGGTTCTATAAATAAAACTATTGTGCTTTTATGAGAAATGCTCGAATAAAGCCTCTTTGAATTGAATAAAACTATATCTTTGATATAAAAACAATTGGCCTGGAGTTCAGTCTTTGAGTGTGTGAAACCTTTTGCTGACTGAGTTGGTACAACAAATGCTTTACACTGTCCTCTGGCACGGCCTTACTGCTCGACCAAGCTACCACTTTAGAGAGTAAGGTCACACCTGGCTTTAACTTCTGTTATACCTCTGTGGTTTGTGGACTCTATACACACTGTGACTTATTCTGGTCCAGTATATATAGAGCCACTTTGTCACATTCCCCTCATCATCCGTGGAAGGTGGAGGTGGTATTGTGACAGGTACAGACTGTGGAGGCGGATGCGGAACCTGTAGTCTTGGTGGCGAAGAGACAACTGGGGTAGGAGACTGAGCAGAAGTAGGAAATCTCTGCTTGCAGTCGGAAATCAAAAAATGGAGGTCAGAAACCAAAGACGCAGGAAGACCAACAATGGGAGGTTGGCGAAGATGGCTGTCATCTGGATAATATGTCTGGTCTACTGGTTCTGGTTCGTCATAGTCCGAACTCTCCTGGTACTTGACAAAGTTCAGAAGGACTAGTCGCAGCCCTGAACATACTGCCGTCGTGTGACTCTTCCTCCTCCTCCAAAAGGTGAGACTGGGGCAATGGCTAGTCCCTGCTAGGTGAAGTAAGGGCAGGCGTCAACGTGCGTTTTGTGATTTTCAGATGAACATATACACTTTCCACTTTGGACTCTGTCGTCGACGAACCAGTCGTCGGTGTAGTCGTCGAAGCACCGGACACAACTGAAGGTAATGTCGACCAAGCAGTCGTCGACTACGGAACCCTCGCCGACTACGATGGGAGAGACATCGACGGAACACTCCTGGTTGACAGATTAGTCGACGCGCTCATCGTCGATCGTAGCATTGACGATGACTTGGACGTCGACGACTATTTCTTCATTTTGATCGACGACAATGGTTTAACAGCCGTCGACTATGTCGTCATGAACGATGCGGAGGACGCCAATGTTGTAGACTGTCGTCGTCTACTAAGTTACTCCCACAGCTGTAGAAGGGGATTTCGTCAGCAGAGGCCACTGTCGACAAGGCTATAGTTGACTGGGTTGAAGAAGGCTTTTTAAAGGATTGTAAACCCCCCTGCGGAGAACCTTTGTTGGTAAAGCCTGTAGCTGTGTCTCTGAAGACTTTCTGCGTCTTCTTTTGAGGGGGTTGCGACGAAGGTCCTGGAGAAGCAACTCTGGGCCTTTATGTGAGGTTCTTGAAGACTTTGAAGAGCCCTCACTCTCCTCAGAGGACAAGGCTTGGTCTTTAAGCCTCTGCAGCCAAATGAAAAGACGTCCCTCCCGGTCTTTAAGGGTCTTAGATTAAAAGGTACGACATACCTTACAGTCCTTTGAGGAATTGTCCGGGTAAAGACAGTAGAGGCAGTCTTTGTGTTGGTAGACGACATGAAGCCTCTTTTTGCAGGAAGCACAGGGCCTAAAAAGGCCTTTTGGGAGTATCTGTCATGAAGATAGAGATAACTTCACTCAGAAGACGAAATCCTGAAGAAAAAACCACTGGAAATCCAAAAACAAGGAAAAACTGATCACTCCCTTAGCACGACGTGCGGTAGAAAATCTGAGGGACTTGAGCTCCTTCCAGGAAGGTTCCAGAGGGTGGTGATGGCTGATTGGTTGTTCTCTAGAATTTGGTCCTTTTTAGGTCTCAGCTAGCGTAGGCTGCGCATGTGTAGTTTAGCTAGCGAGATCTTATGTCTCCAGAGTAGCGAGGCTTGAACCCGCCCCTTTTCTCCATTGGGTGGCTGCCTAAACAGCGGCCAGCCATTCGAGAAGAGGGTTCTGTGACGTCATTTTTGGAGGCTAAGCCCCGTCCATTTCGGATTGAGGGGCATGTTTTTTTCCTTTCTTTCTCTCCTCGAAAAACACGCCCCTCAATCCAAAAAGGACGGGGCTTAGCTTCCAAAAATTATGTCGTCTCCCCTCCCCCCACCCCTCTTCTCACCTCTTAACTGGTTTGTGCAGCGACGCAGCCTGGCGCCCATGTAACAGGGAGCAGGAAGTGAGGCTTTGAGTAAAGCGGCAGGCGGGGACATGGAGGCAACTTCACTTATGCTGCCTGCAGTGTGCCTCACAGAGATCCTCATGCGTTCCCGACCGGCCTGTCCATCTCGCCGCCGATGGCAGTCTACCAGCCTGAACCAAGCCTTGAGGCTACTCCAACATCATGCCGAGGAGGTGAGGGGACAAGGTACGCCTCACCGAACTTGTTTTTATTGCCAACCTCTTGCTATAGACCACGACTTCAGCCACCTCCAGAGTTGAATGATCACGATTTAGAATGAATGCTCTCGGTGCAGGTGAGTAAACCAGTGTGCCTCGGCTGGCGGTGCCGACCTCGCAGCGCTGTTCTCACGGCACACGTCTTTCTTTTCTGATGATCTTAGAGTAGCGCTCTCTGCATCCTTGAGTTGTAAATCCAGACCCAGATTGAAGCGTGTCCTTTTCCTAGAAAAACCGGATCGCTGTTTAAAGTTTCCTGAAGGGCAAACAAGGTCACGTGGCTTCTAGGTGCACGCCAAATATGGTGAATTTTAAATCGGACGGCGTTCTCTCAAACCTTTCGCGTGTTACTGCAAGGAGGAAAGTCAAAGATGATTTCCAAAGTGTTTTATTTTCTTTTTTCACCTTTTACCGCAGAACATTGGTGGATTTTGGTGAAAGCTGACAACTTTGGAAGCAAAATGTGATTTCGGAAGAGTGCATGCGATGTAATCCGTTTCAAACTGGTGCTTTGCACCATTACTCATAATATACACCAGAATGTCCTTAAGAGGATGATCCGTGCTTAAAATACTGAATTACGTGGTACTTAGAAGAAAAAAACCAGCCCCTGGTACTTGATTGGGTTTTAGCTTGTTCTAGTGTTGAGTGGGAGCACTTTACACCTATCCGTGACACGCGTGTGGTATTCGATCATGTATCACTCAAAACATCTCATTTCATTTGTAGATTGTGGAAGACACCTCTGATATGACGACGGTTGTGTTGCACTGTACATAATTGAAAATGCAACATTTTTCATACCACCACTTGGCAATTTTTTAAAACCAAATTGTACGACGTTTGAACTGTGTGTGAATCTGGTGTTAGGACGTCATGGTGTAAAACAAGTTTGAGGTGGTGGTCGCGATGCTAAGATGCGGAGTTACTCTGCCTTATCTGCACGAGAAGGTTAATGAGATGTGATTTCATCCGTAGTTTGTGCAGAACAAGCAAAGTGGCATTTGGCGCGTGTCTGCAAAGTACTGGCAATAACACCACAACTTTACTGTAATTGTATATATATAGCGCTCACTTCACCTGATGAGGTGTTGAAGCGCTTTTCGCTTGCTAGCACCGTTTAGAAGGGTAGATTAGTATAGGGAAATATAAATTGCTTATTTGTGCACAGTATTACAACAAAATGACATTCATTTATTTTCGTCGTGAAATGCTTTGCATAAAGGGGTGGTGGGGTCACGGGTCCGATACCAGTATCGAGTGGTCGTCATTAACCACCCAACATTGGAAATAGAGTCCAAGTAAATGTAGGCTGGGAATGCACATTCAAATAAATTCAAATAAATAAATGTGCCGGACAGATACCAGCTTTGCATGTGCATGCCACTTACCAGGGAAACACGTCAAAGAGGACGCAATGTTTCATACTCCAGCACAACCTGCAGCCTGGGAGTTTCTGCATTGCCTAAAAGTGGAATAGAAGTTTGTGAATCATTTCGGTGGTGGCTCTCTGTGTGCGTGTGTGTGGCTCTCTGTGTGCGTGTGTGGCTCTGTGGGCTCTCTGTGTGCGCGTGTGTGGCTCTCTGTGTGCGCGTGTGTGGCTCTCTGTGTGCGCGTGGCTCTCTGTGTGCGCGTGGCTCTCTGTGTGCGCGTGGCTCTCTGTGTGCGCGTGGCTCTCTGTGTGCGCGTGGCTCTCTGTGTGCGCGTGGCTCTCTGTGTGCGCGTGGCTCTCTGTGTGCGGCTCTCTGTGTGCGGCTCTCTGTGTGCGGCTCTCTGTGTGCGGCTCTCTGTGTGCGGCTCTCTGTGTGTGGCTCTCTGTGTGTGGCTCTCTGTGTGTGGCTCTCTGTGTGTGGCTCTCTGTGTGTGGCTCTCTGTGTGTGGCTCTCTGTGTGTGGCTCTCTGTGTGTGGCTCTCTGTGTGTGGCTCTCTGTGTGTGGCTCTCTGTGTGTGGCTCTCTGTGTGTGGCTCTCTGTGTGCGTGTGTGGCTCTCTGTGTGCGTGTGTGGCTCTCTGTGTGCGTGTGTGGCTCTCTGTGTGCGTGTGTGTCTCTCTGTGTGCGTGTCTCTCTGTGTGCGCGCGTGTGGCTCTCTGTGCGCGTGTGTGGCTCTCTGTGCGCGTGTGTGGCTCTCTGTGTGTGGGGGCGGCTGTGTGGGGGCGGCTCTGTGTGTGGGGGCGGCTCTGTGTGTGGGGGCGGCTCTGTGTGTGGGGGCGGCTCTGTGTGTGGGGGCGGCTCTGTGTGTGGGGGCGGCTCTGTGTGTGGGGGGGGCTCCGTGTGTGTGGGGGGGCTCCGTGTGTGTGGGGGGGCTCCGTGTGTGTGGGGGGGGGCTCCGTGTGTGTGTGGGGGGGCTCCGTGTGTGTGGGGGGGGCTCCGTGTGTGTGGGGGGGGGCTCCGTGTGTGTGGGGGGGCTCCGTGTGTGGGGGGGGCTCTGTGTGTGGGAGGCTCTGTGTGTGGGAGGCTCTGTGTGGGGGCGGCTCTGTGTGGGGGTGGCTCCGTGTGTGTGGGGCGGCTCCGTGTGTGTGGGGGCGGCTCCGTGTGTGTGGGGGCGGCTCCGTGTGTGTGGGGGGGGGGCTCCGTGTGTGTGTGGGGGGCTCCGTGTGTGTGGGGGGGGCTCCGTGTGTGTGGGGGGGGGGCTCCGTGTGTGTGGGGGGGCTCCGTGTGTGGGGGGGGGCTCCGTGTGTGGGGGGGGCTCCGTGTGTGGGGGGGGCTCCGTGTGTGGGGGGGGCTCAGTGTGTGGGGGGGGCTCCGTGTGTGGGGGGGGCTCCGTGTGTGGGGGGGGGCTGTGTGTGGGGGGGGGGCTGTGTGTGGGGGGGGGCTGTGTGTGGGGGCTGTGTGTGGGTGTTATGGCTCTGTCTGTGTGGGTGTTATGGCTCTGTCTGTGTGGGTGTTGGGGCTCTGTCTGTGTGGGTGGTGGGGCTCTGTCAGGGTGTGGGGCTCTGTCAGGGTGTGGGGCTCTGTCAGGGTGTGGGGCTCTGTCAGGGTGTGGGGCTCTGTCAGGGTGTGGGGCTCTGTCAGGGTGTGGGGCTCTGTCAGGGTGTGGGGCTCTGTCAGGGTGTGGGGCTCTGTCAGGGTGTGGCGCTCTGTCAGGGTGTGGCGCTCTGTCAGGGTGTGGCGCTCTGTCAGGGTGTGGCGCTCTGTCAGGGTGTGGCGCTCTGTCAGGGTGTGGCGCTCTGTCAGGGTGTGGCGCTCTGTCAGGGTGTGGCGCTCTGTCAGTGTAGGGGGGTGGTGATGAACGGTGTTGGATCTAGCCCTGATCTTTTGACTGCGTGAGAACTTCCTGCTCAATTCAGAGACTCTGTCCCTCACCACCCCTTTTTGTAAATATTTTTGTCCACCCTAAGCGTGGAAGGGTATTCTCAGATGTGAGACCCTTGCTCATTGCACCATCAGGATTCAAGCAAACCGGGCCGAAGACGGCTGTAATGCCAGAAACCGGTCCCCGGGAGCTTGTTTCCTTCCCAGTGTAAGAATTGGCTTCTGTAGTTTAGTTTGTCCTGTTCCCATCATGCACTGGGACAGGAACAGACTAATTTGCATACAGCCAGGTTCTAAAACTGGGATGGTGCAGTGAGCTAAAAAACGGTGTTGGATCTAGCCCTGATCTTTTGACTGGGTGAGAGCTTCCTGCTCAATTCAGAGACTCTGTCCCTCACCACCCCTTTTTAGGTTTCGCCTCGCCGAAGGATGCGCTCTGCGCATCTTTTCGGCGCAGGCGAAATCCTGTTGAGTTGCATAGTGTGGCTTGGTTCGGCCCTCGTCCTTGATTGGCTGGCTCCGTAAACGGAGCCTTGCCATTGGACGAGGGGCCTGTCCGTCAATGCCGGACCAGACACGGGGGCGTTCCCGACATTCTTTGGCTTTTGCCGACGTCACGGGACGCCGGGAACGCCCCCGTGTCTGGTCCGGCATTGCCGGCACTACTGCGTCTCTTCTTCCCGTTTCCCGCCCCGTGACTGGCCGGCCGGCCAATCCTAGCGCGGCCGGCCGGAAGTGCCCGCCCCCCCGCCGCCCAGGGGAAGAAGGAAGACGGCGGCCCACAACAAGTATGGCGGCCCACGCGGGGCTCCCGTGGCCTGCCTGGAGGGAGCCCCGGAAGAAGCGGAGGACGTTGCCGGGCAGGTGTTGGACGGCGACATAGGCGAGGTCGAGGTGAGCAAGGGCCCGGAGCAGGCACAGAAGGTAGAGACTGGTGCGGGCAGAACGGGGGCCATAACGAGGGCAGCATGCGATCGAGTGAAAACAGAGAGAGATCCAGGCGGGTCGCGCACTGCCCCTATGGTGATAGCGGGATAATTCCCTGAGACAATTCAAAAATGTAGGGATGGAGAGTACACAGAGGCCGGGGCTCAAATTTCCCTCTGCAATGTTGTCAAAATGTTTAGGAGCGCGGTTTAAGCTGTGAATACCTTTTTCTTAATGCACAATGTTACAGCGCTTGGGCCAGGCCTCGGGGGGCCGCAAACTGCGCACAAGCGGAAAAAGTATAGTACGAGCTTGGTGTGGTACATGGTGAGTACGATGAGGAGGTTAAAAGACTCTTGGCTTGCTTAGTGATAAAGCAACAGGCACGGTCTAAGCATTGGCCTCCTGAACTATTTACAGACGGTATTTTGAGGGCGAGGGACCGCGGGCGATGGTACGGGGCAAACGGCAGTAGACGATTAATTTGCACCAAAGGTTTTGAAGTACGTTTGCTAACAACCCTGTTTTGGGCGTAAGGGCAACAAGGCGGAAACACGCACAAGTGAGAAGAAGTTAAAAGATACCCGCACTTCGTTTTGTCGGGAAAGGAGCGTAGCTAGTAGCGTTACCAATTGGCTTCAGGCACCCGAGATCCACACCGGGTCTCTTCTCTTTTACTACCAACTGCACCCGTGGCCCTGCCCCCTTGCGCGCGCGGTGCAGCAAAAACACATAAATAAATAACTTAGTGCGGCAATATTCACCCCGTCGGGAATAGATGCAGCGCGTGCGGAACTGGTTTGGCTTAAATAAATAAATAATAAGGAACCAAATCACACAAGATGAAATAACGGGAGCGACTTACAAGCGCTACAGATTAGGCCGAACTACCAGGGTAGTGGCACATATCGGGGAATGGATCCTGTAAGCGCATTTCGGGGTAGAGTGAGCACAGGCAGGTACCGGGGCTTACGGAACCCCAGCCCAACACATTCTAGGGAAGGGGCATAAAAGGAATATAGCGTACCGACTAAGGCCCGGAGAGAGTACAAAAATGTATATTTAAGATGCTGTCAAAAGCGAGCAGAGAGGCAAGGCTGCCCTCTGGTGGCCCCATTAGCAATGGTGCTCTAACTCAAGAATATCGAGTTCGAAAATGCCCGGTGGCCATAGTGTGATGAAAGGTCAGGAACGATCTGAAATTAAAAGTCCCAACACAGAGGATCACGTTCAAAAGCCACGCTAATAGGCTTAGTCACATCACCGCAGGTTCAAGGTGGAGCAAGGGGTTAGCACACCTGTGTAGCCGGGTTATTTGAATGCCTTACTGTGGAATTATCAAAGCTAGAGCAGTGATGCATTGTGCTACAGAACGAAGGGAAATAAACATTTGAAGTGCTGCCTGGAACTATTCTTGGTTGCTAGAAATTGCGTGGGAGGTAGTCACCGAGTTAAAGTGTTTTTCTTTCACTGTTAAAGATGTTTGAGAACTTGTAGTTCTAGCATTCCAAAGAGCCTTGGAGTCCAGCGGGTGTAAAACACATGCGGGAGTCCACGCAGTGGGTGCAGTAACGGAATACTTTCCTTGCCCTCTGTTTCCAAGCGTCCCATTTGTAGAGGCCTCGTCTGGTGGCTCAGTGGATTTCTGCACCCATCGCCGGGGCCTGTGTTAGACCTCATGGTCACAGGTTCAAATCCCGGCGGGCCCACCCAGCCTCTCATTCATCTGGGGTCGATAAAATGAGTACGAGTTGGGGGTAACAAGAAACAGCTGTTATTCAGCATCGAGGTGAACGTGCTTTTTAAAGTACATATGTTCGATTATGTTATGCTAATGAATCTGAACAACCGATCCAACCAATGTCACTGCTACTGACCTCCGCCAACCCAGAGCCATGGCAGAGAACGGCAGAATAGTAGCAAACTGTCGCACGTCACTACAAGTGCTCCAGTGGTTTATGTTTTGGAACGCCGGCCATTTCAAAGGGGTTAAACCAGTCAATGCTTTCTTTGGGCCTAAATACGTTAATTTAGCAAGCAAGAAAGCGATGCGTCTAAAAGCAAGCATGGGCAGTTTTGAACAGCCGAGTGAGAATATATCGCGTGAGGATCTTGATATACAGGTTGCGCAAACGTTGGTTACCTACTGTTTTGCAGCAAGCCGTTAGTTATAAAAAAAAACAAGCATTTGCAATGCAATGGTCTCGGCATCATTAAAGGTAGAGCTATTGGCATTGCTCATGACATTTTTTTTCTTTAAATCAAAAATAAAACTCTGCACTCACCACTCTGCACTCACCACCACTCTGCACTCACCACCACTCTGCACTCACCACTCTGCCCTCACCACCACTCTGCCCTCACCACCACTCTGCCCTCACCACCACTCTGCACTCACCACCACTCTGCACTCACCACCACTCTGCACTCACCACTCTGCCCTCACCACCACTCTGCCCTCACCACCACTCTGCCCTCACCACCACTCTGCACTCACCACCACTCTGCACTCACCACCACTCTGCCCTCACCACTCTGCCCTCACCACTCTGCACTCACCACCACTCTGCACTCACCACCACTCTGCACTCACCACCACTCTGCACTCACCACCACTCTGCACTCACCACCACTCTGCACTCACCACCACTCTGCCCTCACCACTCTGCCCTCACCACTCTGCCCTCACCACTCTGCCCTCACCACTCTGCACTCACCACTCTGCACTCACCACTCTGCACTCACCACTCTGCACTCACCACTCTGCACTCACCACTCTGCACTCACCACCACTCTGCACTCACCACCACTCTGCACTCACCACCACTCTGCACTCACCACCACTCTGCACTCACCACCACTCTGCACTCACCACCACTCTGCACTCACCACCACTCTGCCCTCACCACTCTGCCCTCACCACTCTGCACTCACCACTCTGCACTCACCACTCTGCACTCACCACTCTGCACTCACCACTCTGCACTCACCACTCTGCACTCACCACTCTGCACTCACCACTCTGCACTCACCACTCTGCACTCACCACTCTGCACTCACCACTCTGCACTCACCACTCTGCACTCACCACTCTGCACTCACCACTCTGCCCTCACCACTCTGCCCTCACCACTCTGCCCTCACCACTCTGCCCTCACCACTCTGCCCTCACCACTCTGCCCTCACCACTCTGCCCTCACCACTCTGCCCTCACCACTCTGCCCTCACCACTCTGCCCTCACCACTCTGCCCTCACCACTCTGCCCTCACCACTCTGCCCTCACCACTCTGCCCTCACCACTCTGCACTCACCACTCTGCACTCACCACTCTGCACTCAGCCCTCACCACTCTGCACTCACCACCACTCTGCCCTCACCACTTTGCCCTCACCACTCTGCCCTCACCACCACTCTGCACTCACCACTTTGCCCTCACCACTCTGCCCTCACCACCACTCTGCCCTCACCACCACTCTGCCCTCACCACCACTCTGCCCTCACCACCACTCTGCCCTCACCACTCTGCACTCACCACTCTGCACTCACCACTCTGCACTCACCACTCTGCACTCACCACTCTGCACTCACCACTCTGCACTCACCACCACTCTGCACTCAGCCCTCACCACTCTGCACTCACCACCACTCTGCCCTCACCACTTTGCCCTCACCACTCTGCCCTCACCACCACTCTGCACTCACCACTTTGCCCTCACCACTCTGCCCTCACCACCACTCTGCCCTCACCACCACTCTGCCCTCACCACCACTCTGCCCTCACCACCACTCTGCCCTCACCACTCTGCACTCACCACTCTGCACTCACCACTCTGCACTCACCACTCTGCACTCACCACTCTGCACTCACCACCACTCTGCACTCACCACTCTGCACTCACCACTCTGCACTCACCACTCTGCACTCACCACTTTGCCCTCACCACTCTGCCCTCACCACCACTCTGCACTCACCACTTTGCCACCACCACTCTGCCCTCACCACCACTCTGCCCTCACCACCACTCTGCCCTCACCACCACTCTGCCCTCACCACCACTCTGCCCTCACCACCACTCTGCACTCACCACTCTGCACTCACCACTCTGCACTCACCACTCTGCACTCACCACTCTGCACTCACCACTCTGCACTCACCACTCTGCACTCACCACTCTGCACTCACCACTCTGCACTCACCACCACTCTGCACTCACCACTCTGCACTCACCACCACTCTGCACTCACCACTCTGCACTCACCACTCTGCACTCACCACTCTGCACTCACCACTCTGCACTCACCACTCTGCACTCACCACTCTGCACTCACCACTCTGCACTCACCACTCACTACTCTGCACTCACCACTCTGCACTCACCACTCACCACTCTGCACTCACCCTCACCACTCTGCACTCACCCTCACCACTCTGCACTCACCCTCACCACTCTGCACTCACCCTCACCACTCACCACTCTGCACTCACCACTCTGCACCACTCACCACTCTGCACCACTCACCACTCTGCACCCCTCACCACTCTGCACCACTCACCACTCTGCACCACTCACCACTCTGCACCACTCACCACTCTGCACCACTCACCACTCTGCACTCACCCCTCTGCACTCACCCCTCTGCACTCACCACTCTGCACTCACCACTCTGCACTCACCACTAGGTAGAGATAATACTAGCACCCTAGCCCGCTCACTGCCTTTTGTATCTGAAACCTGCAGGGACTTTTGTACAGGCTGCATGCAAAGCTTGACATACATACATCTTGGAGCACCTTGGAAGTGTTGCAGCAGAAAGAGCAGTCGTTTTAATTTAAGTAGACTTTTTCGTCGACGAGTGCAGCTCATGAGGCATGCATCTACTTTTTTTTTTTTTTAAACTCGCCTATTTCCATAGTGAGTTGTTGTAACTTCATTCATTTCATTGAGTGTTACTTCAGTATTACTGGTAAAAGTCATCATCACGTCGATTATGTCAGGTTAAAGTAGATTAGCCTTGCCTTTTTATGCAATATTGGGCGCAAACTCTTAGTTAGCTTTTTTTATATCTACTATTTTTGGCAGCCTTGTCATTTGGAATAGAAATGCTTTGCAGGTGCGCATTAGCAGTATAGAGTAACTTGGATTTCTAAGGGCATTCAATGCAAATCATATCGTGAGATTGCAATGTCCGTCTGTCTGTGTGCCTGCGGTGATCGGCTGTCTGCCTGCCTGCAGTGTCTGTGGTCCGTCTGTCTGTCTGTGTGTGTGCCTGCAGTGTCCGTCTGTCTGTGTGCGTGCAGTGTCCGAGGTCCGTCTGTCTGTGTGCCTGCAGTCTCTGTCTGTCTGTGTGCCTGCAGTGTCTAATGTCCGTCTTTCTGTGTGTGTGCTGCAATGTCAGCCTGTCTGTTCGTTCCCCCAGCAAAAAAAAGTGAGCACCTACTGTCAAGGCAACTACAGTGTCATGGAGCAGCCCCTCTCCTATCTGTTCCTTCCTTCAACAAATCTCGCACCGGGTGAAACGCCGAAGATGCGACACTCCGTGCCAGCAGGAATAAGAAACAACCCTTGTGTCTAGGTTTACAATGTCAACCGGCCAGGATACGGTGCCTGTCTGTGTGCCTGTAGTGTCCATCTGTCTGTGTGCCTGTAGTGTCCATCTGTCTGTGTGCCTGTAGTGTCCGTCTGTCTGTGTGCCTGTAGTGTCCATCTGTCTGTGTGCCTGTAGTGTCCGTCTGTCTGTGTGCCTGTAGTGTCCGTCTGTCTGTGTGCCTGTAGTGTCCGTCTGTCTGTGTGCCTGTAGTGTCCGTCTGTCTGTGTGCCTGTAGTGTCCGTCTGTCTGTGTGCCTGTAGTGTCCATCTGTCTGTGTGCCTGTAGTGTCCCGCTGTCTGTGCGCCTGCAGTGTCCATCTGTCTGATTGCAATGTCCGTCTATCTGTGTGCCTGCGGTGATCGGCTGCCTGCCTGCCTGCAGTGTCCGTGGTCCGTCTGTCTGTGTGTGTGCCTGCAGTGTCCGTCTGTCTGTGTGCGTGCAATGTCAGCCTGTCTGTGTGTCTGCAGTGTCCGGGGTCCGTCTGTCTGTCTGTGTGCCTCCAGTGTCCGTCTATCTGTGTGCCTGCAGTCTCTGTCTGTCTGTGTGCCTGCAGTGTCTAAGGTCCGTCTTTCTGTGTGCGTGCTGCAATGTCAGCCTGTCTGTTCGTTCCCCCAGCAAAAAAAAGTGAGCAACCACTGTCAAGGAAACCACAGTGTCATGGAGCAGCCCCTCTCCTATCTGTTCCTTCCTTCAACAAATCTCGCACAGGGTGAAACGCCGAAGATGCACCACTCTGTGCCAGCAGGAATAAGAGGACTTTGCAAACAGCAAAAAAAAATGGAGCACATTAAAACTTGGCTGCGCAGCCATGTAAGAGGCAGGGCATGTCTGCGCTTGTGCAAAGTAGTATATTATAACCAGCCACGTAAGAGGGCCGATCTGCGCTTGCGCAGAGTCCCCATCTCCAGACCTCACACGCGTCACCCAGCATCACAGGCACTGGTCACGCTCGAACCCACGCCATCTTAAACCTTTGCACCTAGGATCTCCGTGCAAACCAGAGCGCTCCACAGCCCGGGGATGAAGTGCTGTGTAAATGTCACAGTGCAGTACATGGTATAGGCCAATTCTACTACAGTACCTGCTTCAGTGCACACTTGCACTGAGAGCAACTGCTGTGCTGTGACAGCTGTGTGGGCGGATGGCTGTGAGAGCTGTGTGGGCTGTGAGAGCTGTGTGGGCTGTGAGAGCTGTGTGGGCTGTGAGAGCTGTGTGGGCTGTGAGAGCTGTGTGGGCTGTGAGAGCTGTGTGGGCTGTGAGAGCTGTGTGGGCTGTGAGAGCTGTGTGGGCTGTGAGAGCTGTGTGGGCTGTGAGAGCTGTGTGGGCTGTGTGGTGAGGGCTGTGAGAGCTGTGAGGGCTGTGTGGGCTGAGAGAGCTGAGAGCTGTGTGGGCTGAGAGAGCTGAGAGCTGTGTGGGCTGAGAGAGCTGAGAGCTGTGTTGGGCTGAGGGCTGTGTGGGCTGTGTGGGCTGAGAGAGCTGAGAGCTGTGTGGGCTGAGAGAGCTGAGAGCTGTGTTGGGCTGAGAGCTGTGTGGGCTGTGTTGGGCTGAGAGCTGTGTGGGCTGTGTTGGGCTGAGAGCTGTGTGGGCTGAGAGAGCTGTGTGGGCTGTGAGAGCTGTTGGCAATGTAAATAACAATGCCATTTATTTATAAGTCCTCTCCTCCTCTAGCCCTCCTTCTCCTTCCCGCCCTCCCTCTCCTACCTGCCGCCCTCTCCTTTCTGCCCTCTCTCACACACTCCTACCTTCCCTCCTGTCCTCCCACTCCTTCTTGCCCTCCCTCTCCCTTCTGCCTATTTTCCTTCTTGCCTTCCCTCTCTCTCCTGCCCTCTCTTCCTTTTGACCTCTCTTCCTTCTTCCTTCTTACTCCTGCCCTCCTACATGCCCTCCCTTTCCCTTCTGTCCTCTCTCTTGCTCTCCCACTATTTTCTGACCTCCCACTCCTCCTTGCATTTTCGCATTCCTACTCTACCTCTGTATCCTCCCCACTCTTCTTTGCATATGCCTTCTCAACATGCGCTATCACTGCACACAGCCTCTCAACACACGGCCTCTCTGCACATGCCTCTCTCCATATGATCTCTCTGCACAGGGCCGTGTGTAGAGAGGGCAAGTGAAGAGAAGGCATGTGTAAAGAGGGCGTGTGCAGAGAGGGTGTTTTCCAGAGAGGCACTCCATATTTCTGTGTAAAGTAAAACACATCAACGTTTTACACATAATTCAAAGAAGTTAGAAAAGACCATTTGTCAAAAGCAATACCAAAAGCACAAACTTTAACAAAGGCGAAACCATTGCATTGTAAATGCTTGTTGTAAATATTTTTGTCCACCCTAAGCGTGGAAGGGTATTCTCAGATGTGAGACCCTTGCTCATTGCACCATCAGGATTCAAGCAAACCGGGCCGAAGACGGCTGTAATGCCAGAAACCGGTCCCCGGGAGCTTGTTTCCTTCCCAGTGTAAGAATTGGCTTCTGTAGTTTAGTTTGTCCTGTTCCCATCATGCACTGGGACAGGAACAGACTAATTTGCATACAGCCAGGTTCTGAAACTGGGATGGTGCAGTGAGCTAAAAAACGGTGTTGGATCTAGCCCTGATCTTTTGACTGGGTGAGAGCTTCCTGCTCAATTCAGAGACTCTGTCCCTCACCACCCCTTTTTGTAAATATTTTTGTCCACCCTAAGCGTGGAAGGGTATTCTCAGATGTGAGACCCTTGCTCATTGCACCATCAGGATTCAAGCAAACCGGGACGAAGACGGCTGTAATGCCAGAAACCGGTCCCCGGGAGCTTGTTTCCTTCCCAGTGTAAGAATTGGCTTCTGTAGTTTAGTTTTTCCTGTTCCCATCATGCACTGGGACAGGAACAGACTAATTTGCATACAGCCAGGTTCTGAAACTGGGATGGTGCAGTGAGCTAAAAAACGGTGTTGGATCTAGCCCTGATCTTTTGACTGGGTGAGAGCTTCCTGCTCAATTCAGAGACTCTGTCCCTCACCACCCCTTTTTGTAAATATTTTTGTCCACCCTAAGCGTGGAAGGGTATTCTCAGATGTGAGACCCTTGCCCATTGCACCATCAAGATTCAAGCAAACCGGGCCGAAGACGGCTGTAATGCCAGAAACCGGTCCCCGGGAGCTTGTTTCCTTCCCAGTGTAAGAATTGGCTTCTGTAGTTTAGTTTGTCCTGTTCCCATCATGCACTGGGACAGGAACAGACTAATTTGCATACAGCCAGGTTCTGAAACTGGGATGGTGCAGTGAGCTAAAAAACGGTGTTGGATCTAGCCCTGATCTTTTGACTGGGTGAGAGCTTCCTGCTCAATTCAGAGACTCTGTCCCTCACCACCCCTTTTTGTAAATAGCTCTGTCAGTGTGGCGCTCTGTCAGTGTGGCGCTCTGTCAGTGTGGCGCTCTGTCTCTGTGTGTGTGTGGCTCTTTCGGTGTGTGGCTCTGTGTCTGTGTGTGTGTTGGGCTCTAGGCGTGTGTTGGGCTGTGTGGGTAGCTTTTTTTGTAGGTGGATCTGTGTCAGGGTGGCTGTGTGTGTGTAGGTGGGTCTGTGTGAGGGTGGCTCTGTATGAATGGCTGTGGCTCTATGTGAATGACTGTGGGTGGCTCTGTGTGTGGGTGCAAATGCAATAGGTCTTGCATTTGCGAGAGATGAAGCTATTGGCATTGTAAATGACAATGCCATTTATTTATATGCTTTAAAAACAAAAACAAATAAAAATAATGTTATGAGCAATGCCAATAGCTATAACTTCAACAATGCCGAGACCATTGCATTGTAAATGCTTGTTACAAAAGGACATGGATGTGTTACTAATGTGAGCCATTTGGCCTATTACTCTATACGTCTAATGGGACAGTACTTTATGTACCGGGGACACCCATCCAGACGACGGGGAATGATTCAGGCATGTGAATCTAAGAAAGATACATTAATACTGGATAAAATTTGAAAAGATACGAGGGGGATCAAAACCCAACTGTAAAATACAAAATTTGATTAACCCAGTAAGCGGACATCACAGACTGGAATTACTACATCACTTATGATGAAGTCTCTAAGATACAAAACTAGAACTGGAGAGCACTACATAGTACCACTTACTAGATACTTCTAGAAACATGCTTTTGATTGAGACTCTGGGGTTAAGTTATTTGCAAGAACGTCTATACATTGGAAATGTTCCTTCTGGATAAAATTCTCTTAATCGCTCCTACACACACTATGTTCAGTCATAACTTTAAACCAGCATTGGCATTGCCAATAGGTCTTGCCTTTGGGACCTTATAAAAGTTTAGCAATGCAGTACATTTTCCCCCACTGGCATGACCAGACACAGTGAACCTTAAATATTATAGCGCCACATACCTCGGAGGAGAGCTGAGAAGTATGTTTTTTGCCTCCCTCAGCTCCAATTATACAACTGCAATAACTAACTAAAAATGTACGTAGAAAGAAAAGTGCATGTTCTGCAGAGAAGCGAGTTGAGAGGCATCCAAGTGTAAAATGCATTCCCTATGGACTGCTGTGATAGTACTGGGCCCTTCAGAGGAGTACCACAACTACGATACTATGCTACATAGCAAGCGCAAGGCGATATTGAAATAAGCCCGGGTTAAAAAGATGTGTATTAAGAACCTGCGTTGGTAAAACGAGCTGCCAGTGACCCGCTCCCTCCCCCAACAAAGTCCTCAAACAATCCAAGGGCCCCCTCCAAAGATGTGTGCAACCGGCAGTCCAGTTCAGAACCTGTCAAGCCCACTCGGCAACAGTGAACTGGACAATGAACAGATAGTTTTACTTGGTTTTCATGCAACGTCTAGTTTG
Source organism: Lissotriton vulgaris (assembly GCF_964263255.1). Taxonomy (NCBI): domain Eukaryota; kingdom Metazoa; phylum Chordata; class Amphibia; order Caudata; family Salamandridae; genus Lissotriton; species Lissotriton vulgaris. The sequence goes on from NC_141691.1 coordinate 1,210,667,817, forward strand.
GTTTTGAGGTGAGGGGCTCAAGGAGTCAGACAGCATTGGCGTTTTAGCAACAATGCGCTTCATCGCAGACAAGGTGTTGCCCAGAGGCCGGGTCAGAAGTGGAAGTCTCATTTTCCCAGTCTCCAGTATGGGAAATAGCAAAATGTTTCTTTGCCAATTAGTACTGTTATGTTGGAAAAGATTTGTCTACAAGTCTCCCCGATTGAACGTAGAAAATTAAGATTCTAGACTTGGCCGCAATCATGCTACAGTTTTTTGAACGGGGTTGGACTAGACTGAAAACATGCACCAGTGTCTCTGGCTCCCGCCAGGGAATCCAATCTTGAAAGCAGAGTGCCCCTAACCATCCTTACTCACTTACACCTTCCAACACGGGGTCTTCACTTTTCAAGCACTCTCACTCGTGCTTTTGGCGGCATCCACCTTGGAGGAGCGAGCAGCTTAATTACAAACAAATGTTCCCTGTGCGCCGCTGCTCGCTCCCACAGGGTGGATGCCGCCACAAGCACGAGTCCTTGAAAAGTGAAGACCGATTGCTAGAGACCCTCTCTTAGAGCTGCGCATGCGCACTGCCTAGGCAAGACCTAAACAAGCATTTACAATGCAATGGTCTAAGCATTATTAAAGGGAGAGCTATTGGCATTGCTCATGACATTTTTTTTCATTTTTTTTAACCCCTTCCATGCTGATGACAGAACGGTTCCGTCATCAGCGTCGGTTGAGCTGTGCTGATGACGGAACCGTTCCGTCATGACTCCGCCCGCGCAAGGCGGAGTCAGCATGGGCGGGGAATTCGCGCTGCACGGAAGCGGTTAAAACATAGATAAATGGTATTGTCATTTACAATGGCAATAGGTGAGCATTAGAGAGTAGTAGAGAGGACACATTCATGTTGTTAGGCACGGGGAGATGAAGTGATCTGTCCAGAATCCCAGGATGTTGAGTACCCCTGCCGACACTCAAACATGTTACTCCAGCTTCGAGGTCGACCCTCTAGCCTTTAGCACATTCATTGAAATATTTGTATCTTTTGCTTATAACACTTCAAGGGATTTTTTACTCTTTCCTTCATGTGCTGCAGCACTCTCAAACCACCCATAGTCATTCTCCATGTTACTTATCCCTGCCGTTGTTAGTTGTTTCCCTCAGCTTCCACAGTCTTGCTTTTTTATTATGATATTTCAACAACCAACCCTACTGCAAAGCTCTTTGCTCCCTCAACCCTGCAGACTCCTACTGTCCGCCAACCGACTATCGCCCCATGTGTTAGACTGTTAAACAGCGCTCACGCATGACCTTGGTGCTCTCTGCTGTTCTAGTGCTTGTACTGCTCCGTTGGGAGGGCCTGTGTTAGGTCTTCCTGGGCACTGAGTTTGTCACAGTGACGTCACGTGAGTGACGTAGGTGGATTGCTGCTGGTGAGAGCCACCTGAGGCAGGTAGGAAAGCTCATCCAATCAGGGCTGGAGCTCCTGCCCACATCATGCCCTGGGGGGTTTCTCTGGGGTCTGACCCCTACGTCGTACTGTGTCTCAGTGACCCTACGTGTTTAACTTTTGAATGCGTCATTTTCCGACATGCACTGACTGCCCGAGCCAGCTGCTAGCACGATCACGACAAAAAACACTCTGTACAATTACTCTGAGGGATGTAGTGTAGCCCAGCCCTCTTCTAGGCGCTATGGAGATGTCATCGCGGAGGGTGACACCAACCTGGCACAATCATGGATGTTCAGGGGGACCGGGTCCGTCTCCAGCTTCCTGGAATATTATCCTATAAGAGAAGAGAGGCGGTAAACTTCATAAACATTTACCTGGGGTTGTCGGTGGGTGCCTGAGGCCAAGGTCTGGCACATAAGATCAGGAGCAGTGCCTCCGCACCAGAGCTGTGCCCGAGGTCCAGGCGCTGCAGGTAAGGTTAAGAGGCGGAGCTGATCTGTCCAGGTCATGTCAGTTGCTATGTCCGAGGTCCAGGCTTTGGAAGAGTTGAGATGAGGAGCTCAGGTCAAGCTTCAAGGGACGAGGAGCATAAATAGACGTGTGGGGGCCACCCCTCCCTCGCACACACGCCTCTTGTGACACGTCACTAGTGATAACATGAAAGTGATTGAGGCAGGAGGAGTGGAGAACCCTGCATGAGTCACCGTGTGTCACACTGAGGAGACGCCATCGCGCTGTGCCATATTTTTTAATGTATCCTAAATAATGCTTTTACCTTTCTGCCATGTTGATATCACTTTGTTGAGTTCTAAAGCCTGAGTGGCAATTTTTGAGGCGCGTGACGTCTTCAGCACTCTCTGCACTCCCTCGTCTCGTTTGTATTTCTTGGATAAACGCACAGATAATCCTTTAATTGTTGGAATTAAATATTGCCTACAACATCCACTGATTCGCATTCACAAAAAAAGTAGATGTACTTGTAGTTTCGATATGAATACACATATATTTACATCTATGTGTTAAGAGTAAGTACTGCATCTCAACCTGGACTATAAAATGGGTCAGTTCCCTCTAAAGAGAGGGATATAATAGTGTTGTAGCATCAATCCCAGCAACCTCCCTCCATGTGACGTCAGTTCAAATTGGCTGTGCTAATAACACCCCCACTACTGTTTGAGGGCCTGTGCATTAATTGCACTATTTATGGCAGTTGCCCATTGGCGGCGGGAAAAGGATGGGATTAATGGCCCATTACTTGGTTTTTGACAAACTGCTATGTCAGATAATTAGCCGAAAGCCTGTTTTAGCCTGGCAGCGTTCAGTTATTTCAGTCCTCTGCTGTCCCTGTAAAAGTAGGAATTTACTTTACACAGCACTTAATACCTGTGTTAGCCAATATTTAGCATTTTCACTTTGGGAAAATCCGATAACTGGGGAGACAGGAAATTAAGTGGATTGTAGGGGATCAAACATTGCAATCCATGTCTCCTTGTAGACTACATAACCACCAGACAACACCCTTTCTTCTAAACTACCTTGTTCAACATCTCCTTGTAAACCAAATCTCTCGAATGAAACCACACCTCCCCAGTTTTAGCACACCTTTCCTGTAGACCACATCCCTCACACTGAACCAAATCCCTATGATTACATATATAATCCCCCACTAGAACACAACTCTACCATTAAACTACTCCTCTCTCCCATCAGCAAGAGGAAGGCAGAACTATTCTCAGGGCGAGGGTTAAGGAAAGCGCTAAAAGAGAAGGGAGGGAGGGACACGACGAGGGAGGAACGCAAGGAGCAGCTGAGCTGGGGAGAGAGAGAAAAAGAAAGCGATTAACGGGGAAAGAAGGGAAAGCGGAGCGACGGGAGAAAATAAAGAGAAACAAGAAAAGATGGAAATTAAAATGAAGGTGGGAGAGGGGACAACACAAACACATGGAAAACAGAACAAAAGAAGCAGAGAAAAAGAAAAAAGTATTAGAGAAGAGGAAGGGAAGACAAGACGAGTTGTCAACAATGAAAGAAATAAAAGGCTAGAATGCAAGCAAGAAAAAAGTGGGGAGAAAGTTAAAGAAATAAAAATAGCTAAAGGGGGAAAGGAGCGATGAAGGATATGACGGAACAGAGCAAAGGGTAAAGGGAATTACAATGAACAATCGATTGATGGGTACGGAGCAAAAAGAGAGGGGGCGGAAATGTTGAGGGGGTAAGTAGTAGTCGAGGATGGCGGAAGGGAAGGAAACAAGAGCAAAGGAAAACGAGCAGGATGAAAACTGAGGGTTCAGAGGGAGGAAGATGAGACAGAAAGAAGGTTAGAGAAGAGGAATCAAGCGGAGGGAGTAAGCACATAAAAAGTTAAAATGAAGGACGCGGGACCCGTAGGAGCGATGAAAAGTGGGGCTTAAATGGTGGATGCAAGTAGTGGGGGCTGTGTGAGAGGCATACAGAGCGAGGGTGGAGCAAAGGTACGGGGTGGACGGACGGATGTGGTCCAGTGTCTGTGTTCAAGGGTCTTATTCGGCACTGGAGCGACAGAAGGGGAAGACAGTATTGAAAGATCCCCAGTTTTCGCTCTGCAATGGTTTTGGGCAACTCCTAACGTTGGTTAAGGTGGAGGTTGGCGAGGGGCTTGCGCAGACACAAAGTAACGGTGTACAGGCAGCTCTCAGTGAAAGGCGGAAGAGGGTGTCATTGGACAGTGGTACATAAGCATTAAGGTAGGTAGGAACGCTCAGGGGGGCAGACATTATGGATCAGCAAATACTACGCATGAAATCCCTCTGCACTGTACGGCAAAAGGGGTGGGGCTCGATGGCATTCGCAGTTCTGCACAGAAACAGATTGGTCCCACTCCGCAGTGACTACTCGGCGCGCGTTGCGGCAGATGGGCGGGGCAGGGACGCTGCTTCCGCATCTTGCTTATGCCAGGTTACAAAATGCTCAAGTTGTGCACTGGAAGCAACAAGTTATCGGTCTGACTGCGAGTGCCGTAGTGGAGGATTCTCGGGCCTCCCTGCCCTCCACCGGCAGCTGCCGGGACAGCTTGTGCACTGAGAAAGATACGCACAACCTGCCCATTGGTATACTTGGACTTTATGCCTTACCTCCGCCATAGTTGTCGTGCCGAGGGTCAAATTGCGGGTCACCGGGAGAGCCCAGATGCACAGAAAACAGCACAACAGAAACCGTGAGAGAGACTGCGAAAGCGGGAACCAGGCCTGATCGTCTGTGCCCCGTAACAGCCAATGGGAAAGTCCCGAAGGTAGACTGGAAGATCCTCACAGCCAATGGCAACACGAGAGGGGACGGAACAAATTTAGTGTGAGCCAACGGTAGTGCCGAACAGGAAGTGAAAAACCGCTGGGCCAAGAGAAGCAGGGATACAAACATTTCACAACCAATGGCAGACCCGGAAAGAAACGAAAAACATAAGCAGAGAAGACAGAAGGGGAAGACAGCGAAGCGACAACGGGAAAGAACAATGGCGGCCGCAAAGCCCCGTCTCTTTCGCATTCGGGGGTGTTTTTTGAGTTCTGAGTGACGGATGACGTCACAGGAGGAAAGAACGCAAAAAACACGCCCCCGATTCCGAAAGAGACCGGGCTTTATTAGAGTGACTCCCTTCTCCTCCAATGGCTGGCCTCCGTTTAGGAAGCCAGCCAATGGAGGAGAGACGAAAAGAGGCGGGATAAAGCAGCCACTCTAAGAATCAATAATTCTCCGGACTTCCGGCTTGGCCTACGGTCCCTCGACCTAAAAAAAAAAAAAAAAAGGGAGGGGGGGGGGGGGGGCGCCTAAAACTCCCACTATAAAACATTCTCTTATTAACCTTTTTAATAAAAATAAACACCACGAAGTGCCTGTTGAAGTAAACCTATAACTTTCTTCCTAAACACCCCACCTATTACCCTATCCACCTTTTCTCTTTGTGGTGCCAAGCAGCAGAATCTTACGCCTTACATCTGGTATACAAAATTTTAATAATTCTGCAAAATGGTCAAATCTCAATATCTGAAAAAGTTTGTGACTCTAATCTGGTCAAGTCCAGTTTGCCCAGGATTATCTTTGCGGTCACTGCCTATTCACCCCATTAAAATAGTTTCTGCATGGTGTGCTTAGGCACACCACCTCACCATTCCTGTCTTGCAAAGATTCCTTTTCCACAGAGGCAAAAATGTAGACGACATACATTCTTAAAATGTAATAAGCAGCTTTATTTTGGAAGCAATAGAACAGCTGCTGCCAAAATTACTGACAGTTAAACATTTTGTAACTAGTTGGTCAATTTCAAATAATTTTTCTTAAAATACAAAACATTAAACAAATGTATTTTAATACAATGTAAATGTGTAACTAATATCCTACAACAAAAAAGGAACTACATTTCAGATCAAATTGCCAGTACACTTCATGACAGGCAAACGTATTCGTAAATTTTAATCTTCATCCACTTATTGTTCCAGTTTCAACAAGCAGATTCAGTAAGTTCGTCATATTAACTTCTGTAACAAAAACAAAATGCATCCTTAGTTACTTTCATAAAATTGATGGAAATAAATACTTGACAAAGGAAAAACTGTATTGAATCGATGATTTTTTAGTAAAACATTTATTGTCGAGAATTCAGGCAGTGATCACCCATAACTGAGATTGTTCAAAATGCGACCAACTGTTTAGATGAGACAGGAAATGGCCTCTTCAGTAGAAAACTATAATCCAGTTCATTACTTCTGCCTTCGTCAGAGAAAAAACGTACACTTCAACATATCAATAAAAATAAAGGAAAATGTTAACAAAAAGCATGGAAGGAGAAAGCAATGCCTGAGAATAAGAACGGTCTTGGTCAGATGACATCTTGTACATGATCTTTCATATGGGGAAGCATAACAATTGGATTGTCCATTTGCTGCTTTTGTATGAATGTACGTGTTTATCTCTTTTTATTCCAGCAGTTACCCCCAGACTGCAACAGATTCACAATGCTGGCACTGTCTGCTGAATGATATCCTCAGACATATGGTATTGTTCCATTCCATCAATGACATATTCAATTATGAGGATTTCCCATGTTCCCCAAGCTTCATCGTTGGAATAATTAAATGACAAGCCTATGAATACAATTTGAGACCCCTAAGAAACAGCATAATGCTTACAATCGATCTACTTAGTTGCTTGTGGGGCTAGTGGAATAAAACTGCGATCCTTGCCTTGGTTGCTTTCAGCTGGAGTTTTCTCCTTGCTCTCACAATGTAGTGTCACCAACATGAGAGTTTAAGTCTGCACCCTCCAGAATTCTCGGGCAAAAAAAAAAAAAAAAAAACCTCAACTGTCTACATGAACTTCGAGACCTAAATTCAGGTAGGTAAAAAAACAATCTAAGGGGACATGAGGGAGAGATCGAAAATTCTGTGGCAAATCCTTTTAACAGTAAACTTTGATGTTAAGTAACAAGGATAAGTTACTTACCTGTAATCCTACTTCTCTTCCAGGGGTATACTCAAAGTCATAAGTACGGAACAGTCTTGCTCGCATGCGGGGATCCCGGAGCATATACAAAAACAAATATTTATTTGTGGACAGGGAGAACATGGCGGCCAGCGCTTAGCCGGTCGCGGAGGCACCGCCAGAGCGCTATGAGAGTTTCTCGTTCCAGGGACCATGTCAGGCTGAGCTGGGTTGAGACTGGGAGCTTTCAGTGCCTTTAGTTTCCTTTATCTGGTGTTTGCCTTTGTCTTAAAATACCGTGTTTTTGGCTAGGTGGAGCAGCTTTGCAATCCTGAGACGCAGCAAGTCAGAGCGGCTTTTCCCTTTCTCCCGAGCGTCGGCTATGGCAGTTTTCAGCAGTAGAGTGGAGAAGGCAACGGATCAGCTGTAGGGGAGGGCGGCCCTGGAGCTCCGAAAGGGAAGAGGTGCAGCAGCAAGAATCCCCTTCGCGGAGCCAGCGGGCTGGAAGGTCTGCCTGGGAAGTGGGAGATTGCAACGGGGAAAAAGTGCTGGACTCCAAGGTGGGGGAGCCCTATGAGGATCGGTCTCCGGGGTTTGTGCCTGATACTGGAGAAATGGCCTCTAGCCCTAATCCCAGACCCGGTTCGAGGTATAAGGAAAAGTCGTCCCCTCCCCTCACATGAGAGATATGCCCTAAGGAAATCTAAGAGAGGCAAGGGAGGTAAGAGAAGGGAAAACACAAGGACCTCGGAGGCAAGGAGAGGAGGAAGTGGAGGAGAGTAACATAGCTGTAGCTTTGGCAAATAAAACAAAGGTGAAGAGGATTGCAGCGCAGAAGAGGAAGGCTGGTCAGGGGTTAAAAGTAACACCCTCCCTCAAGACATTCTTTAAGGTTGTACCCCAAACTGTTTTTTTAGCGGAGAGCAGGATGGAGGGGGAGAAAGGAGAGAAGGGGAATAACAGAATACAGAGGGAGGAACGCCACCTGATAAGCCAATAGAGGACTCTGGCTGAAAATACTTCCACTAACAGATACCACATTTTGGCCGGTCCCTCAGATGAGGAGAGTACAGGTATTCTGGCGCTCCCGGAAAGGCCGCAGGGGCAAGCAGTTCCTACGATCCAGAGTCAAGAACTAGGCACCTCAGGGGCCTCGGGGTGAGGAGTTGCTGCTGAGTGGTTTGCTAAAGGTCCTAAACGTAACGGCTGAGATTAAATCTAGGTTTGAGATATCAGAAGGGAATCAAAAGGGAGATAAGACAGGCATGCGATACCCTGGAAAGGAAGATGAATGATATTAGCAGTAGGATGATCTTACTGAAGGGGGAGGTGAAGGAGCTCATGGAGCATGTTAGTTTGAACAAAGCTGAAATCACAAAGATAAGATCTTCAGAGTCAGAATATTTGGTGAGGGTTGAAAGGATAGAAAGTTTTCAGAGTAGGAACATAAAAATTCTAAAAGTCCCTGAAGGTAGGGAAGGAGAGGATATCAAAGCCTATGTAGCATGCTTGATTAAGAAAGAAATGCATTTGGAGGAGTCTGAGGAAGAAATAAGTAAAGATATCCAGAGGGTGCATAGCGACCCGTTCAGGCTAAATACAAATAGAACAAGGCCTATTAATTTCCTAACCTTCTCCCTAAAGGTAAAGATACTCTCCAAAGCCTTGAGCCTGAGATCGGTGGAAGTTGCGGGGGCAAAATATGAATTTCGATCTGATGTCTCGGCCGCTACTTCTAACAGGCAGTGGGAGTTAGGGAAAAGAATAGACCAATTAAGGAGTCTGGGAGCTGAGATTTCCGGCATACTCTAAAGTAATGATATATATTAAAATGCTCATCTCTCTTTCGGGTGAAAAGGTTGACTAGTTCCTAAAAGATTCAGGCAAATAAACAATTTAATTTTCTAAAATAGATATGCTGTCCATCTTTGCCAAAATTGTGCCGATTTGGTACAACTAAGGGTAAACAAGCATTGGAAATGCAATAGGTCTCGCAATATAAAAGTTGGAGCTATTGGTTTTGTAATTGACAAATTTATTTTAATGTGTGGGTTTTGAAACGTGCAAAAGTAATAGCTTTGTCATTTACAGTGGCAATACTTTATACTTTTTCAAATGTGACACCTATAGCATTTGTAATGTCAACGATACATACAATCCAGACCCTACTGCCTTTGACAGCGCTCGTCATTAGCCGAGAGGTACAATGGCAGGCAGGGTGGGTGTCTGTAAAGGTGGAGCAGCCAAGGAACTGAGTTAAGGAGCCACCATGCTAAGAGAGAAGAGCTGTGTGACAACAGTCAAAGCAGCAGGGGACGAGCTGCATTTATGCCACCCACTAAAAACAAGCTTTCGGCATTGCGGGGGGCTAATTGGGGAGAGTGGGGAAAGGGCCTGACGTTTCAGTGGGGCGGAGTTGGGCTCGCAGTTTGGAGGGGTGAGGGAGGTGGGGGGTCGCATGGCTTGGGAGGAGGCGAAAAGGGGATGGGTATAGGAGGGGAGAGACATTGCATTAAGGGGGTGGTCGCGGCAGAGGCCTTTCATCCTTCTGAGGCCGTTTGGGTTGGGGTGCAGTTCGGTGGGCGATGGGAGGACAGGCCGGGTAGCCAGCAATATTGAAACTATGTAACGTGCAAAACAAACTGTTACAAATGCGTTCTTGCAGAAGGGAAAGCACTTATAAGGGTGGTACTAACATGTCAGTTATGCCAGCACAATTTAATCTGTGCTTCAAGTGGGCAGAAATGAATACCTGCATTTCTTTCATTTGAAAGATCGAGTCCCTGCACTTCTAAGTAGTAAACAGGTACTCTGGACTCACCAGTGATGGGCACTTCCTTAACTTTTCAAGCAATGAAAAGATTCCCGCAAAATATGTGAAGTGTAGGGGTGTGCCTAATTTGTGTAACTTGCTTTCACCCAACTAAGCAAAATTCCCCCAACGTTATGAAAAATTAAAATACAGCATTTTTTTTTTTTTTTTTTTTTTAAAAGGAGCTGAAAACACGTGCCCCGAACAGCGGCATTGTGTGTTCTGGTCCTTCACAGTGTCCCCGCACTCCTGTACCAACATTCTGCTGCAAACATTATAGCGTGCTGCTTAATTTCAGGAATTTCACTTAACAAAGGGTAATGCGATAATCACAAAATTACACCAGCGCCACTGCAAATTCGCCCAAGCACATGGATCTCTTAAATCAACGTCCATTATTACCCATTAGTGTACCAACATGTAATTGAGGGATGTTGTGTCGTTGAGTGTTATTATGGCATTGAGTGGCGTTTTGGCGTTGAGGGGTGTTGATTGAATCAGTGACGTTGAGCAATGCTGTGGTGGCGCCGAGCGATGCTGTGGTGGCGCCGAGCGATGCTGTGGTGGCGCCGAGCGATGCTGTGGTGGCGCCGAGCGATGCTGTGGTGGCGCCGAGCGATGCTGTGGTGGCGCCGAGCGATGCTGTGGTGGCGCCGAGCGATGCTGTGGTGGCGCCGAGCGATGCTGTGGTGGCGCCGAGCGATGCTGTGGTGGCGCCGAGCGATGCTGTGGTGGCGCCGAGCGATGCTGTGGTGGCGCCGAGCGATGCTGTGGTGGCGCCGAGCGATGCTGTGGTGGCGCCGAGCGATGCTGTGGTGGCGCCGAGCGATGCTGTGCTGTGGCATTGAGTGGTGCTGTGGCATTGAGTGGTGCTGTGGCATTGAGTGGTGCTGTGGCATTGAGTGGTGCTGTGGCATTGAGTGGTGCTGTGGCATTGAGTGGTGCTGTGGTATTGAGTGGTGCTGTGGTATTGAATTGTTTTGTGGCGTTGACTGTTGCTGTGTCGTTGAGTGGTGCTGAGTGATGTGGCGTTGACTTTCTTTGTGGCATTGAGTGATGCTGTGGCATTTAGAGGTGCTGTGGCATTGAGTGATGCTGTGCTATTGAGTGTTGATGTGGCATTGAGTGATGCCGTTGTATTAAGTGATGCTGTGGCATTGACTGAAGTTGTATCATTGAGTGGTGCAGTGGCATTGAGTGGTGCTGTGTTGGAGGGTGGATTTTGAGGGTGGAGTTGGAGGGTGGATTTTGAGGGTTGAGTTGGAGGGTGTATTTGGAGGGTGGATTTTGAGGGTTGAGTTCGAGGGTGGCGTTGGATGGTGGTGGCTGGAGTTGGAGGGTGTATTTGGTGGCTGGAGTTGGAGGGTGGAGTTCGGAGGGTGGCGTTCGGAGGGTGGCGTTCGGAGGGTGGAGTTGGAGGGTGGAGTTGGAGGGTGGAGTTGGAGGGTGGAGTTGGAGGGTGGAGTTGGAGGGTGGAGTTGGAGGGTGGAGTTGGAGGGTGGAGTTGGAGGGTGGAGTTGGAGGGTGGAGTTGGAGGGTGGAGTTGTTTTTGGAGGGTGGAGTTGTAGGGTGGATTTGTAGGGTGGAGTAGTATTTGGACTTGGACTTTTGAGTTGGAGGGTGTTGATGCAGTGTGGATTTGGAGTTTGAGGGTGTGAGGGTGAGTGGATGTACGTTTTAGGGGGTGTTATGGTGTGTGTGGGTGATTGGGGGTTAGCCTGTGAGGCTAAGGGGGTGTGAGGGTGTGTGATGTGTGAGGGTGAGGGTGAGTGAGTGTGTTAGGGTGTGTGAGGCTTTGAGTGTTGAGGGTGAGGGGTGTGAGGGTGAGTGAGGTTGTGTGCGCATTAGGGTGTGAGGGTGAGGGTCTGATGGTGAGTGATGGTGTGTGAGGGTGATTGAGGGTGAGGATGTTAGGGTGAGTGAGGGTGTGAGTGTTGTGAGGGTGTGGGGGATGAGTGTTTAGGGTGTGTGAGGATGGTGTTGTGGGTGTGAGGGTGTTTGAGGGTGTGAGGGTAGGTGAGTGAGTGTCTGAGTGAGGATTTGAGGAAGTGAGGGTTTGTGTTTAGGATGTGTGAGGGTGAGTGTGCTAGAGGGTGTTTAGGGTGAGTGAGGATGTGGGAGGGTGAGTGAGAATGGGTGAGGCTGTAAGGCTGAGGTGTTGTGAGGGTGAGGGGTGTGAGTGATTGATGGCGTGTGAGGGTGAGTTGTGTGTGAGGCTGATGGTGTGAGGGTGATGGGGTGTGAGAGCGATGAGGTGATAGTGAGTGCTGTTGTGTGAGGGTGATTGAGTGGGGGTAACTGTAAGTGTGTTGTAAGTGTGTGTGTTGTTGTGAGCTTGTGTGTGTGGCTGTGTGAGTGTGGCTGTGTGAGTTTGTATGTGTGTGTGTGTTCCGAGTAAGGATCCTGGCCTAGTCGTTGAATTAGTTCCTTTTTTTGTGTTAGTGCGTAAAAATGGCGTACGCTACCTTGTGATCGCGTATCAAGAGAGAGAGAGGACCAGAAAGCTAGTCCATATCCCCGGGTTTATATATAGTTAATCATAAAACTATATATAGTTTTGATTAACTATGTACGCTACCTTGTGCCATAACGCTACCTATGATTTTTAGGTTAGCGTTCTAGTTTTTTTCCCTTATTTACCTTGCATTTTGATTGACGTGTATTCCGTCCAATCAAATTGCAACGTTGTCCTACGTAGCGTTTCAATTGCATCACGTTAATTGGGGAACTTACAGATCTTCACAGACTGGCGTTTGTGGAAGGTGTGTCATGCTTCCTGCGTTGTAGCTGCGTAGTTTGATAGGTAAGTTGTAAATGTGAAAACATTTTTTGTTTAACTAGTGTTTCTCTACTATATATATATATATTTGGTAAGTTTTGTAATGTTTCCTAATGTTTTTTAAAGTTTTTTGTTTGCGATCGTACTCTGCTTGTGTATGCACCTATTGTACTTTCATGGAATGTTTCAAATTCTCCGTATTTAATGTTTTTTGTTTACTTTTATGTAATGTACGTTATAAAGAAAATGTATTAGGATGTACTCTTCCTACATGTTTCTATCTTTGTTTCGTTGACAATGTGTTATTTAGACGGTACTTTCTTGTATTCTTCCTTGTGTTTTTGTGTTGCTTAAATCGTATTTATGTTTTTTTTAGGTTATCCGTAGACTGATTTTCGACGACTTTCAAATATTAGTACTTATTGTAATGGTACGTAGAAGCTATATTTGCTGTATAGTTTGAAACCTACATGTTTTGATGCGCATTATTAACGGCAAAGTATAAGTATGAAGCCACCTTTATTAATTCTTTATATTTTGTTGTTGTTAGTGTGAGCGAAATACTCTACTGTAGTTCTGGAAGATTTGCAATTAGGCTGTGAAGTTTCGTGCTCTTGTGATTACGCACTTTCTTTGTTTTGTGGAATATTCCCGCCATTGTTAAATGGTTTTATTTTTGCTTCCTTTAGTAACTCCTTTATGTTGTGAATTAGTGTTTTTTCGATGGCTTTGTCCCCTTTTAAATTGTTGTATTACTTGCTGTGTAGTCAGATATTTCTATATTTTGTTTAAATTTATTTTTTTGAAAAAAAATCATTTCTGCATTTTTATGTAACAATTGCTGCAATGTCCTCGCGATATATTAAGTTTTCATTTTTGAATACCTACAAGTGTGTAATTAGATGTTTAGTTATTGAAATAAATATTGCCTAACGCTATTTACATGTGGATTTGGAGGGTGGATTAGTAGTTGTAGGGTGGAGTTGTAGGGTGGTATTGTAGTTGTAGGGTGGACTTGGACAGTGTGAGGGTGAGTGGATGTGAGGGTGTGTGATGTTGTGTGAGTGAGGGTGACGGTGTGAGTATGAGTGAGGGGGGTGAGGGTGTGTGGATGAGGGGGTGAGGGTAAGGGGGTGTGAGAGTGTGGGTGAGTGAGGGTTAGAGTTTGAGGGTGAGTGGTGTGAGGGTATGAAGGTTAGTGAGGGTGTGCGAGTTTGAAGGTTGAGTGTGTGGGTGAGGGTGTGTGGGGGGTGAGGGGGGTGATGGTGAGTGATGGTGTGTGAGGGTGATTGGGTGAGGGTGAGTGAGGGTGGGTGAGGAGTTTGAGGTTGGGAGTGAGGGTGTGTGAGGGTGTGTGAGGGAGTGATTTGTTGTGAGCGTGAGGTGTAGTGATGATGCCTATAAGTGATTATTTTTTCTCCGTGTATATTGTACTCTTTAAATGTATTAATGTTGTGAACGTTGTTCCAGAAGCTAAAAGAGACCTATGTAATGTTGATTGATGCTGGTATTTGCGCAGAATTAATAAAGAAACACATTAGTAATTTTTTTTAATATTATTCATTTAAAAAGTTATCAATTTTTTAGTAAGGTACATATCAAATTGCACTCCAAAAGCTTGGTTTGCATGAACATAGTTGTGCAGTTATTTTGTTTGTGTTTGATTAGAGATAATGTTGACCTTTTAATTTTTTTTTACCACAGATGCGTAGTAATTGATATGTTTAAATGTGTTTACATTTTGGAATGTTTTTTTGGTTGCGCAATTTTATAATGAAATGTAACTGTATATGTTTGCTAATTAGTATAAGTTAGCTATTTTGTGATGGTGTTGTGGTGCTGACTAGTGTTATGGTGCTTTTGTGTACTGCTGTGGTTGTGCTGAGTGGTGCTGTGTTGTTGTCTAGTGATAATGTTGTGGTGATGGGTGATTTGGTGGTGCTGAGTGGTCCTGTGGTGGTGCCGAGTGATAATGTGGTGGTGCTGTATGATAATGTTGTGATGAGTGATGGGTGTTGTGGTGGTGGTGAGTGATGCTGGTGTGTTGCTGAGTGATGCTAGTGTGTTGCTGAGTGATGCTAGTGTGTCGCTGAGTAATGCTAGTGTGTCGCTGAGTAATGCTAGTGTGTCGCTGAGCAGTGCTGTTGGTGATGAGTGCTGCTGTGTTGGTGTTCACTGATCACCACCCCAGCATTACGCATCACCACAACAGCACCATTTATCACGACCACAGCAGCACTTCGCACCACCAAAGCACCACTCAGCACCCCTACAGTCCCACTATGCTTTTCCACAGCATCACTCTGCAGCACCACAGCAGCACTTCGCACAACAACATTATTATTATACAGCACCACCACCTGAGCTATTGGCATAGTAAATGGCAATGCTTTTTATCTATGTGTTTTGCTTGGAGTGGATTGGATATATGTGGTTTGGAGTGGAATTATGTGTGTTGAATTCGGTGGGGAATTGTCTGGTATGCAGTGTATTTGTATGGTGTATTAAAAGTAGGTGTTATAGTGTGCATTGGAATTTTGTGGATAGTAATTATGTGGTTGTGAGTACTAAAATTATCTGGAGTGGGATAGTGTCATGAAGTGTAATTATGTGATATGATTGCGTTGTGTATTTGTATGTAGTGTAGTTTAATTATGTGGTGTGCTGTTGATTTTTGTGGGATGATGTTGAATTGTGTGTTGTGGATTGAATTGATGTGGTGTCTTACATATTTATAATTCATGGTAGCCCTGTCTGCCTATTTTTAGTAGAAAACATGCTGTATTATACCACTGTCTCTTGTTGGTGTTGAAAAACTCACCTTAGTAAAACATTATTTGTTGTATGTGCTATAGTAAGACAATTAAAAAAGAAAATGGAAAAATGCATTTTTTATGTTTGACTACCTACAAGTGTGTAATACGATGTTTAGTTATTGAAATAAATGTTGCCTAACTATTTAAGTGTGGAGTAGGATGGTGGATTAGTAGTTGGAGGGTGGAGTTGTAGTTGGAGTTGTAGGGTGGTATTGTAGTTGTAGGGTGGAGTTTGAGGGTGGACTTGGACGGTGTGAGTGTGAGACTGCAGAGACATGGGGCATAGGAACACTGGATAATGGAGGCTGGAAACGTAGAGCAAAGGGTAGCACATGCAGAAAAGTTAGCAAAAAACACCACAGTGAGGGGAATGCCAGGACAAGGTGGCATGAAGGCCGCTGCAAGGATACACAGGCACGTAAACAGGGAAGTTATTATACCTATACAAGGACACTGGTTACAGGAGACACAGCAACATGGAGAGAAGTGCAGAGGAGAAAGAAAGAGGGAAGATGGGGACAGTAAACCATGGGCACAGAGACAAACAGGCATTAGGACAGCAAAGCACAGGGACAAGCAAGCAAATGCAGCATGAGAACAGGAAAGGAAATTGAAAGAGATAGGGACAGGAAAGTAAGACAGAGTGTGAAACACGGATGACAAAAAACACGAAGATGAGGTAGATAATAAGTGTATCCAGCAGGTCTTTGGGACAATTAGACCTTGGAAAGAGCACAGTTGTTAGGGAACCAATTGGCATGTGGTGTTGAAAATTACAACAGATGGAGTAGTAATATACAGGACTCTCTTGCTTGATTTGTGAAAACTGTGGAGCTGTGTGGTGGGTGCCTCAGTGGAGCTGTGTGGTGGGTGCCTCAGTGGAGCTGTGTGGTGGGTGCCTCAGTGGAGCTGTGTGGTGGGTGCCTCAGTGGAGCTGTGTGGTGATAGAGCCTAGAGTCAGAAAGTATCAAATGTATGCTGCTGAATGGGAGAGAGGCTGGGTGATGTGTTTAGCATGTTGTGAATATAATTTGTGACTGAAATGTAGATAGAGGTGTGGCGAAATGGTATGAGCTGAGTGTGCGTCCGAAGTTACCCAACGCCTGTGGTGAGTGTGTTTATGTGAAATGAATTGGAGAGTGAGGAGCGCATGCTGGAGAGTGTTTGCGTTTAGTATGCAGCTGAATGTTAGATTTGTGTGTGTTAATCGTGTTTTAAGTGTAAGGTGAGGCTGTGGCCACAGTGGATCCCCAGCACGCTGTAGAGGGAGGGGGTGAAAGAGTAGGCATGATGAATGGGAGTGATACTTGTCTACAAATAAAATTAAACACAGACTGTTTTTAATTCAAGCTAGCCATCCCTCCTGTGACTCGAAGTTGTTAACTTATGATGCAAGCATAGAGCCTAGCGTCTGAATGCATCAAATGTATGTTGCTGAATGGGAGAGAGGCTGGGTGATTTGTGTTTAAAGTAGTTTGCACATTTTTTTTTTTTAGGCTGTATGAGCGTGCTGGAGAGAAAGGGGGGAGACGGCCTGGCGCCCGTCAAAGTGAAAGCCGTGGGCAGTGAATAAATTAGGGGAGGAGAAATGCCTGAGGCACAGCGCACGCTGGTGATAGCCGTGGGAGGGAGCCTTGTCGCTTTGATGTGCACGAGCTTTTAATGTCAAAGCGCTTGCGCATTGAGCTTGCTTTTAACGGGCACTGCAAGGAATCGCAAGTTGGTTAAAGTCTGTTTAAGCCCCTATAGTCTCGCAAGCTCAATGCGCATGCGCATTGACAGGCGAGACCTAAAAAGGAAGCAATATGAGAAGTTTAAGATAAATAGTAAGGGAAAATAAAAAAAATTAAAATAAACAAAAGCGGGAAGTAAAAAAAAGCGGTTGACAGCAAGATAAAGGATATATATATATAAAATTACATACACATACATATACAGATTGTTTTTCTTTAAATTAAACAAACTTCCCTCTCCTTGGACTGTTTTTTGTTAAGACATGATCATTTCACTTATTATGTTTATGCGCTCTGGTGGGGTAATCCAAATGGCCTATTGGTCATGCAGCGGGAAAAAATGTGTCCTCTAAAGTCTCTTAACAACTTTAAAGTTAAGTTTCCTTTAGCAAGATCAGCTGATGGGTAGTAAGAAAGGTGGAAATATAAAAATACTGTCCTGGAACCTAAATGAGCTATGGGTCAGAAGTAGGAGGGCGAAAATACTTCAATATTTGAAGGACTCCCGTGCCCATATCATTATATTCCAGGAAACTCATTTGACGGAGAAGGAGGCAGTAGAAGGCTACAAATTGGATAGCATACTTCGCATGTACAGCTCAAACAGCAGTGACAAAAGGGGTGGCAATTTTAATTAGCAAGGACAAGTGGTTTTGGATTCAATTTCATCTGATAAAGCAGGAAGATGGGTAGTAGCCAAAGTAAGACTCTGAGCCCGGCAATTTACGTTAGCAGGGTATTATGGGCCAAATCATGATGAGGTAGCTCCCTTGCAGGACCTTATGACAGAGCTCCTAAATGCACCCGACCCAATCATTCTGGCTGGTGATTTTAATGTAGTGCTGAATAGTGTAGTAGACAGATCAATACATAGTAGAGCCCAGATTAACTCTAACATGTCCAGGTTAATTAAACAAATGATGGAACAATTAGGACTGCAGGATATTTGGAGACGTAAAGTTGGGGACAAAAAAGGCTTTACATTTGTTAATAAAAAAACAGACACCAGTCTAGAATAAATTATTTTTTGGTAGACTGCAAAGTTAAGGATGAAGTAAAACAAGTTGAGCACATAGGAGCCCATTTTTCAGATCACTCAGCGGTAATGTTCACATTGGAGATCAGAGAGGCTGGGGTCCAGACTAGATGGACTCTTGACCGCACAATCTTACTGGAAGAGGAGGTGGTACAACTCCTTAAAAAAAGACAGAAGATATTTTTTAGATCAACGGGTGATCAGTGACCATTGGGGTTGCATGGGATGCCTATAAGGCATACCTTAGAGGTAGGCTTGGGGCACTAGCGGCAGAGAAAAGGAGGAGCCATCATAAACAATGTCGCTTCAAGAGGAGAAGATCCGCTCCTTGGAAGAAAAATTAACTGACCCTAGTTTAGATGAGGTGGGGAGGGCTAGAAGACTGAGGTTTGCTCCTGGTGAAAGCCAGCTTATCTATGGTGATGCAGGAGCAGGTGAAAAAGAGATGGGAAGCCAGTAAAATGGCACATTTTGAGTATAGCGAGGCCTGTGGTAAACTTCTAGCGTGGAAGGCAAAAACGGAACTACTAAGAAATAGGGTGGAGGAAATAATGTGATCTACAGGTAGTTTGGTAGCTGACAGTGGAGGGATGGAGCGAGTTTTTCAGCACCACTTTAGTAAAGTTTATCAAGAAGATCTTATACCTTCTAAAGACGCTCTTAGTAGGTGGGTAGGACCGGGCATGGGCAAACCACTGATAAAGTGAAAAGCAGATCTTAATGGAGAAATAAAGGTTCAAGAAGTGAGTAACATACTGACACATTTAAAGAATGGGAATGCCCCTAGGCCAGTCGGCATTCCGCAAGAGGTTTATAGTTTTAGCTGATACTTTAGCTCCTATTTTAATAAACTCTTTAATGAGCTGGTCATTAAGCATATGGCTCTGCCTACCTCTTGGAAGGAAGCCACAATAACGCTGATTTTGAAGCCGGGAAAATGCGCTAAAAAATGATTCATATCGCCCTATCTCTTTGCTAAACAGTGATTACAAGATCTTTACGAAGATACTGGCAGACAGACTAAATGGGTTAATGACGGATTTAATCCACGATGACCAAAAGGGCTTTATTCGAGGAAGGTTTTTGAAAGACCTAACCACCTCTTTGATTGCCGCCATTGACTTGGCGTCCACGTACCATCTCCCCTTTGCCCTGGTGGCCTTGGATGCTTCCAAGGCTTTTCACCAGGTGAATTGGGCATATCTGAAAAAAGTTGCTACATCCTTAAACCTGGGTACAAACTTGTGTAACTCTTGCTGTCCTATATGAAGCCCCTCAAGCTCCGATTCTGGTGAATGGCTCTCTTTCACAACAGGTAAAAATATCCAGAGGAACCAGGCAGGGATGCCCTCTATCGCCTCTGCTTTTCAACCTATACATAGAGCCACTGGCAAAAAAAGATCAGAGAGGATCCGGGAATTCAGCCTTTAAGTTTGCTGATTGGGAGAAGAAGCGGGGGCTATATGCTGACGATATTGCGATAAGCACAGAAACCTGGATCGAGGGAGGCCAAAGCTGCAGGAAAGCAATTGAACTCTAGTCCCAGCCATGGAAGCGGAATCAGTACACTATTGAAGCCATTAACTGGAGTGGGTGTCGCCGCAGAGCCAATTAGCAACGGGACAGGCCTACCCTCTCATCGGGTTGTCCATCTCTCCGCCTTCTCACTGTAGCGAGTGTCACAAAAACTAGAAAATCAAAAACTCCCCTACCCACCCCTAATCCCACCCCCCTCCCCAGTGGTGGTAGCCTAACCGTACTCACACATTCATCCGAGTGGATTCATTCATACTTGGAATAAGTGAAGGGCTCGTATCGTGGGCGGGCAGACCGCAGATGGTAAACCCTTGGAGAGAAAGCGGACCAGGGGGCCCCAGCGGAATGTGAAATTTTTAAAATCGCCCCAGAAGATATCAGCCATGCGCTCCATACTTAGCAACTTCCACAGTCTCGCATGCCATAAGGAAATCGCTGGGGCTTCTTTTTTCTTCCAGGCCGCTGCCAGGGTTAATTTGGCCGCCCCCATGCACAGCCAGAGTATCTTTTTGTCAGCCTTTGTTTGGTGCTTAAGATCCGGGTTCTGAAGGCCTAACAGCACATGTGCCAACGAGTAAGACTGGGTAGCCCAGTATTCCCTTGATATGGGACAGAATCTCTTCCCAATAGGGAAGGATGCCCGGGCAGTCCCAACAGATGTGGCGGAAGTCTCCCAGTAGGCCGCAGCCCCTCCAGCATCTATCCGAAGAATTCGGGAATATCTTTCCTAACTTGGCCGGATATAAATACCAGTCCATCATAGTTTTAAGATGGGCCTCTCTAAGCTCCACCAAATGGTTGTGTTTCGCTATGTCGTGCCACAGATGGGACCATTCCTTGTCCGAGATGTTGCGACAAAGTTGCTCCTCCCAGAGGCCCATGTAACACAGTTTAGGAGAAATAGTGGTAGAGAGAAGGAGTCCGTAAATGAAAGATGACCCCCGCATGGTAGAGGTCTTAGAAAGGAAGGCTTCAAAGGGGGTAAGTGGCCTGGTGGCCGCGTCTCTAATCAAGGGCGACAGAGCCCAGTGGAGCAACTGGGTGTGGCAGAATTGCTCCGACCGTTGGACCGCATAATCACGCATACAGTTGTCAAAAGTGAGTGGGGTGGAGCCATGAAACAAATGCGTAAGTGAGGCGGCCCCCGGATCTCCAGGCGTCAAAGGGACCTTCTCGTGTAGCAGGAGGAAAGGATGGATTAAAGTGTATAGGCGTAAAGGGGGATGGGAATGTTGTCCAATGCTCATCCCCAGAGACAGAGTCCCAGACTTTCAGGGTGGTGCCTTTGGGCATACTAATGTATGCGTTCCTGGGTCTATCTCCCTTGGGCTTCCACACCAGGTCCCAAATCGTTCTCCCCGCCACACTCCTGTCCATATGTAGCCAATGTTTCTCGGACATAGGCTGGGTCCACTCCACCAGGACTCGCAGTTGTGCCGCCTTGTAGTATTGGTGCATGTCGGGGAGACCTAC
Source organism: Lissotriton vulgaris (assembly GCF_964263255.1). NCBI lineage: Eukaryota > Metazoa > Chordata > Amphibia > Caudata > Salamandridae > Lissotriton > Lissotriton vulgaris. Next base: position 1,210,688,891 of record NC_141691.1, read on the forward strand.
CCCTCCCTCCTCGGACGCCGGAGGGTGGCAAATGAGAATCACGCACGACCACCCTGGCAGATGAAAAGGAGCATCAGTGATTTAATGCGGCAGAAGAAGTCTCCTTCAAGAGCAATAGGTAATGCTTGGAAGAGATATAGAAGCTTAGGGAGCCCCACCTTATTCCCCTGGGAATAGGAGAGGCGCCTCAGTTTCAGTAAGGTGAATTCCGCTCTGTTATTATAATGAGCTCTGAGTTTGCCCCTAACTGCCGTCAGTGGTCGTAATGTTTTTCTCGAGGGGTTTTGTTTATGTGCCAGCTCAAGTTCGGAGAGTTGCTTCTCTAGGTCCTCCCTCTCCGCCCGCCTGAGCTTATTAAGGGCAGAGATGAGAGCTATGCAGCTGCCCCGTATGGTTGCCTTAAAGGCGTCCCATAAATTAAAAATTGAGGTGTCATCTTCGAGGTTGAATTCAAAAAAGTTGCGTATGGCCTTACGCAGTTCCTTGCAGGATGCGCTCCCAGCGCCAAACTTGGGCAAATCGCAAGTAAACTGTGATCTGAGACAGATAAGGGGAATATTTTGCCCTCACAGAGGTCCCCCCTCAGAGACGGACTTAAAAAGATATGATCTAGTCGAGAGTAAGAGTGATGGACATGGGAGAAGAAGGTATAATCCTTAGAATGGGGATGAAGAACGCGCCACCCGTCTACAAGTCCTAGGCCCTCTGTGGTGCGTTGTGTGTCCTCGGAAAAGAGACCTGCATCAGACCTCTGGTGATGAGAGCTATCTAGTTCCTTATCCCACACTAAGTTAAAATCCCCCATAACAACCAGGGCACCCTCAACAAAGACCTCCACCTCTCGCAGCAGACCCTGAAGGAACCTGTTTTGACCCATATTGGGGGCATATAGGACCAAGAATGTGCACGCCCAGCCAAGGAGCCCACCCTTGACCATGAGCCATCGGCCTTCCTTATCACTACGCATTCCGAAAGGTTGGAAGGGTAGGGTTGAGCAAAATAAAAGTCCCTTCACATTCCACGTTCAAGGTGATAGGCATCGGGTACTTTGCACCCCACCCCGCCATTAAACTGGCAGGGGCCCCTCATCCCAGCTTGTCCCGCCAGTCCCCTTCCAACATCCTCCGTAAGCATAAGCTGCACAAGAAAGAACAGTCCCCGGGAGGCACCATGTCGCGCAACAGATAAACAGCACCCTTAACCTTCCCTCAAGAACACCTAGTGCATCGTACCAAATCCAGGCTCTCCACATTGAACCGTGCAGACATACTCCCCTGCTACCACCACTGCCCCCCCCCCCCTCACAAGTCTTTAAAGAACCCAAGGCAATATAGGTAAGGTGAAATACAACACCGAAAAGGCCCTCAAAGGAGGCAACGGGATATGACCGCAAGGGTCGGGGGTGTGAGCCCAGGCATTGCCCTCCCAGAGTTCAGGGTTGGGGTGTCTCTCCAGAGAGAGCATAGATCACTCGTGGTACCTGAATAAGAAGTGTCCCTCCGGCCACCTTGAAGCTGTATCTCGGGGGTCTCATGCCGCTGTTGAGGTGTCCGTACGTGCCGCCTCTGTTACCAATGCTACTGATGCAAACGCCTCTCCCCGCTCGTGCAGGCTAACTGAAGGATCCGGACCCTCCAACGGCGCAGAGCGTCCCACTCTCTGCCAGGCCGGGGAGCGAGATAGACGCCTTGCTGGGGAGGCTCCCTCCCTGCGGGTCGTAGAGGTGTCATCTAGGCCCAGGACATCCTGGGCAGCAGACAGCGATCTGATCTGGACCACCTGTTTTGCCATCGAAAGATGAGGCGAAAAGGGTGGCCCCAGGAGTAGGCCACATTTTGTTCTCGTAAGAACGTGGCTACTGGACAGAAGTCTCACCGCTTCTGCAATGTTGAGGCCGCCAGGTCCTGAAACAGCGGAGGGTGGTGCCCTCGAAATTGCAGGGGGTTAATTCCGCTCGCTTTCCTGAGTGTGCGTTCCTTTAGTTGGAAGTCGTGGATGCACACTAGAATGTCAGGGGGTGGCGACCTCGCCCCCGCGGCAAACCAACCCGGTGAACCCTGTCCATACGAATCTCCTTAAGATCTTCCTCCGCCAGGATCTGGAGAAAGAGGGCTTCTACATAGCTTCGCAGGTCTCCCCCTTCTCCCTCCCAGGGCACCGCCCGGATTCTAATGTTGCGGCGTGACCTGTTTCCCAAATCCTCTGCAAGGGCCTGAATATCCAGATTCTGTTCTGTAAGCCTAATCACATCCTGCTGGAGTTGGTGCACATCTCCTGCCAAGCCTAGGTCGTGCTCCTCTAGGGTCGCCACCCGTTCTCCAATACCGTCCACATCTCTTCTCACGTCTCGCAAGTCTGATGCCAGCTGAGAGCGGAGTTCGGAGATGTCCTCCTTGATGGCTGAGAAGAGCTCGATCATGAAGGCTTTGGTAGCAGGTGCATCGCCGTCTCCCTGCGGGGGCGACTTGCTAGAGCCAGGGGGCGACGCCGTCTGCGAGCCTTTCCCGACTCCATCCTTTCCAGGCTTGTCCTTACAGTTTCTGGACGTCATGTTGGTGGCCCCGGGTCGCCGAAATGGATAGGGGAAGCAAGCCCAAGCACCTCCCTGCAATGGAACTCACTGGGGTCACGGGGCAGGCCCCGGAGGGTGCCCCCCCTCGCCGTCTATGTATCCTCTTCGTTCCTGCAGCCGGATATCGTGGTGGTAGTCCTCCAGGTGATCCGTTCCCGGGCCCCAAGAGAGTTAAATCTGATCTGCCTTGAGAGTACGTACGGCACCCGAGAACAGAGCTGCAGCTGATCAGAGTGCGGCCATCGCAGCCAGTCCAAGTGATCAGATAGGGACGGAGGACCCAGATAGCGCGTTAGTGGGGAATCCATAGGTCGGGGGTGCCAGGCGCAGCCCTATCCTTTCTCACCAAGTATAACAAGGGGCAGGTGTAGGTCCTATGCACTGTCCAAGAATGAAAAGGGGCAGGTCTAGGTCCATTGCAGTGCAACCACGTCTCCTGAGCTTTGGTCATCCACTGCAGCCCCTGCAGGGGGATGCGGGTAGATCGCGAATCGCGGTATGCCCCGTAGCCCAGGATCCAAACGTTCCCGTCGGTCTGACGGTCCAGGGGTGGGGGTGGGAAGGCGTATGTCAGAATTTCCGGCGCAATCCTCGTTCTTTATGGCGCCAGGTCGTGCGAGCTATGGTTGGTGGGTGGGTCCAAAACCAGGCCGGGTGCGCTGAAGATGGCGCCAAAGAATGAGCAGATCGATCCATCTCCCAAGGTTGATCCCGGGGCCCCCACCTAGATCAAGGGGTTCCCCCGCAGTCCGCAGCTCCTGTTGGCAGGTCGCCCGGCCCTCGATGTGCCCCAGCCACCCGGGGCCGTATCCATCCACAGGCCACAGCGGGAGATCTCCACCCCCAGGGGACCTCAGAGTTTCCCAGCGGCTGTCCGGGCGGACCTTAGGTTGTCACAGGGGCCACCTACTTGGAGTGCTTGGTGTCCCCAGAGCAGCAGATATGCAGGTCAGGGGGGCCCCAGGCCGCCCAGACCCCACAGCCCGAGTCAAAGCGCGCACTCCGCCGCAGCCCCGACCTGCCCCTCCAGCGGTCGGCAGCAGCACCTCACGTGTCCCAAACGCCAATGACGGACGGGTCAGGAGACGCCCCGGGGGAGGCAAGGGGATCGGAGACAGTCCAGAACATCCGTCGGAGCCTCCGCATCAGAGCGTCCCCCGGCGCAGCTCACTTTCCGCCAAGGCCTTCCTAGGCCGTTTTATCCCCGCCCTGTCCCGTGTGAGCGGCCGGACGTGGGCCACCAGTCCCGGGTGCCGGCTCCCCGCCGGAGTCTCCACGGAGGCCACGAGGGGACAGAGGATAGGCTCACAGGTTTGGATGGGGCCCACGCTGGTGTATCTAGGTAGGTCGCACCTGGAGGCGCCCGCACCGGGTCAAGGCCGCTCCAGGCTGGGAGACCCCGCTCTCTCGGGACTGCGGCCGGTCGGCCCCCACTAGGCCCAGGCGTCCGCCCCGCGCCTCCGTGACTCCCTAATTCGGAGAACCCCACCGGAGCCCCGGGCAAAGGCTGCAGGCTCTGGGTCCCAGGCGCTTCGCCGCCGACCGCAGGGGCCAGCGGTCTACAACCCCCTCGATCCGGACAGTCGTGCTTTGTGGGTAACTCGGCTCTCCGAACCGGCCAAAGGTAGGCCGTGCAAGCTCCGCCTCCAGGCCGGCCACTCCGGCTATCTCTATGCCCCTGAACACCTCAGCTGGGCGGACGAAAGCCCGGGACGCTCCAGGCCGCCCCCAGGCACTTAGATAGCACGGTTGCTGGGGAAGAGAAGCCCCCGAAAGGCTATACAAGGCTAAGAGTAGTTTGTGGCGCCGGGGGGGACTCTCAGGCACGTCTCACTTCGTCGCCATCTTGGCCACGGGGGTTAATTTTTTAAGTATGCTGACCCCAAATTTTTCAAAAAGGTTAGGTTGAAGATCCTGAGGGGGTTTGCTGAGACCTAGTCTGGCTAAACCTCTATTAGAGGGAGGTCTTAAACAATGGGACCATATAAGTGATGGTGAGCTAATTTCCTGGGAGAACTGCAGCCAGCTTACAAATTCCCGCCTTTCTAGGTTTAAATATGTACAGATGCAGAGCGGGTTTACTGATCCACTAACAAAAATAAGGGAACAAAACGAGTTCGAGTTTAGACTGAAACAGCAAGTGAGTAAAGGAAAGGAGCGGGCGGCTATTTATTGGTTACTGGTGGTAACTTAACACTTCCGGCGGAACTGTGGGGAAAATACCTGCCCGAAGCATCGCTGGAAAAGTATTGGCAAGTATCTATGGCTATGCTTTTTAAAAATCGTTTAAGCCTGCACATCTGGGGGAGGAGCTACGACGGCAAACAAGATGGCTGCTTAGGTTCCCGGCTCCGCCGACCTCCGTACTCCGCCACGAGATCCTGCACAATATCCTGATCTTACGCCCAGCCTCTGCTTGGATGAAGTGTTCCTCATTCCGATGGTGAAATCCCCAAATTTTTATCGGCTGATTTCACGAACTTACACCGAGTTATAGATCGTGGCCTGCTCCAGCGGTGAAGCCGGGGCCTCGAGTATCTGCAGTGCAACAACATCGGCTGAGAGACCCGGGCAGGGTCCGGTCAACCGTAGTGGAGACTTCGTCTGCGCCCGAATTTGGTGGCAATTGTTTTCCTTTCCCAGCGTTGAGAGGTGACCTGCTGTTGCTGACTGTGGGTGGGGATCCCCGTCCCTCGGACCCTGTATAGATTCCTGCCGGGATCGGCGGGTCAGGACCCCGGCCTGCGGTGTTGAGCCGTATTATCGCGGCTGTGGATAACAACGGGTCGCCGTCCCGCTTGCCCTTTCGTAATCCTGTTCGTCCCCCCCGAAAATGCCAGATTCACCCGGGGAGTTAATTGTGACTGATACCGAACTGGATACCACGGATCGAACGGCGTCTGGGCTAACGCGGAGATCAATATTGGCAGAACTTTGGCGTTTCACTGGCAAGTGGATGTGTTATTCACTAAAATGGATGCATGCCTAACTGGGATTCTGCTCGAGGTACCGGACCCTGCCCCACGGTTGAACAAGCAATCTACGGCCATTAAAGCCGTGGCCATTTTGACTTTGTGCGAGGACCCCGTGAGGAAACTAGTATCGAAGCGAATATCGGAACCAACGGATGGCGCTCTGGAAGATGGTGTCCCGAGGCCGTGAGTGTATCACCGTACCTTTCATCACCATTGACTTTGGAGGCATCAAATGGCGTAGCCATACATCCGTCTTTTGCGACAGGAGGGGGGGGGGGGGCTGTTTTTGGCGGGGTGGGCCAAGGGGCCGGGACCATCGTACAACTATGCCCTCCTCCATTCTTCTGCTTCCTTCCTTTAGGGTTTAGGTTAATGGGGCGACAGGCACGCTGCTAGTGGGGTTAGGCTATAGCCATCGGCAGGGGTGCAGGTTATTTTTTTATTTTGCCTTTTTTCTTTTCTATGGCCTTTTTCTTCCTTCCCTTTATTCCTTTAGGATCAGCAGGGTTTGTGTCTTATTTTGATTTCATTGTGATCTGGAATTTAGTGCCTATGCTTTTTACGTTAGTCGAACTTCTGGGTGGGCAGGGCCTGAGAACTGGCGTTCACGAAAAACGTATATTGTTTTGTTGTTTATTTTGATTCATACGCATTAACGCCAGAGTCCCACGAATGGCTGTTTCTATATGCATATCCTGTTTCCTTGGCCTGTCCCCTGTATCCTATTGTTAGATTGTATGGCACCTGATCCGCTCATTTAAATAATATAAAATGAAACCTTTATATACAAGATCCATCCTGAATCTCTGCCGGACCTCAGGGCTGTCGGCTGAGGAGCTGTGTTGTATCATGATAAATCGGGTTTTACTTCTGTTTAGCCGCCGGCCCCTGCGGTTGTAGGCCCATACTTGTATTTTATGAATGCTGCAAGCATCTGAGGAGAAATCATCTCTTTTCCATCCATAGGGCGTACTGGTCACCCTTGAAGCTGTCGAACTTTGGAAGGAGAGGGGTAGTTTCTTGCCCAAAATATGGCAACACAGAGGCGAATGATGTCCATATGTTTTTAGATTGTGTGAAACTTCAAACCTACTGGAGTGAAGTAAGTAGGGTGCTGTCACAATTGCTTAAGCCTCAAGTTAAGGTAAGCATTCTACTTGTCTACTTGTTAACTTGGCCAGTTAGCGCCCGAAATAAAAAAGACTAATTTTTTATATTGTATTGCTGGCGCGAAGGGAAATTTGTAAACTAAGGGTGTCTGCTATCTCTCCAAGTCTGGATGATCTGCTGAATGCAGTCAAATATACAGCTATCTTAGATGGAAAAAGCTCTAGAGATGTGAACTTTTGGCTGCCCTTTACTGAATGGTGAGACAGTTTAAATAATACATTTTTCTAATGGTCCAATGATTTTGCCTTATTAGCCTCGCATGGCAGGTGGTTTCTGTATTGGTGATTTTTGCTCTGATGGTTGGATAGTGAGAGGGGCAGAGCAGAAAAGCTACTTACATCATACCTATACTGCCAAAGAGCATAAGAAGGGCAGAGGCGTCTAAGGCCCATTGAGATGTGCAAAAAGGAAGAACGATATTTTTTTCCCCTTCCTATTAAAAGAGGCTTATGAGGACTAAAATACACACACACATATATATATGTACACACATATATATATATATATATATACACACATATATATATATATATATATATATATATATATATATATATATACACACACACATATATATACACACACATATATATACACACACATATATATACACACACATTACCTACTGGCGGTCGCCAGTAGGTAGTTATAGTTAGGATTTTTTTCAATGTTAAATCTCAAAATTCTATTTGGAATAACTTTGGCGCCGGTTGACGAATCTGCCTCAAAATTTCCCTGAAAGTTTCGTCAAGCGGGGGCCAAGATAAAAGGGGGGTCCCAAAACGCGTTTTCCCCATGTTAATTTCCATAGGGCGGTCGATTTCACTTTTAGCCCGAACGGCTGAATGGATTTCCACCAAACTTGGCAAAATTGTAGGGACTGGTAGCCCGATGTGCCTTTGCTATGTCTCAAGATATGTGCTCCAGTGGATTTTGAGTAATTAAGGTTCAAAAAAATATATATCTATAGCCGCGCTCCGGTACGCGCACCGGGCGCGCCACGCGACTTGCGCGCAGAAAGCTGATTGGCTCTGGGGTGTCTGTAAACATTCTAAACAGTCCGGAGCGGCCGCCATCTTGTGTCTCGGTAGGATCGAGACACGAGAGGTGGCCAAAACAAAGAGGGAAATGACCATAAGGGGGCAGAGTAGACCCCCCCTTGACCCCCTAGGTTTGATGTGGGGGCCATAAAAGGGCCCCGCGGGGCAAAAAAGGCGGTTGGCCTCACTTTTAGCTCGAACGGCTGAATGGATTTGCACGAAACTTGGCAAAATTGTAGGGACTGTTAGCCCGATGTGCCTTTGCTAGGTCTCAATATATGTGCTCCAGTGGATTTTGAGTAATTTAGGTTCAAAAAAAAGATATATATCTGGGCGGAGCCTAACCACACATCTGATCTGATTGGCTGTCAGCACTTCATCCAAGAAGTGTTGGCAGCCATCTTGGGACCAATATACATGATAGCACCTCATTAAAAAGCATTGTAGTTAATAGAGGGTTTTAGGACTTTAGTTACATTATAAATCATTTGTTGATGGTACCATACTCGTTTTAGGAATTGTGGTGGGTTCTAAGGTGATTTTACCATGTGAAAAAACCTTCTGCTGTGATATCATGAATATTGTTTGAAAGAAAACTAATATCTCATGATTTTCCCACAGTGGTTTGGAAGGGGATCTATAAGCTAAACTGAAAGCATATTTTCTGTAAATTCACATTATCTTTCTCAGTCATGTGAAAATGAAGTCTGACATTCTCAGTAAAACATGTACATCCAACAAGGACAGAGACTGTCAGTTGATTCCTTTGTGTTCTACTGCAGCCTCCTAGAGTGTTCTAAAGAACAACTAGAGCGCTAACAGTCCTACTTATTACAAAGGTATGGCACACCTGAAGCCATCTTGATTGGAATCAAGTGGTAACTCTTAAAACATTTAATTTAAAAAGGAACAAAATGAGGGGGTATATTTTGCCATATGAATTATGATTAGTGCTGCAGAAAGAAAAATTAGGGCACATTTTGAGTGACTTCTCAAACCCTCTTCGATTTCATTAAAAAATTCTGACATACAGTCTCCCAAGATGGCCACCAGAGACAAAAGAGCCTAAATGTAGCCCAAATATAACCCAGATGTACCCCAAGTATAGCCCAATGACAGAATGTCCCAGAGTGTTCTAAAGAACAACTAGAGCGCTAACAGTCTTACTTATGACAAAAGTATGGCACACCAGAAGCCATCTTGATTGGAATGAAGTGGTAAGTCTGAAAACACTCAATTTAAAAAGGAACATGAGGGGGTTAATTTTGCCATAGAAAGTATGATTAGTGCTTCAGAAAGAAAAATTAGGGATCATTTTGAGTGACTTCTCAAATCCTCTTCTATTTCATTAAAAAAATTCTGACATGCAGACTGAAACATGCACTTTGAATACCAGCAGCAGACGTCCCTGGTGAGCAGTAGCTTTACTACAGTGATCTAATGTGCAACTAGAGTGCTAACATTTAGAATTTATGGCAAATGTGTGACACATCTGAATGCCTTCTTGATGGAACCAAAGTAAACAAGCATTGAAAATGCAATAGATCTCGCCCTCGTTTAAGTTAAAGCCATTCTGTTTGTAATGAGGTGGCTTTTTAGCTTTGCTTTTATTAGTGTTTTTTCAACTTTCATGTAAATAACATGCATCTGTATGCATATAAGTATATGTATGCATGCATTTATGTTTGTATTTATATAGATATACAGATGATATATGTTTATATATGTATGTATATATATATATATTCACTGAAAAAACCATAGGTTATAGACCATATATAGTTAGTTTGTCTTTAGAGTAATGTGTTTGAAGTCAGCTGCATGCATGGGTTCAAAGGGTTTGCCATCAGTTGACGTGTACTGTATTTAAAATTCATGCGGGAACTGGGGTTGCTCTGGGTGTGGCAATCCTTTTTGATCCTACTAAGAACCATTTAATTACAGGTCTTGTGAAGAAACCTTCGCATGATTTTCCTCTTGTGTATGCTACTATAGCAGCAAGATGCACCTTTATACTGGAGTAGTTTGATGCGCAAGAGATCAGTTAGGTATGAGATTACCGTTTCTTGTGTGTTAATAGAATTGTTTTTATTGTTAGTGGTGCACCAGGTGGTATGTTATTTCCATTTTGCTGCATAGCATTGTCTTGTTGACTGTATCCTGTTGTAGTAGGGTTGAGTACCCGGTTTGCCATGGCCATTGAGGGGCAGGTTTGTTCCTGGCTGATTTTCTTTTTCTAGTACTCTTTGCATCAGTGGTATTGGTGGAAAGGCATAAGCAAATGTCTGTGACCAGTTGAGTGAAAGTGCATTCCCCCTTTGACAAGCGGTGTAGAAACCTAGAGGAAAATAATTGGCATTTCTTATTCTGCAGTGTTGCAATCAGGTCTATCACTGACGTTCCCTAGAGTTTGAAGATGTATTGTACTGTTTTCTCTTTCAACTCCCATTCGTGGGAGCAGTTCTGTCTGCTCAGCTGGTCTGCTGTAATGTTGTGCACTCCTGGTAAATTTACTGTTTGTAGGTTGATTCTCTGGGCGACTGCCCATTTCCATAATTCCTGTGCAAGTGTGCTCAAGGGAATGGACTTCGTACCTCCCTGCTTGGTCAGAGGGAACATTGGAGTTGTATTGTCTGTTTGAATTAGGATAGTCTTTCCCTGGATGCGTTTCTGGAATGGTTTTAATACCAGGAAGATAGTTCATTTCCAGGAAGTTGATTTGTTTTATGGAACCGTACTTTCAGCTAGTTGTAATGTGCTCCCCAACCGTTGAGGATGCACCCATGGTGATGGTCACAGATGAAATTGGGTTCCTGAAAGGTCTCCCCTGTGCTATGCTGTTGGTTGCCCAACATTTTATTTCTGATTGCACCTTTTGTGTAACAACCACTAGATCCTCCCAAATCCCTGTGGCTTGAGACTAAGCTGTTAGTAAGTCATTCCTGGAATGGGTGCATGTACAGGAGTGCGTGAGGGATAAGTGGGATGTGTTTTTTGCAGGTGTTATAGTGTGCATTTATTAGTGCCCATGATGGGCATGATGCACAAAACACACCATAACACTCAAATATTTCGATTCACCACAACATATCAACAAAGCACATATCAACAAAGCACATCTCCACAAAAAAAAACTCAAACAGCACCACGTAACACCAGAAAACACTACAAACCAACACAGAAACAAAAAGCCCATCCAGGACAACACTACACCAGCAAAATTCAATACACCAATAATACAGAAAAACAAAGAGATCCTGTGTGAGCCACTGACCTTGTAGAGGAAGCGCTCGATCCCGTGGGGGTCCTACTCATTTGCCGCCACCGCCAGGAGTCAAGAAACACTGCAGTAGCGTCGCCGCCGCCCCGGGAACTACATCACCCGGCAGCCTCAGTGGCGGCGCGCCCAGACCACGCCGCTAACACGCCAGGAGGCGTACTTAGCGGGGACAGACCACTGCGTCGCGGGACCGCGGCTAAGCCCGGGCAAAGGGCGGGCCCTCTAAGGCCCTCAGAGGCAAGAAGAGGCTAGGCTAGGCCACCCCTATAACATCTATTAAGGAGTATCAAGTAATATCACCTGCGAAACAAGATAACAGTGTATGTGCTGTTGACCTCTAGTGACCACCTCCCAAGCACTGATTACCAGACGGGGGTCGGCAGGCAGCTAGTTAGAGCTGCCACCGAATTGCCCAGGAGCCTGGAAAGAGGAGGGGATTTGCTTTGAGAAGTCTTTAACAGACCTTTCACCACCACTAAACAGGAAGAGGAAATCGCAGGAAAATATACTGATTGTATCTGGCGCTGAAGTAAGATCATCTTTTATTCAATTTTCCCTTCCTTTGATCTATTTGGGTACAAGACTAACTCTAACTGTAGCACAAACATGCCTAAAAGAAATATTCCTGTGGCACCTGAAACACCAAATAACACTATGGACAATTATCTCGTTCAGGTGGTCAATAAGATAAATGGTGAACGAAGACAGTCGTTGGGTCTGAGTCAGTCACCTATCCTCCCCTCTACGAGTCCTCCTCTTAACTCACAAATAACCGATGCAACACAACAAGATCCTAGCAGCGATGCCCCTGAAACCAACTCCCTAGTCAATGTCAGTATGGATATAAATGGACTAAATGTGGCTGACATGGAGATACATATGGATACTGATCCGGACACACATATTGACATTGTGGTAGAGGAAGTATCGCCTGCAAAGCTGCCGACTAGGGCAGTGAGAGCGTGTCGCAAGACGCAAAATAAACGTGGGGGGGGGGGGGGGGCACGGTCAGGGAAGAATAAAGCTACTCCACCGCCAAAAACTAAAGACAAATGTCGGGAGTATGAGGAGGAAAATACTAGGGAGTTATTGGATGAAGTTTTATTGTCTAAAATATCAGACTTGTTAGAGTTAAAAATTCAGACACTTATTAAGCCACTTATCAGTAAAATTGACAAACTCTCTGCGGTCAAAGAAATTGGGAGGTACTCAAGACATATTAGTTGATGTGATAGGCACGGTTTCAAATAGTGTTACTAAGCGGCATGAATGTCAGAAGATACCTAGTGTGGGTGGGACAGCATCAGATGCGATTCCACTAGAGGCCACCCCACCGGAGAACCCACAAACTGGTCCCATCACCCATGAATTAGCGAAAGAGGTCCCAATAGACCCACCGCTTGTACCAGCACCCTATAGCTTCGAGGAGAAAGACTCGTCACAATTTGTAGTAGAAGCTTCACCGTTGGAATTAGTATTAGCAAATGTACCTACCCTACCACCTGGCCAAACAGTCAACATCATCACTAACAAGTAAGGCATTACACTGGCTGTCAAATAACATGAGGATGGCGCAGTGGGGAGAACAGCAGTTAGCTGATGAAATTAAAATGGCAAGGAGGGTTACATGGATCGGGAATAAGCTTAAAAAATGGAAGGGTGACTGTGTTGTGTTAAATCTCTCAAACCCAGTCGCACTTCCGAATATTTTGTCCAATATTCTTCCCCCGCAACGAAGAAGTGGCACCATAATCCCCCTTACATTGGAATTTTTCTATAATTAGTTGCAAAAAGAACCCAAACAAAATGCCTTGAAGTCAGCTTGGATGGTAAGAAATAACAGATGGGGTGGGGGACCTATGGTAACTGATACTAATATTGTCCCAGGTAATAGGGTTGGGGCATGGCTAGGTGACCACCAAAATGTGCCCTGTTTTACTACCCCAGGGCCAAATTGGAATCTAGTGAGTAGACGGGGGCCGTGTAATCATGTCAATGAGTATGGGGCGACACGTAATGGCAATTACGTTGGAGGATGGTTAGGTGACCAGCAGAACCTGCCATACCCTAACACCCCAGTGCCTAGATGGAATACAGCTATAAACGGATGGGGTTTTGGGGCTCCGTCCTATAATTGGGGAATTAGCACTTCCAATAGGTTTGGGGCTTTGGCTGGTCTTAATGACTGATTGACTCAAGGGGGGGGGGGGGGGGGGGTGCGTTGGTTTCCAATGAAGTAAGGGATGCCATCCCCAGGGATAACCCCGAAGCGGAGTTCAATCAAAATGCACTGGACTGTAGGTTAGAACTGCCGCACTACCATTCCAATAGACAAAATACAGTGGCTCAAACATTAAATACAGATGTCTCCGGGACTACTAGACAACCCCAGGCACAGGTAAATCAAGAAACGTTAGAAATAGATAAAATATTTTGCTGGAACATTGCAGGGTTGAGAAAAAAATCTATCTGATCCAGCTTGGCACCAATATCTTGCCAGTGGGGACCTCACCCTGTTCCCGGAAACTTGGGGGTTGGAGAACTACTTCAAGGTTGATTACAGATCATTTTTTATTCCCGCAATAAATACAAATGGGGGTAGACCTTCTGGTGGTTTAACAGTATGGGTCAAAATTACAGGGGGGGGGTAAGCTTAAAGCAAATAGATACAAACAATCCCGACCTTCTGATGATCAAACTAAAAAAAAAAACCAAGGGACAGACCATTTATGTGATCAATGTCTATAACAGGCCACATCAAGCGTGCAAAGAGTCGCCAGTCATAACCCACTAAGGTAACATTATGGCAGGGTTAGATCAGAATGCAACGGTAATTATAGGTGGCGACTTTAATAGAAGTTTTGAGCCCATACTGGGTCTTGAAGACATCTATAAAGACGAGGATAGTGTCAACAATATACCCTTGGTTGACACGACTTACAAAGTAACCTGTACTGAGAGTGCCCTACAATTACTGAGCTTAACGGTTGAGTATGGGTTACGTGCATGTAATGGGCGTTTGCCTTCAGATTGCCCCAGTAAGCCAACATTCATTAGAGGTGTTCATTCTAGCCATCTAGATTATTTTATAGTTTCCTCACATTTATGGCCTATGGTAGTGGATTTAAAAGTGGATGACCGCATGGAGAGCGATCATTATCCTCTGATCTTATCTATCCAAAATTTGATCTCTAATCCTACCAACAAGAGTGCCAGACAAAATATTTACCAATTACAAGACCCCTTAGAAGCAAACAATCGTAGGTCCTTAAAGTGGCCAGCAGTCTTAGGAAATACAAACACTATTAGCCAGATCTACCACGTCTTCGTTAGACATATGTCCCCCTTGGTTGAGAATAGCACTGTTAACCATAGCTCTTGTCTGACAGAATCCCATGACCATTTAATTGGCCAGCTCAGTGAGATCTTGACTAGAGTGGTAAAAAGACCAAATGCCGCTCACAAGTGTAAAAAAATGGGTAATTCTTGGTACAATCAGGAATGCCGGAGAGCCAAATCAGATTTAATTATTGCAGTCCGGGAAAATTCACCAGACAATGTTTAAATTAAAAGAGCTCCGTACAAAAGAAGCTTACTTTCGGCCAAAAAAGAATGGGACGAGAGGGTATGGTCTGACCTGCTAGTTGCTTGTAAGCGCAAAGATCAGACTTCCTTCTGGAGCCTTATTGCTAGAGGCACCAAAGGGGTCACTGAAACCAAAGATAGATTTCTTGAGGAAAGGACTTGGGTTAGGCATTTCTCTTTACTATATGCTTGTGCCGACCCAGATGATAATGAAGACCGGGTTAATATGTATCTTGACTTGGCATTGCATGAAACCCCTCTTGTATTTACCTTGAACGAAACAATTTTAGCAATTAAAGCAGTTAAGCCAGGAAAAGCCCCAGGCCCGGACAGAATACCTGGGGACCTCTGGAAACACGAGAATTACATTTGGGCTCCCTACATTAATTTATTATCTAATGAAATTGCTAGTGGAGCTTCTGTCCCCGAAACTTGGAAGGGGGCGGAGATTGTAACATTATTCAAAAAAGGTGATAGGTCGAATCCCTCGCACTATCGTCCTATCAGTTTGATTGACGTGTTTTTGCCCGCCAACTTCTTAGTCGTCTTGCCTTATGGATCGAAGACCATTCTATTTTTACGAAGTACCAGGCTGGTTTTAGACCAAAAACAAGCACAGTGGACCAGGTTTTTAGATTTTTATGTTTAGTCTGGAAATATACTATTATAAGGAGCTCCCATATATATGTGGCTTTCGTCGACTTGAAAGCAGCCTTTGATATGGTTCCAAGGGCAGACCTATGGAAGACACTAAATAATATGGGCGTGCCCGGAAACATTCTACAGTTACTAATTAGACTGCATGAGAATAATTATGCACGAGTCAGATGGGGACCAAATGGGGAGCGAAGTGAGAAAATAAAAATATCCAAAGGGGTTAGGCAAGGGTGTGTAATGGCACCTACCCTATTCTCCCTTTATGTCAACGATATTCCCAACACCCTTTTGGGCTGCGAGCATGACTCTCCCAAATTGTGTGGTGAAGCAGTTCCGGCATTGTTATTTGCAGACGACACCATTTTAATCTCTCAGACACCCAGAGGACTTCAGAACCTTTTAAATAAATTTAGTTTGTATTGTCATGACAGGAAATTGGAAATTAATTCCTCAAAAACAAAGGTCATGACAATCAATCCTCAAAGGTTTTAACAAAGTTTTTAAAATAAATGATGAAATTATTGAAGTCCATAATTTTAAATATCTTGGCATTATTTTAGATAGCAAAATATCATGGAAAACTCAACTAGAAAATGCAAAACTGAGGTGGACTCAAAACCAGTTCCCGATTCTAAAAAAACACAAGAATAGTCATTTTAAATCCGTTTCACCGGCCATTGAATTATTTAAGTGTAAAGCACAATTATTATTATTATTATTATGTTTCTTATATAGCGCCTGAATCGACCCCCGAAGGGGTATCTCTGCGCTTTCCTTGGGAACCCGTCCTGGCTATTTCCCTGTGAGATAGCCCCTACAGGGCATCCCCAAGGTGAAAGCCAGGCATCCCGCCGCGGGGGGGCCGTTGTGGAGATTAAGCAAGCTTAATGCCCAGAGTTGTAGAGTGCGAACCCATGATTAGGTCAGGCACCGAAGCGAGAATTATCGAGTCCATGGACATTTGAGCTCAAGACCCTGCCGCGTCGGGAATTGAACCCTGGTCCCGGGTCTGACCTCTGCTTCAGGGTCTGCCTGCTCTAACCAGTGAGCCACATTTCTCCACAATCATCCTCCCTCTATTGAGCAGATCTTTGGGGTTATGGACTGAAGGATACCTTTCTAGTACGCGAGAATTCCTTCATCAGACAGCTCCTAGGTGTACCTGGTTCCACACCATTGACCCCCGTATTGTGGGACCTCAATTTTCGACGCACAGATGATTATGCTTCGATTCGCCCGTTGCTTTACTGGGTCCGTCTGTGGTCTACAGAGGAGCTGGTAGACTACAGAGAAGCACTGAAAGAGATAATGGCTATAAAAAATATCACTTATCTGCCATGGTTAGCGTACGTCGAAAAATGGTTTGGAAAACTGGGGCTGAGTAACTTTTGGTCAGACCCAGATTCGCTCACTAATAGCTCAAAAAAGCTTCTGAAACAAAGGTACTGGGAGTTCATTAGTGATTCAGTGTTAGCCAACCCCAATATAGGGACTCTGACTTCAAAATTTTTTGAAGTAAAAATGAATATGCAACTAGAGCCCCTTATGGATGAAATCTACCCCCCGCTGGCTAAAAGTCTATCTAAAATTCCGGTACAGCATTTTGCAAACGAGGGACAGGACAATCAAATGGCACTGTAATAAGGGTGCAAACAGGAATACTGATTCAGTTTTATGTGAGCTCTGTGAAATGGGGTTGAAAGAGGATGAGTCTAATGTTTTATTTATATGTCCTGCATATCTTAACGCAAGGAAAAAATGGTTAAAGCCCATATGCAAAATGTTAGGCCTTCGCCATATTGGGGTTGGGCTTAGAATTTTTAAGGGAGACACCTCTCAACCGATAGTGTTCAGTCTGAGCCGTTTCCTCTTATGTGTAGCTTTGATCAGAAAGAGGAAAGGTCTTAAAACCTAATTTTATCTACCTTTGTACTGCACTATCGCTGGTTAGAATTGAATGTATAAGTTAGGTGCAGAGGTATAATGAACTGGTTAGTTTAACATGATATTGTTTGCTAAATGACAAAGTGTTGTTTGTTTTTAGTGATCCTGGTGCGTATTTTATATACAAAATATTTATTGTTTTATTCTATACACTTATCAAGTGATCTCGTTAGATGAGGCAAGCTGACTATGATTAATTGTCTTCCAACTAAAAAACCCTCAGGGAAATGTAATTACATACTTTGTATTATTTGCTTTAAGAAAAAAACGTGCTGCTAATGGTACCCAAATTTTACCGTGACTTTGTATCCGCTTGTATTTTATTAATTATATGTATTGTATCTTACAAGGTTTTTAACCGAATAAAGATTGAATTGAAAAACAAAATCGTTTACCTGTCGGTGTAGTTATAGGCTTGAAGATCTTTCTGTATTCACTATGCTGTGCATTATTCCGCGGTTTAGTGGTTGGCTCCGGAATCGTAGTATTTTTTAATTTCTTTTCGTAGCCCAGGTGGGCGTCGACGTCCCACTATTTGGTGTCCTTCCTGTGATGTCAGCACGCTTCCCTCTGGAAGCTCCCACCTTTGGGCGCCATTTTTTTCTTGTTTTTGTGTGTAATGTTTGTTCATCCTTTTCCAATCTTCAAGTTTTTCCTTAATTTAAATGAACTCCAAAGTTGTCTCCTAAAGAGTCTGATTGTAGATTATCTTTGTATTCTTTTCTCCTCCTGTCTCATCTATTTGGCGGAGGTGGGTGGGTTCGCTAGTGAATCAAGAAAGATCTTCAAGCTGCAAAACTACACTGACGGGTAAGAAACAATTCGTTTTGCAGCGTGAATCTTTCTGGATTCACTATGCTGTGCATAGACTTTGTAGCGGTTTGTTATGTTTGTGGCGGCTGGGTGGAAGATGAGCGTTGGTTGTTGAATATATGTTGAAGCACTTTGTCCTACTTGTGCTTCCTTGTTAATTTGTATATCCACACAGTAGTGCTTAGTGAACGTGTGCACTGAAGCCCATGTTGCCACCAGACAGATGTCTTGAATGGATGTGTTAGCCAGGAAGGCTATTGTTGCTCCCTTTTTCCTGGTAGAGTGGGCTTGTGCCCCTCCTAGTAGTTCTTGACCTGCCTGCTTGTGGCAGAATGGTATAGTATGTGCGATCCATCTTGCGATTGTGCCTTTTGTGACTGGTCTTCCCAGGAAACTGCTTGCGAAGGACACAAAGAACTGCTTTGTTTACCTGTGCTTTTTAGTTCTTTCCATGTACTGCATTACAGCCCTTCTAGCTTCCAGAGTGTGCAGTGGTCTCTCTGCGCTTGTGGGTTGTTTCGGAAAGAAACTTGGGATCTGTATAGTTTGGTTCATGTGAAACCTTGACACCACCTTTGGCATAGTGTGGGTCCGTTCTCATTACCACCCTGTGTATTTGAATGTAGGGTTTCTGTAGCATCAGCGCTTGTAGGTCGCTTACCCTGCGTAGCGAGGTGATTGCTACCAGAAAGGCTGTCTTCATTGTGAGCATTTGTAGTGAGGCCTTATGGATGTGTTCAAAAGGCCCTTTCATATTCTGTTAGAACTAAATTATGGTTCTATGCCGGCAACGACATCCTTTTGGGGGGGGGGGGGGGGGGGGGGGGGAATCTTTACTACTTGGGATGTCGAGAAGCTCTTTCCCCGTCTCCCCTCTTGTGCAGGCTACTCTCGCTGCTAGGTGTACTCAGCGAGGTAGCGCTTAGGTTTGTTTTTAGCAGGTATGTTAAATATTTTAACATAGTTGATTCCATTGTCAATTTCTTGTGTAGTTTTTCCCTGATGCACCATTGTGTGAATTTTTTCCATTTCGCCACATAGCACCTCCGTGTGGCAGGTCTCCTTGCCTCCCGTAGCACCCGCAGTGTGCTCTCTCGGGAGTCTTAGGTGTGCCAACTCTACGTCTTCAGGAGCTAGGCAGAGGTTCTCTGGCTCAAGTACCTCCCCGTTTTGCATGGAGAGCAAGTCTTTTCTTTTTGCGAACTTGTGTGGTGGTCCCTGCGCCACCTCCACCATTTGTGAGAACCAGGACTGCCTGGCCCACTGTGGTGCCACCAGAATCAGTATCATGTTGCTGGTTCTGCATTTGTTGAGTACCCTTTGTATCAGTGGTATCGGGGGGAAAAGCGTAGGCAAATGTTTTGGACCAGCTTATCCATAGGGCATTCCCCTGGGATTGTTCCCCTGGTTGCCTGGATGCGAAGTATTGGCATTTTGCATTCTGGTGTGTTGGAAATAGATCTATTTTGGGGGTCCCGCACTTTTTGAATAGCTTTTACGTTTCCTGTGCATTGAGCTCCCACTCGTGGGATGCGGATGCCGGTCTGCTGAGCCGGTCTGCCTTCATGTTGCCCTTTCCTGGTAAGCGTTTTGCCAGGAGGTCTATTTATAGTGGGATGGCCCATCTCCATATCTCCTACGCTAGGATGGATAGTGCAACTGATTGGGTTTCTCCCGGTTTCTTGATGTAGACCATAGTCGTGTTGTCAGTTTGTATCAACACTCTCTGCTTGCAGTTGATTCTGGAAGGCTTTTAGTGCAAGGAACACAGTCTTTGGTTCCAGGTAGTTGATGTGCTTGATCGCATCTGTTGGAGCCCATAGACCCCTCTCCTTGAGCTGGTCCATGTGTTCTCCCCATCCCCTCTGGGATGAGTCTGTAGTGATGTCACTGTTAATACAATGTTCAAGTTCCATGCTAGTGCAGGAGGAATGATTCTTTTAAGTCCTTCCATAAAGGCTTTAATAACGGGATTATAAAGAAGTGCTGTCTATTTTGCAAAAAGACTACAATAGCTGTAAGGCAGAGGTCTTCAAACTTTTTGATGCCGAGACCCCCTTGTAAATCCTTTTTAGGCGTAAGGACCCCCTTCCGACAAAAGTTTTTAGAAACTGGTACTCCTCATCATCAACTTTTGACAACCATAAATGCACCTGTTAGACCTCATCACATCCCTCCATCATTCATCCACCCACACTTTCACACATCCATCCATCCACCCTTTCATCCTTCCATCCATACATCCATCCACCCTTCCTTCCATCCATCCATCCATCCATCATTCATCCCCCCACCTTTTCACACATCTATCCATGCATCATTCATCCATGCAACCTTTTATCCATTCATACATCCATCCACCCTTTCATCTTCCCATCCATACATCTATCCTTCATCCCTCTACCCTTTCATCCTCCCACCCATACATCCTTCATCCATCCTCCCTTTTATCCATCCATCCATCCACCCACCCTTTCATCCATCCATCCATCTACCCATCATTCATCCCCCAACCTTTTCACACATCTTATTTATTTTATTTTTAGCATTTATTAAGCGCGAACAATTACCCGCAGGCGTCTCGGCGCCATACATCCTTCATCCGTCCACCCTTTCATCCTTCCATCCATACATATATCCTTCATCCATCCACCCTTTCATCCTTCCATCCATACATCCATACATCCATCATTCATCCATCCACCCTTTCATCCATCCATTCACCCATCATTCATCCACCTATCTTTTTACACATCCATCCATCCATCATTCATCCATCCATCCATCCACCCTTTCATCCATCGATCCTTCATCCGTCCACCCTTTCATTCTTCCATCCATACATCTATCCTTCACCAATCTATCCTTCATCCATCCACCCTTTCATCGTTCCATCCATACATCCATCATTCATCCATCCACTCATCATTCATCCACCCAACTTTTCACACATCCATCCATACATCCATCCATTCACCCATCCTTTACCCATCCACCCATCATTCATCCACCCACCTTTTCACACATCCATCCATCATTCATCCATGCAACCTTTTATCCATTCATACATCCAGCCACCCTTTCACCTCCCATCCATACATCCATCCTTCATCCATCCACCCTTCATCCATCCACCCTTTCATCCTCCAATCCATACATCCATTCTTCATCCATCCACCCTTTCATCCTCCCATCCATACATCCATCCTTCCTACATCCACCCTTTCATCCATACATCCACCCTTTCATCCATCCACCCATCATTCATCCCCCCACCTTTTCACACATCTATCCATGCATCCATCCATTCACCCATCCTTTACCCATCCACCCATCATTCATCCACCCACCTTTTCACACATCCATCCATCATTCATCCATGCAACCTTGTATCCATTCATACATCCAGCCACCCTTTCACCTCCCATCCATACATCCATCCTTCATCCATCCACCCTTCATCCATCCACCCTTTCATCCTCCAATCCATACATCCATTCTTCATCCATCCACCCTTTCATCCTCCCATCCATACATCCATCCTTCCTACATCCACCCTTTCATCCATACATCCACCCTTTCATCCATCCACCCATCATTCATCCCCCCACCTTTTCACACATCTATCCATGCATCATTCATCCATGCAACCTTTTATCCATCCATCCACCCTTTCATCCTCCCATCCATACATACATCCATCCACCCTTTCATCCTCCCATCCATACATACATCCTTCATCCACCCACCCTTTCATCCTCCCATCCACCCTTCTTCCATCCACCCTTTCATCCTTCCATCCATACATCCATCATTCATCCATCCACCCTTTCATCCATCCATTTACCCATCATTCATCCACCCATCTTTTTACACATCCATCCATCATCCATCCATCCACCCTTTCATCCATCCATCCTTCATCTGTCCACCCTTTTATTCTTCCATCCATACATCTATCCTTCACCAATCTATCCTTCATCCATCCACCCTTTCATCCTTCCATCCATACATCCATCCATCCATCCACCCTCCCTTTCATCCATCCATTCACCCACCCATCTTTTTACACATCCATCCATCCTTCATCCATCCACCCTTTCATCTATCCATCCTTCATCCGTCCACCCTTTCATTCTTCCATCCATACATCTATCCTTCACCAATCTATCCTTCATCCATCCACCCTTTCATCCATCCATACATCCATTATTCATCCATCCACCCTTTCATCCATCCATTCACCCTTCATTCATCCACCCATCTTTTTACACATCCATCCATCCTTCATCCATCCACCCTTTCATCCATCCATCCTTCATCCTTCATCCGTCCACCCTTTCATTCTTCCATCCATACATCTCTCCTTCACCAATCTATCCTTCATCCATCCACCCTTTCATCCTTCCATCCATACATCCATAATTCATCCATCCACCTTTCATTCATCCATCCACTCATCATTCATCCACCCACCTTTTCACACATCCATCCATCCTTCAGCCTAACATCCATCCATCCACCCATCATTCATCCACCCACCTTTTCTGTGCCTCTCTCATGGGGGATCAGTATCTCTCTGCGTCGTTTTCCTTCTTCTTTCCCGCTCATGGGAGGGCATCTCTGTGCCTCCCTGCTGGGGGCGGGGGACGTGTCACTGGACCCACAGCTCCAGGTGCGCAACATCCATTGAACTCAAAGGGCTACACTACAGCCACTGCCCCAGCCCCCCCCCCGACCCCCCAGCTCCCCCCAGCACGTGTATGTGAGCGGCTGTAACAGCTTCAGGGACACACACACAGTCACACCCAAGTACTTGAAAGGTCTTTAAAAGACCTTTTACTTGTTAATGAGGCGTTGATGTTTTTCACACCTCGGTGTGAATCAGGCCTCCGCCGTGAGCACCCTCGATCAGCCCAAAGCCAGGAACTGCACTCTGCAGAACTGCGACCCCCTTCCCAGGACTCCACGACCCCCCTGAGGGTCGCGCCCCACAGATTGAAGACCGCTGCTGTAAGGTGTAAGCATATAGAAGTGTATGCCTACCCCGTGGTCTGTAAATGCAATAAGTAATTGTTTGTACTACTGCATTAAGAGGGTTGCTGCTTCGTTAGAGACAGAATATAAACCTTTTCCAATTAGCTGCATAACATTGCCTTGTGGTAGGTTTGCAAGCCTCTTTAAGAAAGTCCATAAATTCTTGTGGTAATTTTAAGTACACAAAATCGAAGACTGCAGGAGCAAAATTGAAAGATTCATTTCCTTGGGATATCTTAGTGTTCCTTGCTTCTGTGTGAAAAGGTCTCCCTTGAGGTGAAGCTTCTCATGGGGAACTAAGGATAGCTCCAACAGTGTTGAAAAAGCTAGGTTGGCGAGCCCATGTTGGAGGTACAAGTATCATTGTAAGAGGTGTTTGCCAGAGTATTCGGACCACTAAGGTAAGTAGTGGGAAAGGAGGAAAAGAGTTTGCAAATATTCCTTACTATTTTATCAAAAAAGCATTGCCCTTGGAATGCTGGTGTGGATACCTGCTTGCGAAGTTTGGGCCTTTTGTATTTTGTTTTGTTGCGAATAGATCTATTTGTGGGAACCCCCAGTTTTGAAAGCATGGTAGAAGGACCATAGGTTGGAGTTCCCATTTGTGCACTTGTTGCTGCATCCTGCTTAGAAAGTTTGCAATTTGATTGCTTGTCTCCGGGACATGTTCTGCTAGGAGGTGAATGTTGTGATGTATTAATAATCTCCATACTTTCTGTGCTGAGACCATATTTATTTATTTATGAAATTTGTAGAGCGCGAACAAATGCCCGGGGGGATGCCGGCCTCGAGGTTATCTTGTAACTTCATTCTTTCGTCGAAGTCTTTCTTTCTCTGCAGGAAGGTCTCCATTTCGGCCTCGAGCCTTCTTTTCTTTCTCAGCATCTCCGCGGCCTGGTCGTCGTCGAGCGTTTCGGCTGCTCTCTTAGGCGTCGTCGTCGAAGCTTTCTTCAGCTCCTTTTCCTTCGAAGTCAAAGACCCTTTTTCAGGGCCTTGCTTCGACGACCTTTGCTTTTCGCCGGTCTTCGGCCTCCGGGAGTCCTTCTCGAAGGATCCGCTGGGCTCTTTTTCGGAGGATGAAGCTTCGGCCGTCAAACTTTTCGGCGCCGGTGCTCCTTTCGAGGCTTTGGACTCTGCCTTTCGAGAGTCTGCCTCTGGCTTTCGAGGCCCTGTGGGAGTTTTCGGGGTCGTAGACTCTCCTACCTTGTCAGGCGTTTTCTTATCGGTCTCCGCGACCGTGAAGTCATCTGGACCTTCGGCGATGTTGTCCTAGTAGTCGGTGGAGAGGCCCAGTTCGTAAAGTGTCGGGGCCTGGCCCTTGCCCTGCATCGTGGGGTGAGCTATCCTCTGGTTCTCTCGAACTCTGAGTGTCTTCGGCTTGAAGACTGAGCAGGCGTTGCAGTCTCTGCTCTCGTGGTCGATGGGCAGGCAGAGGTTGCAGACCGGGTGCTGGTCCTTCTGCGTGAACTTGTGGTGGCAGTTTTTGCAGAATTTAAATGGAGTCTTGTACATCCCTGCGCTCAGGGGGCCCCCTGTGTGCGCATTCCTCCAAGGACGTCGAAGATCTCGATGTTCTCTTTCTTCGTCGTCTCCTCTCTGATGGTCTTCTCCCAATCTTTTCCGGTCTTTACCGTCGAATAGTAGTTGTATTTCCTCCTTTTTTCCTCCAAAACTTCTGGAGCTTCATGCGACGATCCAGACCCAATGGCGGAAAAAAGAATCTGAAGATGGCGCCCAAGGGTGGTAGCTTCCGCCAGAAGCATGCCGACGTCGACGCAACTACGATTCCGGACCCAACCACCAGATTGCGGAATATGCACAGCATAGTGAATCCAGAAAGGATCACGCTGCAAAACTGTAAACCGTCTGTCTCCCCAGAAAACTGTTTTGGTACGAGGAACTGTTAATTGGTGCAAAGTAACTGATCTCACCTGTCTTGAAGGACAGTATGGAGTTATCTGGTTCCTGAGAAACTGCGGACCTAAATTATGTAGTGCTTTAAATACAAGGCAGTGTCTTGAATTTTATTCGGTTTTTGATTGTTAACCAGTAAAGATTCCGAATGGTTTGGGCAATTGGTTTAAATTTAGGGGTCCTGGATAGCAGTCTTTCCGCAGCGTTCTGTACTGATTGCATTTTGTTAACAACCAGGGTTTGTGCGTTGGCGAACAGGCCATTGCAGTAATCGAGTGAGGATAGTACAAGTGTACTTATCAGGGTTTTACCTGCGCTGTCGGGTAGAAACGGAGTGATTTTTTTAATGAGTTTTAGCTTATGGAAAGGTGTTGCCGCTATTTGGTTAGCATGAGCGGAAAAGTTTAGATTTTCATCAAATACCACTCCTAAATTCCTAACCCTTGAGACGGGGTTGGGCAAAGTTCCAAAGGCTGCAGGCCACCAGGCAGGAGACCAGCAAGGGGAGAGTTTCCCGAAGAGGACAACCTCGATCTTTTGGGAATTAAGTTTAAGGGAGCTGGAGGACATCCAATCCCCAATCGCCAGCATGCCCTTCTGAAAGCGTTCCGCCACCTCTTCTCCGTCGTTATTAATGGCGAGAACTAGCTGGGTGTCATCTGCGTAGGAGGTAAGGCCCATCCCATATTGCTTGTTGACTTTAGCTAGGTCCGACACAGATGTTAAAAAGTGTCGGACTTGGGGATGAGCCTTGAGGCACCCCACAAGGTAGAGAAAGCTCACTGGATTTGAAAGGGCCTAGAGTAACTGCCCGAGTCCTTCTGGATAAAAAAGAAGCCAGTAGATTCTTTGCTCCCTGTTGGATTCCAATCTTTCCGACACGGTCGATCAGAATGATCGACGTGTCGAAAGCGGCAGGTAGGTCTAGCAGAACAAGCACTGCCGTTCCTCCCTGATCTCTGATGATTCTAATGTCATCAGCGGCATTGATTAGAGCCGTTTCAGTGCTGTGAAATTTGCGGAACCCAAACTGGGTATTATTCAGCAGGCAATATTCTTCGATATACTCCGACAGCTGGTGATTCATGGCTTTCTCTACCACCGTAGTCAAAAATGGAAGGCTGGCTATAGGTCGATAGTTTTTTAAATCTTTAGCCAAATGTTTCTTTAAAAGAGGCTTTAGAAGAGTGTTTAAGGTATTGGGAAAGATCTGATTTAAAAATGGCATTGCATATTTGCGTGACTACACAAGTTAATAGATCCATAACCGGTGTAAAAATATTTGTTGGACATGGATCTAAAGCAGATCCTGTTTTTGTGGTGTTGATGATGTCCAAAATTTGTTGCTCTGTCATTTCTTTAAAGTGAGTTAAGGAACAAACAGTGGGTGTCGTACAGGCAAGATGAGGAGTGGCTCTGTCCTTGGAATAAAAGGCCAGATAAATGCCGTTAACCTTTGTGTAAAAAAAGTTGGCCAATGCGTCACAGAAAGATTGAGAGGGGAGAGGGGGGGGGGAGGGGGTTGTAGCCAAGTCAGGGGTTTTCCCTACTAATTTGTTCACTACTTCATAGTGTTTGCTGGAGTTCTTAGCCTTTTCTATTTGATCGCAAAAGAACTGCATTTTTGCAGTAATGATCATTTTTTTTATAGTTAGCAAGTGTTTCCTTGTAACGGGATTTACATTCTTGATCGTAGCTTTTTCGCCAGAGTCTCTCGGCATTCCTACAAATTTGTTTTTGTTTCCCGAGTTCTTCCGAGAACCAAGGCACAGAGGGGGCTATCCTATTCCTAGATATAATTTTGTAAGGTACCAAAGCCCTTATAGCATTGCCTAGCCAGTCTGAGTATTGATTCATGGCTATATTTGGGTATAGAAGAGTGTGTCCATCCACTTAGCTGTATATAATATAAAGTTGTCATGCTGTCTGTTCGAAGTAGGGCAACTTTGTGTTGCAGGTGATGCAGGACGGCTTTCACTGCTTGGTGAACAGCTTACAGTTCTAGGTGAATGATATGAATATCCCTGTGTTTGGAGTCCCATACCCCTGAATTGTGAGGTTTTGGAGATGTGCACCCCAACCAATTAGGGAAGCATCTGCTGTGAGAATTATCTGTGGAACTGGGTCTTAAAACCGCTGCCCCTTGGATACATCCATTCCACCATTGCACAGAGTGATGTGTGCAGCGGTCTACCAACACTAGATTGTAAAGTTGATGCAGGGACTGCCCATTCATGAGGCATTCTTGGAGGTCTCATGTATAGTCTAGCAAGTGGAGCTATTGAAATACAAGATGCCATCATGCCTAGAAGTTGCAGAAATGTTCTGGCTGGGATTTGACTCCAGTTTAAAAAACTGTTGAATTAACTTTACTATGCAGTGTATTTGTTCTGCATTTGGGTATGCCAATGCTGAAAGTGTGTTGAGCATGGCTCCTAGGCAAGGTAGCTGGTTGTAGATGTGACTTCTGTAGGTTGATGGTGAACCTTAGTTGATGTAGTAAGGTTAGGGTTTGAGTATTTTGTTTGCAAAGGCTGTTTGCTTTGATTAACCAGTTGTCTAAATGTGGAAAAAGATGTACGTTTTGTCACCGTAGATGTGCTGCCACTACTGGTAGACATTTTGTGAATATCCTTGGGATGGTGGTAATCCCAAAGGGAAGAACCCTGAATTGATAATGGTTTCCTTGGAATTGAAACCTCATTGTTTGTGTGCAGGATGATTGGGTATATGGATGTAGGCATCCTTTAAAAGTCTAAAGTAGCCAATAAATCACTTTTTTTGTAGCAAAGGAATGATCTCCTGAAGTGTGACCATATGGAGGTGTTCTGATATGATGTAATGATTTAGCAGTCTGAGATCAAGAATAGGTCGTAGTGTCCCGTCTTTTTTGGGAATAAGGAAGTATAGCGAATATATTCCTTTCATATGAAATGTTTTTTGAACAGGCTCTATTATCCGCTTTTGTAATTGAGCTGTTATTTCTTGTTTTGGGAGATTTTTATGTTGAATGGAAAGTTTGTTTGCGGGGGGTGGGATATTTATTTATTTATATTCTTATAGCGCGCCTGAATCAGCCCCGAAGGGGTATCTACGCGCGTAGCTTCTGTATGAGTCGGAAGAACTTATTGAGGGGATGACAG
The DNA here is from genome assembly GCF_964263255.1 of Lissotriton vulgaris. NCBI lineage: Eukaryota > Metazoa > Chordata > Amphibia > Caudata > Salamandridae > Lissotriton > Lissotriton vulgaris. The sequence continues at coordinate 1,210,717,021 of NC_141691.1, forward strand.
TGTGGGGAGCAGAAGAAAATTAGTCTTGGGTGAATAGGTATGTTTTTAGTTTTTTTCTAAAAGAAAAAAGATTAGAGACTTGTCTCAACTGTGGTGGGAGGGAGTTCCATAGCAAGGGGCCTTTGAGAGAGGGTGCTCGGCCACCCTGTCTCGCTCTGGTGACTTTGGGTACATGCATCAACATGGTGTTGCTGGAGCGCAAAGCACGTCCAGGAGAGTTGGGGACAAAAATGTCTTTTAAGTATTTGGGACCGGACCCATAAATGCACTTATGCATTATGCAGCAAAGTTTGAAGTTAACCCGTTGTCGCACTGGGAGCCAGTGAAGGTGGGAAAGGAGAGGGCGTGACGGGGTACGAGGGGGGGCATTCAAGATGAGTCTTGCTGCGGTGTTCTGCACCACCTGCAGTCTGCATAGTTGTTCCTGATTGGCAGAGATGAGTAGACCATTGCAGTAGTCTACCCGCCCAAGAACTAGTGCCTGTACCAACATTTTCCTGTGGATGTCTGGCAGGAAGGGGAAAATACGCCGTAGAAGACCAATTATTCGGAAGCACGTTCCCGTGACTTGACTGACATGATCTTTTAGAATCAGTGTTTGGTCCAGGCGTACTCCCAGGTTTTTAATGGTCTGTTTGGGCGCAGGAACAGGTCCTAGCTCAAGTGGCCACCAATCCGGGGACCAGAGCAGGGTGGCCCCTCCAAACAACATGACTTCGGTTTTAGTCACATTGCATTGGAGGAAGTTCTGGGCCATCCAACCTGCCACAGCTCTCATGCCATTTTGGAAGGATTGCATGACTGTAGGTGTGATAGTCTGGAAGGGTAACAACAGCTGGGTGTCATCAGCGTAGGAGATTGGGGAGAACCCGTAAGATCTTATAATCTCCGCCAAGGGGGCCACATATACGTTGAATAACATGGGGCTCAGGCATGAGCCCTGTGGCACACCCTTGGTGAGCTTCCTACAGATAGATTTATGGGAGCCTAGTTTGACACCTTGTTTATTTGGATGAGTAATGAGCTCTAGACAGTAAGCGTATTGGATAATGTCCAACAGCCATTGATCTGTTATGATGATTTCCAAATTGAGAGAAAGTTTTGAAGAAAACACAAGGCAGGTGTTAAGTGGTCTGGACGAATGGTAAGGAAATCATTACTTGGTATTGTTTGAGGTCCGAGTATTGTTCCCTCAACTTCTTCCTTTAACATTGTTTGCTCTGTAGGTACTTAGATGAAATGTTTTTGTAATGTAGGTTTGTCTCAGTTTTTTGTATGCTGGCCCAGAATTGTCCGAGATGGTAGATTTTGCACCTTGCTTATAATTGGGCCTATGAAACGAACCATGGTATGTGCTTGTTTGTAGAGCACCCATAGATTTTGCAACCTCCATGCTTTTTTTCAATTTCTCAAGGGCTGTGTCCCATTGAGAGCCGAAAACATGTTCCCTATCAAAAGGTAGGTTTAAAATAGCTTGTTTTACATCCGGCATAAACCCTGAAAACCGGAGCCATGCATGCCTACCTAATAGGACACTAGTATTTATACCTCTAGCAGTAGCGTCAGCTGCATCTAATACACATTTAATGGAATTGTTGGTACTGAGTTTCCCTCATTAACAATTTCCTTACCCCTTTTCCTATGTTCCTCTCGGAGCCCCTCCATTTCATCCAAATGGGCTCTGTCATATGTAGCGAATACAGCCTGGCTGTTCGCTATGTGCCAAAGGTTAGCTGCTTGAGCAGCTACACGTCTACCAGAAGCATCTATAAGTTTAGACTCTCTCTGGAGGTGGTGCATCTAGTGTGGTTTGCAAGTTAGCCCTCTTTCTTGCATTAGAGACTACCAGAGTCTGGGGTTAACTGACCTCAAATACACATAGGCACAGATGGTGCATCTTTATATTTTTCCCTTAAGGAGTGGTAGGAAAGGTGGTTTTGGATCATGGATGGATAGAGATTCCTCTTGTGTTGCCGAAGCGTTCTAGTCTTCCTCCCGTTGTTGACCGAAGATGTACAGTACATCATCCGCTTGCATACGCTCTTTTCTTGGCGTCTAGCACAATGTTCTCAAAGAGTATTTTTTGTTTGGTTGTACCTTATATGAAGCCTCTGCCTCACCACTGCAATATTCGGACCTTAGGCACTGTAAGGTAATCTACTGAGAAAGATCGAAGTGTTCTGGTGGTGGGGTATCTAGTTAGTTTATTTATAGGAGGGCCATTGCCATAAAGGGCCTTATAGGCGATACAGTGCCTTGACGTCTTTCCTCATTCACTGGCAGCCAGTGAAGCTCCGCCAAAGCCTTGGTCGCTGAGCTGTGCCTAGGTATCTAGTAATAGATTAGCTGCAGAATTCTGTAAAATGTGCAGTTTGTTAAGGAGTAGTTTCTGTATATTAATGTGCAAACCATTACAATAACCTATTTTGGCTAAATTAAGGGTAGTTACTATGAGTTTCTTTAGTTCCAAAGGAGCAAAAGGAAAACCTTCAAACTTTTAACAAGAAAAAGGCACAGGGGGTAATGGCATTCACCGGTTTATCAAACTACAAATGGCTGTCAAAAATCACCCCCAGATTTTTTCCTTAGCCACCGGTATTGGAAGAGAGCCCAGCTCCACCAGCCACCAATCTTGTGACCAAAACGAGGTATTATTTCCCAACAAAAACACCTCCGTTTTATCTGTGTTCAGCTTCAGACAATTGCATGACATCCACTTGTGGTGTAACCATGTATTAAATGGGGTAAAGAATACCCTGGCATAAATGATAGGGATATTGCAAGTCACCTCGGAATTACATAACCGTATAACGGAACTCTACCGTTGACCTCATTCCTCTATATGTTTATGGAACTCCTCAGTGACCTGTAATATCTTTATCATGTACAGCAGGGGGTTCTTTATTTCTTATACAATGACTAAATCTCAGCTTAGGAAAAAGTTAAATGGCACGGCCAAGAGTTCAGTGACAGTGTTTGAGTACACCCAAGTAGCTTTCTAAAAGTATGCATTTCAGCAATCACCCAATTACCTATCAGACTGCTAGTGGTCTGGCAGCCATGAATGACAGCATTTAGAATCACTGGAAAACCCATTCTATTTCCTTTTTTAGCCACCTTTAAAAATAAATAGAGACAGGAACATAAATACAGACATACTAATAAATGTTTTTTGTCTGTATTGATCAGTACAAATGACAAACTGGGAGCCTTAGAGAATCGTCATACAACCGTCTATTACACTAGTTGCATGAGAACACAAGATATCAAACTGGGCACATGTAAAAATCAATTTAAATGACTCACCCAATGTATAATGTACCAGCGGTAGAGTCAATGAAGCTGGGCACTGACATTCCTTTGTCACAGATAAAGAAAACAAAATGCTTTCCATGTCACTGTGGGTAAAAGATCAGAGAGCCACAAGATGGACCCAAAACTATATTGAGCACCCTGTGTTTGTTCCCACAGCTGTTCACAACCCAACACAGGGTATTAACCAGCCAATCGTATAAATGCCATTGCCATTAGCAGCTACAGCGTCTTAATCAATATACCAAAATTCTAAGTGCCCTATGCACCACTGCATCTATCCTTACACTGAACAGTGTGGTTGGGGCAGAGCAAGGCCCCTGTCAATCCCTCTTTCTGTATGTTTATTTGTGATGACAATGATTCCACTGAATTGCTCATCCAGCACTCGTTTCTGATGTAAGTGGTTCTGACAAATAAGTCATGGTGAGTTGCTTAGCATTCTTTTTCAGAAACAAACCCTTAGAAAAAGCTTGTTTCTGGATAACAAACCAAAAAAAAGCAAAGACCAGATTTTCTCCCTGTGCTGTGGGAACATTGTTCAATTTTGCCTTACCCAGCAGGTTAAATCTGCATTAGATCCTCATGTGCATTAAAGGGAACAGCCCTGTGATGGAAAAGCAGAAACGTATGACTATGCCAGCAGAATCTCTACCGGCACACAATAAGCGGTTTCCCCACATTAAAAACAGAGGGTCAACTTTCAAGTGTGGTGGTGTAGGAGCTTGCACATTTACATCAGGGATCTCACACTCCCATACCCCAAATCAGGCACTAAGGGCTTTTATCTCGTTCCATAACTCCCAAGCATAAAACGATAACTTACTTTGAAGTGCTGGATTCGAAGCCAGAAGAGAGCTGAGAATAGCTGTTGCAGACTTCACATCTTTTCCACGAATCCTATTAAGAATTTCTGCAGTGAGAGGACTTGCTTTCTTCTCTGTCATTTCCGATGCCATCGGCAACACAGGACCAAGAGGAGCACGATTAGCATTCAAATGGCTATTTGGAGGCATGAACTGAGAATAGCCAACAGTGCCAATCCTTCCATCAGTATTAATATTTGCAGGCAGCATTTTTGGTCCAGTGTTAAAATTAGCAGGTACATTTGAACGGAAACCTCCAGGAACGACAGGTTGATGCATTGTCCCTTGGTCTGGTAAACCTCTCATAAACCTGTTTGCCAACGGGTCACTTCTCGGAACATCAAGCAGTTTATTCATAGCAGGAGCAGAAGGATTTGTCTGTACGTAAAGTTGTGGAGGGGCTCCAGGCATGCTGCCTAGGAGAGGGGCACGACCAGTTGGACCATATTCATTTCCAAAACTGCTTCCATAGGAATATGAACCTGGCCCACAAGATTCCTTTGGAGCAAACTGGCTTAGCTCTGATCCAATGCCTTTTGATACAAACATGTCTGGTTTACCCAATGGGGCAGGCTGAGCATAGCCAGCGGTGGGCTTCAGGCCCTGCCTAACTTGCATCATTGGTCCCCGATCCCAGTTTCCAGGATCCAATGCAGGTTGATTTTGCATTATGCCTTGACTCCAGTTTGGGCCTCCTGCAGGATTCTGAGCTGGTTGATTCTGCTGAATTGGATTGTTAGGCCAGTTTCTATTTCCTGCATTATTTGGAGCTTGCTGACCGGGCACCAGATTCCGAATCACTAAACAGAGACAAGTTGAGATACTTAATGACAGAAAAACAACAAGCTTTAATGATGTCAACAACAACAAAAAATGTGTATTGAATATACATTGGTTGACATTAAAGGAAATTTTAAAAATCTTATTAACGCTTTAAAAATAAGCAGTTTTAAACTTCAGTTACTGAAATTGTTTTCAGTTGCATAAAGGAAACCAGTATTTGTAGAGCACTTTGAAATTCTTGTGCAAGTCAGATGTGCTTAACATTACCTAAACAAACTCTTCTCACTCACAGTACCACCACCAAAAACTACATTAATCTAGTACAACATGAATCTAGCCATTGTCCTAGTACCACACATCCAACGACCATATTGCTTTATACTCCTGAAGCAGGTTGTATAAGCTTACTTAAAATAAGAGTCAATTAACTAGCTATTCTACCTTGATAATATGGATCTTTTACTCCTATTCCACAGTTTAAAGGTGAGTCAAAAAAAGAAATGAACTTAATAGTATAGTTCTTGGATGGCTTGGAGAAGATATACCACTTAGCCTAGTACAACAAGTTACTTAACCTTCGGTAATGCTTTTTCTGGTAGAGACTATCCAGCCACAGATTCCTTACCTTCAAATTATCCACCTGCCTCAGACTGGATCCTAAATTTTTCATGAGCAGTAACCCTGCATGCCAGTAGGTGGCGTGGATTGCCTCTGCTTGGCTTCGTCTGCACCGGAAGTGATGTGAGCAGTGCCTATATAGGCACCACCCCAGTGTGCTGATACCAGTTTTTTTCCGCAGCTTTCCACAACAGGAGCGTGGAGCCACGAAGAACACTGAGCACAGGTGTGGAAAACTAGGGCCCTGAAAGGGAACAGCCCTGTACCTAGAAAGTAGACAGACTGATGGACTAGCCTACATGATAGGGAGTGACAACTTTGGGCAGAAAGGAAGCTCTAGGGCGACGAACCAGTTTGTCTGGGTAGGTGGATGACAAATCCTGAAGCTCACTGACCCTTTGGGCACATGTTATTGCCACCAGGAAGGCCGCCTTGATTGCAAGGAGCCTGGGAGGACAATTGTGCATTGGCTCAAAGAAAGTGCACATCAGAAAAGAAAAAACAGATTAAGGTCCCACTGAGGCACAATGAAGGGCAAAAGTGAAAAAGTGTTGCAAACTTTTCAAGAACCTATTTACAACAGCAGTTTTGAAGGATGGCTGATCAGGTAACCACATAAAAGGTTGAAATGACAGAAAGATAGCCTTTTAGGGTGCCCAGAGCAGAGCCCTGCTGTACAAGAGAAAGGATAAAGAGAAGGGCCTGAGAAAGGGGAGCAGAAAGTGTCAACCTATTTCTCTGCAAAGCATGCCACAAACTTTACCCAACAGCAGGCGCATTCAGTCTTGAAGTGAAGGCTGGCTGCCAAGATGACAATGCAGATTTCAGATGGAAGGTCTAAAGTGGTCAACTGTCTCCAATCAATCTCCACTCATGAAGGCAGAGCACTGGCAGGTTTCGGTGGAGAACTCTCCTCTAATGCTGCTGCAGAAGAGGCAGCCAATCAGAGGACCAATGGCTATGCTCAACAGCTTGGGATATCAAACTGTCTGAGCTCAGTCTGGAGCTACAAGGATGGCTTGGGCCTAACCCTTACTCATCATTTTCAGAACTCTGGGAAGGAGTGGTATGGACAGAAAGGTGTACAGGAATCCTGAGCTCCACTCAAGATGAAGAATGTCTGAGCAAGAGACGTCTTGGAAACTCCAGAACGCAGAACAGCTGACATTGCACGTTTTTGGCTGTGGCGAACAGATCTATCCAAGGCTCTCCCCACAGCTGAAAGAGGTTACACTACGTCTGGACGGAGACGTCATTCATGATCTGCTAGGCATCTTTGGCTGTGTTCTTCTGCCCTGGCATTCAGAAAGCCCGTCAGGTGTTGAACCACCAGGGATTTGCCCCGACATTCCAGCCATGTCCAGAGACGCAGGCCCTCTTCTCTTGACAGAGGGTCCAAGACCCCATCCTGCCTTGCTTGCTGCACTACCACATGATGGTGGTGTTGTCCATGAAAACCTGCACTAGCCTTCCCTTGATGAAGGGCAGAAAGGCTTTTAATCCCCGCGGGATCACCCAGAGATCCGGTAGGTTGATGTGGAGTCCGGATTATCTCAACCTCTCCCAGATGGCTATCCCACCCAATGTATCTGCCCCACTGTCAGATCTGGTTGGGGAAGGAAGAGAGGTCTGCCACTGACCCAATCGTGTGTTTGTTAACCACCACTGATGATCCTTTGCAGTTCCCACCGAGATATCGACCATGTTGGAGAGATTCCCCTGATGCTGTGCCCACTGGAACTTCAGGTTCCACTGAAGGGCCCTTAGATGCCAGAAGGTAGGTGTCACAAGCAGGATGCAGAAAGCCTTGAAGACCGGCAGCCTCAGACCACCGAAATTCAGGATAGAGGCTGTAACCTTGGTATTATAGATTAAATATCCTGGACTCACTGTTTGGGAGGATAGGCCAAAACTACACCATATCCAAAACAGCACAGATAAAAGGAAGTGTCTAAGAGGGAGTCAGTTAAGACTTCAGCACGTTGCTAGTGAACCCAAGTGGGTGCAGGTGGCCAGACGTAGTCTGGAGGTGGGAGAGGACAGCCTGGGTGGAGCATGCCTTTAACAGCCAGTCGTCGAGATAGGTGAAGACTGGCACCACTGAGCTCCGCAGATGAACTGCAACTACCGCCAACACCTCGGTGAACCCCCGAGGGGCACTGGTAAGGCCAAAAGGAAGCATAGTGAACTGAAAGTATTTGTGCCCCACTGTGAACCGCAGGTAAAGCCAGAGTGCACGCATGATAGGAATGTGGGAGCAAAGGTCCTGCAAGTCCAATGCTACCATCCAGTCTTCTGGGTCAAGGGCAGACACGACAAGCATTTTTAACTTCCTGAGGAAGAAATAGAGAGGGTGCACGACTAGCATAAGGTGAAGGCCTCAGTCTACCTTGGGCACCAGAAAGTAGAGGGGATAAAAACCACAACCTACTTCTGGCGTCAGCACCTATGGATCTCTTGGCCAAAAGAGCTATCACTTCCTGGTGGAGCAAGAAGATATGGCCCTTCATCAGCCTGTCGCAAGTGGGTGGCGGTGTAGTCACGAAGGGGAGAGAGTAGCCCTTTTGAACAATCTGAAAAAACCCAGTGGTCTGTTACAGACCACTTGCAAGGCAGGTGATGGCATATCCTGCCTCCCACTGACTGCCCATGTTGCTAAGAAGGCATATAAAGGGGTTTGGAGGCTGCAGCTGCTGGGGAAGTGGTGGACTAGCCCGACCTCTGGCTGCCCACCTGGTATTATAATAGTACTAACGACCTAAGAAGACTTGAACACGAAGACAATGTAGCAGTGAAGACTCCAGGCCCAACTGACTTGGCACCAGCCCTAACGGCCTGCCTGCAGCTTTGAATTCCCCTGCGAAGAAAACCGCTCCAAAAAGGATCCGCAACCTCCAGACTTGGTGAGGACTGATCCCCTGCTTCAACAAAGACTCAGGACTCCTGGGGACAGCAGCCCTGTCCACAAAAGAGGATCGAGACCCTGTGAACCCACAAAATCCTGCCCCAGGACGTAGTAATGCACCAGCAGTCCTCGACCCAAGGCCAGAGGGTCAACTGGTACTGAAGGGTTTCCCCAGCAGTCCTGACCTTCAAACCACTGAGGGTTGTCACCTCCAACAACTGCAACCTGTTCATGACGATCCCCTTGACCGCAAACTTCCCGGTGTGGAGAGTGGAGAAACCGGACGTGCAAAGACACCCCCTACATCCTGCAGCCCTGAGTCCTGGTGACCAGAACCAAATGGCCCTGACATCACCTGGCATCCAAACTTCCTCTCCTGGCTGCTGGTTATCTTGAAGGTCTGAGCCTAAAATCGGAACCAACAATCTCAGCAGGTTAACACTGACCAGCTGACGCTGTTTGAGCACCCTGCACCCGACCCCCTTATGCCGGTGGTGGTTTGGTGGTGCTGCTGCTGTCTTGGGCCCCCCTTCGTACTTACCTTAAATTCTGAAGATTGCTCTCCAAGGCCGCTTTACCTTCCTGTGAGCTGCCTCCAACCGAAGTACCCTAGTCCCCCCCCCCCCCCCCCCCCCCCCAACTCAGGGGTGTTCTTCCCAATCCCTCTCCCCCACCTGGCCACTACACACAGGACTCCGTAGGGTTAAATACTATATCCCCTACCGTTGGGTCATATGCTGATTCCGCGAGACCCAGGGCACCCCAAGGGTGCTCCCAGAGGCAGGTTCAATTCTTGGCTGCGATCTGTCCTTTGGGCACCCCAATAGAGTTTTGAGTAGGCTACCCTCAGACCCAGGCCATCAAGGCAGTCTCTCATCGCCACAATAACAGGGCTACCATATACATGACACAGGTCCCAAGATTGACCACAGCAGGGGGTTATGAAAGTAGCGAGTCCATCCATAATAAGGCAATACATTGGTTAAGGCACACAGGGGGCTGTAGATCCATCATACAGGACAACATGGCCAAAGTGAGGCAGGTCACAACGGCGAACTGAAACAGACTGCATTGAGATTCAGTTCTTTGATCCCTCACTAGCAGAGAATCTATTAGCTCTTGAGTTTAGAACATCTCCCCCATAGCATTCATCCATCCAGATTTATTTATTTTTAAAATTTATAAAGCGCAACATATACCCGTGGGTGTCTTGGCGCTATGACTTTGCTGAAAATCTCAGATTGAACATGTATCTACCGTAAAAAGTATCGTCCTGAGCAGTTTATTGGTCAAATAACCAGGTTTTTACCAATTTTCTGAATTGAAGTAGCGAGGGTGCCAATTTTATTTCCTTTGGAAGCGTGTTCCAAAGTTTGGCTGCAGCATTGGTAAAGCATCTGTCGCCCCATGTCACCGTCCTAGTGCGTGGTCAGTCGGTTCCCGCTCTGGTTGGTTGCCCGGGAGGTGGGTGGCTCCGATCTGTGCCAAGTAGATTGACTAGAGGGGGAGCGCCTAGCAGATTGCCCTTCTGCGAGCCGCCCTCTAGGAGGTGAAGGTGTGCGGATGGCCCCACTAGAGTTAGGTGGTGTAACACACAAGGATACCAGGTAGTCTATAACTGTCAATTTTGGCTTACCTGGGCTGGGAGAGGCGAGACATGCAGATCACAGTACTGCCACTGCGGGGGTAATCCAGCTGTTCTCCTGGAACATAGCTGGTCTACAAAAAAAACTAGCTCTTCCTGAATGGAATGACCTTATCAAATATGACATGAACAATTGTTACTTACCTGTAAACAGGTGGTTCTCCAGTATTGGTGTCTTTCATAGATTCACATGCTTGAATATTCCCCGTTGTCGGAGTGGGAGTCCCACGGTAAATAAAATAGCAATAAATGCTAAATATATAATAATATATAATAAATATGTATATACATAATAAGGAAAAACCCAAAAAATGCATACAATAACCATCTGGTAACTAACCAAGAGTTTCCACATAGGAATGCATGGGGAAGAAGAAGTTCCAATGCAGCCTATCCTTGTCATTATGTTAGTCCAAACTGCAGCCAATCAGGCGCCAGCAGCCCTCTAGAACCTTCTCCTCAGAGCTCAAGCCCTCAGATTTTCGTAGCACAAGAGTGACCACAGAGTCTATGAGGAGAAGCGAGCCTCTGAGGGGAGGATGGGAGGGTCGCATGTGAATCTATGAAAGACACCAATACTGGAGAACCACCTGTTTACAGGTAAGTAACAATTGTTCTTCTCCAGTATTGGGGTGTCTTTCATAGATTCACATGCTTGAATATAGAATAGTAAGCAGTCCGTATCCGAACACAAAGTTTCCAGGATGCAATGTATACACAAACGGTTGGAATCAACAGGTGTAAACCATGCCATAGAAGTTACAAAACTATATGTATACATAAAGACATGCATAAGACTGGAAACCATAGGAGGAGGGTAGAACAGAGGCTCACCTTATTGAAAAAGATTACGGAGCACAGCTTGTCCCACTGCGGTATCCCCTTCAGCCATGGCACCCAGATTGTAGTGCTTCGTGAACGTGTGCCTGCTGGACCACGTGGCTGCTCTGCAAATCTGGTGCAATGGAACTCCGGCAAAGAGTGCAGTCGAAGAGGCCACAGACCTGGTAGAGTGGGCTCTTACTGTAGACTGTAAAGGCTTTCCCGCTTTCTGATGGCAGAAAGCAATCGCCGAAGCCACCCAGCGGGCTACTGTAGGTTTGGTGACTGGTCGCCCTTTTTGAAAACGGCCATAGGCCACGAAGAGCTGATCCGATTTTCGGAACTGGGCTGTTCTGCTGATGTAGAACTTTAAACATCTTTTAATGTCCAAAGAGTGCAGGCGTTGTTCCGCAGGTGATTGCGGATTGGCAAAGAAAGACTTCAGTATAACAGGTTCATTAATGTGGAAGTCTGACGGCACTTTTGGAAGGAAAGTAGGGTTAGTGCGTAAAAGCACAGAATCCGGTTTGAACTGTAGAAATGGTTGTTTAATCGTGAAAGCATGCATATCACTCACTCGACGTGAGGACGTCAGAGCAAGTAAAAGCGCAACCTTCCAGGTGACATACTTGAGGTCTGCGCTATGGATTGGCTCAAACGGAGCAGTCATTAATTGTGACAGGACAATGTTGAGGCGCCACTCTGGAGGACGCCGCCGAACTGGAGGAAAAGTCCGAAGAAGTCCTTTGAAGAATTGACGTATCAATCTGGATGAGCATAAGGAGGCGGAGCCATCATGGCGTAAACGAGATATTGCCGCCAGAAAAACTCTTAAAGTAGCATGTGACAAACCCGACTGAGCCAGATGAAGAAAGAAAGGGAGGAGCTCAGCGGGCGTGGCACGCAAAGGATGTACTCCGGCGTCTGCACACCAGTGGCAAAAGCGTTTCCATTTCAACTTATAGGTTTTTATAGTTGATGGAGCCCTGGCCTGAGCGAGGATGTTACGACACTCCTGAGGGATGCTTAGATGTGCAAATTCACAGTGCTCAGGTTCCAGGCTGACAAGCTCAGGGAAGAGGGGTCCGGGTGGTAGATTTGACCCCTGTTCATGGAGAGAAGATCCATTCGAGGATGAAGAAGAATGGGTTTGCATTGAGACAGGAGTAGCAGCTCTGAGAACCACGCCTGTCGTGGCCACCTGGGAGCAATCAGAAGGATGTGGCAGGGCTCTCTCCGCATCTTCCAAAGTACGCGAGGCACTAGAGGGATCGGAGGAAAAGCGTAGGCGAAGAGATTCGACCAATCCATCAAAAGGGCATTGCCTTGGGACCCTTTGTGGGGATGCCAGCTTGCGTAAGCGGGGCATTTGCGGTTCTCTGGAGTCGCAAAGAGGTCGATTGCAGGGAATCCCCAACGGTGAAAGACCATATCGAGTGTTGGCTGGTGGAGTTCCCACTCGTGGTTGGATGATCGGGATCTGCTTAGGGAATCCGCCAGGAGGTTGGACAACCCCGGAAGATGTACTGCAGTGATTTGGATTTGATGATTGATGGACCAGTCCCAAATCGCCTCTGCCAGGCGGGATAACACCGGAGACTTCGTTCCGCCCTGTTTGTTTATGTAATGCATGCAGGTCGTGTTGTCCGTTTGTATGAGAACTGACTCTCCCTGCAGCACTGGTTGAAATGATTTCAGGGCCAGAAAGATAGCCATAAGCTCCAACTTGTTGATGTGCCAGGTCTTTTGATGGAAAATCCATTTCCCTTTCACGGACAGGTCTTGGAGGTGAGCTCCCCAGCCCTCCAGGGAGGCATCCGTCGTCAGTGTTAGATCTGGGGTGTTGGACAGAAAAGACGTGCCTGCTGCTAGCTGGTGTGGTTGTGCCCACCATCTGAGCGCCTTCTTCATGGGGATGGTGATGGAGACCTGATCGTTGAAGGAACCGGTGACTTGACGCCACTGCTTGTCCAGAGCCTGTTGGATAGGTCGTGCTCTTAGTCGGCAATGAGGGACAAGAGCGATGCATGACGAAGCCATCCCCAGAAAAGACTTCAATATGCGGACTGAAACGCACTTCTTTGCGAGAAGTAGCGAAACTAGCCGGAGGATCCTCTGTTGACGTTCCCGGGAGACAAATGCTTTGGCTAGGTTGGTGTCCAGCGTTGCTCCTAGGAAATCTTTGCAAGTTGTTGGCTGCAATTGAGATTTCTCCAGATTGATGGACAGACCCAAGGAACGGAATACTGTCTGGCAGATTGCAGTATGGTGTAGAAGTTGTGCGCGGGATTGTGACTTCAGGAGGCAGTCGAGATATGGGAATATCTGTATGCCTTGGAGACGAAGAAAAGCCATGACCGGAGCCAACATTTTTGTAAAGACTCGGGGGGCTGAACGGAGGCCAAATGGAAGGACCCTGAATTGGAAATGAAGGTGCCCCACCTTGAAGCGCAGGAATTTGCGATGAGCCGCTAGAATTGGGACATGGAAGTAGGCGTCCCGGAGATCGATGGTAGTCATGAAATCTCCGACTGAGAGCAAACGCAAGATCTCTGTAAGCGTGAGCATACGGAAGGTCTGGTCCTTGAGATAATGATTGAGTGCTCTCAAGTCCAGTATTGGTCTCCATTCTCCGTTCTTTTTGATGACTAGGAAAAAACGGGAATAAAACCCCTTCCCTCTCTGCGACCTTGGCACAACTTCCACCGCACCTTTCTGAAGGAGAAGGCGAACCTGATGAAATAGTTCTTTGAGGTGCGGAGGTGGTGGTCCGGAAGGTGGCGTTGGAGGAGGTACCTCGACAAATTCCAATGCATGGCCTCTCTTCACAATGTCGAGTGCCCAACGGTCCGTAGTAATGGAGGACCATTGAGAACCAAACAGAGATTTGACCTCCAATTCTCCGTTCGATAGAGGAGTCATTGACGTTTGTTGGATTGTCCTCTGAAATTAGACTTCCCTCTGTAAGTTCTGGCAGGCTGCTGACGGGAAGACTGCTGGCGATTACCGGTGTAACGCTGGTTACCTTGGTTGAAAGACCGGTATGGACTGCTTCCTCCACGAAAAGTGGACGTAGTGCCACGTCCTCGAGCACCCCGAAAGGGCTGCTTCTTAAACTGAAGGGTACCCAAAGCACGTGCAGTGTCCGTGTCCTTTTTAATGGATTGTAGCGCTTCATCAATATGTGCTCCAAATAATGACTCGCCGTCAAATGGCATATCTAGGATTCGTGCCTGAACTTCCTGCCGAAACGAAGTTGAGCGTAACCAACCCTGGCGACGCAGGACGGCCGCTCCAGCGAGCTGGCGAAAACCGGTGCAGGCTACATCCACTGCACAATCTATAAGTTCTTCTGCCGTCCTTTCTCCTTCTTGCAGAATTTTCTGTGCTTCTGTCTTGGAAGCATCTGGGAGTAACGCTACATAGGCGGCCATGTCAGCCCAAGCCTGACGGTCATAACGGCCTAAAATGGCCATTGCGTTAGCTACTCGAACTGTTGTAGAGGACATGGAGGAAAATTTTCGCCCAATAGCATCCAGGCGACGGCCCTCACGGTCCGGAGGAGCAGTGATTGTAGACGCCGGATTCTTTGAACCCCGTTGAGCTGCCTGCGTGACAACAGAGTCGGGCTTAGGTTGACCTGTAAGGCATGCTGGAGATCCTATAGGAGCTTTGTATTTCTTTTCTAACCTTGGCAGCTGTGCTGGTAGAGAGTTTGGCGTCTTCATTATTTTCTCTCCTTCAGACCAGATGAAATCTATAATCGGGACTGTGTGGATCTGTTTCAAGGGCTGGTTTTTGAAATCGTATAGGAAGCAATCTTCCTCTCGGTGTGCTCGTGGCAATTTGAATCGCTGTGCTGCCCTATCCATTAACTGGTGGAAGCCCGCGATGTCTACTGGAGGAGAATCCGCTGCAGGCACCTGAGAAGGAGATGGTGTTTGAGCACGATAGTCATCCCACTCCGCCAAATGTTCCTCACCATCCTCATCTACTTCAGAAACTTCACCATCTTCACGCTCTGGAGGATTCTCGTCATCATCATCCTCCGGATAGATGGTAGTGTGAACACGAACTGATGTAGTTCGGTGAACAGTTACAGGCGACGCTGGTTGAGGAGGAGCCAGAACCGGGTTAGAAACTGGATTCATTACTGATGGGACCGTTGTAACCTGTGGCATTGGTGGGAAACGCCGATTGTAGTCTTCCAACATACTTTGGAGGTTTGATATCATGGAGATAGGCAACATCGCAGTTGGAACTTGAGTGTGAGTCGTTTGATGTTGGCCATAAACATCTTCCTCGTCGTTACTGAGGTCTTGGCACTTAATATTTAGATCCGAAAGACTGAGCTTGATCATCAGACTCTTGATCAGAATCAGTCGCAAACAGCGGAGATGGAGGATTAATCATCTCTTGCTCTGTAAGAGTCTCGAACTGTGGTTTGCTGGACTGCAAGGGCAATAGAGGCATGGTAGCAAAAGAAGAGGCCGGCGTCGAAATTGTGTCCTGCGTACGCGTCGACGGCATGACATCAATTGACTTCTGCGATGGGATCGACTTGGATGCCATCGTCGACGAGGAGACAGTCGACGGAGCAGTCTTCAGTGGTATCGATGGAGTCATCGTCGACGGAACCTTCACTTTCAATGTCTTCGTCGACGGAGTCATCGTCGACGGAGCCATCGTCGACGGAGTCATCGTCGATGGAGTCATCGTCGACGGAGCGGTCGTCGACGGAGCGGTCGTCGACGGAGCAGATGGAACAGGTCCCCTCGTCGACGGGATAGCCGTCGACGGTGCGCTCGTCGACGAGAGCGTCGACGGAGTCAAAGCCTTCACACCTCTAGTCGACGACGACCGGGTCGTCGACGAGTGAGCTTTTTTCGTCGTTGAAGATGAAATAGGAATCACAGAAGATACAGTCTTAGAGCTGAGAACCACTCTCATTGACGATGAAGACGTCGACGCTAAAGCCGACGACGATCCAGAGGCCAGCGTCGTTGTGACTGTCGTCGTCGATTTGGAACCAGAGAAAGCCATTCTCGTCGACAGAGTAGAAACCACCGTCGTCGACGGCAAATCCGTTTTCCTCACAGAAAAACTGGACTTTGAAGCAGAAGGAGCCTGAGAGCTTTGTCTCGTGGGCCCAGACGTGGTAGGCAAAGGTGAAGACACCGCAGGGGTCATTGAGAGGGAGACTTTCCTCTTTTTAAGAAATGGTGAAGGCACCTCCTGCACACTACCACGTTTAGAAGCTGCTTTAGAACGGCCTGACCCAAGACTTTCAGCGTCAGAAATTACACTATCTTTGTCTTTAAGCCTCTGAAGCCAGACAAGTAAACGGCCTTCTCTGTCCTTTTGAGTTTTCTCTGAGAATTTTCTACAGAGTTTACAGGTACCCACTTCATGGTCCGGGTAAAGGCAGTAAATACACTTACTGTGTGGGTCATCATGAAATAATCTCAGCTTTCCACAGGAGGAGCAAGCTCTGAAGAGAGACTTCTTACTTGAAGACATTTTGGAAGAAACTGGAACACTTGAAGAAATAAAACTGAGCAGAGCTCAGGGAGACTCCCTTACACACGACGTGCGGTAGAAAATCTGAGGGCTTGAGCTCTGAGGAGAAGGTTCTAGAGGGCTGCTGGCGCCTGATTGGCTGCAGTTTGGACTAACATAATGACAAGGATAGGCTGCATTGGAACTTCTTCTTCCCCATGCATTCCTATGTGGAAACTCTTGGTTAGTTACCAGATGGTTATTGTATGCATTTTTTGGGTTTTTCCTTATTATGTATATACATATTTATTATATATTATATATTTAGCATTTATTGCTATTTTATTTACCGTGGGACTCCCACTCCGACGACGGGGAATATTCAAGCATGTGAATCTATGAAAGACACCCCAATACTGGAGAACTGCTTGTTCCAGGAGACATGGAGCTTGGTCCCGTTGCATATGCCGGGGTTCACTACATATCACATCCCCGCGACAAGCTCGGGTAGAGGACGGCCTTCGGGGGGGCCTCCTGATCTGGGTTATTATTGGACTGAACTGGTCGATATCCAATGGCAACACTCCTTCCCAGGACATTCTGCACTTATCCATTGGAGGGGCCAAAGACGATGCCCAACTGGAGATCTTCAACATGTTAGAGGGTCTCCAGGTGCCGAAGCGACATCCACCCTATCGGTTCTCCATTCAGAGCGGTCAGCTATCTCCAAAAAGGCAGGGATCATTGTTGCAGGAGACTTTAACTGTACAGTTGAACCCCTGAGTGAAGAAGACATCTTGGGCACAAGGGACGAGGATTCTAAATGGGCTATACTTAATTTAGCCCCAATAAAGAAATGGTCCCAAAGAGCCATACAAACCAATGCTTTGGCCCTAGAGCACAACTTAAGAGCTACTAATGGTAGGACTCGCTCCGACCCTAGCGGGGCATACACCTTTAACAGGATTAGCTCCCCCTCCCGTATCGACTATATTTTGTTGGATGTGGGTCTATGGGCCGAACTTATTGACATGGAGGTCATCCAGAGTATGGACAGTGATCACAATCTCCTGTCCATGCAACTCATCTGAGCAATAGACACCACATTTACTGACACGGGCACAACCCCACTGCTGTCCACTAGGGAGGTACAACCATCTAATTGTAATCGCCGCCTCAGGTGGCACATGGTCGCTAAGAAGGGACCCTGGAAAGCATTAGGGATTTACTGGAGCTGAAGATACTCGAGCTTGACTCATATAGCCCTATTCCAATGGCCCCACTGGATTCCAAATCCGTTGAAATATCAGGAGACTACGGGAAAGATAGGAGAGTTTTTTTCCGTATAAAAGGATAATGGGGGTCGCAAACAACACTCCACACAAGCAACAAATCAGTGGTATACTGTCCTATGTCGGGAAAGGAGTCAGGAGCTATCGCTAGCCCTTAGAGCAAAAGATCGGATAAAAATAACTAGCGAGAAAGATCTACTACCATAGGTGAAGCTAAGCGGGCGTGGGAAGAAAAGCACTGGCAGGAGCTCAAATCCGCTGCCCAGTTGAAGGACTACCTCATTCTGGGAGCTCATTAACATCAGTATAAGGAAGGGAGATGCCCCAATTCCAAACTACATCATAGGTAGCCAATGGTTTGAGCACTTCAATGGCCGTATTTTGGGGGGGCTCACCGCCAGAGCAGGGGCCACGGCTGGTCAACTCTGGGATTCCTGATTCGGAGGATGCATTTGGGCTCCAAGAGGTAAAATCTGCTATTGCAAGTATCGCGCCGGGCCCAGATGGCCTTCCTGGTGACCTGATACGCCATGATGGTGAACTTTGGGCCCTCTTCATCCTCCGGGTTCTGAATCGCATCGCGGGTGGCCACCCTGTTCCAGATTACTGGAAGGGAGCCGAGGTGGTGACGATCTTCAAGAAGGGGGATAGGGAGGATCCTGCCAACTACAGGCCGATCAGTTTAATCGACGTAGTGCAGAAAGTGGTTGGCAGGGTCCTCCTTACGAAACTGAGGTCTTGGATAGACGAGGATGAGGTTCTGTCTCCTTTCCAGGCAGGATTCCGGCAGGGGGTGGGCACAATGGACCAGGTCTTCAGATTTTTCACGATTTACTGGAAATCTGTAACAATTGAGAAAGGCAGCCTTTATTTGGCATTTATTGACTTAACAGCCTTCGACCTGGTCCCTCGTTCCAGGCTCTGGCAGGTCCTGTCTGACTTTGGCATCCCCTCTTGATCTTGGATCGGATTGTACGCCTCCATGAGGGTAACTATGCCAGAGTTCTGTGGGGCAGACAGGGTCACTTGACCGAGAGAGTAGCGGTAGAGAGAGGGGTACGCCAGGGTTGTGTCCTGGCCCGACTGTTTTCCCTTTTTGTCAACGGGGCGGTGGAGCACCTGAGAGGACCCTGCCGACGCGCCAACCTTGACAGGGGAAAAATTGCCCACGCTGCTTTTTGCAGACGATACCCTTCTGATCTCTAAAAGTCCGATGCGATGAGAGTCCAGAGCTTGTGCATAAATACAACTAAAACCAAGCTAATGGCTCTGGCCCCATCTAAGCGTTTTAGAAATACCATCAAGTTGGATGACTCCCCTTTAGAATTAGTCGAAACTTTCGACTATTTGGGTGTACGGGTCAACAACTTGATGAAATGGAACTCTCATCTGTCAAAGATGTTTCTCAATCACAAACGTGTGGCGGGGGCTATTGCAAGGCACCAGCGCCTTTCCCATAGTCGACCTGTTGCCCCAGCTATCAAGGTCTATGAGGGGAAAGCCTTGCCCTCGTCCCTGTACGGGGCAGAACTGTGGGGATTCAAGAACATCATGGAGCTAGTGAGATCAGAGAACAAGTTTTACAGGGACCTGGTCTCGCTTCCTCCATCGACCCCTCTGGTCCCTCTCCGCCATGATTTTGGGAAACACTCAATAAGGGATATAGCAAAGCTACGCCCTCTTCTATTCTTGGTACGCCTTAGAAGGACCCCAGAATTGTACAACTATGCCTCCGGCCTGACCGAACTGGTCCGCATAGATACAGGCCATAAGATAGCCCCCACTAGCTGTTTCAATTTGAATACCCAGGATATCGGTCTAGCAGAAGCCTGGGAAAGCCAGACCCCGCCACCAAAGCAAGTAGTCAAGAAGGCCTACTGGGAGTGGGTGTCCAACGAAGCCATACAAAATTTGAAACATGGCTTTCTGACAGAGGTTTTTAGACCTCAAGCCTACCCCCAAATTGGAAACCTTCCTAGATGTTATTGAATCCACGAGAGACAGGGAACTGTATCTGAAGTGGAGGTCTGGCACACTCCCTCTGAACGACTGCACAGTGGGGTGGAAACACACGAGGGTGAGGGAAAGTGGGTGCCCTGGCTGTGCTTTTCCCACGGAATCCATTCCCCATTTTCTCGTTGCCTGTCCAGTGTACAGACAGGCGAGAAGAAGATGGTTGAAACCTGTGTGCTCCAATCGGAGGGCCAAGAACTACAGGGAGGCATTGCCTATTCTCACAACAGACACCTCCGTCCCCAGTGTAATTTGTGGGACAGCAAACTATTTAGGATGTGCCTGGTTAACTAGATGTAAGCTCCTCCAGGTGAACAAGTTGTAGACTACGGAGCTCCAGCAATGTCCCTTTATTTTTGTGGTCTTTATTGTATATAAATTGTTCTTAGATTCTGTGCAACTCTCTAATGGACTTTATATCGAATAGTTTCTTACCTGTCGGTGTAGTTTTGCAGCTTGAAGATCTTTCTGGATCCACTATGCTGTGCATATTCCGCAATCTGGTGGTTGGGTCCGGAATCGTAGTCTTTTTTTTCCGTAGCCCAGGTGGGCGTCGACGTCCCACCATTTGGTGTACCTTCGGTGACGTCGGCATGCTTCCGGCGGAAGCTACCACCCTTGGGCGCCATCTTCGGATTCTTTAGTGAATCCATGGCTATGTTTGTTAATCCTTTTTTAAACTTAATTCTTTTCACGTATCCTGTAAGCTTTAACTTTCTTTCCTTTTCTATGCGTTTCCACCTTTTTTCCAGCCTCATCTTTCTGGCGGAGGCGGGTGGGTTAGCTAGTGAATCCAGAAAGATCTGCAAGCTGCAAAACTACACAGAGGTAAGAAACGAATAGTTTCTTACCTGTCGGTGTAGTTTTGCAGCTTGAAGATCTTTCTGGATTCACTATGCTGTACATATTCCGCGGTCTTGTGGTTGGGTCCGGATTCGTAGTCTTTTCTTTGTTTTTTTTTTTTGGTAGCCCTTGTGGGTGTCGGCGTCACACCTCCTCGGGTGCATTTCCGGTGACGTCGGCATGCTTCCTGCGGAGGCTCCCACTCTTGGGCGCCATCTTCGGATTCTTTTTTCCGTGTTTCGTCCGTTTCCGAAGCAATGGCAATGTTCTACTTAGGTGAGAATGTTTTACCGCTATGTCCTTAAAGTCTCTCACTTCTCTCCCCTTTTCTTTTCCCCCCTTTTTTTTGACCACCTCTTCCTTCTCCAGCCTCATCTTTCTGGCGGAGGTGGGTGGGTTCGCTAGTGAATCCAGAAAGATCTTCAAGCTGCAAAACTACACCGACAGGTAAGAAACTATTCGTTTTGCAGCGTGAATCTTTCTGGATTCACTATGCTGTGCATAGATTTCGTAGCGGTTTCTCATTTCCGTGGTGGCTGGGTGGAAGATGAGCTCTGGTTTCTGAATATATGCTGGAGCACCCTTTGTCCGACTTTTGCTTCCTTGTTCATCTGAACATCCACGCAATAGTGCTTCCTGAATGTGTGCACCGAAGCCCATGTTGCTGCCAGGCATATGTCTTGTATGGGTGTATTGGCCAGGAAGGCTATTGTAGCCCCCTTTTTCCTAGTGGAGTGGGCGCGTGCCCCCTCTGCCAGTTCTTCTCCTGCCCTTTTGTGGCAGAGTTGGATTGTTTGCGCGATCCATCGTGCAATAGTGGTCTTAGTGACTGCTTTGCCCATGTAACTGTTGGCGAACGACACAAAGAACTGTTTCGTTTTCCTGTGTCCTTTCGATGTAATGCATGACCGCCCTTCTGGCGTCCAGGGTATGCAGAGCTCGCTCTGCGCTAGTGGTTGGTTTTTGGAAAAAACTCGGTATCTGTGTGGACTGGTTCATGTGGAACCTGGACACCACCTTCGGCATGAAGTGTGGGTCGGTCCTCATCACCACCCTGTCATTGTGTATTTGTAAGTAGGGCTCCTGTAGCGTTAGCGCTTGCAGCTCGCTCACTCTGCGTGAGGGCGTAATTGCAACCAGGAAAGCAGTTTTCATAGTTAGCATCTTCAAAGAGGCCTTGTGAAGCGGCTCGAAGGGCTCCTTCATGAGTTCCGTCAGGACCACGTTTAAGTTCCATGCCGGTGGTGGCACCCGCCTGGGTGGTGCAATCCTTTTTGCTCCTTCGAGGAACCTCTTTACAACTTGTGATGTGAAGAAGCTTCTGCCCATCTCACCCCTTGTGTATGCCACTATAGCCGCCAGGTGAACTCTCAAGGAGGACGAGCTGAGCTTTTTGTCCAGTAAGTGTGTCAGGTACTTCAGTACCGTGGAGTCTTCATTTTATTGTGAAGTCTCTCCCTCCTGCACCACATCGTGAACCTTTTCCACTTTGCGACATAGCACTTCCTTGTGCTGGGCCTTCGTGCCTCCCGAAGGACCCTGAGGGTGCTCTCTGGCAGTTTTAAATGTGCGAATTCGATGTCCTCAGGAGCCATGCTACTAGGCTCATGCTCTCTGGTTCTGGGTGCAGCACCTCTCTGTTCTGCATGGAGAGCAGGTCCTTTCTCCTGCTGAATCTGTGGGGCGCACACTGCGCCATCTCCATGATCTGCGAGTACCAAGTCTGCCTCGCCCACTGTGGCGCGACCAGTATCAGGGTCATGGTGCTCGCCCTGCACTTGCTCAGTACTCTGTGTATCAGCGGTATCGGGGGAAAAGCGTATGCAAATTTCCCGGACCAATCTATCCATAGGGCATTCCCAAGGGACCCTTCTTCGTGTTGTCTGGATGCGAAGTTTCGGCATTTCGCATTCTGGCGTGTTGCAAACAGGTCCACTGATGGTGTTCCCCACCTGTTGAACAGCCTCCTTGTCTCCTGAGCATTGAGCTCCCACTCGTGGGATGCCGAGGGCTGTCTGCTCAGCCAGTCTGCCTGAATGTTCTCCTTGCCTGGTAGGTGTATGGCTAGCAGGTCTATCTGGATAGGGATGGCCCACCTCCATATCTCCTGCGCCAGCGTCGAAAGCGTTGTTGACTGTGTTCCACCCTGTTTGTTGATGTAGAACATCGCCGTGGTGTTGTCTGTCTGTAGCAACACCCTCTGCCTGTACAGTCTTGTCTGGAAGGCTTTCAGTGCAAGGAAGATTGTCTTCAGTTCTAGGTAATTGATGTGCTTTGTCGCATCTGCTGGCGTCCAAAGACCCCTCACCTTGAGTTCCTCCATGTGAGCGCCCCATCCCTTCAGGGATGCGTCCGTGGTGATGGTCACTGTCGGAGTTGGGAGTGTAAGAGGCTGTCCCCTTGTTAAGTTCTCCAGGGTCCACCATGCCATCTCCTTCTGCACTGCGTGCGTCACCACCACAAGATCCTCCCAACTGCCCGAAGCCTGTGACCATTGTTCCTGTAGCCATTCTTGCATGGGTCTCATGTGGAGCCGCACATTCGACACTAGGTGGATGCATGATGCCATCATACCCATCTTGCTCGCAGTCCTCACTGTCCGAGCTTGCCCCTTCCGGTATAGGCGAGTTTCCTTGACCAGTGCCCTTGCTCTCTTCTAGCTGGGGAACACTTTGCCCTGTAAGGTGTTGATCTCTGCCCCCAGGAAGATCTTCACTTGCTCCGGCTCCATTGATGATTTCTTCCAATGGACGGAGAACCCCAAGTTTATGAGTGTGCTCGTCACTGTCTGTGCATGCTGCTTGCACTTCTGGTACGAGTTTGCTTTCACCAGCCAGTCGTCGAGGTAAGGGTATACGTGTATCCCCTGTCTTCGTAAGTGCGCTGCGACTGCCGCAAGGCACTTCGTGAATACCCTCGGTGCTGATTTCAGTCTGAAGGCCAGCGTTGTGAACTGGTAGTGGCCTCCTCCGATAGCGAACCTGAGCATATGCTTGTGCTTCTCGTTCATCGGTATGTGTAAGTAGGCGTCCTTGAGGTCTATCGTGACCATGAAGTCTCCGACCTGCAACTGCGGCAGCACCTCCTGCAAGGAGGTCATTTTGAACTTTTGTGTTCTTATGAATGTGTTGAGGAACCTCAGGTCTAGGATGGGTCTCATTTTGTCGTCGACCTTTGGTACTAGGAAGTACGTTGAGTATATTCCCTTGTTCCTTTCCCTGAAGGGAACTCTTTCTATGGCCTTCTTTTGTAGAAGTTCTTGCACTTCTTCCTGAAGCCTCGCCAGATGTTCTTTTGCTGGTGGCTTCCCCCTTGGTTTTCTGTTTGTTGGTTTTCCCTCCAACTCCAAGCAGTATCCGAATTGAATGATGTTTAGGATCCATTTGTCTGATGTTATTTCTCTCCATTCCTGGAGATAGAACTTTAATCTTCCTCCCACTGGTGTCATGTGGTCGTAGGTCATTAGATTGTCCTGACCCCTTCGTACGTGGTGCCCCCTGGGATCTTTTCTGTGGTCTGCCCCCCTCTTCTATTCTGGCCACGTCCATTTCTCCCTCGAAAGGAATGACCCCTTGGTTGGTATTGCCAGGACTGCTTCTGGTGACCTTGCTGAGCCTGCGAGTCTGCCTGGTGCGTCTGCTGGAAGGCCTGGTGCGATGTACCTGGCTGGTTTCCACCTCTCCCGCCGGGCCTCCGTGCCGGGGTGCCTCTTCTGTTGCCTCTGAACTGCAATGCCCCCATGGATCTTGCAGTCTCGTTATCTTTTTTGAGTTGGCCTAGTTTGTCGTCAACCGTTGCTCCGAAAAGTCGCCGTTGAACGGTGTGTTCAGGATACTGTGTTGTACCTCGGGTTTGAACCCTGAGATCCTGAGCCAGGCGTGTCTCCTTTCCGTGACACCCATCATCATTAGCCTGCTGGCGGTGTCTGCTCCGTCCAGGGCCGTCTTAAGGCAAGAATTTGCCGCGTTCTTCCCTTCTTCGATCAATTTATCGGCCTTCTGCCTGGCATCCCGGGGTAGGTCCTTCACCAAGTGCCCCAGCCCCTCCATGATCTGGTACATGTGCCTGTTTAGCAGGGCGTTGGAATTAGCCATGCGCCAGTGGGTCGCGGCATTTCACTCGATCCTTCTCCCCACCAGATCCATCCTCTTGCTCTCCTTATCCGGCGGTGGGCCCGAGGTAGTAGATACGCTCGCCCTCTTCCTAGCTGTGGCCGTGATAATGGAGTCAGCGGAGACATCGCCTCGAATGTAGGCCGGGTCCTTCGAGGAGTGTTTGTATTTTTTCTCTGTTCTGGGAGTTACCGCCTTGCATGTTGCGGGCTCTTTGAACGCTTCCTTTCCTTGCGCCAAGACGCTCTCGAGCATTGGGAGGAACTGGCTTCTTGTTTGTGTTGGGAGCAATGTCTCTAGCAGGAAGTCTGCTTTCTGCTTTTCTTCGTCGAGTTTTAACTTGAATGCAGTCGCGGCAGATTGTATCGCCGAGTTGTATGCCCCGATGTCGTCCGGCGGCGAGGGTCTCTAGGGTTATGAGTCGACCGCCTCCTCCGGGCTCTCGGTGTCGACATCTAGGTAATCCTCCTCGCGTGGGTCAGAGGTGACCGACTCGGCGTCCACTCTACTGCCCTCTTCGTAGCTGTAATCCTCGTAGGGATTTTCTTCCGCTTCCCGGTCGTCGACCATCTCGTCGCTAGGCACCTGGTCGTCGACATGTTCCTCTTCCTCCTCGACCAGATCTAGCACGGCGTGCTTGGTCTTGTGTGGAATCGTGAAGGCACTCATCTCGGCGGCGACCTCCTTTCTCCGCTGCAAGAGGCTTTTCCTTTCCACCTCGGCCGCGTTTTCGGCTTCGGAACGTTCGGCTCCCCTCTTTGGCGCCTGGTTCGGCGTCTAGATTTTCGTCGTCGACGGCTTGGACGTCGAACTGGCTTTCGGGTCCTTGGACGTTGCCGAGGCTTTAGGGTTTTTCTCCCTCGACGTCGATCGGTCCCTTTCGGCGACGATCTTCGACGCTTTCTGCTGGTCAACAGCCTTCGGCGCCAGGGACTCCTTCTCCGAGGATCCGCTGGGCCTGCTCGTGGTCGCGGACGGCAGATGTCGCTGCGTCGGCGCCTTCGGGCTCTTGGCCTCGTACTTTCGAGACTCTGGGTCTCTCGTGTTCTTATGGGAGGTCGAGTCTCCTACCTTATCAGGTGTCTTCTTGTAATCGGTCTTTACGACCGTGTAGCCGTCGTCTTCGGCGGCAGCGTTGTCCTCCTCCTCTGAGGACCCCCCCAGCTCGTACAGCGATGGCGTCGGGGATTTTCCTCCGAGGGCGGCGTGTGTTACCCTCTGTCTCTTCCTCACACGGAGGGTCTTCTGGGCGAAGACGGCGCAGGCGTTGCAGTCCTCGCTTCTGTGTTCTACCGGTAGGCAGAGGTTGCAAACCGGGTGCTGGTCTTTCTGTGCGTACTTGTGTCTGCAGTTCGGGCAGAACTTGAACAGCGTGTTGTCCATCTTCGTGCGTTCAGGCCTCCCTGAGCGCGTGGACGGCGACGATCGTCGAAGTTCGAGGTTTTCACCTTTCTTCTTCGTCAATGTTCTGTGAAGTCTTCTTTAGTCTTCTTCTTCCAATATCTCCTCCAACTTCCACTCTTCTCAGTACTTTCTCCAAAAATGTCTGGAGCCCAACGGGAACGATCCAGACCCGACAGCGGAAAAAAGAATCTGAAGATGGCGCCCAAGAGTGGGAGCTTCCGCAGGAAGCATGCAGACGTCACCCGAAATGCGCCCGAGGAGGTGTGACGCCAACAAGGGCTACAAAAAAAAAACAAAAACAAAAACAAAAACAAAGAAAAGACTACGAATCCGGACCCAACCACAAGACCGCGGAATATGCACAGCATAGTGAATCCAGAAAGATTCACGCTGCAAAAGTGTTGTAGTCTCACCCCGACAGGTGTTATATGGTAGGGGGGCAGTGACAGGGCGTCACGGTTTGTTATTGGCAGAGGATCTGGAATTGTTGTTTCCTCTTCCTCTGCCCTTGAGGTTGTTTCCACGATAACCACCCCTGTTTTTATTGTAGGTGGATTGTGTACCCCCTTTATTGTACTGTGTCTGCTGTGTGGATTGGCCTCTTGAAGGTCCTCTAGTATTGGAGCGACGAAAGGAGCCACCCCGAAACTGCTGTGACTGCAGAGCCCCCATGGACTTTGCAGTCTCGGTGTCTTTTTTTATTTTTTCAAGGGTGGTGTCAACCTCAGGTCCAAACAAGTAGTCTGGGTTAACTGGCTGATTGAGGATAGAAGTTTGTATTTCTGGTATGAATCCAGAGATTCTCAACCAGGTATGTCTCCTTAACATAACGCTCGTGTTAATGGCCCTGGCTGCAGTGTCAGCTGCGTCTAGCGCGCACTTGATGGAAGTATTGGTTATAAGCTTTCCTTCTTGGATTAGTAGTTCTGCACCCTCCTTGTACTGATCTGGTAGGTGTTGCAACAGTGTCTCAAGGGTATCATAATGGGCCCTGTCATACCTGGCTAAGAGTGCCTGAGTGTTAGCAATGCGCCAGATGTTAGCTGCCTGCGCTGCCACCCTCTTTCCTGAAGTTTCCAGTACTTTCGACTCTGTCAGGAGGAGGAGCATCACCTGTAGTCTGGGAGTTTGCTCTTACGTGCATTAGAAACAACTAATGAGTCCAATGGCAACTGTCCTCTTATTTAAGTAGGGTCCACAGGTGGTCTATATTTCTTATCAATCCTTGGGTTTAACACCCTGGCCCTGGTGGTTTCTTTAAAAAGGTCACCAGCATGCTTAAGGACCCCTTTTAGCATGGCAGGGTCTTGACTGTTCTTTCTGAAGTGGAAAAGGTGTCGACCAGAAAGTCTTCTTCCACAGGGTCAGCATGTAGCTCGACGTTATGGTTACTTGCCGCTCTTTCAATAAGGGCGTTAAAGGCAGTAGTGTCCTCAGTAGGAGATGTTTTCACACTGTATACATGTGTGTCAGGGGCAGTGTGCGGATCCCTAGGGTCAGCCGGGTCTGCCCATGGTTGGTTTTGATTATCGGGATCAGTGGCCACATGATAAGTGTCTTCCTCATTTTCGTCATCCCCTGCATCCACATCTGAGTATGTGGGTGAAACAGTCTGAGGTTCCTGCCCATAGGATTGGAGGGGTTCCACAAGAGCTGGTGATGTTGTTGAGTCCCTTTTCTTCTTTAAGGTAATCTTATATGACTCCATGGGTGTTTCTGGTAATATTTTCCTTTTATATATGGACAGTCTACCAGTTTCCAATTCGATGAACTGCCTCGACTCCTGTTCTTCAGGCTCCTCTGTAGCCTCCACATCCGTCGACACTCTTAATGGCTCTGATACCTTTTTTTGGTTCGAACATCTTCGGACGCACCGTGGGTGGCAAACCGAATTTGGTGTTGACGCGGGTTGAACGTTTCCGACCAGCTTTGGTGTTGGGGCCTTCTTCGGCCCGACCGCTGTAGCCTTATCTTTGATGCGTTGGAGTGACTCCGACACTTCTTTGGCTATGAATGGATTCTGCTGCGTCGACTCGACAAGGTCCTTGGAGCCAGTCTTCGTCTTGTCCGCAGGCCTCGACCGAGGATCGACCCCTTCTTTCGGTTCGAGCCTCTTGTGTGTGTCGACTCATTTTGGAGTTGGCCTCGTTGGTTAGACAGCCTTGACTTTGGTCTTCGGTGCCCCAACCTTCGGTTCGATGACCTTCTTGAGCTTTTCGGTATCGACGGCCATTTTCTGTTTCTTCGGCTCCGAGGGGTTGAGGCCTTGGAGCCGATCAGAGTTAGTTGCACTTTTGGTTTCGGTTTTGGCAGGGATGCTTTCGGTTTCGATTTCTTTGGATCGACCGATGGCAGTTTTGATACTGATGGCTCTTTATTAATGTTCGAAGCCGGGCCTTTATGCGGGGCTGTAGAATGAGTCTGTAGATCTCGGGTAAGGCCTTGTGGCGATCCCTCGACCTGAGCCTTATTGAGTGAGTCATCATTGGCCCCCGTATAGCCGGTTGGGCCTAGCTCCTCGCCTGAGCTATCTTCTACGGCCCCAAGGGCCTCTGCGTCGTCTCCTACCTCTTCGACAAAGTTTTCGTCTTCTTCTAGCACCTCTTAGTCTTCGGCGTCATACTCTGAGTCATGGCCCGAAACCGGATCCGAGTGGTCTTCCCGATCCTCCAGATCAACGACCTCTTCGTTTTCGGTCCCGAAGATGTTTTCTGGAATAGGCGCTGATCTCTTCGACTCCAATCGAGCCGCGCGTCAAATCCGAAGAGTTTTCTTCGACCTGAACCCGGCACAGGCCATACAGTTGGCTTCGTTGTGATCTGTGGACAGGCACTTGTTGCACACCGGGTGGACATCGATGTGCGGGTATTTTGCATTACAAAGTTGACACCTTTTGAATGGGCTTCTTTCCATAGTAGATCGAAGATCGAGTCGAATGTGTGACTCCTTGATGTCCTCTCGAAGCAAAGTTATCGGTACCGAACGAAACAATACCGACGCTGTCGAAAGCCTTTTGGCTTTGTAAAAAGTTTTCCTAACTTGAGCTAAGATAGTAACATCCGAACCCAATGGCGGAAAAAAACAATCTGAGGATGGAGAGGATGCCCATGCGCACTGTAGTCCAGGGGAGGAGCCACCTATCTCGTGATACTTCGAAGACTCTTCTAGGACAACAGTGTGCAATCATCCGGACTCAACACTAGGCGGCGATCTATGTACAGATATGAATTCAGCAGCCCACATGCCTCGAACGTACTGCTCAGGAATAACTGGAACAAGAACTAGGCACCGATCGAAACAATACCGACGACCCCCAAGGCCTTTTGGCCTTTAGAAAAGTTTCCGAACTTGAGTAAAGAAAAGGACATCCGAACCCAATGGCGGATAAAAAACAATCTGAGGATGGAGAGGATGCCCATGCGCACTGTAGTCCAGGGGAGGAGCCACCTATCTCGTGATACTTTGAAGACTCTTCCAGGACAACAAAGTGCAATCATACGGACCGAACACTAGGTGGGGATCTATGCACAGATATGAATTAAGCAGCCCACATGCCTCGAACATGGGCTTATCGTTTTGCAGGCAAGTAAACTGTCTTGAGGGTTGAATTTCTGGGCACTATGTGGTGCCCGAAATCTTACTTCACCAGAGGGAGCCTTGTGGAAGTGATTGACTCTAAACGTTAAGATACCTTTTCAAAGATCATTATGGAATCGACCACTAGATTTGCAGCCCATTCAAAGTATGTGTATCCATAGCCCAGAGCCTCAAATTAGGGAGAAGACATTTTTCAGGGCACAATCACCAAAAGAAAAGAGGACAACAAGATACACGAAAAAGGATTACATTATCAAGTGTGGAAAAAGGACAATAGAGAAAGGGATAGAAAGTTGGAAGGACATGCTGGAAAGTAAGAGAATGCTGGAAGGAGGAAGATGGATAGATAAGTTAAGAGATGTAAGAGGTGAAGGATGATACTTATTAATGAATGAGGAAGGGAGTTTCATGGCTAACTCCTCTGATTCTTACAGTGCCATGGGTAACAATGGAAGAGGCTGAAGTAATGCAGATTTTAGAAATTCCAAAATAACGATACAGTTTGACTTGTACGATACCTGGAGGACCAAATGGATGTTCTAATAGTGGTGGGATAGCTGGGGTGGCTTGTGAAAGTGGATCAGCACCACTCCTTGCTCTGGCGACCTTCTCAGCATGTGCCTTGAAATACAAAAGAAGTCAGTTAAATTGTTTTTCTGTAGACTGCAGTAGTTTATCCATCTACTAAATAAAATGAAACCTAAACTGCAACCACAACACTATTTCTTTTTAACTTGCAATCAGAGGAGGACTAAGGGTCCTTGAATCAGTCAGTTGTTACTGGGTAGTTTACAAGTGGCACCCCAATAAAAGCAACAATTAATGTTTTTAGAAAAAGATATCAAGTTATTCCAATTTGACAATGGACTGTAGGAACTCTATTTGTGCAGTCATGAACCACGCCACCAGAAATTGGAGCGGTCAGGAAACTGGAGAGTCGTGTACACCAGTGTAAAAGACAACAAAACCAGAAGTGGTACATCTGTAGAGCTGCCATTATCCCTCCAAACTGTGCTCAAGTCCAGGAAAGCCTGGAGAGTCTCTTTGATGTTTTGACATGTGTAGGGCAAATAGGATCAGTATGATCTGCATAAGAACAGTTCAGCCAAAAGCCTCAAGGTCACAGCTAAAAACAAGACCACCACCTGGGTCACGGATTTGATCCATCACATTAATGCATGGTTTTTGTTGAGTTTGCTCAAACTGTGCCTCTAAAGTGCATACATCTTGTGTAGGGTATAGTTCTTCCCAATTTCGAAAACATCTGAACCATATTTATAACCATTGAGGTTACAGACTGAAAAAGCAGTAGAGCTTAACACTGAACTCAAATGTTCCTACAGAGTACTGGGGTCAACGGGTGACAACAGTGGGTGTGCCTGGGATGTGAAAAAATTAAAGTACATCCAAATATCTTGAGGTTTTACATAACATCTGTTCAATTCAATTACCTTTATTCGACCTTAGATGATAAGACCATAAAAGTACAGAAATTCATAAAAAGCATATTTTGTGATCTGATACATTCCAACACATTCCAATAGCTAGCCAAAGATATAAGTCTTTCTAAAAACAGTCAATATTTTTTCTAGATAATACAGCCCTAAGAAACCTTGCTAAAACCACATATTAGGAAGCAATTGCAGATATAAAAATGCCGGTCTACATTGCTTGAAATTTAAAGATTTCAATATAGGGCAATAAAGGCTCTCCTCAGATCAGTGTATAATTTTCAGAAAAGCAAAGTGTGAATCGTTGATTGTTTCGACATGCTGTCACAAGAACATAACATTAAATCCTTTGACCAATTATTCACATTTGGAAAGGTTGTCAACTGGTAAAATATGTTGTCTAAAATGTGTTAAGACAAATCTATTGTGTGCATTTAAAACGTTAAAAAGATATGGTGGCATTGAGCAAATGGTTAAAATCATTTGGTTATGATAGACTGAAGATTTAATTAATTCCACTGATAGTCTCAGATCTTCGAAGTGTTTTAGGCACTCTGTGGGAGTTAGTAGAATGCCCTCCTTCAATGCGTAAATATTGCGCATTTTGGTGGAGCTTTTGCCTACCTTCATAACGAAAGTTTTACTTGTATTGAATCTCAGCTCCAAATTTTCCATAAAATGCACTAAGTTATCAAGAAGTTGCTGTGGGGCAAGTGGAGTACGCCCCGTAAGTACAGCGGTGTCCACATAAAGCAGGACGGGTATTGGGTGCTTTTTAATCTGTGGCAGATCCAAGTTGGCAAGGGTATCACCTAGGTTATTGATATACAAAATGAACAGGAAGTGTGGTAGTACGCAACCGTGGCGAACTCCTTTTTCAATATTAAAAGCACTGGTACATTAGCCCTTTATACCAAAACTAACCCTGACAACACATGTGACCTTCTTCTAGTCTTCACAAATTCCTAACAGTTGACTAATCTCACCGAGTGAAAAACACAAATTTCCCCTTTTCATCATTCTAAAACAAAAACATCAATCAACATTTAGTAGCCTTGAGTGTGTGTAAACAGCACACTGATTCAGTAATTCTTTCAAAAGATCCCTGCCACACTATCTCACAGGAGTTGATGCCCGGACTTAGACTTGCAAACACCTGCCGATCTGGAGCCAATAAAAGCTGTAGCACAGTGACCAATTATAAAATGGTCATTTCGTCTGGAACTCAAGATCCAAAATTGATATGAGGTTGCTATTTTTTTGGTAGGTGGCTAAAGGTACAGCAAATAGGTTCACAGTCCTCATTTGTTTACCTGTTCTATTGATCCTTTCAGCAAGATGTGTAGAGGAGGAGAGGAAAAAGAAGGAGGAGCGACAGTGATGGCTGCATAGGTATACAATATGTGGCTCTATAACAGCCATCATGGAAATGTACATTCCCTTGGTATCAATACTGTAGATGGATATATCATCTACCCATACATTCCTCACCTAACGTGTATGTACTCCATCCAGGTTTGTGCCTGGAAACACCTACAACCCCCCCCCCCCCCCCCAAATCATGGCACTCTTTTAGGAAGAAGGTGGAGCAGTGAGGAATTTGCAGGAAGATTATGTATCAATCAAGAACATGGTCACTGAAGTAAAGCAACTTTTACGTCAGACTGATTCATCTTCCAGTAGATTCCTCACCATACGAGTACCAAAGCAGTATCTCGGAGGGATGTGGTATTCAGTAGTGTTAGTTAACCAAGTTAATCATCAAATAAGTAATAGGTAGTTGAAGGAAGACATAGCGTGCCTTAAACCCAGCCTATGCATCCATGCTTTTGCCTTGGTATGATGCAGGAGGAGGAAATAAAAATGGATGGGTAATTGTAGGAAGCTGGCTCTTTATATACTATAGCAAAGTAAGGTATAGTGTGCACACTCCAGTAGAAACCCAAAGGTAGGCCGAGGTAAAAGTAGATAATACCGTACTCTGTATTAGTGGTAGTGTGGGTGAACAGTAAGGCTTTATCAGAGGGTAGTGTGAAGCATTTATTGTCCACACTCAAAGGCAAAAAATTATGTCACACACCGACTGAACTCAGACAAATTTGTTTCTATAAAAATATTATTTATTTATATTTTATTTTATTTTCTAGAACCAAGCCAGGCCTGGTACAGGTAAATATAATAAGACTTTACAAGAATAATGCAGTTGAAATGCAATTGGTTTGTTTACAGGTAGGTCAGTGAAAAAATACTTTAGCTACTCTTGTGATTACTTTGTACGTTACTTTTCAAGTTACTTTTTCTACTCAGTGTGATATGCCTACATATCACACTGGGACACTTCCTAGAGAAAAGATAATTAATTCAGTTTTTGTACATATGCAGTTTAGCTTTTCATATAAACCAGCTCCACACAACAACTTTTACAAGAATGCAGTCCTATGGGTGAAATCAATGTTATCATTTGTAAGGGCACAGGGTAAAGGGGGATCCAAGACAGCACACAAAGAACACCCACAGCGGAACAGGGGCGGCTGGGTGCAGGGTGCTATTTTGGAGTTGAGTGCCCGGTTTTCAATGTGAGTTGGCGCTTCGGAAATTTTGCACCACTAAAGAGTCTAATGGAGGGTGTCCTTTAATATAGGTTGGATCAGCGGGTGCAGGCCTATATTTCTTTTCTATTCTTGTAATTTAGTACCATAGTGCGTACAGGATCTTTCAAAATTTCTGGAGCATGATTAATGACTCCTTTGATCATGTAATGGTGAACTTGTGGATTGAAGCCCATGTTGCAGCCAGGCATTTGTCTTGAATGGGTGTGTTAGCCAGGAAGGGTATTGTTGCTCCCTTTTGCCTGGTAGAGTGGGCCTGTGCCCCCTGTTAGTTCTTGACCCGCCTGTTTGTGGCAGAATTGTTAAGTTTGTGCAATCCATTATGTGATGGTGGCCTTAGTTACTGGTCTACCTAGGAAACTGCTTGCGAAGGACATTAAGAACTGCTTTGTTTTCCTGTGCTCTTTAGTTCTTTCCATTTAATGCATTACTGCCCTTCTAGAGTCCAGTGTGTGCAGTGCCCTCTCTGCGCTTCTGGATGGTTTCTGAAAGAAGCTTGGTTTCTGTATTGTTTGGTTCATGTGAAACTTTCACACCACCTTTGGCATAATGCGTGGATCTGTTCTCATCAACACCCTGTCATTGTGTATTTGGATTGAAGGTTCTTGTAGCGTTAGTGCTTGCAGTTCGCTTACTCTGCGTAGCGAGGTGATTGCCACTAGAAAGGCTGTCTTCATCCCGAGCATTTGTAGTTAGGCCTTATGGATGGGTTCAAAAGGCGCCTTCATAAGCTCTGTTAGAACTAAATTAAGGTTCCATGCCGGTGGTGGCATCCTCTTTGGTGGTGCGATCCTTTTAGCCCTTTCCAGGAATCTTTTTACTACTTGTGATGCAAATAAGCTCTTTCCGGTCTCTCCTCTTGTGTAGGCTACTATCGCTGCTAGATGTACTCTCAGCGAAGTAGAACTTAGGTTTGATTTTAGCAGGTGTGTTCAATATTTTAGCACAGTTGATTCCTTTGTCATCTTTTAGTGTACTTTTACCTTGATGTACCATTGTGTGAATCTTTTCCATTTTGCAACATAGCACCTCCGTGTGGTAGGTCTCCTTGCCTCTCGTAGCACCTGCAGTGTGCTTTCTGGCAGTTTCAGGTGTGCAAACTAGGTCTTCAGGAGCCATGCAGCTAGGCAGAAGTTCTCTGGCTCGAGTACCTCTCCGTTTTGGATGGAGAGTAAGTCCTTCCTTTTCCCGAACTTGTGAGGTGGTCCCAGCGCCATTTCCACTATTTGTGAGAACCATGACTGCCTGTCACACTGTGGTGCCACCAGAATCAGCGTCATGTTGCTGGTTGTGCACCCTGTGCATCAGTGGTATCGGGGGAAAAACGTAGGCAAATTTTTTCGACCAGCTTATCCATAGGGCATTCCCCTGGGATTGTTCCCCTGGTTTCGACGTATTAGCATTTTGCATTCTGGTATGTTGCAAATAGGCCTATTGTTGGTGTCCCCCACTTCTTGAATAGCCTTTGTGTTTCTTGTGCATTGAGCTCCCACTCGTGGGATGCCGATGTCTGTCTGCTGAGCCAGTCAGTCTCCACGTGGTCCTTTCCCGTGAGGTGTATAGCTAGGAGGTCTATCTTGAGTGGGATGGCCCGTCTCCATATGTCATATGCTAGTTTGGATAGTGCGACTGATTGCGTTCCTCCCTGTTTTTTGATGTTGAACATCGTTGTGGTGTTGTTGGTTTGTATCAACACTTTACCCGTACAGTTGTTTCTGGAAGGCTTTTAGTGCGAGGAACACAGTCTTCAGTTCCTGGTACTTGATGTGCTTTTTCGCATCTGTTGGGGTCCACAGGCCCCGCACCATGAGTTGGTTCATGTGTGTTCACAATCCCTTCTGGGATGCGCCTGTGGTGATGGTCACTGTTGGGTTTCGTGGTGTCAGAGGCTTCCCCTTTGTTATGTTCTCCTTGTTCCACCACACTATCTCCTCCTGCCCTGGGTGCGTTAAAGCCATTAGATCTTCCCAACTCCCTGTAGCTTGAGACCATTGCTGTTGCAGCCATTCCTGTAATGGTCTCATGTGGAGCCGTATATTGGGGACTAGGTGCATGCAGGATTCCATCATCCCCATGATCTTGTTCGCGGTCCTCACAGTCCGAGCTCACCCCTTCTGGTACTGACGTGTCTCCTTCAGCAGGGCAAGTGTTCTCTTGCCGCTGGGGAACACTTTGCTCTGCATGGTGTTGATCTGTGCACCTAGGAAGATCTTCACTTGTTCTGGTTCCATTGAGGATTTCCCCCCAGAGTATTGAGAATCCCAGTTCGGTTAGCGTCTCTGTGACCCGCTGGGCATGTTCTTTGCATGGCTTGTAGGAACTTGCTTTTATTAGCCAGTCCTCGAGGTAGGGGTATACATGAATCCCTTCCTTCCGTAGGTGAGCTGCCACGGCTGCGAGGCACTTGGTGAAGACACTTGGTGCGGATTTTAGTCCGAAGACCAGGGCAGTGAACTGGTAGTGTGCTTTGTCGATGGAAAATCTCAGTAGATGTTTGTAGATGTTTGTGCTGCCTGTTCATGGGAATGTGTAGGTAGGCGTCTTTTAGGTCTATGGTGGACATAAAGTCTCCGTCCCTTATCTGAGGGAGGACTTTTTGAAGAGATGTCATTTTGAATTTGTGTTTTTATGTATTGGTTTAGGAACCGTAGGTCCAGGATGGGTCTTAATGTTTCGTCCACCTTTGGTATAAGGAAGTAGTTGTTTCTTTCTTTGAATGGTACTGTTTCTATGGCCTCTTTGTGGAGGAGTTCTTGTGCTTCCTTTATGAGTAGCGTTAGTTCTTTTGATGTGCGCGCTTTCCTTTTTGGTTTCCGGTTTGGTGGTTTCTTTTCCAGTTCTATGCAGTATCCGAACTTTATGATGTTCAGTATCCATTTGTCTTATTTTCTTCCATTCCTGGAAGAAGTGTTTTAGTCTGCCTCCTACTGGTGTTACATGTTCGTTGATTTTAGTCTGTGTAACCCTTTTGTTGACTTAGTTGTGCTCCTCCCTTAGAGGTGTGGTGTGGGTGGGCACGCTTAGTGGTGTGGAGTCACTTTGAGGTGGGTTGCTGGCCCCCTCTTCTAGTTTGCCCTCGTCCATTCGCCCTCCCGCGAAAGGACTGGCCCAGAGGCTGGTATTGCCAGGCTTGTTTTTGCTGGCACTGCTGTGCTGGATTGTCGCCCTGGTAGCTCTGCTGGAATGTCTGATGTGACGTTCCCAGCTGGTTTCCCCCTCTTCCGCTTGGCCTCCGTGTCTGGGTGCTTCTTCTCATTCCTCTGAATTGCGTTTGGCGAGTTTCTCATCCACTGGCGCTCCGAACAGGGTTTCTCCATTGAAGGGGGTATTCAGAATGTTATTCTGTACTTCCGGCTTCAAGCCGGAGATCCTCAGACAGGCATGCCTTCTTTCTATGACTCCGATCATCATGAGCCTTCTGGATGTGTCTGCCACATCCAGGGCTGATTTCAGGCAGGAGTTTGCTATATTCTTGCCTTCCTCCACCAGGTGGTTTGCTCTCTGTTGGTATTGCTCAGGGAGGTGTTTGAGCAGCTGCCTGACCTCGTCCCAATGCTGGTACGTAGGTCTGTTGACTAGAGCATTAGAGTTGGCAATGCGCCAGTGCACTGCTGCATTCCTCTCAATTTTTCTTCCAGTGAGGTCTATCATCTTACTTTCTTTGTCTGGTGGTGGACCTGAGTTTATGGGAAATGTTTGCCCTTTTCCTGGCTGTTGCTGCAATGATTGAGTGAGCCGTGACGGATCCCTGGATGTAGGGAGGATCTTTAGAGGAGTGTTTGTATTTCTTCTCTGTCCTAGGTGTGACAGAACTGCAGCTTGCTGGTTCCTTGAATGCCTCCCTCTGGTGGTCCGGTACACTTGGTAGCATGGGGAGGAATTGACTCCTGGTTTGAGTGTGGAGCAGGGTCTCTAAGAGGAAGCAGGCTTTTGGTTTTTCTTTCTCCAGTTTCACTCCATAAGCTGTTGCCACGTTCCTGATAACCATGTTGTAGATACCAATGTCATCTGGCGGCGAAGGCCTCGAAGGATACGTCTCCAGGGTCTCTTCTGGGCTTTCGGCGTCGAGGTCCTGCCAATCTAGGTCCTGCACCACAGAGGATGCTGAGCCCAAACTTGTGGGCTTGTCTTCCTCGCCATACTATAGGCCCTCTTCATCTTGGTGTTCTTGGGGCTCGGGAGTTTGGCGGCTCTTCGGCGTCTAACTCCTCTTAGTCTTCGACCATAGTCGTCGCCGGCTTAGACGGGATGGTGAACCTTTTCATCCGCTCGAATTATTTTTTCCTTTGCAGGATGTTCTCCATTTTGGCCTCAAGCCTTCTCTTTTCCTGTTCCGCGTCGAGTGATCCGGACGATCTCTTCGACGTAGAAGTAGCCTTCGGGTCCTTTTCTTTCGGAGTCTAGCGCGCCTTTTTGGGGACTTGATTCGACGACCTAGACTTTTGTGTTTTGGCCGTCTGGGAGTCCTTTTCGAAGGATCCGCTGGGCTGTTTGTCCTTGGATGCGGCCGTCAAAATTTTCGGTGCCAGTGCTCCTTTCGTGGACTTAACTCTGTTTTTCGAGATTCTGACTCAGGCTTTCGAGTGTCTGATGGGGGTTTAGGGGTCGACGTCTCTCCTACCTCGATTTTTTTTATCGTTCTCTACGACCGTGTAGTCATCTGCTTCTTTGGCGATGTTGTCCTCCTAACTGGAGAGGCACAAGTCCTGAAGCGACGGAGGTTGACCTTGGCCTTGCATGTTGTTGTTGGCTCTCCTCCGTCTCCCTCCAATCCTGATAGTCTTCGGGGTGAAGACTGAGCAGGCGTTTCAATCCTTTCTCTCGTGATTGACCGGCAGGCAGAGGTTGCAAACTGGGTGCTGGTCCTACTGCACGTACTTGTGGTGGTAATTGCGGAAGAATTTTAATGGAGTTTTGTCCATCCCTGTGCTCAGGGAGCCCCCTGCGTGCGCATTCTCCGTTGGACATCAGTCTTTGATGTTCTCCTTCATCGTCCCGGCGATCTGGTTTCTGGATGTATTCTCCAATCTTTTTTGGTAGATCAGTCTTTTCCTTCTTTTCTCCAAAAACTCTGGTACCTCTCAGTGACGATCCAGAGAACGGCGGAAAAAAGAATCTGAAGATGGCACCCAAAGGTGGGAGCTTCCGAAGTAACGGGCCGACATCGCACACAGGAAGGACACCAAAAGGTGGGACGTAGACGCCCACCTGGGCTACAAAAAAAAAAAAAAAAAAAAAACAAAGAACGAAAATAAAAAAAAAAGACTACGA
Organism: Lissotriton vulgaris; assembly: GCF_964263255.1. Classification (NCBI taxonomy): domain Eukaryota; kingdom Metazoa; phylum Chordata; class Amphibia; order Caudata; family Salamandridae; genus Lissotriton; species Lissotriton vulgaris. Next base: position 1,210,756,063 of record NC_141691.1, read on the forward strand.
TTCCAGACCCAACCACTAGACCGCGGAATAATGCACAGCATCGTGAATCCAGAAAGATTCACGCTGCAAATAAATAAATAAACGATATATACATACACACACTCCACTGAAAAAAGGGAAAGAGGCAGCTGAACGCGGAGAGCATACAGATCAGCATACCAGACCCTTCTTGCCCAGTATGGAGCGATCAAAATCAGCTGTTCCCGGTCCTCCAGCAGTTTAAGCAACACAGAGCTTAATTAGGAGACAGATCAGAAGGCTGGATCGGCAGCAGTTCGGTGGTTCTCAATACTGCTAAAAGTAAGCCGAGGCTTAGGGTATAGCACTGCTAAACATGGCTCCACATAGGACAACCTGTCCATCAGTAATGTGATTACTGTTACTTGGAAAGCTGAAACATTGTTTCACGTTGATTTATGTGTTGAACATGAACAAGCAAGATTATGGTCTGACGCGCTACTTCTAATTCCTCTTCTCGAACCAGCATGCCCCAGTCTTCATCTCGCTCATCTTGCCTCAGCTACCTACCTTTGTACAGCACTCTGCTGCTTGGGAACAAAGCCCAAGCATTGTAAATCATAAAAATACATAAAGTGAACATGTTACTTTAATAGATTTTTGCAGTCATACTTAAAACCTCATATTTACTTACAGTTTCTTCTTTCACTTTCAAACAGTAAGCCTTTAAAATCTCACTGAGTTCCTGTGTAATGGTCATTAGGAGTACTGCTTCAGCATCAGACTCAATTTCATAAGTTTCCTATAAAACAAACCAAAAGAATTTAAACACTTAATCGTACAAATTCAAAATAACCACTTATTAAGCATTTCTCTAGCATCAACAGACACAAAAGGCAACCAGTACTGCTTAATCTTAAAAAGAAGCCCAAATAAACACAAACAATCCTTCCACTCCTCACTCCTTAGTGCTATCCTCCATTTCTTTTTACATTTGCAGCTATTGATATTTGTACAAAAGAAATCCTAGCAAATGTATTAAGTTTTATCCCAACAAAGGATACTTTTGACACTTGCGAAAGGCCATGTCATAGCGACGGGTTATCCAAAACTGTGTCAACCTACTACTATCTACTCTATGTATTAAACCTTCCCACTGCAGGGCTACCATAACATGATATCTATTGGCGTCGAGAAGACCTAACGGCCCGATTTGACGACCGGAGTGCAAACTAATGTTAAAGAAGGCTATTGGTACAGATGGCGATAAATACAGACGAAACCCAAGGCCTTTTGAAAAGTTTTCTTGATTCCGAACTTGGAGTGCTGGAAAGTACATCCGAACCCAATGGCGGAAAAAAACAAACAATCTGAGCCTGGAGAGGATGCCCATGCGCACTGTAGTCCAAGGGAAGAGCCACGTATCTTGTGATACTTCGAAGACTCTTCCAGGACAACAATGTGCAATCATCCGGACCCAACACTAGGCGGCGATCTATGCACAGATATGAATTCAGCAGCCCACATGCCTCGAACACAATGCTCGTCCTGAGCAGAGGTGTCACACCTACTCCCCCAGAATGGGCTAGTGATCGAAGTGGAGCTTCAAAGGCCTGCTGCCTTTGTAATGTGGCCCACAGCCGCTGCTGCTGGGCAACCCCCGGTTTACACCCTCACTTTGGGTGGGAAACCCTAGAAGAATAAAAGCTGTGCCCACCTCTACCAACTCCACTCCTAAAGTGGGGGAGGCGAGGTACAGCACATCTTTCAGTCCCTGCCATCTTGAAGATGGGAAGCCTCCTTTAATCAGGGCTAGAACTATGCCCCCTCCCACAGGACGGTGGCATAATTTAGGGTGTAGTCACCCCTGGTAAGGTGCTCATTGGCTTTACCTACTACTACCCTGAAAACGGCCCAAAATGCAGGGTTTAGGTGGTTCGTCCAGACCGGAAAACTAGATCTGTGATGACCTAAGAAGAAAGAAGACGTTCCTGAAGCCGACCCTGCAGAGAAGCCAGAAGAGGACTGCCTTGACCCGAGCCTTACCGGCCTGTCTCCAGCCTCGAAGAGCCTGCGACCAAAAGGAGACTTGTCTTTTAGCCAGTGACGTCTAAAAACCCTGGGAGGACTGCTGCCTTTGAAAAAGGCTCCAACCTCCTGTGGACAGCGGACCCATCCAGAAGAAATCTACTCCAAGGGCTCCAGGTCCAGCTGAAACTGCAACTACTGACCAATCTGCACCAGGCACGAGTAGTTCACATGCCCAGTGAAGTCTTCGCAGCGATCCGGACCTAGAGTTCAGCGTTGGCTCATCGCCACAATGGCACCTGCAGTGCGACTCCAGAGGCTCCCCCTGATCGCGACTCTCTGGTATGAATACTGACATTGAAAGTCACCCCTGCAATCGATGATCCTGGGCCTTGGTGAGCTGAACTGAACTGATGGTGCACCCATGACCCCCTACATCTCTACTTACATGTGCTGTAGTTAATCTCCCTTCAACAACCTCCGGTGCAACGCCTGCAGCCTGTTGGTCGACAACATAATCCTCATTGAAGAGTATTGGTCGCCGGCCACTAAAATTGCACTCTGCCGCTGGTGGTATATGTTAGGTGCTGCTTTACGGCTTCCCCAGTGCTTAACCTAACCCCCAAAGCTTAGTCCCTGCACCAGTTTCCTTACCTACAAGCAGTGTGGCTTTGAGCACCCCCAGTCTCCATCACAATGCATTGGGCCAAATTCAGGTTCTAACCTCTGCACCCTGCCGCCCCTGTCCCGCTGGTGGTGCAGTTTTGGTACTCACCTGACCCTTGCTGCAGGGGTGTGGAATTCAATAAAATATCTACTAGTCCATGGGGCAGGTTGCTTTATAAATCTACTTGTCTTGTAGCAAAATCCACTTGTCCCTTTAGATGCCATGTATTGCGGCAACAAATTATGGCAGCAATCTCATTCTATAAGAGCTCTGATATAGCCTTCAATTATGCCAGGGCTAATACTATAGTAGTGCTTGAATGCTTGCAATCCCTTTATATTGCCATGTTTCCGCAGATCTACATACTTGGGCTAAAGGTAGTGGTAGGCAATAGTTCCAGGTTTAGAATGCCCTTTTGAGTCAGTGCAAACCTACTAACTTGTATGTTTAAAGGGTTTTTAACAACTCTCTAATCTTTCCCATACTGAGAAATGTTGGAAATGTAATCCTGACAATGGCAGACGTAAACCTTTTTCCAGAGTTGGGAAAAAAAGTGGTTGACGGTAAAGCGAACTTGCAAACACTCATGCTTATTTGCTTATGCTAAAATGCAGTTCACAAATATTTTCTAGGAGTACTTTTTGTCATACTAATGTAAATTCTTGGCAATTCACTAAAGCCGTATAGCTGCACTTAATGCAAGGACTTATACCATGGGTGCACTTTTTAGACTTTAATAATTAGGCCCCTAATTTGGTCTGGAGCGGACCATGACCTTTTGCGCTTATTATAATTCTGTCTCTCTCTCTGTATCAGCTGGTTTCGCTGTGAGCGACATCATTCATCTTTCACAAGGAGCATATAGGCACAGAAAGAAGTTTTGTTCAGTGCCAGTAACTACTGTGGCAGTGTGTGCTTTTTGAGACCAGAAACAATTTTTGCTTTTGCCAATCTTTGTTATAATGGTGAGGGCCCGGCAGCTCCCTGTGAGAAAGTGCCACCTTTCTTGCATCGGTATGCCCCCACTTTTTTTCTGAACTGTTGATGTGCTTTGACTGAGTGTGCCCTAGGTTCCTGCCAACCAGGTACCCAGGGCCTGTGTTCCTACCCTAAAACTGTGTTGAAACTAAAACCCAATTGGCATCTCTGGCCACCTGTCAGCCCCTAGTGAATTGCACCCTAGGTACCCAGGGCATGGTGACCAGAGAAGTCCTCTGAGGGCTAAAGCACTTATTGTGCCACCCTCAGGGGCCTTGTACCCGGACAGCCACACACTGCCTTTGCAGGCTGAGTGTCTAGGTGCAGGACTAAACAGAGTCGACCTGGTTTACATCCCTGTGTGCCATGCCCACAGAGCCCACTGCCCTGGCATACTTGTCACCCCGCTAGCTGGGCGCCCTATGCCAGAGGTGTGGGCACAGGTGCATGAGCCCTGTGCCCCTACAGTACCCAGGGCCATTCCTGGGCACTGTAAGTGCAGTGATGCCATTAAGATTATATGGGGCTGGGAGGTTGTCATTACGAAATCCACAGCACCATAATGGCTACACTGAAGACTGACAAGTTTGGTATCAAACTTCTCAGCACATTAAACCCACACTGATGCCAGTGTGGGCTGTAATGTAAAATGCACCAGAGGGCATCTTACAGATACCCTCTGAAAACCTAACCTAAAATCCACGTTTGGGCTGAGTGGCTGCAGAGGCTGCCACACAGCAGACATGTTGCTGGACCCATGGGTGGAGAGCCCCCTGCTCTCCTGTGCCTGCAACAATGCACATTCTGGGCGAGGTGCTAGGTTCCCTCCCCCAGGATGGGCAGGGGGAAGCTTCACAGGGATGCCGCCTCTGTGAGCTTCTCCAGACCATTTGCTGTACCCAGCAACTGGCCCCCACCAGTCCTGACCCCCACTCTGGCGGGAAGACTGGCGAGAAAAAACACGTCAGGAAGGGGGGTGTGCCAGCCTGTGCCAACCCCACCCCATAGGTGGGGCAGACGAGGTGAAGCACTACCCCGGGCCCCGGCCATCTTGAAGATGGGGGGCCCTACCCAATCACAGCTAGGCTCCTGCCCCCCTCCCATAGGAGAGGAGCAGGCTAGGGGGTGTACTCACCCCAGGACAGGGAACTATTGGTCCCAGTCCTTGCCCTACCTGTAACCCCCCTAAAGTATTTAGGGGATCCCTGTACCTTCTTTCCTCAGAAAAGAAGATAAAGACCCGCCGTGCAGCTGCTAACAGGACGACAACAACTGGCTTGGACCTAGCCCTACTGGCCTGTCGATCCTGGAACCTGCTCCTGCCTAATCCCGGCAACTCAGGCGGACAGCAACCTTGGGACACCCAGCGGACCTGCCTGCCCTGACCCTCTTAAAGCCTGGGACTCCCATTAGCAGAGGCTCTGCTGCAACAACACCCGTAGCGCCAGCCAGGAAGCTCCGGACCAACCCACTCTGCCCCCGCTAAGCCCGGCGCGTGCCCGAATGATCTAGGACCACAAGGATGTCCCCCCTGCAACTGGGACATGAAGTCCAGTGACCAAAGACCCTCCTACATGACCCAGACGACGCCTGCAGCCTCAGGACCCCTCCGACCGCGACCAGCAGGGGGTAAGATTTCCCGACCTCAAAAGACACCCCTGCACCCGGTACCTATCCTACAAGATCCCAACTTACCCCTCGAAGTGTTGGTTGCTCCAGAAGATCCTTAGTCCCCGAACCTGCAGCCTTTGTTCCCTTTTAAAGTTCCTCATTGAATAACATAGCGCCAGACGGCTCAAAAGCACCCTGCACCCAGGCTCCCGAGTGCCCCTGGCAGTGCAACCTGCCATTGGATAACGTTGACTGGTTTGACTCGAAAAATCTTTTAAGTCTGAAGTTTTGGAAACTACAAATATTCATATAAAATCACCCAAATTCCGAAGTACTCACCTGTGATCAGGAGAGAAGCTAGTACTGTACCTTGTAGCCCAGTACTGAACCGCAAAAGTAATCCTTACCGGGTTTACTAGTAATCTGTATTTTCTCCATAGGAACCCATTGTCTGCTTTTCTATGAATTTTCTTCAAAGTGTCTACTTTTGAAAACTTGAAATGTTCTTTAAAAATCATACAAAATACTGAAACGCAATTACCTGCCTGTTTTGAGTTAAGACCCCAGTGCTGGCCCTAGGAGCCCAGTACTGGATTACAAAAGTAACGCGATCGTACTTTTAACTGCAACCTGAATTTTTTCCCATTGGATAACATTACCAGATTTTCATTGAAAAGTTTCAAAGTGTTAACTTTTAAAACAGCTTTACATTCATGAAAATTCACTACAGTAACTAAAGCGTTTTTGCTTATCTGGTTTCAGCTTAGACCCCAGGGCTGAATCTAGGATCTAGTCCTGGAACTACTAAAGTAATATGTATTATAATCAACTATACTTATATGATGACAATCCATTGAGCTCAATGCTAAAGTGTGTTTAGAATTGTGTTGCCTACTGCAACCCCTGTATCTATTGTGTTCACAAACTTCATTGCTTCCTTGCAAAGTAATTACATGAGAGTACTCATATTGAGAAAAGTAGATTTTGATACCGGTTGGTTCCAAAAATAAAACAAATATATCTTTTGATATAAAAACAGTTTGCCTGGAGGTCAGTCCTTGAGTGTGTGAAATCCTTTGCTGACAGTGTGTACAACAAATGCTTAACACTGCCCTTAGATACTGTCTTACTACTCGACCAAGCTACCACTTTTGAGAGTAAGGTCAGTCCTGACTTTAACCTCTGTTGTACCTCTGGGGTTTGTGGACTCTATACACACTGTACCTCATTCTGGTCCAGTATATATAGAGCCACTTTCTCACACTCACACTAATATGGTTTTACAAAAACCATAACAAAACAATTCACACTGAGAAACCTAAAAAGCGGACCATCAATTTCAGACCTAATGGCTTTGCCAATGCTTGGTTATTTTTGTTTCCCATAATCTTATTGAATCTGGTACACTGATTTTCCATTATGAACATGTTTGGGAAATAATAGCATGCGTCAACACATGTTACTAAATGATGCTGGAAAGAATTGGTACCTGAAATTTTACAGTAGTTTAGCAAAACACTTTCCTGATTTAATTTTTTTATGAACATTATTTTGCAAGCAAAGAAAAAGAAAGAGAAAGTGTGATTCTGAACCAGATTGACAACTTGTACATTCCACAGCCTAAATACTGCAAGTAGTAAGGGTCATGGCCGACCTGGCCAGCCGGGCAAGTGGGCAATCCCTGTGGAGGCTGCAGTCCCAGGAGACCAGGTTTGACACTTCGAGGCTGGTTTTGGCACCCCAGAGTAGTGGTGGTCACGTTACATGATCCCAGCAGCCACTTGACAAGAGGTGCTCTAGTTCTAGCATATCTCACAAGGGGGCTGAAATTATAATTTTGCCTGGGCTGTTTAAAGTTCCCAGTCCGGCCCGTGTACACTGGCATTTGTATCTTTTAAAGCAGTAATGTTCTCTTATGGAAAAGAAACATACTGCATTCAAGCACTTAGCAGCGACTTACAGGACTGCTCTTCAGGAATTAAGGCAAGTACGGGGCAAGGTCTTAAGCAGCACCAACAGATCACCTGGGCTATGGGCGACGATTCTTTCGGCTCCGGGCCTGGTTTCTGCTGGTCTTTAGCCTTAGGAGTAGTTGTATAGTCCTTTGGCGTAGTCTTCGGATCCTCTCCCTCACCAACAACCCCGCCACCGCCAGAGCCAACCTACACGAAGGGATGAAAGACGTAGCCGAGTGGATGATGACCAGCCGCCTGAAACTGAACTCAGACAAGACGGAAGTTCTCATCTTGGGCTCCTCACCCTCCACCTGGGACGACTCCTGGTGGCCCCCCGCCCTGGCAGTGCACCCAAACCAACAGACCACGCACACAACCTGGGCTTCATCCTGGACTCCTCCCTCTCCATGACCAGACAAGTCAACGCCGTCTCCTCGTCCTGCTTCAACATCCTGCGCATGCTACGCAAGATCTTCCGGTGGATCCCCACCGAGACCAGGAAGACTGTCACCCAGGCCCTCGTCACCAGCCGACTGGACTACGGCAACACCCTCTATGCCGGAACCACCGCCAAGCTCCAGAAGAGACTCCAGCGAATCCAGAACACCTCAGCAAGACCCATCCTCGAAATCCCCCGACGCAGCCAGATCTCCGGACACCTGAGACCTGCACTGGCTCCCGGTCAACAAGAGAATCACCTTCCGTCTCCTCACCCACGCACACAAAGCCCTACACAACCAAGGCCCAAGATACCTCAACAGCCGCCTCAACTTCTACACTCCCACTCGCCAGCTTTGATCGACCAGCCACGCCCTCGCCGCCATCCCCCGCATCCGAATTGCCACCACGGGAGGAAGGTCCTTCTCCTACCTGGCTGCCAAGACCTGGAACTCCCTCCCTCCCGACCCACCTCCGCCTGACCCAAGACCACCTCGCCTCCAGGAAGCAGCTCAAGACCTGGCTGTTCGAGCAGTAGCGGACCCCCCGCCCTCCCCCAGCGCCTTGAGACCCTCCGGGTGAGTAGCGCGCTATATAAATGTTATTGATTGATTGATTTGGCACCAAAGGTATTGTTTTCGGTGCCAAGGCCTGGTTCGAGGGCTTGGAGGCATCGGTAGCAGGCTTTGTAGGTTTCGGCACTGAAGATTTTGGACTGGAAGCTGTTTTGGTCAGCTTGGAAGCGTCAGAAACAGGCTTCATTGGTGCCGGTGCCGTATTGTCTTTAGGAGTCAACTGTTTCTGGGTCTTTTTCGGAACCGGGACTTTTCGGTTTCGGTGCCGAGGGAGCTGGTCATACCGGCACGTGCAGTTTGCTCGGTATGGAGCTACAGGAAGGCTTCAATATTTTCTTCGGAGCCGAGCTCGATGGCGGGGCTTTCGAAGCAATGTCTCGGTTTCGACTGGGCCCCGAAGGCGGAGTTTTGACCTTAGCCTTTGGTTTATGTGTTGGGGCAGTCGTACTCACACGTTGACCTGATGGTATGGAGTCATCTGAGTCGTCTGCTTCAGATACGATCTAGAGATCGGAATCTTCCTGGGGACATGGACCTTCGAAGATATCCACCGGTTCTGGAGCTGATCTCTGCATGTCTCGTCGACGGGCCCTCCGATCTCGAATAGTCTTCTTGGATCGAAAGGAAGCACAAGCTGTGCAGCTCGACTAGTCGTGTTCTGGTGATTAACACAGGTTACACACGATTGATGGTCACTGTGTGGAAATTTTGCTCCACACTTGGGGCATCTTTTGAATGGTGTCCTTTCCATGAGGTGAGGGCCTCACCACGTGGGTAGGCCCGACGGCCCGTGTCGACGACCTGAATCGAAGTGATTATGTCAAGTCTATGTATATTGAAGTTAAAGTTTGTTTTTTGAAAGTTTTGTGCGTCGAAGTCTTTGAAAAGTAGATTTCGAACCAGAGTGGAAATGTAGCATCCAAACCCCATCGCGGAAAAAATCAATCTAAGGATGGAGCCGATGCCCATGCGCACTGTCGTCCAAAGGAGGAGTGACCTATCTCATGACTACAAAGACTTCTTCCAAGACGACAACAACGTGCAATCATATAAGCCCAACACCAAATTGCGATTAGACACCGCTCAAGGGATGGAAGGATTTATCATAGCGCCAAGACGCCCACGGGCATTCGCACGCTCTATAAGTTATCAAATCAAATCTAATGCTACGTGTACAATCTGCAGCTCAAATGCCTCGAACATGAAATTAACGGTTACCAGGTAAGGAATTGGTCTTTGGAGTGGCGCTTCTGGGGTTAGAACAAGGGTTCCCCCAGAGTCAAGGATGCACTCGTTACACCCTCAGAGGCACTAGGGCGGCTGGGTGTGGTGGCCCAAATTTATCCAATGGGGGATAGGGGGTCTCCGGTTGGTGGCTGCTGGCTAGCAGGCCATTCGGCTGTGGGAGCATGGGAAACATAGTAGCACCAAAGGTGCACCCTCAGCAGCACTTAGGGACTGGGTGCGGTTTCGACGTCAGGCACCCTGTTGGTTTCAATGCGGAACCTCTGGTTTGCAAAAGCTCTGCAGGCTTTGGGACGAAAGTCTTCTGGGTGCGACCAAGACTTCGAGAGGTAAGTTAGGGGTAGGTTATGCACCTTCAGTTTGGGCACACAAGACCGCGGGCGTCTGGTGCAGTGGTGCCTTTTGGGGTCAAATCTTCTTACCATCGCCTGGTCACAGTTGGGGAAACCTTCCGGATTTAGGCTGAAGGCTTGAGGCAGGTCAGGGGTCACCGGATCGCGGGTCAGGCTCGCAGGGGTGACCTCCTCGTGGTGTTTGCCCACTCGAGCGCAGGCCGTGGACAGCGGGTGCAGAGTGGGGCGGGAGGCTGGCACCTCGTTCCAGGATGTGCATTGTTTTAGACCACCGAGAGCAACAAGTTCTCGACCCAGGGGCCCAGAAACGTCTGGTTGGTGGCAGCTGGCAAGCAGCCACTCATCCAGGACGGCTGATGACGGAGTGGTCCGTCACCAGCTGGGGAGGGGTTAAAGAATTGCATTGACTGTTTTCCTCTGAAAAAGTTCTCCAAGTGTGGAGTTGTGTGTTCTATGGAAACCTAAGCAACTGTATTTTAATCAAAAACTGTTTTGGTTACCTTTGGCTAGGGAAATGCCCCAGTGCGACATCTAGGCATATCACACTGAGTAAAAAAAGGAATCTGAAAAGTTCTCTAAAAAGCTATCAAAAGTAATCCAAAAGTAATTTAAACTGTATTTAAATAATGTGAAAAGCTGTAATAAAAGTCATTCTCACCCAACTTGCTTGTTGATCAATCGGTCTAGAAAAGTACAATTCTATTTACCTGTACAACGTCTTGCCTGGTTCTAAGAATAAAATACATTTCTTGCCTGGGTGTGTACGATAAATGCTTAACACTACCCTCTGATCCCACACTACCAAAAAGAGAGAGTAAAGTATTATCTATTTTTAACTCTGTAAGACTTTGGGGATCCATATGGACTGTGCACAATATACCTTACTTTGGTATAGTATATTCAGAGTCAGCTTCCTACTGTGCTGTGTCGGAGATGGTTGAATACGGGGCGTCGGAACAATTGCATGCTTGGAATCCCGTCTTGCAGGGTAAAAGAAGGTCTTGTATAGAGTGCTTACAATATAGTACTTTAGTCACTCTGCTTTACCGAATGGTTCAATTAGAACCATTTGTTAACAGAGGAGATAGCTGTGGAAGGAGATCGACTAGACTGTAGTTGCGAAGTTGAAAGATTTAAGGGGTTTGGTGTGAGGAAACTAAGATTGTTCGAGATTAACAACTCAGAAAATCCTTATGCTATTCCACCCAATCTGGATAAAAACAATTAGAACCATACACGTATACATCTTATTTGTGAATTTTCTGATTACATGAACTTGGTGAAACCACTGAAATTGTTTTGTGGCCTAGTTGGAGAAGGGTTTAAATAAAAGCAATTTGAACCAAACACTTATATATCTTATATGAGAGTTATTTTACATGACACTAGTTAAACCACTGAAATGGTTCTGTGCCAGGGCTAAAAATAAGCTTTTTTTAACACAAACTGGAAACTCATTGTAAGCCAACACAGAATGAAACATTTTATACATCGAAGGAAAAACAAACATATGCTGAACTTATAAGAAAAAATTTGAATTTCTTAACTTAAATTCAATTATTGCTTACAACACTTAAAAGTTGGGAAAGTGATAAATGGGTACATACCAGAGACTGGAGAGCTTTAGTTTTTAATGTTTCATTCTAAAAAGAAAATAATGTTCTTTGAAAAGCAAAATTATCCAAAACATTTTTGATAATACAATTACTAAATGCAAAACATGTTTTACAAATATGCAAATTAAATTCAATGGCCATCCATACACTAAATGCACAGAGAATCACTCGCTGATTAACTCATACAGGACAGCAAAAAATAAATAAAGAGGCAACACTACCAAAAAAATTTATTTTGGTAAACCATTATCTGTCATTTGCATCAAATAACTATGGTGAGCTTTGTCGACTCGACAGGGTCCTTGGAGCCAGTCTTCGACTTGTCCGTAGGCCTCGACCTCTGATTGATCCAGACTTTAGGTGCGGGTCTTTTGTGCGAATCGATACCCTTCGGCGTCGGCTTCGATGGCTCGACGGCCTTGACCTTGGTCTTCGGCGCCCCAACCAGTGGCTCGACGACTTTCTTGAGTTTTCCGGCATCGACGGCCATTTTAGTTTTCTTCAGCTCCGAGGGGTTTGAGGCCTTGGAGCCGACGAGAGGCACAAGCACTTTCGGTTTCGGTTTCTGCAAAGACGCTGTCTGTTTCGATTTCTTCGTATCGACCGATGGCGGTTTCCAAACCGCAGGCTCTTTAGAAGTGTTCGAAGCCGGGCCTTTATGCGGGGCTGTAGGACGAGATTGTGGATCTTGGGTAAGGCCTAGTGGCGATCCCTCGACCTGAGCCTTACTGAGTGAGTCATCTTCGGCCTCTGTGCGGCTGGGTTGGCCTAGCTCTTCGCCTGAGCTATCTTTTACGGCCCCAAGGGCCTCCACGTCGTCTCCTACCCTCGACGACGTCCTCATCTTAGTCTTGTACCTCCTCGTCTTTGGCGGCATACTCCGAGTCATGGCCCGAAGCCGGATCGGAGCAGTGTTCCTGATCCTCCAGATCAACGATCTCCTCGTCTTCAGTCCCGAAGATGTCCATGGGAACAGGCGCTGACTTCTTCTTCAACTCCAGTCGAGTCGCGCTTCGAATCTTGAGGGTTTTCTTCGACTTGAACCGGGCACAGGCCATACAGTTGTCTTCGTTATGGTCTGGGGACAGGCACTTGTTGCACACCGGGTGGACATCGATGTGCGGGTATTTTGCATTGCAAAGGGGGCACCGTTTGAACGGACTCCTTTCCATTTCAGATCTAAGATCGGGTAGAGTGTGGAAAGAAAAAACCTGTTGAGTCCTCGATGTCCTCTAAGCAAAGGAAACGATACTGACGCTATCGAAAGCCTTTTGGCTTTACAGAAAGTTTTCCTAACTTGAGCTAAGATAGTAACATCCGAACCCAATGGCGGAAAAAAACAATCTGAGGATGGAGAGGATGCCCATGCGCACTGTAGTCCAGGGGAGGAGCCACCTATCTCGTGATACTTCGAAGACTCTTCCAGGACAACAATGTGCAATCATCCGGACCCAACACTAGGCGGCGATCTATGCACAGATATGAATTCAGCAGCCCACATGCCTCGAACTTATGTGTTCTGCAGACATTGGACGCTGCCTGGGTGGTATGTTTGGGGGGGTTTCTGTGAGTTCTAGGCAGTAGCCATGTTGGATAATTTGTCTTACCCACCTGTCTGTTGTGATGCAGTTCCAGACCGGTAGGAACTTTGAAAGTCTGCCCCCCACAGGAGTGGAGTGCTGTAGGGGAGGCAGAGGGAAGTCACTGTTTAGGAGTGGAAGAGGAGCGGTTGTTGTTACTACCTCTACCTCTTCCCTTGTTGTTATTGCCTCTGTATCCTCCTCTAAAATAGCCTTTATTAGAGGAGGTCTGCGTGTGTGTTTTAAAAGACGATGTTGTGTCTGCACCGGTCTGCTTGGAGCCTCCTCTATAAGAGGAGCGGTAAAAAGAACCTCTAGTTTGGGTGGATTGTAATGCCCCCATAGACTTAGCAGTGTCTGTGTCTTTATTCATCTTTTCTAATGTATTATCTACTTCCGGCCCGAACAATTGGTTCTGATTAAAGGGCTGGTTTAGGATGGTAGTTTGTACCTCTGGCTTAAAACCCGAAATGCGTAACCATGCGTGACGCCTGAGAACAACACTAGTGTTCACTGCTCTGGATGCTGTGTCAGCCACATCTAGTGCGCATTTAATTGAGGCATTAGAAATTAATTTGCCTTCCTGTAAAAGTTCTGCTGCCAGATCCTTGTGTTGATCTGGTAGGTGTTCCATTAACTTTTCTAGTTGATCGTAATGAGCCCTGTTGTAGCGTGAGTGTAAAGCCTGTGTATTTGCTATGCGCCATATGTTGCTTGTGCAGCAATTCGTTTCCCTGACGCATCAATAATTTTGGACTCTTTGTCAGGCGGGGGTGTGTCGCCAGAAGTTTGAGAATTGGCCCTTTTGCGTGCATTTGACACTACCAAGAGGTCTAATGGCAGATGACCCTTAATGTATACTGGATCAGCTGGTGCTGGCCTATACTTTCTCTATCCTAGGATTTAACACACTACACCGTACTGGATCTTTAAAAATCTCTGGAGCATGTTTAATGACTCCCTTGATCATTGGTAATATTTGGGTAGACCTTTGTGACTGTTTGAAAGTGTCTAACAAGAAGTCCTCCTCAATGGCATCAGAGTGCATAGGAACCCCATGGTAAAGTGCAGCTCTGTTTAATAAATGATTAAAACCAATACTATCCTCTGTAGGGGAAGGTTTTGTTGGGTAGTACTGAGGATCCAGGATGTCTGGTGCATTATTTGGTGCAAAATTATATGCATCATCATCCTTGGGGTATTCCTAAAGGGTATGTATGTGGCTCTGGAACATCACCCACCCAAATCATACTCATTAGTGTGGTGTGATGATGCAGGAGATTGAATAGGAGAAGTTATAGGTGCCACATATGGAGTAATAGGAGAGGAAGAAGGTGAAGGAGAGGAAGGGTGCATTGGAGAAGTTGCACAGTCCTTTTTGGCAGGAACCACAGGTGTAAGGGGTGTGTCTGCTGGTCTCATAAGGAATTGCTTCCACATGTCCAGTTTTTGGATTAATATGGACCTTTTTCTGTCTAGGATCTGGTCTAAACAGTTCTTCCTCTTCTATAATTTTCTTCGGCGTCGATTTTTTTCGGAGCCAATAGAGGTTGTTTAGTGCTCTTTGCCTAAGGAGGAGTAACTGAGTCTTTTGGCAATGTTTTCGGTGCCGAAGGTTGTTTAGCCTTATCTGGGGTCTTTGGTATCGATATTAGAGGTTTCGGCGTGGAGACAGGTTTTGCTGGGCCTGTGGCGCCGGAAACTGGCTTCCCCTCTGCTTTTTGAACCGGAAGGTTTCGGAGTCTAAGCTTTCGTTTTTTTTTTTACAGGTTTTGGCTTCAGCACCAATGGTACGGGTGCTGAAGTGTCCTTGTCTTTGGGCACCGAAGGGTGTCTGGTTTTCGGTGCCGACGAGTCCTTCGGTGTCTAAGGGTGTTTTGGTGCCAATGGAGGAGGTGTAACTGGCACATGGTGGTTCTTCGGTGCCCAGGCACCGGAAGGCGTATTCTCTTTCCTCGGAGCCGGGCCCGAAGGCGGGGCGTTTGAGGGTAAATGTCAGTCTCGACTGGGCCCCATGGGCGAAGTGCTGACCGTTGCCTTCTGTTTGGGTAATGTCTGTCGTGCAGGGGCAGATGTACTCACGGGCTGTCGAGATGGAATCGAATCGTCCGAATCCTCTGCCCCCGATATTATCAGGAGATCAGGCGAGTCCTCCTCTGCACAGAGTGGAGACTCTTCCTCGTAGATATCTTCGATTGGATATTTGTTCTCGGAGAAGTCTTCTTCGACGATCTCCTCTTCAAAGATGGCCTCCGGTGCTGACTCATTTCGTGTCGATGGGCCCTCTGATCCCGGATGGTGGTCTTCGACCGGAAGGAGGCACAGGCTGTGCAGGTCGACTCGTTGTGTTCTGGCGGGAGAGAGGTTGCAAACCTCGTGATGGTCCCTATGAGGAAATTTTGCTCGACATACCGGGCATCTCTTGAATGGAGTTCTGTCCATGAGGCGTAGGCCGCACGGCGACGATGGGCCCAACGGCCCGCGTCGACGCACCGGAATGTAGCTGGTGATGTCGAAAATCTATTCAATGTCGAAAGAAGTTTGTTTGAAGTTTCTCGCTTCGAAAAAGCAGAAAAAGTCTTTTCTAGCCGGAGCGGAAAACTTTCATCCGAACCCAGTGGCGGAAAAAAAACAATCTGAGGATGGAGTCGATGACCATGTGCAGTATTGTCCAAGGGAGGAGTCATCTATCTCGTGACTACAAAAGACTTCTTCCAAGAAGACAACAACCTGCAATCATCCGAGCCCAACACCAGGTGCGATCTATTGCTAAATGTAGGATCTGCAGCTCATTTGCCCCGAACATCAGTTTCCGAAACAGAAGGAGTGGGAGAGGCGGAAAAGCATAGCCAAAAATCCCTGACCAATTCATCCATAGGAGTATTGACTTTGGATAGATGGTGTGGGAACCTGGAGGCGCTGGGGATTGAGCATGGTCTACTGTGGTGAACAGATTTGCAGGTATACCTACTGTTGAAAGCATGGAAGGAGAACTTGGGGATGAAGTTTCCACTAGTGTATTTGCTGCCTCAGTTTGCTGAGGTCAGCAATCTGACTGTTCACTCCTGGAACATGTTCTGCCAGAAGGTGAATTTCGTGATGGATTGCCCATTTCCAAATTGTCTGAGACAGGTGTGAGTTGGAGAGAATGCGTCCCTCCCTGTTTTTGTACCTAGTACATCGCAGTCATGTCTGTGCGGACTAGGACAACTTTGCCTGTGAGAGGATTGAAAAGCTTTCAGCGCTAGAAATACTGCTAGAAGCTCCGGATAGTTGATGTGGAGACGCATGTGTTTGTCGTCCCAGAGACTCTGAATTTTGTAATGATGGGGATGTGAGAGATGCATCTGCTGTTAGCAAGATATGAGGAAAAGGTTCGATGAAAGGCTGCCCTTTTGATAAACTTTGTGGGTTCGACAACTGCAGAGAACGATGGGTGCGGTTGTCTACCAACACTAGATCTATTAATTGACCCTGTGACCGATTCCACTGACGTGCTAACATTCTTTAAGTGGACGCATGTGTAGTCTCGCATGAGGCCCTATTGCAATGCAGGACGCCATCATTCCTATTAGGCGCATGAACGACCTGGCTGGCGAAAGATTGGTTCATTTGGAACAGCAGCAACAGAGTCAGGATACTGGAAATTCTGGCTGCATTGGGAGAGGCTAGAGCCATGTGGGTGTTGAGTGGTTCCTAGACAGCATTGTAACTGATAGATGTAGGTGAGACTGGACTGTCTTGACTAGACTGTGAAACCCAATTGGTGGAGTGTTCTAGATACCTTTGGTCTGTGCTGGCTTTGATGAGCCAGTCGTCTAGGTACGGGAAGATGTGAATGTGTCATCTGCTGGGATGAGCTGCCACTACCGCTAGACATTTGGTACACACTCTGGGAGCTGTAGTTACTCCGAATGGGAGTGAGATTTTTTTTATGAGCTGAATATACAGGAATCTGAAAATATGCATCTTTTAAGTCTAGCATACACATAAAATCGCCTTGCTGTAGAAATGGAAGGACTTGTTGAAGCACTGCCACACAGAAGTGTTCTGACAGTATGTAATAGTTTAATGCCCAGAGATCCAAAATTGGTCTTAAGGAGCAGTCTTTTTTGGGGATTAGAAAATAAAATGAGTACACCCCTGAACCTTGGTACTGTAATGGAACTGGAGATTGCACCTCTTTTTTGAGTAAGTGGCTGACAGTTTGTGAATGTGAGGTGAGATATTTGGAGGATTGGTGGAAAGCTCCGGGCAATAACCGTGTTGGACAATGTGAATCACCCATTTGTCGGTTGTTATGGATTGCTAAATGGGGAGAAATTGTAGAAGTCATCCCGTGACAGGTGTTACGTGATTAAGGGGAAGTGTGGGCTGTTTGTTAGGGGGTGTTACATAGAGTGGAGCCTTTACCCCTACCCTTGAAATAGTTTCCTCTATAGAGGACTGGGTATTTCTTTTGTAAGAGGAAACCTTTGGGAATGAGGATGTTGTTTTAGACCCTGCTCTGTAAATGGAGCGACAAAAGGAGCCTCTATTAGATGGGGACTGCAGCGATCCCATGTACTTTGCCACTTTGGTATCTTTTTTCATTTTTTTCTAGAGATTGGTCGACTACAGGAACAAACAGGTGCTCATTATCAAAGGGGCTGTTTAAAATGGACTGTTGGACTTCAGGCTTAAATCCTAAGCCATGCATGCCTTCTAAGGAGAATGCTGGTCTTGATCATCCTAGCTACGGTGTCAGCTGCATCTACAGTACATCTGATGGAGGAGTTAGAGATTAGTTTCCCTCTTGAACCAACTGTTGTGACTTAGCTTTGTGTTCTTCTGGAAGGTATTGGAGCAGCTGCTCCATTCCATCCCAGTGTGCACTGTCGTACCCGGCTAGTAGAGACTGTGTGTTCGTGATGCACCAGTGGGCAGCGACTTGAACAGCTACTAGTTTTCCTGATGCATCAATGAGCTTATATTCTTTGTCTGGGGATCTGGGGGAGGTGCATCCAGAGGTTTGTGAATTATCTCTTTTGCAAGAATTGGACACTACTAGGGAGTTGAGAGGTAATTGTCCATTGATAAACACAGGATCTGATGGTGACGACTTGTATTTGTTTAACTACTCTTGGAGTTCAAATACATGCCTGTATGAGGTCTTTAAAGATATCCTCTACATGCCTCATGTCTTTAAGCATAGGGAGCACCCATGATACTCTCTAGCCCTAGCAAGGAGTTGCTGATAAGCCCTATTATAGTCTGGAGGCGATGGCTTTGCAGAATAAACGTCTAGGTCAGTATCTACTGGAGGGTCAATGGTGTAGTCATTCCTTGGGTCTACGGGCAAATAAGGGTACTCATCAATATATCTGGTTCTGTATGTGGATATCCTAAAGGTGTTATATGTAAGGGATCCTCAATTATTAAGTGTGGAGAAGATGGTGGAGAGGGTTGTGGGGCAGGATAAGTAGGGCTAGTAGCCTTGCATGTCCTTTTACAGAGGAATCTTATAGGTAGGGTCCTCGGAAGGAAGTTTGCATTTTGATGATGTTTTAGCAGAAATTTCCTGTATCAGGATGAATATAAATCTTTCTGCTTAGGATCAAATTTGGCCTTAAGAATGTCTAAAATTGGTGCTGGAGGCTCAGGGAGCCTGTCCCTGGATTTCAGCATCATAATTGACTTGTCCTTGCGAGTGGAAGGTTTCGGCTCCGAATCGTGTTTTGTTTCGTATCGGAGGTTTTGGGTTTCGAAGCACGTTTTTGTTTCGAGTGGAGGGTTTTGCCTCCGAACTATATCTGGCCCTTGATCCTGATGGTTTCCGGTTGGTAGAGGATTGTTCTACTCTGTCTTGAATAGGAAGACTGGACGGTCTGTTTCGGTGCCGAGCCAGTAGACGGGGCGTCAGAGACAATATCTCGGTACCGACCTTGGCCAGAAGGCACAGGTGGTGCCGAAGCCTTAAGCGTTTTGAAAAGGATTTTAGGGGCAAGGGGTATTCGTTACTCATGGCATCTTGTCCCTGAGGCACATCTTCAGATTACAGATAGATGTCCAGCTCAGGATCGGACTTTGAAATGGAGAAGGCCTCTTCTTCAGCAGAAGACACATTGATCTCCTCTTGCTCTGATTCTTCCTAGAAGATATTCGGAGTGTGTTGAATGCTTTGAAGTTGCATTTCTCATCGAGCCAGAGTATGCAAAACATGTATATCTAGAGCACACAGGCCTTGAACATTAATCTTCTAGCAGAATACCTAGCAGGCATGCACAACCAATTTGGCGACCTCAGCAGGATGCAGCAACAAGTACACAATTGGGAACTTCATCCCCAGGTTCTCCTTCCATATTTCCAGGAACAGGGATCCCCACAAATGGACCTCTTTGCTACAGCAGAGAACTCAAAATGCCCAAACTTCGCCTCCAGATTCCCACAACACCTATCCAAAGAAAATGCCTTAAGGATAAACTGGTAAGGGATATTTGCTTACACTTTTCTGCCTGTCCCTTAATTTCTATTTGGGAAACTCAGACATCACTCCTGGTTTCGTAGGAACACTCCAGTACTTTTTCAATGGAGAAAACTAGTTGTAAACTGATCAAAACTGCTTGTAATTACTTTCAGATTACTGGTCTAGTTTGGCATGAAACACTCATAACAGTTTACACAACACAACATTTGTAAGCTGGTTAACCCTTGGGCAAGCAATAGTTTAATTTTAGTGTAGTACAAGACAGTTCAACACTTAGAAGAACTTTCAGAGAAAAACCACCATTCAGACCTATGTGAAAAACAAATTGTTACAGTACAGGTGGGTAAAACAGTTTTGGAAATGGAGTTTTGGGGGTTAGAACCAAGGTTCAGGTTAAGACTCAAAGGTCAACACCCGCAGCACTACAGCGGCTGGGTGCAGAGTGCAAATGGGGCACTGTGGTTGGGGACGGCTCACAGGCAGGCCACTGTCTCAGAAGCCAATCTCCTAGGGTTAAGTTCAGGGCAAAGGGGGTCCCAGGTTATAACCAAGTACACACCATCAGCAGCGCAAGGGCAGAATGGTGCAGGGTGCCTAGTAGGTGTCAGGATCCCAATGAGTTTCAATGGAGGACGTTGGTCATGAAGAAGTATTGGAAACTGGAGCCAGAAGATTGGACAAAGGGAACCAACGACTTGAGGGTGAAGAGTTACTGGACACAGTCGGTCGGGCACCTCAGGTCACAGGAGATGCGGATGCAGGGTGTCCTTTCGTGTAGGTTCTTCTTGTCGGTTCTGGTTGGGGGGGATCCTTCGGAGTGAGGCTGCAGGTGTCTAGACGAAAATCGAATCACAGGTCAGGATCGCTGGAGGGGGGAGCGGGGGTGGTGTTTGAACACCACACTGGGAACTGGGGTATTGGACCACTAATTTGGGTATTTGGTGCAGTGGCGAGGATGGATCTGGAGACTGACTTGGGATGGTGTTGGACAAATCCGGTGTCCATGGAAGATATTAGTTCTTTGGGAAGGTATGGCAGGTCTCCGGGGATCTCTCAGGCTGCAAGACGAGTCTTGTTCAGCTCACACTGGTTCAGAACAGGAGACAGGCCAGTAGGGATGTGGCCAAAGCATTTGCAGTCGTCCTCTTCTGCAGCACCGCTCTTCGGACCACCTTCTTCTAGGTCAAGTCAAATCTGAAGAGGCCAGGTTCAGGGGTGCCCCTAAATACTAGATTTAAGGGTGTTACAGGGGTGTGCAGGTTGGGTCCAATGGGTCCCTTCCCTGGGATCTCCACACCCCGTAGTATGGCATCCTCCAGTGGGAGGGGGTCATAAAAGTCTCTTCCAGATTTAAGGGATGTCCCCATCTACAGGATGGCTGGGGCTGAGATGTGTGCTTCACCTCCCCTCCCCACTTGAGGGGTGGGGTTGGCAAAAGTTTGTAACACCTCCCTTCCTGGCTAGATTCTCCCGCTGGTTCTCACGCCCAAAATGGGGGTCAGAACCAGTGGAAGCCAGGTGCTGATAGAAGTAAAAGACTGGGGGTAGCTAACAAAGGCGGCAGGCCTTTGAAGTTCCCTCTTCGAGGACCCTGCCCATCCTCTAGGAGGAGGAATGACATGCATCCAGGATGTGCTTTGTTCCCGGACCCAAAGAGCAGAGGGCCCTCTACCCAGGGGTCCAGAAACCTGTCTGGAGTGGCCAATGACTAGGAGCCAGTCAGGAACCACACCAGAGGTGTTTTTTTTTTCTTTTTCCGAGGGACATCTCTAGATATAGGTTTTTCATGAAATCCAACAATGGCATCAGTGTGGGTTTAATGTCCTTGGTAGTTTGATAAAAAAATTCGAGACTTAAGGCTGCAGTCATAAGGATGCCTGGTGAGAGGTTTTGTTTACAATGGGGTTCCTTTCATTCAAAGAAATAAAATCTAACATCTTTTTGAGATGTTAATTTCCGGTCTACCGCATAGATATTGCAAAGCAGCTAGAGAGGGAAGAGATCAGTAGGCAAGAGTAAAGTAAAAGTACAGGCCAAAATAAATCCGCAATGTGCATCCTGACAAATACAGATTTTAGGCAACAGCAATTTATGTGAGAACTGTTCTGAAGAGACATCTGCAATATGAATAGATTACTTACATCTGAAACTGGATTGTCCGACCTGCAACAGAAAATTCATGTATTACATATGGCAAAAAGAAAAAATACGCAAAATTGAACAAATTAGGCCAAGTAGACAAAGGCTAATCTGGAGAAATTTCTTCAGGGGACAATATAAGCAGGACCCTATGGGCAAAAGGTTCAATGAGCCATATTTTCACCTCGGGTAAAAAATGCAGACAAAGTAGTGTAACAGCCGATTTGTAGAATTCCAGAATATATTCAGTGATTTGCCCCCATCTGCATCAGCTTCTAGCAACAATTGCAGACAACCTTAAAAACCCATGAGTTTAGTTTTTGACATGGTCACTCCCACTTTGTGCCTGGCATTTGATGAGATTTCGACTAGAAGTACACTAGGTCCCTGCTAATCAGGTCCCCCAGTCCCAGGTCTCTTTCCCAGAACTGTACAATTATTTCCTCAAATTGAGAATACCTTTAGCACTCTGTAAGTCACTAATAAATGGTATCCTTGGTACCTAGGGCATGGCGTACTAAAGAAGAGTTTCTCAGGGCAGCAGCACAAATTGTGTCACCCTAAGGGACCCTCACCAAAACACATGCAAGACTGCCACTGCAGGCTTTGAGTTTTGGTGCAGAAAAAGGTGAAAACACAACAGGGCACACATCCCTGTGTGCCATGCTCCCTAAAACTGCATGTAGTACTTGTAAGTCAACCCAAGAGTAGGCCTTACAGCCCTAAGGCAAGATGCTGAATATTACATGTGAGGGAATATCTGCTTGAACAGATATGCCCCAGTGCTGGTCAGTTCAACTATTGCCAGTGAGCCATTTTAAAACGTGCCCGACACTTGCAAAAACGAGTTAATCAGCTACATGATGACTTCACTGAAGGTAGGGATGATTGTTATCAAACATCTTGTATTAATAAACCCGAACTAATTCCAGTGTTACTACCAGAGACGTGTCTGAGACTCCCCCTCCCACCCCAAGGGTGAGAGTCTTTGCTCTCAGGAGCTCAGAAACAAAGCCGGAACGGGAAGAGGGTGATAACTTTCTCTCCCTCTCTCACCCCCCCCACCCCACAAGATGACCTGCTGATTAGCATTCTAAGGCAGGGGACGTTTAAAGATGCTACCATCTTTATAATGAAGAGTCTGGCTCGCCTTATAGGAGAGGAAGTCAACCCCTTTGGCACCTGGACAGGCGTGACAATTAGCTATTCAGGTAGGCGTGCCACCCCATGCTAGTACCACCCATAAAGTGGCCTAATCTGAGGTGCCCACTGGTAATAATTGGAGACAGTTACAATTGTATGCAAAAGCATTACACGAACAGCAAGAAGGAGACTCACAATTATTTGATATAAGTGCTTAGAGCATCATGTATTCAAAAAGGTATTTAAGGAGAGGACAGTTGTATCAGCACTGTACAAAGAAAACAAACCCAATTGGACTTGGTGCAAAGTATGTGAAGGTGACATACGTGTAGCGACGCAAGTGACAATTAGAACCAGCTAGGACAGCGCGTGAGGTGCAAATAGTGCAATTATATACAGTGAATTGGAGAGGCGAGTGGCTCATAACTATACACTTTTAATATATCTTGAGACATTTCTTTTGAGCCAATACGGATCCTGCGCCATTTAATGAGCTGGGGAGTCGACGAAGCGCAACTAGTGTTCAGGGACATCAATCGGCGTCGGCGCCGATTGATGTCCCTGAACCCTAGTTACGCTTATCCCAGTACAGAGTTTCCAACTCGGGCACTCAGATCCCGTTCCAGGCTATCCCATCCTCCATTGGATTCCTTTCCTACGTACTGGACAGTGCTGCTCCTACCAAAACAAATCCGTCCTGAGGATGATCCTATCCAGGATCGAAACGTCATCGACTCCCCAGCTCATTAAATGGCGCAGGAACCGTATTGGCTCGAAAGAAATCTAAAGATATATGAAAAGTGTATAATTATATGAGCCACTCGCCTCTCCAATTCACTGTATATAATTGCACTATTTGCACCTCACGCGCCGTCCTAGCTGGTTGTAATTGTCACTTGCGTCGCTACACGTATGTCACCTTCACATACTTTGCACCAAGTCCAATTGGGTTGTTTTCCTTTGTACAGTGCTCTCTCCTTAAATACCTTTTTGAATACATGGAGGCGTCCGCGGTGGAATGACTCGTTTGATTCTTTCCAGAAAAGCTTTAATGGCAGGCACCTTGAAAAGTGAGAGGTGCTGTCTGTTTTGGAGACAAGCAGCCATTGCGGATAAATGTATACGAATGGAAGCATAGGCCAGATTACATTTGTACAGATACAAGAGATAACAAATGATGTTTTGAATAGATGCATCCAGCGGGTTAATGTTGTGGTCTGCACAATAAATGACAAACCGCTGCCATTTCGCCACACAGCATGCTCTTGTGGTGGGCTTCCTTGCCTCCCGGATGATGTCCATACAGTCAGGAGGTAAGTTGAGGTAGCCAAACTCTACAGTACATGAGCTCCCCATCCCTGGAAAGAAGCGTCCGTCAGGATGATCTGTGGCACAGGCTCCTGGAACGGTCGTCCCTTGCAAAGGTTTTGTGGATTCCACCAATGCAATGAGTTGTATGCCCGACCGCTCACCAACACTAGGTCTTTCAACTGTCCGTGAGCCTGAGTCCACTGACGTGCTAAGCACTCCTGAAGCGGACGCATATGTAGTCTCGCGTGCGGGACTATGGATATGCAGGAGGCCATCATGCCTATCAACTGCATGAACACTTGTGCTGGAAGCGAGTGTTGGTCTGAATTTTTGTATCAGCGATTGAATGCTGCTGACCCTCACTGAATTCAGCTGTGCTGTGGCTGCCAGAGTGTTTATTGTCGCACCCAGATACTGCCGTATGTGGGCGGGTTGCAGGTGGGACTTTGGGTAATTCAGTGAGAATCCCAGATCGTGAAGGTGAACGGTGTGGGCGGCACACTGCTGGGCCGACTTTGCCTGGATGAGCCAGTCGTCCAGATAAGGGTAGACGTGAATGTTTTGTCTCCTTAGGTGTGCTGTCACCGTCGCCAGGCACTTTGTAAACACCCTGGGTGCCGTGGTGACCCCAAAGGGCAGAACCTTGAACTGGTAATGTTGGTTGTGGATGGTGAACCGTAGGTATTTTTTGTGAGACGGGTGTAGCGGAATATGAAAATACGTATTCTTCAGATCTAAGGTTGCGAGAAAATCCCCTTGACTGAGCAACGGTAGGACTTGCTCCAGGGTCAGCATGTGAAAGTGCTCCGATAGGATGTACTGATTGAGGGGTCTGAGGTCCAGTATGGGTCTGAGGGACCCGTCCTCCTTTGGTATTAAGAAGTACAGGGAGTATGATTGAGGGGTCTGAGGTCCAGTATGGGTCTGAGGGACCCGTCCTCCTTTGGTATTAAGAAGTACAGGGAGTAAACCCCTGTGCCTCTTTCTTGCACAGGCACGAGCTCGATTGCCCCTTTTTGCAGCATGACGAGGACCTCCTGCTGCAATAAGTGCAAGTGCTCAGCAGACATAGGACGGTGTCTTGGGGGGTATGTTGGGTTGAGTGGATGTCAACTCCAGACAATAACCGTACTGTATAAGCTGTGTGACCCACCTGTCTGTGGTGATGGACTTCCAGACTGGCAGGAACCGTTGGAGTCTCCCCCGACCGGTGTTGCGTGGTTGGGGGTCAGTGACAAGGCGTCACTGTTAGTGGCGGAGGATCTGGAGTTGTTGTTTCCACAACCTCTGCCTTTGGCGCGGTTTCCACGATATCCACCTCGATTTTGTCTGGTGTATGTGGTCTGCGTGTTGCCTTTATAGTACTGTGTGGTTTGGGAGAGCTGGCCTCTGGAAACACCTCCAGTGCTTGAGCTACGAAAAGAACCACCCCTGTACTACTGGGACTGCAGAGCCCAATAGACTTAGCAGTTTCAGTGTCCTTTTTGATCTTCTCCAAGGTGGTGTCCACCTCTGGGCCAAATAGATGATCGGGGTTAACCATCTAATTAAGAATGGTGGTCTGTATCTCCGGCTTAAATCCTGAGATTCTGAGCCAGGCATGTCGTCTCAGCATGACACTAGTGTTTATAGCTCTGGCCGCGGTGTCAGCAGAGTCCAGTGCACATTTAATAGAAGCGCTGGATATCCGCTTACCCTCTTGGATGAGCATCTCAGCTGCCTCTTTGTATTCGTCTGGCAGGTGCTGCAACAGGGTCTCCAGTGTGTCATAGTGTGCCCTGTCATACCTTGCTAGAAGTGCTTGTGTATTTGAAATGCGCCAGATATTGGCCGTTTGAGCTGCAACCCTTTTCCCTGATGCCTCAAACACCTTAGATTCTTTATCTGGGGGAGGAGCATCACCAGTCGTTTGTGAGTTAGCCCTCTTCCGGGCATTAGAAACAACAAGAGAGTCCAGAGGCAACTGTCCCTTGATGTAAGTAGGGTCACTAGGTGCCGGCTTATACTTCTCAATTCTAGGGTTTATCACCCTGGCTCTCGTAGGCTCTTTAAAGTTCTCCCCAGCATGCTTTAAGACACCCTTCAACATAGGCAGAGTCTTGACAGTCCTCTCTGAGACGGAAAAGGTGTCAAAAAGAAAGTCCACTTCAATGGGGTCAGCATGGAGCTGGACGGCGTGCTTTTTAGCTGCCCTTTCAATGAGGGCATTAAACGCTGCTGAATCCTCTGTAGGCGACGTTTTCAGGAGCATACATTTGAGTGTCTGGGGTAGAGTGAGATTCACCTGGGTCAGCACCAGCTGCCCAGGGTTCATTGGTATCATCTGGCTCAGTGTAGACAGGATAGCTGTATTCATCATCATCACCTTCCCCAGCGTCCACATCGGAATAGGTGGGTGAGACATCATGGCCATGTGGAGAAATTGGTTCCACAAGAACAGGAGTGGAAGTGGAATCCTTTTTCTTCAGTGGAATTTTATAGGACTCCATTGGCTGTTCCGGGGCAATTTTCCGCTTATGAAGGGAAAGTCTGCCTGTTTCGGCATCGATAAAATGTTCTTGTTGTTCTTCCAACGAAGATTGTCGATGCTTTAAGGCCGGGACCACCGTTGTAGACTTCGGCACCGAGGACACCTTCTCGGGCACGTTGGCGACCATCCTAGGGGCGAAAGCCTTTGGCGCCGGTTTTAGCGGCAACGTGAAAAAAATGGGCATCAACGCTTTTTGTGGTTTATCGACAGGCTTCGAAGGTGGAGGATCTTTTGGCCAGACATTTGAGGCCTTGTCTTTGATGCGCTTCAGGGAGTCTGCCACTTGCTTGGAGAAAGCGGCGGACGGTTGCGTCGAGTCGACGGAATCCTTCGAGGCACCACTAGGTGTGGACTCGTGGGTTGGGCCACTCTTGGCCTGGTCTTGTTGACGCGGAGTCTCGAGGACCTTCGGATCACCGAGCCCTCTGTTGGTGTCGACCGTCTTCGGCGCCGATGTGCTCGGTTAGACTGCCTTGACTTTAGTCTTCGGCGTGCCAGACAGTCTCAACGCCCTTGGGCTGTTTCTTCGGATCGACAACGCCCTTCTGCTTCGTCGGTGCCGATAGGTCCGAGGGCTTTGATCCGACCAAAGCAATATGCACTTTTGGTTTCGAGGGGGGCCCCAGTGCTTTCACTTGCGTAGAGACCGGTGTCTTCACTTTCGGTTTCGAAGGGTGCGGCTCAATAGCAATGTCCGTGGCTGAGCCTGAAGGCGGGGCCGTAGAACCCACTGGAAGATCTTGGGTAAGGCCTAGTGGCGATCCCTCGACCTGAGCCTTTTGAAGCGTTTCGGCCCCAACGTCAGTTTGCGTTAGCTCTTCGCTCGAGCTATCTTCCATGGCCCCAAAGACCCCATAGTCGTCTCCTACCTCGTCAAGGACTTCTTCCGCTTCGAGCATTTCAACGTCCGCGTTGTAGTCGACCTCCGACATGGGATTCGACAGGTTCTCACTAACTTCCCGGTCAGCTCCCTCATCATCCCCGGCATCGAATATGTTCACAGGTACCAGTGCAGTCTGCTGGGCCTCCTGGCGCGCAGCGCGACGATGCATAAGAGTCTTCTTGGATCGAAATCTTGAACAAGCCATGCAGCTGGCTTTATCATGAACCTGCGACAGACACTTGTTGCACACCTGGTGGACGTCGATGTGGGGATACTTGGAGTTGCACACAGGACATCTCTTGAATTGACTCCGGTCCATGATGCTCTGTCGATAAGGTCTGTGGCGTCGACTGGGCCTTCAGCGTCGAAAGCACGCGGCTCTCTGGAATCCGGCTCTGAACTGAGCTGGACGAATCGGGCACCGAACGCAAGACTATAACGACGAAAAAACTAAAGGCCTTCTGGCCTTAAGAAAGTTTTATATCGATTCCGACTAGAGTGAACCAATATACATCCGAACCCAATGGCGGAAAAAAACAATCTGAGGATGGAGTCGATGCCCATGCGCACTGTAGTCCAGGGGAGGAGCCACCTATCTCGTGATACTTCCAAGACTCTTCCAGGACAACAATTTGCGATCATCTGGACCCAACACTAGGCGGCGATCTATGCACAGATATGAATTCAGCAGCCCACATGCCTCGAAAACTGCCTTTAAGACCTCCAGGAGCCCCCTGCTCCCATCACGCACCACAGGTGACCGTTAGGTCAGTTCTTTTTGTACGGCAAACTAACATGTAATAACCACGATATCAGATGCAATTAACACATTAAAATACTGTTGATGCTCATCCGGGGAGGTGGGAGGGTTGCTTATGACTGATGAGTATACCCCTGGAAGAGCAATCTGATTACAGGTAAGTAACTTAATCTTCTCTTCCAACGATACTCATCAATAGTCATAAGCACTGAATAGAGTAGCAAGCCCATACCACCTCTTCGCAAATGAGCAGTCACAACAATTTTCAACATAGCAACTAACAAGTAATTATCCAAACAGATTTTTGAGTGAGGCCCGCCTGTGTTTCAGAGCCCAGACAGTAATGGCGTGTAAAAGTATGCACTGAGTGCCATGTGGCTGCTTTACAAATCTCTGCCATAGGAATGTTTCTAAGAAGAGCTGTGTTGAAGCCTTGCCCCTGGTGGAATGGGCCTTAGGCTTGCCAGGAAGTACTCCATTGGCCAATTGATAGGAAAAGGATATACAAGACACTATCCACCTAGAGATAGATCTCTTCGAAGCGGCAGAACCAGTATTTATGGATCCATAGTTTTTAAACAGACGGTCTGTTTTCCTCAAGCTTTTTGTTTTGGCCGAGTAAAATTTCAAAACCCTCTTAAGATCCAATGAGTGGAGGAAACTTTCCGGAGGGTTTGAAGGATTCGGAAAGAAAGTGGGGTGAGTGATTGTCTGGTAAATACAGAAGTACAAAACTACTTAAGGTAGAAAACTCGGATGTGTTCTTAAAAAAATTCTGTTTGCATGGAAAGCAGTATAGGGCTCTTTACAGAATAATGCTTGGATTTCACTTACTCTGTGAGCAGAGGTGATAGCCACTAAAAAAGCAGCTTTCCATGTCAAGTGTTGTAAAGAAGCTCTATGAATAGGCTCAAAATGAGCATTCATCAGCTTTGCTAATACAACGTTGAGCTCCCAAGGTGGCGAAGGAGCTCTAACTGGAGGGTACACCTTTTTTAATCCCTCGAGAAAATCCTTGACCACAGGGATCTTGAAGGAAATTGGATTAGGTGATTTTCTATACACTGTAATAGTTGCAAGATGCACCTTAATAGAGGAAAATTTCAAACCAGATTTGGCCAAATACAGTAAATATGGTAAAAGCACCTGTTCTTGACACCGGACGGGATCATGTCCATTGTTCGTGCACCTTCAGTAAAACCTCTTCCACTTAAAAGCATAGGATTGTCTTGTGGAAGGCCTCTTAGCCTCTTTAAGAATGTTCATACATGATAGATTGGGGTGGAATACCTTCCCTTAGATTCTTGGATAGTAGATCTGGCAGGCATGGTAGCCTCCTGTGGGGGACTTCTGATAGCTGAAGGAGATCCGGGTTCCACCACTGATGAGGCCATTCCAGAGTTATCAAAATCATCCTGGAATTGGTCTTGTAAAACTTGATGATCACTGTGGTAATCAACAGTTGGTGAAACGGTATACAGTAATCTTGGATACCAATTTATCAAAAGGGTATTGCCCCGAGATACCGGTTGGGGAAACCTGGATGCGAAGGTGGGGCATTTTGCTTTTAAATCGTCCGCAAACAGGTCGATGTCTGGCGTTCCCCATTCTCGGAAGATGCTTTGAATGACTTACTCGTTGAGAAACCAGTTGTGCACTTAGACGTATTCTCTGCTCAGGGCATCTGCTTGGACGTGGAGTCTCCGGAAGATGCATTGCCAGAATGTTCAAGTCTCTTGCAAGAAGCCACTGCCAGAGGCTTTGTGATTCTAGAGGAAGAGGCCTTGATCGGGTACCTCCCTGTTTAAGTAATGCATGGTGGTCGTGTTGTCTGTTTGAATCAGATGGTACTGAGATTGAAGTGACTGGTATAATAATTTGAGAGCAAGATTTTGATATGGTAAGTTTGTTCAGTTTCCGACCACAGGCCTTGAACTTTAAGAACCCCCATGTGAGCACCCCACCCCTGGAGTGAAGCATCTGTGACTATTGTTTGTGTAAGAGGGTCTAAGTGACTGGGAACTCGTTTCATGAGATTGGATCTCTTCATCCACCATATGCTTAGAGAGTATCAGCCGATCCTCCCAGCGCCCCGAAACCTGCACCCATTGGTCTTCCAGGGATAGCTACAACGGACGCATGCTCAGCCTGGTATTTGGTGCGATGAAGATGCATGATGCCATCGATCCCAGCAGTGATGACACCTGCCTGACTGTGGGATATTGTGTGAGAAGGTTGCGGCATTTCTCCTGAATTGAGGACAACCTCTCCTCCGAAGGACACACGCTTGCTTCTGCAGTATCCAGTAAGGCACCCAGATAGTGGATCTTCTGAGATGGATTGAAGATTGATTTCTTGTAGTTGACATGAAGGCCCAACCTGTTTAGCAACTGTTGACAGTACAAGAGATGACTCTGAAGCAGAACAGGTAACAAGCTCTTCAGAAGCCAGTCGTGCAGATAGGGGTATATGAATATCCTTTGCTTGCAAAGAAAAGCTGCCATTACCTGCCATGCACTGGGAAAACATTCGGGGGCTGATTTGAGCCCAAATGGGAGAACTTTGAATTGAAAATGTTGGGCAGACACTTGGAATCATAGAAATTTGCGATGTTTTATGGACACTGGAATATGAAAGTATGCGTCCTATAGGTCTATTGCACACATCCAATCTCCCTGATGAAGCTGGGGGAATATTTGATGTAAGGCCAACATTTGAAATTTCTCTTTGCGAATGTACTTGTTCAGCAGTTTTAAGTAGAGTATTGGTCTGTATTCTCTGGTATGACATCTTTTCTGAACCAGAAAATAGCGTGACAAAATCCCTTGTTTTCGGCGTAACTCCTAGGCATGCTTTTGTAGGAGCACTTTTACTTCTGCTTGCAATAAGTAGTGTCTTTGAAGAGGCTTTTGCTGTGGAGGAACGGATGGTGGTGGGGGATTTGAACCTGAGCAGGTAGCCATTCTGCACAATATTCAAAAACCACATTGTTGACTTCTTCCACTCCTCCAGGTGTAAAATAACATTTCCTCACACCAGAGTGGTCAACGGGCATGGAGGAAGCCAGCCAGCCCTCATTGTTTTGCTGATGGTTTAGGAACGTTCGGTTGCTGTTTCTCCCAGGTCATCTTTGTTGGTAATTGGTCCCGGATTGACCTTGACCCTTATAGTGTGTGTTCCAATGAGGGGTTTGAACCCTCTGTTGAGAGGAGCACCTATCATAAGGACGGAACCTACGCCTAAACTCTGTCCTCTTCTCTAAGCCAACAGCTTTCAGTGTGTCCAAAATTCTCTTCATCTTGGAAATGTCGTCGTCCGTATGTGCACCGAACAGAGGATCCGTTGAATGGGAGGTTTGTGATCCTTCTTTGTGCATCAGGTCTTAGCCCCGTAAGACGAAGCCATGCCGATCTCCTTGAGCAGATGCCATGAGAGTATCGATGTGCTGCCAAGTCAGATGCATCTGCAGCTGCACTTATAACCTGGTTAGCTACCAGTCCGCCTTCTTGTAATATTTCTTGGAAGTCCTGTTGATCTTCCTTCAGAAGTCGGCTTGAAAATCTTCAGCAGTTATCGCAATCCCTTATTCCTCAAACGGAGCTTCATTCACTCGCGCTCGGTTTGAGGAATAAGGGATCGCGATAACTGCTGAAGAAAATAGAAGCGAGTAGCGAGAAGAACACGCATTAACCAAGTTTCAGAGGGACGATTACCGGTTGGTGGCGTCCGGCTTGGATACAACCATGGTTGCGTAATTAGAACAAACCAAAAGAAAAATACGTGGGGCTCTACAAAGTGAAAGACGAAATAAGTGGGACACGCTCGCTAGCTGTCAGAAACACAACTTTAATTCCAAGTAGAGACCCTAGCAGAGAATTCCAAAGTGAAAGGACTAATTCCATCAAACAAGAGAACAGAGGGAGAGAAAATAACCCCTCAAGAGAATCAGGAAGCCCTGATGAGAATCCAGATATCCATTATCTATGATTCGAAACGAGTCGGCAAAAGAGCATAGAACAAGGGATTCTTTACTATTTTCATGAAATAAATATTTAAGTAGATATGTTACAGTGACATAGATGTTTATTTAAAACCTATGTTTGTTTGATTCATGCATTGCACAAATTGCACTTGTATTCACTAATTTGTTTTGTATAGTATTTGTACATAACTGTATATATAGTGTTGGAGTATGCTTAATAGGTTGAATGTAAAGGAATGTAAATTTGCACCAATTTTCCTTTTCACTACTCCCAAAAAAACTTGATCAAAAAGTAATCTTTTTTAAAAAAAAAGTACAAATAAAATAGAGGTACGAACAAAAAATAAATGTGTTTGGCTTATGAGCTAAAAGAAAAGAAGCTCTAAAATAGTAGAGAGTCTGGCGAATTGTGTATTTTTCAATAATTAAGTGACTCTGCCTGATTCTTGTTCCTTTGGGCCTAACTCCTTTTGTTTGATAAACCCCACAAATAAATCGCACGTTGAAGAACAATCTAAACAATAGAAACGTATAGGAAGTTTCTGAAATGAAATAGATCAAACAATTTTTTATTGAAATATGCTAAACACCCCACTAAATCCTGGTTTACTCACGTGTTTCTTTGAATGGGGATTTCATCTGGTGTAATCTCCAATAAAGCTTAGGGAAACAGAAAAAACATTAATACAACAGCATTATTTTTAGACATAAGGCATGGCTATTTTGTTTTGACCATGTACATCAAAGTATCTTATCTGGATTCAAAAAGCATAAACCTGTGCCAGATTTTCATGCTCATCACCCACTATCTTAAATCCTTATATTAAATACTGTTGCATGTATATTTCTTAAGCTTTTACCCGATGGCTGTGGGTCTTTATTTGACCATCAGATGTAACTGTACCAATATTCTGTTCAAACGTAAGGCCCTAACCCTCAGAAAAAATATCACTCATTTGTACAAGTGTTATCTGCACAGCTATTTGGAATTCAAATTCTAGAAGGGTATCTCCGGAAAACAGTGAAAGAACATATTTCAAAGAGGAAAGTGTTCCCATCAAATCACCCCTAAAAAGGACTTAACCGAAAGATAGGAAATACTGCTTTTAGGTAATTTTAACAGATTAAAAAACAGTTAACATTCTTTTAGATCCAAAATTGTACTCCGGATAGGCAGTCTTCAAACCTTTTTATATTACCACTTGCTAAACATTTTAAAGGTGAACTCTGAATAATGATCAGAACATTAAATGCTCCAGCTCCGGCAAAAGCAGTATTGCTCCCTTCCTCACACACTTTATTGCACTCAAGATACCTGCCTCACCTGACCCAGATAGACCCTTCCCGGATACTCAGATGTTAGCTGGCCCCAACAATCCCTTAAGCAGCAATTCTGGATCGGCAGCTGGCTTACACAGGCAATCTGTTGGCACTCCAAGACCTTTAGCCACTTTAAGCTTTCACGGACTTGAAGCCTAAAAGCCCTCCTCTATGGATCTTTAAGTCAAAAACCAAACAATGAAGAGCACCACATCTAGCCCTCAGACCCTTTGGGTTAATCCTCACATGGCCATAATGCACTGCTGTTACAGCTCAGACCCTCACTGTAAGCCGTAATAAACCCTGAGGTCTGCCATCACTGCCCAGTAGACACCATCCAATGTCCCAGAGCACTTTTCCTAGCCCCTACAAGCTGTGTGGCTCCATGGTAGCTTTCTTTCAGCTCACCTATTACTCACCAGAAACCTCAATTTACTGTGCAGTCAATTTTTAGTTCGTAGGGAGTGTTACAATGTTGTTAAAGGGATTTTTTCCAGTACACATCACCCTGAAAAGTGAATTATCAGCGCAAGACTGGACTGGTGGAAAGAGCTGATGCGTACCACGGGTTAAAAGGCTACTGAAGAGCCCAGAGATAAGTTGAAACTAATGAGTAGATTGGAAGATTCAAACCCAGCCATGCTGCTGCGTTTTAAGCCACCTGAAATATTTTAAATCTGGTATTTTGGGATGCCCACTTATAGTGCATTGCCATAGTCCACTCTACAAGTGACTCGGGCTTGAGTTACAGATTTGAGAGTAAGGATCGTAAAAGGGAGAATGTTTTTCAGAGCATTTTCAGAATTCTTAGCAGATATACATTCAGTCCTTTTTAGGTCGAGGACTCCGTCGCACTGTGTAAGCAGTGGGCGGAGCTCCGAAGGTTTTATGTTTCTTAGTGTAGGGGGCTTGAATCCGCCCCTCTTTCCTTTGGCTGGCCTCGTAAATGCTGGCCAGCCATTGGAGGAGAGGGGCGTCACTCCACTCCCTTTAAGCCCCATCTTTTTCGGATTCGGGGGCATGTTTTTTAGGTTCTTTCAATCTGTGACGTCATCCGTCACTCACCAAAAAACACTCCCCCGATTCCGAAAATTTCAGATCTTTGCGGCAACCATTTCTGCCCGACCGCGTCCGGCCCTTGCCCCCGCCGCGAGTGAAGGAGGAGCAGAGAGCGGCGGCTAGGTCTGGCGTTAGCTCCAGGTTAAGGTAACACTAAGTGTTTTGCTTAAGGTTGGTGGTTTGCTGTGGTTTGGGTTGCGGTGCACGATGGGGCAGGTTAAAAGTAGTTATTAGTTACCATTACAGTTAGGAGAAAGTGATGTTAAAAACGGCATTTACCAGGCTAAATGAAGGGCTATTCTTCGGATTAAGGGGCCCATTAAAGAAGGGTTTAAGGTAAATGCCAGAGCCTTGAACAGTGATAAGATACGGATGAAGTTAAAATATTAGGGTTAGTGAAATAGTTGATGTGGAGGCGTCGGTCTGAGAATCAAAGTTCCTTTCGCCCCCACTAAACTCTGGCTCCAGGGTCTAAAGAACGAGGCGTAGCGTCCTAGCTCCCGGAGGCCTCACGGAGGGTATACAGCGCTGCATGAATGCAATGCAAGGGGCTGGCGCACTGCAGGCCTCCGTGGCCCATCTACGGCCCTCGGCCCTGAGACTGCACTCGCCCGAAGGTGAGCCGCTATCACTCTCCGCGAGGAGATCCCGCGGTTGACCAAGGTCACAGGCGGATCTCTCCGTTCCTTCTGGACGCGGGCTCCCTCCCTCGAGGCCGTTTCACACAGGCCCCGCCAAGTGGCCTCAGGGTCTCGGGATGGCGACAGCAGATACCCGCGCCCGCTATAAAAGGGCCGGAGGCCCGCACCAACAGCCATCTCGCAAGCACTAGGAGCACCGGCCCGGCGCTCGCCGAAGCCCCCTTGTGATCTTAGGTGCACGCTGGGTCTGTTTGGCCCTTCGAGGCCTGCCACGGATCATGCTGGAGGTGGCCCTGGTGTTGGCGGTCCTGCTCCCAGCAGCGATGCACGGGGAGAGCCCCGACAACTCGCTGGAGAGCAGGGTGAAGCCGTGCGGGCGGGAGTTCATCCGCACCGTGGTCCTGTCCTGCAGGGGGTCCCGGTGGCAGCGCTACTCCCTGGAGCCGGGCCAAGGCAGCACCAACCCCTACAGTGAGTACTCATGGTGGGGCGGGGGTCTCCCCAGCTACCCTGTCTGCCCTTTCCGACCCTCACTAACTCTGTTTCTGCTTTTGTTTCTCTCCCTTTGCCCCCTCACCTGGTTTGCCCCTCCCCCCGGTTTCTCATACTCTGACACGCTTCGCCTCTCCCCGTCTCTCCCTCTGCACGATCTGTGCTTTCCTGTCTCTCTCTCTTCCTCCAAGCCTTTCCTTCGTAGAGTGTTCTCATTTATTTATTTTGAAAGTTTTATATAGCGCGGACAAGATCTTTGCAGATATCAAAGCGCTTTACAAAGAGTAGTACATGAGGGAGCATAGTCAGACAGATAAATCAATAGGTCAAACAGTACAAATAGGTGGCTGCAAAGCCAATCATGTGAGTAATAAGACAACTAATACAAATAAGCAAAGGGGTCAAACATGTAGTACGGATCGGTGCAGAGTATTAGAGTTCGAGATAATAGTTCAAGTGTATTTAGCCATGAGGATAGCTTTTACTTCATTTTTAAAGAGTGTAGTGGAAGAGATAAGCCTGGTTTCGGGCGGGAGTGAGTTCCAGGTCCTAGGCGCCATTCCTGAGAAGGAGCGCTTATGTTTTTTCCTTCCGGAATCTTCGAGGTTTCAGCAGAAGATTGTTTGTGCCTCTAGTGTTTCTAGCTCTGCCAGAGATTGTCAGTTTCTGAGCGAGGTAGCCGGGTGAGTTTAGGTGTACCGCCTTGTGTGTCATGCAGGCGATTTTCAGATGTAATCTGGCTTCAAAAGGCAGACAGTTCAGGGATTTCAAGTCAGGGGTAATATGGGAGTGCTTTTTTGACCCAGTGATGAGTCTCGCTGCAGCGTTTAGAGAAGCTCTTAGGGGTGCGGTTGTAGTTAGGGGGAGTCCGCAGAGGGCGATGCTGCCGTATTCAATTCGAGGGATGACTAGTGCTTGTACTGCGGTTTGGAAGTCTTTGGCTGGGAGGAAGGGTTTAAGTTTCCTCAGAGTATTGATCTGGTAGTTCGCTCCCTTTGTTGCCTTGCTGATATGTTGCTGCATGTTGAGATTGGTGTTAGATTATGCCTAAAGATTTTGCTGAGTCCACGATGGTGGGTTGGACATTGAGTGCGGTTAGGTGTTTAAGCCAAATTTGAGTGGTGGAGATCTTCGCTGGAGGTGAGATCAGAAGGAACTCTGTTTTCAGGGCATTGAGTTCGAGATGATTATCGGCAAGCCAGGATTGGGTGCATCTGATCGTTGAGTTCAGGAGCAAGATGTCTTTGGGGGACTGTAATTTGAGATAAAGTTGGGTGTCATCGGTGTACATGTGAAAGTGTACATTGGATGCTTGTAGCAAGGTGGTGAGAGGTTCCATGACTAGGTTGAACAGAGTTGGGGATAGAGAGGATCCTTGGGGGACGCCTAGCGTTACGGGTATTGGCGAGGACATCAGGTTGTTGGTCTTGAATTTCTGCGATCTGTTGTGAAGAAAGGAAGTGAACCACTTGAGAACAGTTCCAGATACACCCATTCTTGTGTTTTGTAGTTCTAGTAAATTCTCATGTTTAACGGTGTCGAATGCTGAAGAGAGATCAAGGAGGATGGAGGCAGGTGTCGTTTTGGTCTAGCATTTGAAGTGCGACGTCAATTATGTGAGTCATAGCAGTTTCTGTACAGTGTCCTGCTCGGAAGCCTGACTGGTGAGGGTTGAGGAGATCAAATTGTTTAATGTGTTTAGTCAATAGTAGTTGTGCGCATTTTTCCAGCAGTTTGGCGAGAGTGGGAATATTGGTAATGGGACGGTAATTGTGGAGATCAGAGGGGTCAGCTGTAGGTTTCTTTAGTAGAGGTGTGACCTGACCAACTTTGAGGGAGTCAGGTATGCTTCCTTGTTGGAGAGAGCTGTTGATAATTTTAGTCCAGAGAGGGAGAAGCAAAGGGGTAAAGTCTTTTACTGCGGTAGCAGGAAGGGGGTCCGTGAGGTGATTGGATGGTTTCAGGGTGCTGAGCAGTTTGCCAATTTCTTCTTCCGAGTATGTGCCAAAGGTTGACCACGTAGCATTGTTTTTTGGTTCAGTGGGTGCTAGGCACTGGGGTTTGGAGTAGAGGCTTGCTTCAATGAGGAGATCGCTCTTTATGTTGTCAGTTTTTTGGATAAAGACAGCAGCGAAGTCTTCACAGGAGGGCGCCTCACGCACAGTGTTGAGTGGTTGGGGTTGATCCTTGGATTGTGATCTGATTAGCTCAAACAGTTTACTCGGGCGGTTTTTTGCTTGGTCGAGCTGGAGGCTGAAGAAGTCTGATTGAGCGTTTTATTTTCCTGAAGTAGGCGTTTCTCTTTTTCTTCAGATCTTTTAGGTGCATTGCAGAGGGAGCTGATCTCCAGGTACGCTCTGCCATTCGCATGTTTCGTCTATCCTCATTGAGACTCCCGTCGTACCATGGATTGGAGATTTTAGTAGAGACTCTTTAGCTGCATAGGTGCAGCCTCATTAATTATTGAGGTCATAGCGTGGAGATAGTGGTCAGTCAGGGTTTGAACGTCCATAGCGCCTGTCGGTGGGAGTAGGAGATTGCAACTGTTAGGGGGCAAAGAGCCTGGGTTGAGTTTTTTCATGTCTCTTTTCCAGACTTTGGGCTTGGAGAATTGAGCCGGGTTAACTTTTTCATTGATGAAGAATGTGACAATATGATGATCTGACCAGTAACAGGGTTGGATGGACTCGAGTTGGATAGAGTCCTCTTTGGAGATGATCAGGTCGAGGATAGAACCTTTCTCGTGGGTCAGGCTGTTGCATATTTGGGTGAGGTAAAGGGCATCAAGGACATTTTTAAGACTATTTACCACCGCGTCATTGCGATCGTTCCAGTGGAGGTTGAAGTCACCAAGGTATATATATATCTCCCTTTTCTTACTTCCTCTGGTCTCCTCCCAACACTGATTCTTGCTCCATCCTTTCTGTTTCTCCTTCACACACTGTTGCATCCCACTGTCTCTCACCCCCTTCACTTTCTGTATCTTTGTTCTTTATTTCTCTTTCTTCTGCCCTCCCCCCTTCTCTACTTTCTCCCCAGTTTTTTAGGTCAAGGACTCCTTGGTAGTAAACTTGGCGCTCAGCTGGCGCTATACAGGGTGCAAACACCTGTTGCTCCTCTGAGTGCCTGTATCTGGGCGCGGCGCTAAATTAGACGGCAAAGGACGTCTAAACTGGAAACTGCACTGCACATTTAACTCCCAATTTAGCATACAAAGGGAAATTATGTCGGCCTCCCCAGGAAGAGATACAGCCACGACATTTCTTCTAAATTAAAGCCCCCCCGTCTCCAAATTCAAGTAAGTGCTACAGAGAGACCCTGAATTAAATAATGGACCCGCTTATTCCTCGCAACGGAGAAGCGACAGACTCACTCTTGAGTGAAAGCCCCTAAAGTAGTGTGACACTTCGCATCCTTGTAGCGTGACACTCAGCATCTTTGTAGCGTGACAGGGCATCCGCAGAGTGTGACATCCCCTCCCGGCAGCGTGACAGAACCATTGCTGCAATGTGACAGCCCGAACCCCTGCACAGCGATTGTCCTCTCTCGTAGTGAGACAGTCCCACCATTGCTGTGAGACAGGCCTCTGGAATATGACAGCCACTGGCTGCAGCCCCTCGCCCAGGCTCGAACCAGGAAGCGGTTGTGAGGTCCGTGTTTAGGTTCGCGGCTGACGTTGGGGTAAAAGATGGGCGGGAGAGCGGGAGATGTGTGCGTGGGAAAGAGCACACGGGCGGGGGCTCAGGCGAAGCTGTGGCATGCAGGAGGGCACTGGCTGCGGCAATTCTACAGCGCGTTCCTACCTCTTGACGAGGCCTGAAGGCGCGTTGCAGTGCGGCGGAGCAAGGATTACTGTTGGAGCAAGGATTACTGTTGTACCAAGGAGATGTATGCAGATTGGGAATCCTGGAGGTGTGGGTCATACCAGCAGGCTCTGAGTGGAGGTAGCGATTGTCATGGGATTTTGAGAGGGGGGGGGGGGGGGAAGGAGTCTGTGTGTGTGTGTGGGGGGCTCTGTGTGTGTGTGGGGGGAGCTCTGTGTGTGTGTGGGGGGCTGTGTGTGGCTGTGTGTGTGGCTAGCTTTTTTTGTAGGTGGCTCTATGTGTGTGGCTCTGTCTGTGTGAGGGTGGCTCTGTATGTGTGTGGCTATGTGTGTGTGGCTCTGTGTCGATGTAAATGCAATAGGTCATGCATTTGCGAGTGATTAAGCTATTGACATTGTAAATAACAATGCCATTTATTTAACGATTAAGCTATTGGCAATGTAAATAACTGCCATTTATTTATGATTTAAAAAAAAATGTCATGAGCAATGCCAATAGCTCTACCTTTAATAATGCCGAGACCATTGCATTGTAAATGCTTGTTTTATTTAGGTCGCTATGCTGTCTAGTAAGTGAAAGACATCTTCGAGACTTTCACCAAGCCGACTTTGGAATGTATTCTGCCCATGGCCTGTTAATTGGATTTGTAAGTCACATTTTCTGGCTTTTGATTTGCTGGCTTTATTTGCTTTAGGCTGTGTAGATAGAGTTCATACCTCCCCTTGCTACAGCGGTTTTTACATTATTATTCCACAGACTCATTTTCTGTAATAAACAAGGATTTAAATCTTGTTCTCCTCTCATCACATTTGCTGGGCATTTAAGAACCGAGGTCAAATGTCAAGCTGTGTTTTTGTGGGAGCCTGCAGTTTATTTTGCTTGCACCCAACTTCAAATTTCAAGAAAAGAGGCATGAACAGAACTTATTCCATGGAGCCTCCTTGTGCCCTTTTTTGTACGTTTTATTCGGACTTTGTTGAAGTCAGTCAGTCCTCCCAAGGGTTCTGTAGGTCGCTGCCTGCAGGACAAGGCGACTTTTGGTGCAGGATGTCTGGAAACTGCAGACGGGCTGGAAGCGCTGGGGCCAAGTCAGTTGTTCTCAGAGGTCTCCTCTTCATCGTAGGTTGCAGGAATCTGCTTTCTTGGTTCAGGGCTGCCCCCTAAATGCTGTATTTAGGGGGTGTTTAAGGGCCTCGGAGGTCTGTAGCCAATGGGCTACCTACCTTAGGGTGACTACACCCTTTGTGTGCTCACCCCCAGAGGGGGTGGCACAATCCCTAATCCTGATTTGCCAGCTATCTGCAAAATGGAGAGCACTGAAGAGTGGGCTTCATCTATGGGTGGGGTGGGCACACCTTCTGGGCTCTGCTAATTTTTCTCACCTGTCTTCCCGCCGAAAAGGAAGAGATGGGAAGGGGCCTGCTCCCGATAGCAGGAGAGGCTGGGGTTCACATTACAAAGGCAGCAATGCCTTTGAAGCTCCCCTGCCACAGTTTGCTCTTCCTGGCCTGGGGGAGTTGTAACCACCTACGCACAGGAAAGGATTTGTTTCTGGGCTCAGGGAGCGAAGGCTCTTACCCCAGGGGTCCAGAAACATGTCTCATGATGGCAGACTGGTGTGTAACCGTCGGGAACCTACCAGAGGCTGGGC
This sequence comes from Lissotriton vulgaris, assembly GCF_964263255.1. Taxonomy (NCBI): domain Eukaryota; kingdom Metazoa; phylum Chordata; class Amphibia; order Caudata; family Salamandridae; genus Lissotriton; species Lissotriton vulgaris. The sequence goes on from NC_141691.1 coordinate 1,210,797,268, forward strand.
TTTTTTCAGGGGGCATCTCCAAGGTGCCCTGTGTGCATTTTTCATTAAATCCCACATTGGAATCAGCGTGGGTTTAATGTGCTGAGAAGTTTGATGCCAAATGTACCCGTTTTCAGTAAAGCCATTATGGTGTAATGGAGTTCCTAATGACAATCTCCCAGCACCATATACTCCTAATGGCATTACTGCACTTACAATGTCTAGGACACTGTAGGGGTACAGGGCTCATGCACCTGTACCCTCACCACTAGAGGGGTGGCTGCCCTATGCCAGGGCAGTGGGTTGTAGGTATGGCACACTGGGTGTGTGTCATGTTGACGCTTTACTTTGTTCTGCACCAAACCACACAGCCTGCAAGGGGAGTGAGTGTGTGAAGGTGCAGGCCTTTAGGGGTGGCACAGTAAGTACTGTAGCCCTAAGAGGTCTTCCCTGGCCACAGTCCTTAGTACCCATGGTACCTTTTACAAGGGACTGACGTGTGGCCATAGAGGTGCCAATTGGGGGCACAAGGTACAGTTTTGGGAAAAACACAGGCCCTGGGAACCTGATTGGCAGGGACTCCGGGCACATCAAGTAAAATTGCAGACGAGTACCGAAACTGCACCACCAGTGTCACCAGATGTGAAATGGAGATTACTCCTGTTCCCCTAGATAGGTATACAATTAACAAAGGAGGAGTATCGCCATAGAGAATCATAGATTCTTAATGGGATGCATGTTTGAAAAAGGAAAAAATTAATCCTTTTATAAAAAAAACCTCATTAACCAACCTAGTGGTGACATGCTTCATCATCGGGGTCCACCCTGATGACCGAGTGCCATCAGGGTGTGTTACAACACCTGGAATACAGTGGAGCTAGTTTGTGAGTGTTAAGTGCAAAAAAATGTGTTAAAAATTGTCCTGGTTAGACTCAAAAATAGATTTTATTCGTAGGTAACTGGACAATGATAAAAGAGGTGTGGAGATACTTTGAGGGTGATTATGACCAAGAGTATCTCTGTAGGTGGTCTGGTCTACATGTTTCAACCTTAAAGTGGAATGTACCAGGTTTTCGTCAGGACCAAAGTGCAAGAAAATGGACTATCCATTTTCTTGCACTTTGGTCCTGAAGAAACCCTGGAACACTTGTATTCCAGGTGTTGTAGCACACCCTGATGGCACTCGGTCATCAGGGTGGACCCCGATGATGAAGTATGTCACCACTAGGTGTAGGGGGGGGGGGTGGTGGAGCAGCATCAACCATACACCATCGGCACTGGGGCAGCTGGGTGCAATATTAGCTTTGGACGCCCAATGCTTTTCAAAGGAGATTCTTCTTTCGACAAACCTGCAGCAGGCGTCACACAGGAGGTTGCAGGAGGGAGACAGACAACTGCAGAGGTAAGTAAAGATGTAAGGGGTCATAGGGGCACTGGTGGTTCAGTCCACCATGGGGGAAAGTGTGAGAGGTACCCCTTAACAAGGTCAAGGGAAATGGGGTCAACCAACCAGTGTTTAAAAATAGGATTCCCTTGAACAAAACTAAATGAACAAGGCTCGAAGGTCAGAAAACAATAACAAGATTCACTAATCGAAAAAGAATTCTTAACAATTTATTGAAAATACAAATTTAAAAAATAGTGGACAATAAAAGAACCACTATGACAATGATTAAAAAACAAAACAATAAAACTGTTTGACATTCAATATTGACCAGCAAGATTGATACATAGAGACAGAAAACAGTAAGACATAAGACTTGTACAATACTGGATGTATATTCAAACTCTGTTTCTGACACCTATGTAATGCACACCACAGAATAGTATATCAACAAGGGTATCTGAGTCATGAATTATACTAAGATGGTGCGTTTAGTTTTGTTCAAGGGAATCATATTTTTTAAACACTGGTCAGTCCACCATGGCCCAGGAGCTTCGGTGCAGGGGTGCCTTTTAATGTCGGAGTCTTCGTGCCAGTCGCGGCCATGGGGTGCCTCTGGATTTAGTCTGCAGGCATTGTCATGGAGTTCAGGAGAGGTCAGTCAACGTTTGATTCGAGATCAGCATACTAGGGAGACTTAGATACAGGTGAGCCACTCAGACTTGGGCCATGGGAGTCGGGTACACAGTGAGCAGGAGCTGCGGTTTCTGCAGGAACCGAAGCCCTCTGAGTTGGGTTCTTCAGGACAGGCTGCACCCCTTGGGACCAAGAAGTCATAGTGGTTCTTGGTGTCTTAAATTATATAAAAATCTGTGCTTTTCTGTACTGGTTTCGGATTTCTTTTTTTGAGTGCGTGTCTTTTATTGGCTCTCTGTGTACAACAAATGCTCAACACTCCCCTCTGATACAAGTAAGATGCTCGCCCACACTATCACTAGAAGAGCACTTAGGATTATTAAAGTAAGCCCCTGTAAACCAAGGGTACACTACATAAATAGCCACCTTCCTACAGTAGGCCTTTTAGCTTAATTTCACACTCATTACAATTTTACTTATCAGCTTAGAATTTAGTATCTTGCCCCAGTCTGGTTTCACAGCATCTACCTTTTGAGAACCACAACTATTAACCTCATAAAGGACGGGCTTTAACCAATGTTAAGGCTGCAAACTAAGCAGATGACCTGTTCTGTATAGTGCTGCCTTAATTATATACACTCCTGTCTGTACACATTTTCTTTTAACACCTTCGCTGCTAAGGCAATTCCCCTCCTGTGCTGGAAATTGCTATTTTCCTTATTCTATGACGAGCTGGGCTCGTCATCAGCACACGACCACTGTGCACCATGACGAGCCCAGCTCGTCATCAGCATCGAAAGGGTTAATAAGTATATTGTATTTAAATTTGCATTATGCCCATTGCCTGCAAATGTATGGTCCAACTACCTTTCCTTCTTGCATTCTTTGTGTTTTATCTATATTGAAATTATACCAATATGTACAGCTGCCAGGAATAGTATTAGGTGTGATAATTTTTACTATTTCTGTCTGTACATGTATGATTCATTCTAATTTTTAACTTTTATATTTATAATCATGTAATGTTGCCCAGTGTATGACTAGTTTACGTTTTCTTCCTTTATGAAATACCTCAGATTGTTTGAGTCTCCATGTTTTTAATATTAATCGTGTATGTAATGAACTATTTTTATGTCTATGCTTGTGTGATTTGTATTCTCAAATCGAATAAAAGCTTATGACTTGACTTGTTCTGTCAAACTGTTAATTTACTTGGATAATTTTTTGTCAAGTTGTGTTGTGCATATGTTAAATTACTTCACTAGTGTCTTCTTTAAAAAAAATATATATATATATAAATAAATATAAACTTACACTTTATTTTCTTTTTTGCAGAGAGAAGATCAGCCTGCAAGAAGAAAAGATTGGTTAGTACATATATATTGCATTTATCCATAAATCAGAGCAGAAAAATATCCATAAAAAAACCTGCATCACTTAAGTTTCACTACAAACCTTTTTACTAAAAAGAGTAAAAACAAGCATTGGCCAATTCACACTAAAAGACTGGACCTAGATCAATTGTTTGTATACAAAGTTCTGATTTTTTAATTTTATTTCTAGAACCAAGATTCACTTAGTAGCAGGTAAGTTAAACTCTTCATACAATGTTACTTACAGCAAGACAGCAACTACTGGATTTGCAGGAAGATTTGGATTACCTTTTGCAGTTGAGAAACAGTTCAAAAGTGCAGGTAAGTACTTTTAGATTACAGTTCTGGTTTGGTATGATAAATACTCACAACACAGTTTACACCACACAGGACATTTGTATGCAGGTTAAGCCTTGTGCAAGTAATAGATCACTGATTGCCCCTTCTATGGGTGGGTGTCTACACCCCCTAGTATGACCGCCTTCAGTGGGAAGGGAGCATAGGCCTCTTCCTAGTTGGGGAGGTCCCCCCCATCTTCAAGATGGTGAGGACTGAGATGTGGGCTTCACCTCGCATTTCCTACCTGAGGGGTGGGGTTGGCAAAGAAGGGTACACCTCTTCATGGCTAGGTTTTCCAGACAGTTCTCACAGGTCAGAGCTGGTGAGCCAGCTGCTGATAACGGCAAAAGGCTGGGGGGAGGTGTAGGAACCCCAAAGGTAGGCAGAGGTAAAAGTGGATAATGCCTTACTCCATTTGTGGTAGCTGGGCAAGCAGTAAGGCTCTAAGAGGGTAGTGGTTAAGCGTACACACTCAGGCAAGAAATGATGTCACTGAACTCAGACCAATGTGTTTGTATAAAAATATTATTTAGTTATATTTTATTTCTAGAACCAAGCCAGGCCTGGTGCAGGTAATTGAAATTATACTTTGCAATATATTACAGTTGAATGCAGGTTCAAATGCAGTTGGGTATTTAAAGGCAAGTTAAAAATCAAAATTACTTTTCAGTTACTTTGTAGATTACGGTACACGTTTCTTCTTGGATTACTTTTGCTAATCTGTGTGATATCTCTAGATCTCACACTAACATTTCCTAGACAAAAAGGCAAGTAATTCACTTTTTGTATATTTGCAGTTTTTCAAGGGTTCATACAAACCAACACACTTTTTTTTAAAAAGAAAAGCAGTTTTGCAATCCTATAGGTAGAAATTAAGCTATTGGTTAAACGATAAGTACTTAGTTTTGAGAGTTGGTTTTCGGAGCTTAGAAGGTGGTTTTCCCCGGGGTAAAGGATGCACTCTCAAACATCCTCAGCGACACTAGGGAGGCTGGGTGCAGAGTGCTGAGGCCCAATGTTATCCAATGGGGGGATAGGGGGTCTCCGGTTGGTGGCTGCTTACAAACAGGCCACAAGGTTGTGGCAGCAAAGCTCCTTGTGTTAAGCACAGGGCAAAGGGGATCCCAGTTAGCACACAAGGTGCATGCACAACGGCACAGGGGCGGCCGGTTGCATGGTGCTGTTTTTGGCGTCAGGTGCCCTGTTTTCAATGGGAGTTTTGCGGTCTGATTTCACCTTACCGTGCTGGTTGGGGGTGGGGCAGGGGAGGGTCGAATCTCCAGGCAGAACCTGCAGGCGACGTCGTGGAGGGGCCAACCCACAGTGGACTGACTCTGGAGCACTGGGGACCTCTCTGGGACCAGTGCGCCACCCGGATTCGGGCTGTAGGCGTCTGATGTAGTGGTGGTGCCCGGCGTCTGCTTTCTGTGACCTCAGCATGCTCAGAGTCTGTCTTGGGAGTTTCTTTTGAACAGATCTGCTCTTTACAGGTGATCTGGTCTTTGTTGAAGACAGGCAGTCCTCCCAGGGGTTCTGGAGGTCGCTGGCTGCAGGACATCGCAAACGGGTGGGTAGGGCTGGGGCCACGTCAGTTCTTCTCTGCTGTGTCCTCGGCTGGGGGTCTTCTTTCGTCCTTCATAGGTTGCTGTAATCTTTCTTGGGTCAGGGCTGCACCCTAAATACTGCATTTAGGGAGTACTTTAGGGGTCTTGAGGTCAGTAGCCAATGGGCTACTGACCGTACGCTGACTAAACCCTTAGTGTGCTCATTCCACGTGGGGGAGTGGGCACAATCCCTAACCTTGACTGCAGAGTGCCTGACATCTGCAAGATGACGGGCACTGAAGAGTGGGATTCACCTCCGATCCCTTACTGGAGGTGTAGGGTTGGCAGCGGTGGGAACACCTTCTGGGCTGTTCACATTTTTAGGTTTCGCCTGTCGAAAGCTGCGCAAGCAGCGTTTCACGCAGGCGAAATCTTTTGTTTTGCAGTATGTGGGCTTTGTCCCACCTCGGTCTTCCATTGGCTAGCTCAATAAATGGAGGCTAGCCATTGGAAGAGAGAGGCGTCCGTCATTCTGCGAGGCGACTCGTGGGCGTTCGAGATTTTTTCTCATCCAGCCCCTTTTAGTGCGGCGGTGGCGGGGTTTATTTTTTTGGTCGTCCATGTTTCTTTTAGTCATTCCGCGGCCGACCGCCGCAAGTCCAAGTCTAGGTGAGTGCTTTTGATTGGGCCTGTTCCCACACCCCCCTCCCGCTGTCCGTGCCTTTCCCACAGCAGTTTCCGGCTGCTGTTAGAGGTTCCAGTTGAACAAATCCAGTGTTCACGGGAGAAGCAGTCTTTGGAAGTGAAGGCAGGCAGGTCCTCCGGGGTTTTTGTGGTTGCTGGCTGGAGGACACCAGGATTTCGAAGGAGCAGTTTCGAGGGGGAGGCAGGCTAACGGGGCTGGGCCCAAGTCAGTGGTAGTCATCCTCTTGTTAGCTGCTGCACGGCTTTTTGGTCCTTTTCTGGATCTAAAAAAGCAAGGTTCAAGGGTGCCCCTAACATTTAGGAGCTTTACAGGTCGGTAAAAGGCAGGGACCAATAGGTCCCTTCCCTGGGGTGGGTACACCCCCTATGTCACCCTTCATTGGGAGGGTGGTCTAGGGCTGTCCCTGGTTGGCTGAGTCCCCCCTCCATCTTCAATATGGCGTGGACAGAGTTCTGCTTCACCTCTCCTCCCCCACCTGAGGGGTGGAGTTGGCAGAGGTGGGCACACCTCTTCCCTACTTATTTTCCCGGCAGTTCTCCTGCCCAAAGTGGGGATCAGAACCAGTGGAGACTAGTTGCTGAAAGCAGCAATTGGTCTGGGGAAGCTCACATAGGAGGCAAGCCTTTGAAGCTTCCCCTTCGTGAACCCTGTCCATCCTGGGGGAGGAGGCTTGGCACCTCGTCCCAGGATGTGCGTGTTTTCAGGCCCAGAGAGCAGCAGGCTCTCGACCCAGGGGTCCGGAAACATGTCTGGTGGCGGCAGCTGAAAGAGACCACTCAGCCTGGACACTAGTGGAGGGTTAGTTTTCAGGAGGCATCTCTAAGATGCCAGGTGTGTAAATTTTTCATTAAATTCCACATTGGCATCTGTGTAGGGTTAAATGTGCTGAGATGTTTGATACCAAACTTTTCAGTATAGCTATAATGGTGCTGTGGAGTTTGTAATGACATCCTCCCAGCATTATATACTCTTAATGGCAGCAATGCACTTACAAGGTCTAAGAATGGACTTAGACACTACAGGGGTACAGGGCTCATGCACCTGTACCCTCACCACTGGTATAGTACACCCAGCTAGAGGGGTGACTGATCTACACCAGGGCAGTGGTTTGTAGGCCTGGCACACGGGGATGTGTGCCATGTTGACTTCACTTAGTTCTGCACCAGGACACGCAGCCTGCAAAGGCAGTGTGCGAGTGTCAAGGTACAGGACCTCCAAGAGTGGCACAATAAGTGCGGCAGCCCTATGAGGCCTTCTCTGGTCACAGTGCCTGTGGTACCATCTACCAGGGGCTGACCTGTGGCCAGAGAGGACAATTGGGTTTAGGCTTCAATGAACATAGGCCATGGGTACTTGATGCCCAGGGCGCACACCGTCAAAGTACATCAGCAATTCGGCAAAAAGTGGGTGCAATAATTCAGAAAGAAGGCACTTTCTCACACTAGTGCCCTTATTCTAATGTGTCTTGGTGGGAGAGGCCAGCTTAAATTCCGCTTCCTCTTACACTGAAAAAATCCACTGATCTGCTGCAATTTAGGAAGTGCTTAAAAAAAAGGCTCTTTCAGCACTAATCTTTCCATATCCTTTCTTTCCTTCTCTCTTCGGAGCATAGTGCCTGGACACCACAGGCAGGGGTGTGGAATTTATCGAAATATGTACTTGTCCATGGGACAAGTAGCTTCATAAATCTACTTGTCCTGTAACAAAATCCACTTGTCCATTTGGTGCTATGTAGTGCACCGTCAAATAATGGCTGCAATCTCTTTGTAGAAGAGCTCTGATAATAGCCCCTCTGGTTATGTCAGGCTAATACTATAGAAGGATTTGAATTTTGGAGGTTTTCACCAGCTCTTCTCTAATCTTTTCCCATACTGAGAAAGGTCGGAAATTTACCCCGGACAACGGCAGAAGTAAAGTTTCTTCCAGGGCTGGGAAAAATGTGGTTGGAGAAAAAGTGAACTTGTAAACACTCAACAGATTTCCGCTGGGGCATATTCATATTTGCTCATGCTAAGATGCAAATCACAAATATTTTCTAGGACTACGGTTTTCTGGCCTACTTAAGAAATTCATGTGAATTCATGAAAAACGTAAATCTCCTTTAATACAAGGACATATATCATGGGTGCCCTTTCGTGACTTTAACATTTGAGCCCCTAATGAAATTTAAGTTAACCAAGACCTTTTGTTTTTATTGAAATGCTATCTCTTCCTATCTGTGAGCTGGCTTCATTGTGTGTGACAGCATTCTGCTCTTTTACAAAGTAGTTTTGTTCAGTGCCGGGAATTTCTATGGCAATGTGGCCTTTATGAGACCAAATACTAGCTGTCTAGTAAGAACTCGCTGGCAAACAGCACCACGCCTACCTGATAATCCCAAGGTAGAGAAAGGAGCACAATGTAGGCCAAGTGAGTAACCAGAACATTTAAATACCCCCCACATTGATTCAAAGTTCTTATGACACCAAGCAAGCGAAAAAAAGTAATTGGAATCCTCTCCACAATAGCTCTCTTGTCTCTTCCATCTAAGCATCTATCCATTCATCCTTTCACACACTGATATCTAGCATTTCACCTTTACATTGGCACCCATTCATTCTTTAATCCATTACCTTTCACTAATCTGTTCATCCATCTGTTCATCTGTCTCTCGATCCACTCATCCATATCCAAACCTACCCATTCATCTCCAAACCTATCCATTTCAACCATCCATCCATCCATCCTTTCGCTCATCCATACACCCTCCCTTTCAGTCCATCTATATACCCTTCCATTCACTTCATATATCCACCCTCCCTTTCACTCATCCTTCCACCCACCCTTCGACCCATCCATCAATCCATCCATTTATCCTTTACATTCATCCATCCTTTCGCTCTCTAATCCTTACACCCTGTAACCTATCCACTCATTCACACTTTCCTTCATTATAACATCCTTTGTCCATCCACCATCCCGGTCACTCATTCATCCATCCATCCATCCATCCATCTAGCCAGCCACACTTCTACTCACTCACCCTTTCACCCACACATCCATCCATCCTTTCGCTCATCCATACACCCTCCCTTTCAGTCCATCTATATACCCTTCCATTCACTTCATATATCCACCCTCCCTTTCACTCATCCTTCCACCCACCCTTCGACCCATCCATCAATCCATCCATTTATCCTTTACATTCATCCATCCTTTCGCTCTCTAATCCTTACACCCTGTAACCTATCCACTCATTCACACTTTCCTTCATTATAACATCCTTTGTCCATCCACCATCCCGGTCACTCATTCATCCATCCAGCCAGCCACACTTCTACTCACTCACCCTTTCACCCACACATCCATTCATCCTTTCAAATTAATTACAAGTCTTTGTCTGCCGAGCTGCAGACAGAAGAGGCCCATCAAGAGCTCCACCACCTCTACTGTAGCTGCTAACGCCTATCCTGCCATCTCCAAACCTATCGATCCAACTGATCCATCCCGCCTTCCTTTCACTCATCCATCCTTTTGCTCATCCATCCATCCTTTCACCCCACACATCCTCCTTTTCACTCATATTCATCCATCCTTTCACTCATCCCTCCATCCATCCACCCCATCCATCCTCCTTTTCACTCATCTATCCACCTACCCTTTCACTTCATCCATTTATGCTTTCGCTCATCCATCCACCCTTTCACCCATCCATCTTCCGTTTCGCTCATATATCCATTCACCCTTTCACTAATCCCTCCATCCACCTTTACACTCAACTCTCCACCCACCAAGCCATCCGTCAACCCGTCCACCCAGCCACCCACCCATCCATCCATCCATCCATCCCTCACCCAGTCAGCTATCTATTCATCTACTCTCTCACCCATTTATCCACCCTTTCAGTAAGTCGTCCATCCTTTCACTCATCAATCCACTTTCAACCTATCCATCCACTCACCCATCCCTTCATTCACCCTTGCTCTTTTCCTCCCATTCTCACACATCCATCCAAACATTCATCCATCTATCCATCCAGCCTTTCACTCATTCATCCATCGATTCACCCTTTCACTCATTAATGTATGCATCTATAATCCACTCTTGCACGTATTCATCCATGCATCTATACATCTACCCTTTCACGTATTCATCCATGCACCTATCCATCCACCCTTTCACTCATTCATCCATCCATTTATGGATTTAAAAATGCACCCTTACGCTCCACTCATTCATCCATCCATCCAGCCTTTAACTTATTCATCCATGCATCTATCCATTCACCCATTCACTCATTAATGTATGCATCTATCATCCACTCTTGCACGTATTCATCCATGCATCTGTATATCCACCCTTTCACTCATTCATCCATGCATCTATCCATTCACACATTAATGTATGCATCTATCATCCACTTTTGCACGTATTCATCCATGCATTTATACATCCACCCTTTCAGTTATTCATACATGCATCTATCCATTCACCCTTTCACTCATTCATCCATTTATGGATTTAAAAATGCACCCTTACGCTCCACTCATTCATCCATCCATCCAGCCTTTCACTCATTCATCCATGCATCTATCCATTCACCCATTCACTCATTAACGTATGCATCTATCATCCACTCTTGCACGTATTCATCCATGCATCTGTATATCCACCCTTTCAGTCATTCATCCATGCATCTATCCATTCACACATTAATGTATGCATCTATCATCCACTTTTGCACGTATTCATCCATGCATTTATACATCCACCCTTTCAGTTATTCATACATGCATCTATCCATTCACCCTTTCACTCATTAATTTATGCATCTATCATCTTCTCTTGCACGTATTCATCCATGCATCTGCATATCCACCCTTTCACTCATTCATACATGCATCTATTCATCCACCCTATCACTCACTCACCCACCCACCCTTTCAAGTCCATTATGGTCCTTTGTCTGCGGACCAGCAGACTGAAGAGGCCCATCAAAAAGTTCACAGCTGCTGTAGTTTCTACAGCAGTGTGTTCACAATGCCCCTGGTGCAGGCACAAAGTGACATGAGAGGCCTAGTGCAAGGACATAATTGGGGGTGGCCTTAGGCCTGCATGAAAGCCCATGGGGAAACTAATGAGCTTTAATGTAAGCCCTCGATGTGTAAGATATGAGAGGCCAAGGGGAACGGGTCAGAGATGTCAGAGAGGGCGGCTAAGGGGGATGAGCAGGTTCAGGCACCGGGTGTAACATAATGTGTACAGGAAAAAGAAAAGTGCAACGGAGGGGGTGCATGAGAAGGGAAAGCAAAGTGAGTTAAAGATGAGGCCCAGGAGTGGAGCAGAGAATACAAGGCAGGGGTCATACAGTTCAAGACAGAGCAAGGGGCCAAGAGGCAGATAAGCCGCCTCTTACATGGGGCCTGGAAGCTACACGAGCACGAGCTTTTTCCAACTTCGAGCTCTGCTTTATCATTTTGTTGTTCTGTTCTGGGGAAATTAAAGTGCAGGCCCCAGCTTTTGCATTCACCCTTTCACTGCCAATAAACTGCTCAGAGCATCTTATTAACTGGCTGTGACCTACAGGGTTGAACAGCTGTGTATCGGATTACCATAAAACTGTCTACTTGTCCTTTGGACAAAATACAAATTAAAACCTCTTGCCCTCCTAAGAAATCTAGATGTCTCGGGCGTCGAGAGATAGGAATTCCCCACCCCTGCACAGGGTATTAGAGCACTTTGCAAGTATAATTTCATTCAATGCAAGCCGCTCCATGAAGATAAGCTTTGTTTCGGGAGGAAGAATACTTTGCAGCTTCGATAGTGGTTTGAAAATGATCTTACCCAATTGAGGGTGGATGAAAAGTTCCCTCCTGGAGGCACTGCAAGATAAGAGCCTTATTCTGAAGGGCAAAGCTGCGCTGACATGGTGGAAGGCTTGGAGGGCGCTGCTAGCGCCAAGGAATGCCAAGTCTTGTGTGGCTCTCTCGGCGCAGAACCTAGTTCCAAAGATTTGAGTCAGTGCTCGTCATGGCTGGGATGCATTGGTGGCCTGAAATGCTGTTGGGGAGGTGGTGGGCGGTGGTTGGCCACATTGGTGTTCATGATAGGGCGTAGTTCTCACGGTAGAGGTCTTCAGGCATTGTCCTGGTGGGAGTTACTAGCCGCTTCCTCTTAGATTACCTCACCGAAGAGGTCGAGGTATCTTTGTCTTATCACTGTGGCAGCATGCTACAAGTAAGTCGCTGGTCATGTTAGGGGGAACAGAACTCATTGTGCTCCGGTGACAAGCAAAGGCTGCAGACTGAGTGGTGACTGTGCCACAAATATTTTATGGTCATCTGGCCCGACAGACACGCTGTTATGTTGCATCGGCACTGATCTCCAATTTTATTTCTTAATGGGAATTGCCACCCCTATGACTGATTAAGCCCTGGGTCTCATTCAAAACCTATAGGACGGAACCGCTGCACCTCCTGTATTATCCATCTACATTGTACAATAGGAACTGCCACTCATAAGACTGAATAACTAAGTTGTGGGATTAATTTAAAATGCACAGGTCCGAGTGACTGCACCTCCTGTGTTTGCATTATTCCCTTTGGAGATCGAAACAGGAATGCACACATTGTTGTGCGCCCTAAATTGAGTTCCACAACTATCTCTGCTTCATCGCACTGCTATTAATTGGTTTGCTAGCCCTCCCCTACCCTCACAATGGGCACCCGGCTAGGTCCCTTGTGAGTATCCTTTCCTTTTTTTTCCACTTGCTTGTGGCACCTATCCATCACCCGGCTGCGCAGACACCCTCCCAGAGGTCCCTACATTTCTAGGTCCTGAAGAGACCATACATTGCACAAAAGGTTGAAACGTGGTTGACAAATAACTAAAGCGAATCATTAACCAGCGTTCATTGTATAGAGACACAGTTTTTATATACTGTATATTTTGAAATGGTCGATTTTTGGAAAAATTGGAAACCATGCACATGTCACTAATATGTCACAATTGTTTTAGGTTCCATTCGCACTGGGGGGACACAAACTATTGTTTTATTACTTCCGATATATATTTGATTAACTTTTCAAAAACAAAAATCTATTGTGAAAAACAGAAAGGTGTATGTGACATTTTCTCCTTTTGACATCATCCCAACCCTTTCCATTACAATTGTGCATACCCATATCAGTATAGATTGTTATATTAATCCACAGAAACCATTGTTTCTGATAACAAATATTTGGAGTGGCACTGTGGATAATGCTGAAAGGGGGTAATTTCCATCACGGCCTGAACATTCTCGAAGCAGGTGGCAGAGGAGAAAGGCCAAAGGGGTCGAATTCCCAAGTGAAGAGCTGAGGGATATCTTGAGACAGACTAGACTGAACAGAGACGGAAAACTGCCAAACATAATTGCTTGAGGTGTAGAAGCACTGGAAAGTCAAGACGGCGAACGCCACACAGCATTGAATCAGACCTTCAGCAACACACATCTGAACCAGAAGGCGGAAGATTATGATTATAGGAGTAGTCAAAACCTCATGACTAAAAACTTAGAGAAAAGAAAAACAAGTTGTGCATCTGAGCCCAACACTAGACAGCAGGAGTATGCAGAGAATGTGCATCTGCAGCTACAAATGCCACATAGTTTAATGATTTCTGTTAATAATGAATAAGACGTGAGCATTTAATGTCAAACAAAAGGTATTGATGGTACTTGCAGAAGAGCACTGACAAAGTATTCCTTCAAGCCGAAGGAACTAACAATCCAGTCCCAAAGCAAATAAATATAACCACTAACTAAAAACATCAAAAGTAATGTAATGCACAAAGAACAAGGAAGGAATGCTACATCCCGACGAAGGCTGTAAGTGCACTGGTTCAGTCTGGATAGGAGCAAGATTAAACAGTGCTAGTCAGATCAACTGTGAACGTCCTCTAACTCAGCAGACTCCTAATCAGGCGAACTGTAACCGAGTGACTCAGTTTGAATAAAATGTATTTAACAATACATTAAAATGAAAGTGCTCTGAACTCACCCTATACATTTTTAATCCTTCATCTCGCTCTATATCTGCAGCCATCCTCCTCAAAAATTGCACTTTGTCTTCTTTCTGGCCTGGAGGAGCTTTCAGCAAGAATGGAAATTCTTTACTCTGCGGAAGGAAAGTGGGTGGGGTAGGGGACCATGAACATTAAACAGTAGGTGATGTATACAAGCAAAGGTTAATACACAGAATCAGTCAGGCCATATCTTTCAAATTTCTTAGCATTCGTGTGCAACGGTGTACCCTTCTCTGCCCTCTTCTCCCCAAAAAGAGAACTACAAATATAAATTGTGTGCGCTTTCTATTTATTTTTTATTTTACCAACCTGTAAAGCGCGAAAAATACCTGTAGGTGTCTCTGCACTATGTGTTGGAAGTGTGGGTACTGGCGGGGGAGAGAAAACCTATTGCTTGTCTGGGGACAGATTTCCAAATATCACTACTTCTGTCTTGGTTGAATTCAATTTGAGACAGTGCTTAGACATCCAGGTACTAATGACCAGCATACCATCATGGAAGCTGATCGAAACTGCATCTCCGTTTTTATGCACGGCAAGCACCGCGTAGGACCGGAGTCCCATTCCAAACTATTTAATTACTCGCGCTAAGTCTGATGTAGATGTTAAACAAAGTCGGACTTAGCGACAATCCTTGCGGAACCCCACATGGGAGTGAAAAAACTGGTGAGGTCAAGTCGCTTAAACTAACTCACTGGGCACAATTGGATGAAAATGAGGTCAGAGGGCTTTGGCTTTATGCTCAATGCCTACGGCTGACACACGATTGATCAGAGTAGTATGATCAACCATGTCAAAGGCTGCTGATAGATTCAATCGCACCAGTGCTGCAGCACCCCCTTTGTCCATCACAAACCTTATCTCGTCAGACGCTTTGATAAGCGCGGTTTCTGTGCTATGTACTTTCCTGAAGCCAAACTATCATCCAGCAGCATATTCTCTACAATAATTAGTGCCAGCTGACTGTTCATGATCTTTTCAAAGAGTTTAGCTGGTAGCAGGAGACGCCCAATTGGTTGATAATTTTGACCTCTTCTGGGTCAAGGTTGGTTATTTTTTCAACAGCAGCAGAATAGAGGCCTTTTTCCATAGAGAAGGATGAGTGCCTGAACTGAACATAGCGTTGCAAATCTACAAAGAAATAGACTCATACATTTATGTTAAAGTTTTACAAAACTGCCCAGAAACCCGCTGCAATAAACTGCTTGGATACATTCTTACAATATATGCTCTTCTGTGTCGGAATCCATTTAGATGTTCGATCATAGGTGCCAACTCAGTTTTAAAACCACAAAGTTCACAATGATAACTTGGTTCTGCTTTTCCTGGTACACTGTATTCAACCACATGCTCTAGACCTGCATAAAAAAGAGAAGGGGCAAACTTAATTATGAATAACTAGTCACCTACGTATCACGTTAACATTTTACACATTTTCTGCTGCTTAGCAGTTTTAAAACAGTACATCCTTCGCTCCATTTACATTGTGCGAAAATGGAGTGTATAATATAATAGGAGTAATTTTTTTTCTTCTCAAAATGGATTCTGAACGTTCTAGTCTCAACTTCAGAGAGAATTTCATAGTTTAGCAGTTCAAGATCTAAAAGAGCTACCACCCAAACATGCCCTCTTTATCCTAGGGACCTCAACCAGTGCTGTCACAGAGGATATGAGGCATCCATTAGGAAGGTATTGTTTAATTAGCGGGAAAAGATATTTCAGACCTTTCGATTCTGTATTTTCTGACAAAAGCGAAGTGCTTTGAATGAGACTCTTTAATAGGAAGCCAATGGAGCTTAGAGAGCTGAACCAGTGGAACAGTACAAAGGAATGTTCAAAAGCAACAATGCGGCCACATTTTGAACTCTTTGAAACATTTTCTCTACCCTGGGAAGCCTCAAAATATAGCACATTGAACTACTGCAATCTGGACACCAAGAGAACCTGGATGTAGGAAGCTGGCTCTGTATATACTATACCAAAATGAGATAGTGTGCAAAGAATCCAGAGGCACCCAAAAAGTAGGCAGAAGAAAAAGTAAAAAGCACCTTACTATTTGTGGTAGTGTGGGCGAGCAGCAAGGCATTATCGAGGGTACTGATAAGCATTTATTGTACAAACTCAGGTAAGAAATAATGTCACAACCTCAAAGACTGAACTTAGACCAATTTGTATAAAAAAAGAAGGTTGTATTTTTATTTTCAGAACCAAGCGAAGCCTGGTGCACGTAAGTGAAATAATCTTATGCAGTGATTTATAGTTGAATGCAGGTTCAAATGCAGTTGGTTCATTTACAGGTAAACAGTTCGAAATTACTTTAGTTACTTTAGATTACTGATTACTTTTTACGTTACTTTTGCTACTCAGTGAGATATGCCTAGATATCACACTGGGACATTTCCTAATCAAAAGAGAAGTAATTCAGCAGTTTTTACACGTATGCAGATTTTCAATGTTTCATACAAACCAACTCCACATTTAGAAGAATTTAAGGAAAAGCAGTCAATGCAATCCTATGGGAGGAAATTAAGTTAACTGTTTACAGGTAAGTACTTGTTTGCGGGAGTTCGTATTCTCTGGTTAGAACGAGGGTGCCTTAGGTTTGAGGATGCGCTCTCAAAGCACCCTCAGTGGCACTAGGGCGGCCAGGTGCAGAGCGCTGGAGCTCCATGTTATCCAATAGTGGGCCTCCGGTTAGTGGCTGCTCATGAGCAGGCCACAAGGCTATGCAAGCAAAGCTCCTGGTGTTAGGCTAAGGGCAAAAGAGGATCAGAGTTAATACCCAAAGTACACCCGCAGCGACAGCTGGGTGCAGGGTCCTGTTTTGGCGCTGGGTGCCCTTTTTTTAATGGGGATTCTCTGGTTGCACCAAAATCTGGAGGCTTGGGGATGAAGATCTTATGGAAGTCACCACTAGCTGGAGAGGTAAGCTGGGATGCCTACGTATGTTGAGACACCGTCGGTTGGGCCACCCAAGGCTGTGGGACGTTGAGTGCAGGGGTGTCTGTAAGCGTCTGATTTTCTTACCAGATCTGGTGGGGGGGGTCTTGTTCTCCAGAAAGGGGCTCAAGGCGTCAACTGGAAATTGGAGGCAGGTCAGAGATCACAAGATTTCCGACCCCCTCGTGGTGTTGGGCTACTTGAACACAGCCTTGGGTGTCTGGTGACTATAAGCTAGAATCATTTTTTTTAGGTGCCTTCTTTTAGCAGAGAACATACCTCATTACCAAAGGCAGTTACACCCAAGTAAGGCCAGAGTACAAGTTTCCCAGCCATTATCAAGTTACTGAATAGCCTACATTTAGTTAACGAAATCTGAGAGCTTCTTAACATTTTCAGGTCGATCTGAAACATTGACCATAGAATATCAATTCCCATTGGGCCAGGCTGGGAAGGTGCAAATACCTTCATATTTGCAATTTGTATGGTAGCTGTACATTTACTAATACTTCGCTATTATTTCAACTTTGACAATCTAATTTGCATTGCATCAGTACTGTGGCCCGAGATACCAATGGTAAAAAAAACTTTAAAATAAGCAGAGGGTAATGCCCAGGCACCCATGAATACCAGGGATTAAAAGAGAACTGGCCTCACATCGTGTACATACAACTTTCTTGCTTACTCTGCTGTGTCCCTATACATTGTACAGGGGTGAGGAATTTAATAAAATATCTACTTGACCATGGGGCAGGTCGCTTCATAAATCTACTTGTCCTTTAACAAAATCCACTTGTCCCTTTGGTGCCATGTAGTGCGACAACAAAAATATGGCAGCAATCTCATTATAGAAGAGCTCTAATATAGCCTCTCTCATAATGCCAGGGTTCATACCATAGTAGTGTTTGAATACTTGCAAGCCCCTTATGTTGCCACGTTTCCACAGATCTACATACTGGGGCTGAAGGGAATGGTAAGCAATAGTTCCAGGGTTACAATGCCCTTTTGAGTCTGTGCGAACCTACTATTTTGCATCTTTTAAAGGTTTTCAAACGCTGTTCTCTAATCTGTTCCCATACGGAGAAATGTTGGCAATTTACTCCTGACATTGTTGTTATTTACAGACGTAAACCTTCTTCCAGAGTTGGGAAAAATGTGGTTGGCCGGAAAGTGAACTTGCATACACTTAGATTTTCCCATGAGCAAATCTACACATGCAGATTTGCTCATGCTAAAACACAGTTCACATGTTTTCTAGGAGTAC
This sequence comes from Lissotriton vulgaris, assembly GCF_964263255.1. NCBI lineage: Eukaryota > Metazoa > Chordata > Amphibia > Caudata > Salamandridae > Lissotriton > Lissotriton vulgaris. The sequence goes on from NC_141691.1 coordinate 1,210,815,476, forward strand.
TATTTCTTGTCCAAGTTCTGTAAATTTCTGAGAATTCACGAAAGCAGTATAGCTACATTTAATGCAAGGACAAAACATGGGTGCACTTTTGAGACTTTCTTTAACAATTGGGCCCCTAATTTGTTCCGGCGTGGACTGACCTTTTGAGTTTATTAAAATTCTGCCTCTCACTGTAACGTCTGGCTTCACTGTGATTGATAGCATTCTGTTCTTTCACAAGGAGCATATCGGCACACAAAGTAGTATATTTCAGTGCCAGTAACTACTGTATCAGTGAGTGCTTTTTGAGACAAAAAACAACTTCTGCTAATGTTGGTTATAATGGTGAGGGCCCGGCAGCTCCCACACCAAAATGGTTTTACAAAAACCATGGCAAAAGAAGTTACACATTGACAAAACTAAAATGCTGACCACCAATATCAGACCACCTGGCTTTGCCAATGCGGGTTTATTTTTGTTTCCCATAATCTTATTGAAACTGGTTACACGGATTTTCCAATATGAAGATTTTTGGGAAATACTAGCATGCACCAACACGTTACTAAATGATGCTGCAAAGAAATGGTACATAAAATTTTTAGTTGTTTCGGAAAAGTTTTTTTTCCTGCTTTTATTTTTTTAATGAACATTTTACTTTGAAAGCAAAGATTCATCAATATTGCTTTCAAGCTTCTGAAAATATTTGTATCAAATCAGAGAGCATTATACATAGACTCATATTGTTAAACTTTGAAAACGTGTGTACACATTTGTATAGTGGAAACACGGTCATTAGTGCAGTCAGAGCTTACAAGATTTACTTAGAGCGCTAACCCTAACAATAGAGGCTTACAAGATTTACTTAGAGTGCTAACACCAACAATAGAGGCTTTCAATTAATGAACCATAAATACAAGTTTGAACTGCATTAACAAAGGAAAAAATACACATGAAAATGGGTTGCCTTTATCCCAAACAATATGTCCTGGGCTTCAGGGTATAGGAATTCCAAATCCCTGGTTGTGTCCCAGTGAATATACACACCATGCTAAAGCCAACATTAGTAGCAGTACAAATTATTTTCTGCTTATACATCGGGCTGAATTTGGATACACCTCTGGATCATTCTGCTGAACCTCTCATTATACTAGAGTTTTAAGGTACCTTATATCGGATTTTTCCACAACTCTGAAAAGGTGCTTTCATTAGGTCTTGGTATTGTTCTACCTAAATTGACCCCATTTATGGTTTGCAGCTGTAAGTTGATTTACTGTCAAAGCACTGCATCCTTTATGAACTTTTGCATGCTATTGTTGCCAGGTTAAATAACTATTTATAGGTATAGCATATAACCTCTACCTTTTCAAATGACGTGCAAATTCTAAAGGAGAATCTTCACAATCTTCACAATTAACTGAACTAGTGTTTTCCAGGTGTACATTAGTAGGTCAAACTGTTTCTTTGATAAATTCAAGAAGCAAGATATAGTTAAAATACCTACCTATAAGAGGTTCTCGAAGAGGTTCATCCATGTAATCCTTTAGTGACTTTCCGGTCTTTTTAATCTTCCTATATTTGTGAGCACCACGAAAACCTGAAAGAAGTACATGCATGTAAATCTGATCAAGTTGAAAATATAAAAGTAATGATATAGTGGACAGTAAATAGACTTGTTCTAGACTTAACTGTATTGAAAATCGTATTGGAATAAGTGAAGTTATTAACACCTTGCGTGCGGTACGATTTACCGCCGGGTGCTGAGCCCTAACGGAAACGGGCGTGGTCATGACGGAACGGTTCCGTCATGAGCACAGCTCAACCGATGCTCATGACGGAACCGTTCCGTCATTAGCATCGAAAGGGTTCAAAGAAAGCAATACTCTGTAACCCATCACAAATTTACATTCTTCCAACGTATGCTTAACCCCTTAAGTGCTGCGTCGGTGCATTGGCCGACGACAGCACTACCTCCCCAGTGCTGCGCACGACCATTGGACGTCCATTCAGCACTAGTTCCAATGGACAGCGCAGCACTGGGGAGGGGTGTTTACTAGCATCTATGAGGTTAAGACTGCATATGGGTGCCAAGATTCACAGTAACTAAGCAAGGATTACAAACTAAAACCCCAGAGCTCCTTCAGGTTCACCAATCATCTGACCCTTGGAAACACCAAATCTTACAAATTAAAATTTTCTTTGGTGGTTCTGACAAACCAAATCTATGAACATACAAAGCTGCAGAATCAGTGTTAGACAAATGGCACCTGTGGGTGCCTGAAATGGCGTTGGTGAAAAATAAACTTAAAAAAGTGAATATCAGGCAGGAGAGGATGTCCGTGACTAAAGGAGTAGTAGCTTTTTCACTGTTGCATGTGGTCTTGGTTGATATACAAAATGGCAACAACATTTAATAATACACTACAAATTGAAATCTCAGGGCAATCAACAGAGTAGCCAAGAGTCCTTAAAACAAAGCACATACATAGATTGTTTGGTTGCTAAATCGGTCCACAAAACTAGTAACTGATGTGGAATTGAAAAACAATTTTTGGCTGGCAGACTCAGCAGCATTACTATGAGTCTATAAAGCACAGTAAATTCTTCAAAAGATTAAAAGCACAACAACACACAATATAAATAAAGCAACCCCTAGACTTTATTCAACATTAAGCCAACAGCAAAGAGATTCAAAAGTAAATTTCCAAGGACAAACCACAAGTCTGGTTTCAACATTAAGTACTGGTGAAGGAGACTGAAATCTCGTAAAACTCATTTAAGGTTAAGATATTTCAAATAAATAAGAACTTGCTTATTACTGTCAATCTAAATAACGTAAGAATATTAATGTGGCCATTCTGCGTTTTTCACGATATTTTCCTAATCATGGAAATGGGTTAATTTAGTACGAGAAAATATCTGTCATTGGAAATAAATATGTCAGCAAGCCGGTTTAAGGATCTTCTGCCCTTCATCCTTTTGTTGTTTGTTAACATTTAGAATCAATGCATTTAATGTTGCATCAAAACCTACACTGCAGCCCACACTGGTCGAAGAAGTCCAAAGCAACTTGAAAGCTCAAGTGTTCTCAGGGAGCTTTTTAAATGATATACCCCGAATGAAGCACACCTAATTGTTTCAAGATGAGTTTTACACTATGTATCTGTACTTCGAGGGCGAGGAGCCAGTTTTTCAGAGGATTGCATTATTTGTCAGTTTATATGTGCTACTTGACTCGCATGGTTCAAAAACAGTCCAATTAACGTTCAGGGCTACATGTGCTATTGCTTCATCTGAAACTATTAATTACGAGACACTATGGAAGCATTTCAGCCACGTTTAGGTTCACATGATCCTCTGTGTGTGAGAATGTGGGTTTCTGTTGTAGTACCCCTCCCCCCTTTTTTTGCTGGATTTCTGATGCACTTTGACTTGTTTTACCCTGGGTCCCTGCCAATCAGGCTCCCAGGGGATGTGTTCTACCCCCAAAACCAAAACGGCATCTCAGGCCACAGGTCAGCCCCTGGTAAATGGTACCAGAGGTACCCAGGGCACTGTGACCAGAGAAACCTCGAAGGGCTGCAGTACTTATTGTGCCACCTTTAGAGGCCATGTACACACACACACACCCCCACCCACCCACCGCAGGCTGAGTGTTTTGGTGCAGAAAAAAAAAACAGTCAACATAGCACGCATCCCTTTTGGCCATGCCCACAAACCCACTGCCCTGGCATACCTCAGTCACCCCCCTAGCTGGGTGCACTATGCCAGTGGTGTGAGTACAAGGGCATGAGCCCTGTGCCCCTACAGTACCCAGGTCCATTCCTGAGCACTGTAAGTGCAGTGCTGCCATTAAGAGTATATGGTGCTGGGAGGTTGTCATTACGAACTCCACAGCACCATAATGGCTACAATAAAGACTGCGAAGGTATTCCAGAATAGGAAGGCAAGCAAGCGATGGATCTATATGTGGAGGACTTAATCAAAACGAAACTGCAACCGAAAGGCCTCTCCCATTTCTTTTCCGTTGAGCGAGCACAGAGTTCCAGGGGGTGCGGCAAAGCCAGGGGCACCGCCGCGACCAGTACTGGCCAGACTTTTCAACTTCCGTGATCGGGATGCCATACTCTAGACAGCCAGGGTCTCTGAACCTATTAAAATACTAAACTCCCCCATTGCCTTCTTTCCAGACTATACGGCTGAAGTGGCCCGGCGCCGGAAAACTTTCACCGACATAAAAAAAGCTTTGCGGGCCAAAGAGTTACCCTACTCCATGCTGTTTCCGGCGAGACTGAGAGTCGTGGACAATTACAAGGCATGGTTCTTCGACACCCCGGAGGCGGCCAGAGACTGGCTGGATGGTTGGAGACGCACTGAGGCCCCGCGACGAGCTGGTAGGGGTCAACGCGACCAAAAGACTGCTCAGACGGATCACCAGGCATCACAAGGACATGGTCAGGACCCATTTGCTGAATCGGGCCTAGAAGAGGGTGAGCCACCGGAGGAGTGAGCGCTGACCTAGAAACCCTTGTTCGATCTTTATACGACACACTGACTATGTACCCCTTGGTATCAGGCGGACGAGGCTACAAGGAGCTGATTGCAAGGTCACAGAGCTACTTACCCCTTGCAAGCAAGTACGCGGCCCTTACCGTCCCATCTCCTTGCTAAATGCCGAGCCAAAGATCCTCGCCAAACTACTATCACGACGTTTGGCCCCCCCACCTTGGTACACCCTGACCAGTCCGGCTTTATGCCAAATCGTAACACATCCCATAACCTGCGCCGTCTACAGGCGGTGCTAGCTCGTCGGGAATACATACAGGAACCGGCAGTACTTCACGCTTGACACCGTGGAATGGCCTTACCTATTCGCGTTGCTTCGTCAAATGGGTTTTGGCCCCAAGTTCTGTGCGTGGGTCCGCCTGCTTTATACCGGGCCTCTGGCCCAGATAGCAGCTAATGGTCACATCTCCAGGGACTTCCCGCTTGGACGTGGCAGGGCTGCCCGTTGTACCCCTTGCTGTTCACGCTAGCCCTTGAGCCATTGGCGATTTGGGTTCGGTGGGAGCCGTCCATCAAGGGTATCAGATGGTCTCCATCATGGGAGGATCGGATACCTCTTTATGCGGACGAAATCCTTCATTATTAGACCCCCCCCCCCCGCCCCAAAAAAACGAGAAAAAAAAACGATCGTAGAATTGCTTAATGTTTGCGAGAAGTTCGGGAGAGTCTCTGGATACAGAATTAACCGGGCTAAATCAGTCCTATACGTCCTTGCTGGTTGCCCGCCTCCAGTCCCGGATGACTGTCCACTGCGATACGCACCCCCTACAAATATCTGGGAATCCACGTGTCGCCCAACAAAGAAGAGTTCCACGCACTAAATCTGAAACCCCCTTTGGAACGTTTCAATCGAGACGTAAAGGTATGGCGGTCCCTCCCTCTCACCCTCCTGGGCAAAGCTGCGTTATTTAAAATGATGACATTGCCCCAGTTTCTTTACCTCCTTGAGAACACCCCGTTCCCGGTTCCCTCCTCCTACTTCAGGGCCATCGCAGCAGCGGTCTCTACTTTGCTGTGGGATGGGAAGCCGGTGAGGATTGCACAATGTAAACTGGTGAAAGATTGGTACGATGGGGGCATAGCGCTCACTAATATTGAACTGTATTACTGGGCTGCCCATCTCAAGCAAATTAATTATTGGCTGCACGTCCCACAGACGGAACCTGCCTTTATGGCGGACAGGCAGAGTATCGAACCCAGGGGGTTGTTAAGAAACCTATATAGTCGTAGTGCCCCAACTGACATTCTGGGTCCAACCCGTCACACGGTTCAGCTTTGGTACAAGGCACAGACATCTTCAGTGCGCGAACATTGTCAAACAAATGACACCCCTATGGGACTCGCACAAGTTGGGCTTCATGGGCAATAGTAAAGGGTTTCGGGCATGGGACTCCATAGGTATATCAGTGGTGGGTGACCTTTGGAAAAAAAACAACATAGTGGATTTCGCACATCTACAAACCAAACACGACATGGCACTGTCAGAGTACTATAGGTACATACAGATACGACATGCGCTTCTGTCAGCCGTTCCGGTGGGAACGAAATTGCAGGAGTCCACCCCTCTAGAAGACAGGCTACTGACAGAACATATGTCCCACAAAGCGACGTCCTACACATACAGGAAACTGGTTAACAATCTCCCTGACATGCTGTCCAAACTACGTCTGTCTTGGGTGGGTGATATAGGTGAACTCGATGACTCGGAATGGCAGGAGGCTCTCATCACCCCGAGAAACTGCAATTCCTTCCAGACTTAAGCTGGTTCAGTTAAAGGTGCTGCACCGCACGTACTACACCAGGACGGTCCTTTCCAGATTAGGGAGAGCCTCCCACGAATATTGTCTCCGAGGTTGCGAAGAAAGAGGAACATTCTTCCATACTGTTTGGGACTGTAGCCGGGTGGCCATGTACTGGGCAGTGGATGCGAACCTTCTCCCAGACCAGGGATGTCTCCCTGCTGCCCAACCCACGTCGCTGCCTGTTGAACATCTGGGACGCAGAAGACCTGACCTACTGGGCCATGTTCGGAATGTTGGTAGCAAAACGTAACATTGCGTAACACTGTGGGGCTCTCACGTGCTGCCCACATTGCGAGACTGGTGCAAGGACATGGATGAAGCAATGGTGGCGGAGAAAGCAGTCTTTATTCATCGGGGGTGCCCCGCAAAGTGGGGACAAATCTGGGGGGCTTGGAACAAATTTAGAGGGGACATATGCGAGCCTCCACGAGCGGACCCGGATGAGTGTCTTTCAGACTAGAACCTGGGTCTGAGTTACATGTGTGTTGAAAGGTATCGCCTGTTATGGTGAACTCCGTCCTACTGATTATTTGCCGTTAGAAGATAGAGGGTGGGTCAAAGGTGGCACTGCCAAGGTTTGCTACGTTGTTTACTTGAACATTGTTTTGTCGCTAGGAAAGAAATGAACGCTATTGATTCGTTTTTCCATTTACTGTACGGTTTTGTTGCGGGGTTAAAACAATAAATCATAGACCTAAGCCATATCGTATATTTCTATCGTCTGCATTATGGTACAGCATACTCCCATTCGCCGCCGGACCCCCGGGTTGTCGGCTAAACGGTTGAGTAATCCTGATAATATTGCTAATGACTAAATTGCTATCGCGGCCGGCCCAGGAGGTTGCAGTCCCTACACTGTGCTATATTTAAAATGTACAATAAAGATATTTTTAAAAAAAACTGGTCTCTGGTCCACTCTACACTTGGTGACATACTGTCCATGCAATTGACCCCCACCTCTGAGATTGCGCTGCTCGGTTATGGGGTCAATTTCCCCCAGAGGGTTAGGAAACTTGCAGCTCTGGGATTTCTATTAGCTAACCAAGAGAGTGCTTTATTGTGGGGCAGTAGCAGAGTTCCCTCTGTTCAGGATTGGCTCTGGAGATTAGCATTCTGCAATGTCAACTGCGAAAAGTATTCCACTCTAATCCCTTGTCCATCACGACTAGTGGACATCTGGGGCCTGTACAGGGATTATATTGCTAAACAGCACACTGCCCACGATTCACAATTGTTTAGTGGTATTGTCCCTGAAGGGATTTTTTTGATCACCTGTTTTGTAATGTATGACTGCATTAATGAACCTTCTTCGGACGCAATTATTATGATGCCATTTACAATGTCTCATTCATCGAAGATATGTTCATCTATTTTATGTGGTGTTATATGTTACTGCTACCATTGGATGCCTATTCCGTGTAGTATTAGCTATTTGATTTGCTCTTCCCCTTTTTTAGCTAAGTCCTTACATCACATTTGTCCTATATGTATTATCAATGCTGCATTTTCCGTTGTACTGATTACTCTATCATTTGTAGGCAAAACCTGAAAATAAAGTAAAAAAAAACACTATGCATCATTAATCCCACACTGATCCTAGAGCGAGTTGTATTAATAAATGCAACCAGATAGTACCTTAGAGGGACACACTAAAACCTACAAGCCCTCTAGCGTGCTAGTTGACTGGTTCAGTCCAGCCTGTTGCTACAGAATAATTTCTGATCCCCAGGGAGGAGTTTCTTCCCTCCAAGGAGGTCAGGAACAATGCCTGCTACAGAGAGGTTTTATCACCTCCTCCATGAAGGCGGGTAAAATTTGCATTCCAAAGCAGAGGGCTAAAGAGTCCACTGTCGTTGACTAAACAGTGTCTTCTCTCCCGGAAGAGGATGCAGATCGCCCCATTTCATAAAAAATATGCAACTTCCGGTAATTTTCCAATCTGATGTGCCTGAGGACCCTTCACCAACTGGCTTATTCTATTAGTTAACAAGCTAGTCCCTTTGCTCAATCTGAGCCGGACTACACAACTGCATCCTATCACTGTAAATTTGGGGTAATGTATCCAACTTTAAAGAACACCTGGGCTTCAGTGACTGAAACTTCGGTCTCACAACCTTCCTATTTGCGCTAGAGAAGCAGATTTGCTTTGCAGCCGTCTAGCTATTTAGAGGAGAAGTTAGATTTTCAACACTTGTGAAATAGGCTTCCGTCCCGATCACAGCAGAAAGTGTGACTGGTGCTGCCCTTAAAAGCTTTGGTCAAATTTGGCTCTTTTTAATTAGAGCAATCTAGTAAGGGCGATTGTTCCAATCTCTCACCAGCTCTTTTAATACTTGGAAACATGGTCATACTGGCCTCCAGCACATTCAGAATTTCAGTTAGAACAGTGAAAAGGATTTTTTTAGATGATATGTGCAATACCTGCATTGTCTGGCTGAGGGACACAAGAATTAAGTTCAGGTTCCTGTGTTTCAATAAGAGAACTTTCTACAACACCTGTGGTTTGTGACTAGTTCTGAGCACTGAACTTGTACTGGTTTCAAATCCCCAAAGTTTAACAGATTCAGATAAGTGGATGTTTATTAAGGATACATAACCTTGCTTTTAGGAAGCAACAGCATTAGAGCAAAACAGAAGTGACCGGTAAACCTACAACATTAAAAGTATTCACTGAAATGAACTAGGAATGGATGGTTCTTTTGCTATGCACAAACTGCTGCTATAAATGGATCTAAAAACAATAGACAACCAAGTCAGTCATCAACCATTAGTTGACAGGCAAAGCTACACAATCAATAAACAAGTGAAATGTCCATGGTATCCAAAATTAATTAAGGTCAAACAAGGTGTGGTGACCTACAAACAAATTTATAGGCAGGAAATTAGAAAAAAAAAAGTTCAAGCATGGATCCCCCAGCACGATTCTAAAAGAGTCTTTAGATTTTTACCTTAATGTAAAAAAAAAAACAAAAAAAAAAACTGATTTCACAAAAAAAAATCCATATAAAAAAAAAATCAAATTAAATAATAAAAATCAGGCCTATCTGGGAAGAAATTTTGGCGGAGAACAGTTTTTAAATGGCTTTCTATAACTTTAATTTGTTTCTAAACAGGAGCAAAGGAGTTTTAAACAGAAGAGAAAATAGCATTTTAAGTCAGGAAACCTCTTTTGTAGAAAAGTGTGTGGATGGAAAACGAGGTGATAAAGGCAACCGTTTCAAAAGGGAGTCGTTTTCGTTTCTTTGACTTTTAAAAGAAAAAAAAAACATCTGAATATAACCGATTTAGAGAAACTGAAAACAATACTTACCAGTCACCTGTAATGTTGTTGTGTTCTTTAAATGTGACGAAAGTGAACCCCAAAATAAAAGAAAACAGCCCGTTAATGCACTGAATTAATTATGTATTTATTTTTTACAATGGTTACCTATTTTGTAGCAACACTATTTGCAGAATTAAAACATAGGCTGACTTTTCATCCCAAGAAAGTTAAGTCTTTATGATATTCTGCAACTAGATGCATGGATATTCTAGAGTAAACATACCCAGTGACATCCACTTTAATATAGCAAAACCCTCATATAAGTAAGAATTTCTTGGCATGAAGGATGAAATATAAGGTCTTGATTAGTGCACATTTTCATACCAAAAAAGCTATGAAACTATGGTTTCTTGCCAATTTGGAAGAATATCTTCAATTGTTCTTACAACCGATCAATACAAGTAGTAAATATTTGAAGTGGTAAAGCGTTTTCAATAGTGAAAAAACAGGAAAATGACAAACCAGCAGCTACATGCCTACCAATCAACATTGTTCTGGATTAGCAGATACCTTAAGCCTTATTACACTTGAAATAATGAAATGCTTGTATCCAGAATGTGCAATTAGCCAGGGTACGGACTAAAAAGTGGGCAAGATGGATAGAACAAGAAACAGGTACTAAAGCAGGAATTCTGGCTACCAGGCCTAAATCTAATCTTTTCTAGGCACTCCAATAGCTCCTTAAAAGATGAAATAGTTAGTAAAATTTAAGAAAAAAAAAGGGGATCTGCAGCGGATTACTAGCTGGAAAGCAGATAGTGGTAGCATGTACATTGTTTCTTGTTAAAAGCTTAAGTACTACCATATACTGTTTCCATATTTTGCCAGTGTAATCGAAAGATCAGAGATAACAGAGGATCTTTTAACAACATGAAAAGAAAGAAAAAAAAGCTGTAATACACAGAAGGATTGGGTTTAGCGCTCACCCTTTGGGGTATCCAGAAAGAATTAGCTAAAAAAAAACCTTGCCATAAAAAGTGATGGTTGAGTAAAGTACGAACCACTGAAATCCCAAGTGATGGCAAATAGGATATGGTTCAGTGAACTTTGTTCAGCGGTTTGTAGACCAGATATTCTTTTTATATTTTATAATTAGTCCACTTGCAGACTGTTTAGCAGTCTGACTTTTAGGTATTGGGGAAGAGAATGAGAATATGTTCAGCCCCTCTGGAAAACATCTTCATACCGCCGTGTACAGTTCAAAATTTTATAGGCTGTCAGCAATGCAGCCAAATTAGGAATTAACAGCCTTGTCAGCAGGGAATTCGATTTGGCATAAGTAATGACATTTACATGCAATTCAAGCATTCGAAAGTACAGCACTGGCTGGATACTCGCCAAAGGAAAAACATTTTAAAACCAAAGCACACACTGCAGCAGTCTCAGGCACTGAAGTGAACTACTTTTTGTCTGGTTGCGAAAGCTGTTGTCACTCACAGTAATGTAAGTCAGTGTCATAAGTGCGCGAACCCTCTATGCAGTCTGCGGAGGTGGGAAGAAGCAATACGTGAACGGTATAACAGACCAATAGATTAAGAGGGGTGAATGAATGCATGAAAATAAATCCCAAGTATAACAATACTTGAAAACCAGAGATAATGCATCTTTAATCTGCATATACTTACTTCATGCATCTATATACCTTACATGTACTTGGATCTATATATTTATTACTTTTCTCCTAAAAAGATCCATATTCAATGCACTACCCTATTTCTCATCCTATACCTCTATCAATATCTAATCTACATATACCTACCTCCTTAATGCATCAATATAGTTTCCGTGTACTTATGGATCTATATATTTAATCACTTTCTTCTAATTCAGCATATCCAATGCACTACCGTTTTCCACCCTATACCTCTCAATATAGCTTCTACCTGAACTTTCTCATCTCAAACTTTCCTACTGCGCTTTCCAATGCACTACCCTATTTCTCACCCTATACCTCGATCAATATATCCCCATACATCCACTCATTTATCCCAAACCCCATACCACTATGATCGCCAAAATAACCCTTTCTAGACTCTCCCCTACTCTACCCCTCCTTGCTGAGCGATGGGGGCGCCTGCCTGCCCACTTTGTGCCCTGCAATGTTTTCATTGTGTGCTTGCACCGCCGCTCCCGCGCTGAGCGTCTAGGGTGTGGCAGTGCTGGGTGGTGACCGCCTGAGCATTCGGGGACAGTAGAATTTCGTGCCTCTGTGGGGGCTGAATTCATTGCGGTGTCCCATTAGTGCCCGGTACCGTTGGAGGGCTTACCTACTCATTCTGCCTCCGACCGGCTCGTGCTGAGGTTTGGGTCCCCGTTGGCCAGTCCTGCTCTTGGGCCTGTCTTGCTTCTCTATGCGGGGCGGTGCCTGGTGCATTTTCAAGGCCCGTCAATTGCAGTCTTCATCAGGCCTCGCCTGAAGGAGCGGGTCCGGTTGCTTGGCGACGGAGTTCTCAACCCTTTTTAGGTCTCGCCTGTCGATGCGCATGCGCATCGAGCAAGGCGAGAGTATTGCGAGTTATCCACTCTTTATCTGCACTGCAAGGAATCGCGGCGATTCCTTGCAGTGCCCGTGACTTTTAAGGTCAATGCGCATGCGCATTAAGCTTATGCGCATTGACCTTAAAAGTCACGGGCGCGTGCATGTCCGTCTCCTAACAACACACACACACCCTCTCCCCCGCTCCGCCCCCTCCCGCCGTGTCGCATTTCTCTTTCTCCTCCCCCTCCCCTCTCTTCCTTCCGTCTAACGCCGTGTCGCACCTCTCCCCTCTCCGCCCCCTCCCCGCTCCGCCCCCTCCCCTTCCCTCCGTGTCGCATTTCTCCTCCCCCCTCCCCTCTCTTCCGTCCGTCCGTCTTGTTATTCAACGCTCCATGTCTCCAGGCACCAGTCGGGACCTCCTGCTTCCCTGGGCCTCTCACCGGGGCTACAAGCGCGCCCCGGGTCTCAACGCACCACCACAGAGGTGCTCAGGCCGCAGAGCCAGTCCACCGCAGGCTCATCTTCAAATCCGGTTCGGAGCGGGATCCTCGGCATTCAATCGCAGTCAAGACAGGTCTGCCCCGTATCCCGCGGCCCGGCAGACAACACCCAGTATGGCAGGCATGTTCAGGCTTTCATCGGCCGGCTTTTTTCATTACTTAGTGGCACCTCACCCCTGATGTGTTGAGAACCCAATAGGAATGCATACTTTTTTCGAGCAGACTCCCTTCCGTACTCCTGTCCCCCTGCTCTCCTCTCCGTTGCCCACCCCCTCCCTGCTGCACTTGCACATGTGCATCTCCTCATTGCCTCCATAAGTTACTTCCGGTGTTGAATCGATAGTACAAGCAAAGCTGCTGAAGCGTGACACACACCCATCGTTTTCGCCTATTGCTTTTGGATGGCACATATCCACTTGTTTCTGTTGAGGGGCACCGTACGGATGCTCTGTCAGTGTGATCTCTCCTTATGTTTTTATAATTATAATGTGATGTTGTCCATTCTTTGTCCCTGCACCATGTAGTTTGCTGACATTGACCCTCAAGGTTTTGTAACATTGTTTCAGTCTCGTTATTGCGCCGTGTGCTTGTTAGAGCAACAAAAACAAAGCTGGTAATACGCATAAAGTAAAAGATTTGCCAGTCAGCATCTATACTGCTAGTTGAAGCCTCCCTAGACAAGCTGTTGAAAATCTTTTTATATGTGGCGCGGAGAAGGAAGCGGGTTCATGTTTAATTCCAGAACGAAAATTATTTCTGTTACAAGTCACGGCCTGCGGTAGTGAGTGTGAGTCTGTATACTGCAGCACCTTTGTTTGACAGTGGCTCCTCCATAAGCTATCCTCGTCGGCCATTCCCTAAGTTGTCAAGAAAAATGTAGTGTCTTCCTTTGTAGGTTTATTTTCTAAATGAGCAACACATCATTCAGTAGACTTGTAATAAATAGATTTAATTCATACATTGGAAATGCCTTCTGATTTACTGTCCTTGTCATATGCACTCTCCTGGCACTATGGAAAATGCCTTGCTTGTAGAACACCGACACCTCTCTTCTCTCTTGAAAGTTCGAAGACATGAAAGGGTATCATAAACATGCCTGATTAACTTCCAAATAGTAAACCAAAGCCTGCTATAACCCAAACCTCACTAATCTCCATGTCACAGTGCAACCATCATCATTCCAGCTGTGTCTTAAAAAATGACATTTTGCTGTTGTGAATAGCACATTAGTGTCCACTTGTTTTTTACAGAAAGTAGTCACACAAGCACAGTACACAAAGCTCCCCGGCCTGTAGTTCAAGCCCCACCCCACGCAGCACCTGCAGGGGGCTGCCTGATAGAATCAGACTGCCCACACCCCTCCATAGGCGGTATTCCGGTGCTATTGTGCCCACTCTGGTAATCATGACGCCCCCTGCTGCGTGCATTTACAATGTGATGCGTTCCTTCCGCTGGAGGGCAGATTCGACCACACACTGTTCACAATCACAAGCAGGCTCTGTTCTGCAAGGTGCCGGGGGACCTTCCTGCAGCCCACGCGTTTCTAAAATGTCAGTTCCGTAGGTGTTTCCGACAGCCCTCCCCGCGGCTCACAGCACGTAACTTTCCTTAAGGGATGTTGTTTATCTCGTGTTTTGTTTTCTTTTTATAGGGATATGTTTTTATGCATTTATGACAAGGTCTCGTGGCGGTGTCACCTCGCATCCCAAAATACCTACCCCCTCACCCTCAACCCCTCACCCTCACTCACCCTCAACCCCTCACCCACCCTCAATCCCTCACCCACACTCACCCTCACCCACACTCACCCTCACTCACCCTCACTCACCCTCACTCACCCTCACCCACACTCACCCTCACTCACCCTCACTCACCCTCACCCACACTCACCCTCACCCACACTCACCCTCACTCACCCTCACCCACACTCACCCTCACCCACACTCACCCTCACCCACACTCACCCTCACCCACACTCACCCTCACCCACACTCACCCTCACCCACACTCACCCTCACCCACACTCACACTCACCCTCACCCACACTCACCCTCACCCACACTCACCCTCACTCACCCTCAACCCCTCACTCACCCTCACCCTCATTCACCCTCACCCCCTCATCCTCACCCTCACTCACCCTCACCCTCACTCACCCTCAACCCCTCATCCTCACCCTCACTCACCCTCAACCCCTCATCCTCACCCTCACTCACCCTCACTCACCCTCAACACCTCACCCTCACTCACCCTCAACCCCTCACCCTCACTCACCCTCAACCCCTCACCCTCAACCCCTCACTCATCCTCACTCACCCTCAACCCCTCACCCTCACTCACCCTCAACACCTCACCCTCACTCACCCTCAACCCCTCACCCTCACTCACCCTCAACCCCTCACCCTCAACCCCTCACTCATCCTCACTCACCCTCAACCCCTCACCCTCACTCATCCTCACTCACCCTCAACCCCTCACCTACCCTCACCCTCACTCACCCTCAACCCCTCACCCTCACCCTCACTCACCCTCAACCCCTCATCCTCACCCTCACTCACCCTCACCCTCACTCACCCTCAACACCTCACCCTCACTCACCCTCAACCCCTCACCCTCCCTCACCCTCATTCACCCTCACCCTCAACCCCTCATCCTCACCCACCCTCACTCACCCTCAACCCCTCATCCTCACCCTCACTCACCCTCACCCTCACTCACCCTCAACCCCTCATCCTCACCCTCACCCTCACCCTCACTCACCCTCACCCTCACTCACCCTCAACCCCTCACCCTCACTCACCCTCAACCCCTCACCCTCAACCCCTCACTCATCCTCACTCACCCTCAACCCCTCACCCTCACTCATCCTCACTCACCCTCAACCCCTCACCCTCACTCATCCTCACTCACCCTCAACCCCTCACCCTCACTCACCCTCACCCTCACTCACCCTCAACCCCTCACCCACCCTCACCCTCACCTTCACTCACCCTCAACCCCTCACCCTCACTCACCCTCAACGCCTCACCCTCAATCACCCTCAACCCCTCACCCTCACCCACCTTCACTCACCCTCACCCACCCTCAACCCCTCATCCTCACTCACCCTCAACCCCTCACCCTCACCCACCCTCAACCCCTCATCCTCACTCACCCTCAACCCCTCACCCTCACTCACCCCCACTCACCCTCAACCCCTCACCCACCCTCAACCCCTCACCCTCAACCCCTCACCCACCCTCAACCCCTCACCCTCAACCCCTCACCCACACTCACCCACACTCACCCACACTCACCCACACTCACCCACCCACACTCACCCACACTCACCCACCCTCACCCACCCTCACTCACCTTCACCCTCACTCACCTTCAACCCCTCACCCTCACTCACCCTCAACCCCTCAACCCCTCACCCTCATTCACCCTCAACCCCTCACCCTCACTCACCCTCAACCCCTCACCCACCCTCAACCCCTCACCCTCAATCCCCCACACTCACCCACACTCACCCCCACTCACCCCCACTCGCCCTCACTCGCCCTCACTCGCCCTCACTCGCCCTCACTCGCCCTCACTCGCCCTCACTCGCCCTCACTCACCCTCACTCACCCTCACTCACCCTCACTCACCCTCACCCTCATGCTAAAGATTTACAAAAAAACCCATTAACAATTCTAAAAGCACTAACTCTAATGCTGCGAGACCTATTGCATTTCTAATGCTTGTTAATGTTTCCCCCTCCTTTTCTGTTGTGTTTCTTAGAATGGAGGGTAAACACTTGGTGAAACGTCCTCGCCGGTCTTCTGGGTCAGATTCAGATCCTGCGTCCCAGTGGCATATGGGCATGGATATTGATGTTCTGCAGTCTATGATAAATAAGGCTGTGGATCCTGCCTTTGCGGCTAGAGATGGCTCAGTGTCTCTGGTTCCTAGGGGTTCTTCTCCGCCTGACCCTGACTGACGGCTCAGATGAGGAGCAGCGGGGGCGCTTTGTTATGGGCGAAGCTCACTTGCCCAGGGATCTGTCCCTGCCAGCTGGAAGAGCGCGGTGGTAAAAGCACTCCTTAAAAAACCCCAGCTCGATCCAGCAGACATGGGAAACTATCGACCAATATCACTCCTTCCGGCAATCAGCAAGTTAGCTGAGAAACTGATTAACGGACAATTGTCCCAGTTCTTTGAAACAAATAACATCCTACGGGAATCCCAAACTGGATTCCGCCCGGGTCATGGCACAGATACTGCCCTCCTCGCCGTCATCGAGGAGGCAAGGCGCATACTGGATTCAGGAGGGTCAGTGGCAGTGATCCTCCTGGATCTCAGCGCAGCCTTCGACACAGTCAACCATCGTGTCCTTCTCCATCGACTCGCGGCAGCAGGGATCACCGGGACAGCACTCCGCTGGATAGAGTCTTTCCTCACCGGACGCACGTTCCAGGTATGGGACGGCAACTTCCACTCATCCACCCTCCCCCTCACAAGCGGGGTCCCTCAGGGATCTTCCCTGAGCCCGATGCTTTTTAACGCATATATGGCTCCTCTGGAAGACGTGGTGACACCATTCGACATAAAAATGGTAAGCTACGCTGATGACACTCAACTGGTCGTCTCCCTATCCCAACTAGTCGACCACCCAGAGAACCTGGCTAACTGCCTTACACAAATCTACAGCTGGATGAGTGATTCATCACTAAAATTAAATGGGTCTAAGACTGAAGTGATGCTCCTGGGAAAACAATGGGCGACCATCCCCCCAACAGTCTGGCCTGACGTGTTCGGAGAAATCCCCCCCCCCCCCCCCCCCCCCCCGAAGCGTGAAATCAAAACCCTTGGAGTATGGCTCGAACCTGAGCTCACCATGAAGACGCAAGCGGCCAAAACTCCGGGCACCTGTTTTGGGCTCATGCGCACTACCCGTAAGATTCTCCCCTTACTACCACCTGCTTCCAGGAAACTCCTCATCCAGGGACTAGTATTGTCCCGTCTAGACTATAGCAATATGGTCTACCTGGGAGCTCCAGAAGCCACTCTGGCGAGACTACAGCGAACACAGAACGCTGCGGCCCGTCTGCTCATGAACCTTCCTTCGAGAGTGTCAGCAAAACCAGCCCTCAAAGCCCTACACTGGCTCCCTGTTCGCCAAAGGGTGGAATTCAAAGCCATGTGCACGACACACAAACTAATCAACGATCTGGTCCTGCTATCCTCAGCAGCTTGGTCACCCCCTACAAAGCATCCAGATCCCTCCGTTCGGATAATGAGCACTTAGCCAACATCCCCAAATTCAAAAGGACACGCACGGGAGGCCGACAATTCTCGGTTCAAGCGGCTGTGAGATGGAACTCCCTCCCACGCACCCTCAGACTGGAAGCCAGCTACCTGGTTTTTCGCAAAAAACTTAAAACGCACCTATTCCCGAAATAAATGTCCCTCCACCCTTCCCTCTCCTTATTGGATAACAATTTCCTTACAGCGCGGGGATGCCCTTGGGTCACCAGGCGCTATACAAATCGCTAAATAAATAAAATAAAAAATTAAGGGAGGTCCTTGTGCACTCAAGACAATTTTGATTATTTCTCCCAGTACCGTCGGAGGGAGCCTGA
The DNA here is from genome assembly GCF_964263255.1 of Lissotriton vulgaris. NCBI lineage: Eukaryota > Metazoa > Chordata > Amphibia > Caudata > Salamandridae > Lissotriton > Lissotriton vulgaris. The sequence goes on from NC_141691.1 coordinate 1,210,833,727, forward strand.
CACCCTTCCCATTCACAAGGCAGTCAGGGGTCTTCTGTCCAGTGAGTGGGCTGATGTTGAGAAGACTGGGTTCCCACGGTTTCTTGCCAAGAATTATCTTCAGGACGTTCTGAATGAGCCCGCCCCCCCTAGCGTTAAAGTGGACTCTCGTGGTTGGTCTGGCATCCAGTGGTTCAATTATCTCGGAGGACGCCTCTCTTAGTGATCCGGTGGATAAAAGAATGGAGAGTGCTGCTAAAAAGGGCTTACTCCGCAGCAAACTTTTCATTCAGGGCGGGCCTTATGCCTCGTATGTGGTCCAGTCTCTTCTTACAGATTTTCGGGTCTTGTCTGAGGCTCTCCAGCAGGGGGACAACGTTAAATCTCACATGTCCCTTATCGAGCTCCAGGTTCGCTTTTTGTCTGACATTACATTTGACTGTGTGCAGCAATTTCTGGCTCCATTGCTTCGGCTCGCCGTAACATCTGAATGAGATCTTGGAAGGTGGAGGCCTCTCAAAAGTCCCTTCTTTCCCGCTTGCCCTTTGAGGGTGCTAAGTCGTTTGGATCTCTGCTTGAGGATCTGCTGAAGAAGTCTGTGAAACATCGTAAGCTTCTGACACCTCTGCGGCCTCCTATGAGGCATCAGGGCCTTGGCTACAGGCATGCCTTTGGGAATCCCCGGTCAAGTGTGTGGTGTTCCTCCCAGCCCTTTCGCAGGAGGGGTTGTGGCCGTGGCACTCCTTTTTCTGCCAAGTCCTGGCAACAGCCTGCTAGTGCTGCCCTTCCCGATGCCTCTGTCAAGTCCTATCTCAAGGTGGGCGGCTGGATTGGACTGTTTTCTTCAGCTTGGGCTCACAATGTCACAGATTCCTAGGTGCTTCGCCTGGTGGTAGAAGGCTATTCTATCACCATCTCTTCTGCCAGATTTTTTTGTTCCCACTCCTTGGAATCCTCTGAAGCTGCTGGAGTTGCAGCGGGGGATCCAGGGTCTTCTCCAGAAGGGTGCAATCGTTCCTGTTCCCAGGCTGGAGTTGGGTCTGGGTTGCTACTCTCTGATGTTTCTGGTGCCAAAGCAGCCAGGGGACTTCCGCCCTATCTTGGACCTCAAGGCCGTGAACTTCTATGTGTCTTACCAGAGGTCCAAAATGGTGAGTTTGGAGCAGATCCGGCCACTTGTTGCCTTTGTCATCATTGGAACTTTTGGATGCTTATTACCATATTCCTGTGCATCCTCTCTCCCAGAAGTATTAGCAGTTCTTAGCCTTGGGTCAGCACTACCAGTTTTGTGTCCTCCCCTTTGGGTTGTCCTATGCCCCTCGGCTGTTTACTATGGTCTTGGCTCCCCTGGTGGGTCAGTTGCATGCTCAGGGAGTGCTTTTGTTTTCTTACCTTGATGACTGGTTAGTTTCTCCCTCGTCTTTTCTTAAGGCCCTGGAGGATGTGGCGCTGGTGAGGCTTTGCCTGGAGTCTCATGGGTTCCTTGTGAATGTCAGCAAGTCCCACCTCATCCCTTCTCAAGAACTTCAGATCAGGGTTCTATTCATTTCCAGGCTGGGGTTGGTGTTTCTGCTTCCGGATCGCCAACTCAGTCAATCTCATCTGAAATCCCTCCTGTTAGCCTCTGCAAGGAAATGGTTGCAGGTTCAAAGGGACAAGTATGCCTCTCTTTCTGGTTCCTTGGGCTCGCAGACACATCTACAATCTGGTGTATCACCTTCTGCCTCACTGGGATTCAGGGTCCCAGGACTACGAAGCCTCTGTTCCTGTGACTCCGACCATTTCTCTCCAGCTGCAGTGGGGGTTGGTATCGGACAACCTGCCGACTGGGGGCCACCCTCTGGGTTCTTTCTGCTCAGGGTGCTTGGTCCCCCGCGGAAAACTAGATGTCCTCGAATTGGAAAGAACTGGCTGCTGTGTTAAAGGATCTCGTGCACTTTGCCAATCGCCTGAAGGACGTTTGGCCTGTGCTTACTTGAACCATTTGAGGGGCACTCGCTCTCCACTTGGCTCTCCTGGCGGATCAGCTTGGGTCTTGGGCGGAGAACAATCTGCTGGGTCTGGTGGCTATCTATCTGCCGGGGAGGGAGAATGGGTGTACGGATCAGCTGAATCGCCTTCTTCCGTCTCTCTGTCCCAGTCACCTCTGGTCTTTCGGGAACTGTCGGGATGTTTGGGAGGCCCTGGTTGGATATCTTTGCGTCCCCTCGGGATGCTCTTCCGCTGAGCTTCTGCGCCCTTCTGCCTTGCATGGAAGGTGGATGCCCTGAGTTTCCCTTGGCCTCAGGGTCTTCTCTATGCCCTTCTGCCTTTTCCCCTTCTCAGCAGGGTTTTGGCAACGATCAGGTCGGAGGGAGTGTTGGTGCTTTTGGTGGCCCCCCCCCCCTTTGCCCTCGTCAGCCTATGTATCCCCTCCATCTTTGTCTGGCAGCTGCTTCTCTATGGAAGTTCCTGCTGTCCACTTCTCCACTCCGCTTTAATCACCTGTCTCGTCAGGCTCTCAGCCAGATGGCGTTGGGGGTTTGGAAGTTGAAAAGCGTAGGCTAGTTGCTTTGGGTTGTTCCTCTGCTGTGGCCCTGTCTATCCAGAATTCTCAGGAAGGGAGTAACCTTAAGGTCTCAGACCGTCACTGGCGGAATTTCTCTGGTGTTTTTCACTGGGGTTTCTCCCGGTTATCTGCGAGGGGGGTTCTGTGGTTGGGATGTCGGCCTCTACTCTTCGCAGCCAGTGGTCCGCCATTAAGGCTATCCGGGTGACCTCTCGTCCCCTTTGAGTTATTGGCTTCTCCCCATCTGAGCAGTTTTTTTTCTTCGACCTGTCGTTGCTTCTCCTGTTCCACCCTGGGATCTTCCCTTGGTTCTTCATGCCTTGCAGCCTTCCCCATTTGAGCCTCTGCCTTCAGTCTCTCTGGAGTGTCTCACCCTGAAGGTTTTTTTTTCTGGTGGCCATTACTTCTGCGCGACGTTTGGGGGAGCTTGGCGCTTTGTCATCCTCCTTACTTGCGTTTCTTCCCTGACAAAGTGGTTATTCGTCCTGACCATTCTTCCAAAGATTTTCTCTGCTTTTCATTTGTCCCAGGATATGGTCCTTCCTGCCTTTGTTCCTACCCCCTCTTCGGAGGAGGTCAACCTCCCTTCCCTTGATTTGACCAGGGCTCTGGTGATCTACCTGGATTGTACGGCCTCCATTCGCCAGGTGGATTTTTTGTTTGCCATTTTTCGGGTTGCCCGGCAGGGTCATCGCCCTACCACGGCCACTCTTTAAGTAAAGCAAAAGAGCTTTATTTTCAACTTGACATGGCTGCTGCATTTCTGGCTACATCTGCCTTTTAACATATTAGAAAAAAGTGAAATACGTGAAATTAGACCAGCTCTCTATGTTTTTGCACCCGAAGTGCAGTTAGCCATTTCCTTTGATTAGAAGTACCTGCACTTTATAAGTGTGTAAATGATCTAGCAACAATTCTAAATCTTTTTTCCAACAAGCTTGCTTTTTAAAGTGAGTAAGCAATCCCAAGCTAAATAACAAAAAGAAAATTTAATCCAAATTAGATCATTTGGACATGCTCATCTCTTTACGGGCACTATATCAACTCTTTAACAAGGTAGACATGGTCTTACGAATTTCACAGGTTGAGATTGATTAGCACATTTCAACAAAAAAAAACTGAAACTTAAGTTACAAAAAAAAATTCGAAGACCACAGAGCAAAGTAAAGAAAAACTTTTATAATTAGTTAACAGTTCAGAAATGTTGCTTTATTGGGGTCAGATATATAAAAACGGCAAATTAAGCAATACTTTTGATTAAATATATTCAGATTCAATTTTAGATATAACAATATAAATTACCTTCAAATGTTTTGCTCCTCGAATATGTGATTGATAGCTCATGGAACTTAGACAGGTTAGTCGACAAATCTAGTTTGTGGGGGAAAAGTGAATTTATTTTTAAAAGCGTATGTTCAGCATTAATATGCATAATCAAAATCCAGTGTGGATAGTTCCTTCAACAGGCAAATTATTTGTTAAGCAAGAGAACAATTTCAGTCAATTACACATTTGCCAACATACACCGGAAGTGACCAGGAACACCCACACGTAGAATAAACATGTGATTTAATTAAGATGAAGCAACAGACCAAGTGACAAATCTCTCCTTGTGAATACCAAAATATGCATCTGCCACCTTATTAACATACAGGGCTGCCAATCAAAATCTCTACAAGCAACAGACACGTTCCAATGTCAAAGAATTCAACTCTCCAATCTGTACTAGCTTCTAAAAACATTCCTGAGTTAAAAACTAAACCAATGCACTTCAGAATGGACAAGAGCCTATGCCGTTAGTGTAAAAATTAGATTGGCACCCCCTTTAGCCAGATTTGTGCTCAGAATGCAAGAGCCATCTTCGAGTAAATGGCTAAGTTTAAGCTATTCCAAGTTCTGTGACATCGAGTGGAGTGGCGGGGGGTGTTGGGGGGAGTAGTACTGTTGGTTTTCATTATTTGACATTTGTGCTGAAGGGGGAGATAAAAAGTTGAAAGTTTGTGTCTGAAGAGTGTGGAGCTGTAAACAGAACCCACAGCCCAGAGGTCTTTCCCTGCGTTCTCTTATTGGAACGCCTGTGAATATGTTCAATCCACATAACTGTAGTCCTTGTCATCAGGTCTACATCATGGAAGGATACCTGTAGTATGAGTGGGTTTATGGCTATTCCATATGGATTGGTTAATTCTTGGGTTAATTGGAACCCACGTGCCTGTGTGATGTCCATCTCAGACATATCAGTCTGCACATGTAGACTTCGTCTGCTACCCAATAACTGGCAACAAGGGTGGTTGGAGAGATAGCCAACCCAACCCTTGCTTTTAGAGCATACTTCCTCATGTCTACACCATACCCACTGCTCCCCGATTCCCTGTGCTGTGGTCATCCCCACATGAGCTTCTAGAGAGTCGAAAGAGCATCCCACCGCAGCCAGATCAAATTAGCTCCAGTGACGACACTATGCAAGAGGTGTGCAAAAATAGCTAGATGTGGGAAAATGCATTGCCAGGACTAAAGCAGTCGTGGGACCCTCAAATGCAACAGATTCCTTGGTCTCTGGTAGTTCCTCTTGGACAGCATGAATGTGATAAATACCACCTCTCAACTGGCTGCAGACAAACCACTTAGTTTATGTTTGAAACTTGCATGCACATCTAAACTGCTGGAGCTTCATGGTCCTGGCAATTAAGGACCATGGGTGCTAAAGATGGGGGTACATACAGTGGCTATCAAAAAAAGGATGTGAAGCTTTCACTTTTACCTAACTTTATAAATGCAGGACAGAAGCAACACAATCCTTGAAACACAAATGACTTTGGTACTTTCTTGTTATGGAAGAAATAGGAGGCTGGTTGGACGGTCTAAGGATTGGCAGACTAAGAGGGCTGATGTAACAAGCATGCATGAGGAGGTGCCAGAGGTGAAGCTTGCTCAGAAAACCAGCATCTACAGTGGTTGCCACCAAGGAGGTTGTCTAAGGTGAAGAACATTTTATCAGACATAAAAATTGAGACTGCCTACTCTCAATACCAAACGCTTAAAAATTAAGGGTCACAAGAGATACTGAATCAGAGGAAGCGTGTAAAGTTAGGGAAGGTGTGGAAGGAAATAAAACACTGTCAGTTTGGATGACTTTCCTGGCTACTGTATAAATAAACAAGACTACGACCCACTGATAAGGTGCACATTAGTACATAAAAGAACGGATTGTGTGTGTGGATATTAAATAGGGAGTAGTCTCACAAAATTTGACCTGCCACTTGGAGGAGGTAATCTAGTCAGAAGAGCATGTCAATTCAGTTTAACAAAGATGTTTAAGAGGTGCTACGATTTTTGAGAGAAAATGTGTCTTCTAAATGTTCTCAAACAGTTGGGTTAACCCCAGCATTGTCAAACTGCAGTGGCGTTGCTTACATACACAAGGGTGCTTGCTCATGGCGATATATGGAGGTAGAGACATAGAAGAGACAGTACAGAATCAAGTGAAATTCTACATACTGTAGACTGTTTATTCTGATGATACCAATGGAAGACCTGCAAGGATGCAATTAGTAGCCTGGATTTTAGCATACACCAAATGGAAAACCAGTAAGCATACAGAAGAGGCGAGTGACAGTTGAGGGGATCTTTTTGAGTTTGAAAAAAACTTGGGGGACGCCACCAATAACCTGAAGCTAATGCGACTCACTTGTCTGAGAGAAGAGCATAATCTACAGTTGGCAAATTAAGCCAAGTCCCACCTTTTGAGAGTACAGACTATAAAAAAAAATACAAGTTAGTTAAATTGAAACGAGCCTTGGAGGGAGGAAGAATCCAGATGGACAGGTCAGCCAGGGATGCAACGTCACAAGAGGTAAAAGGATAAGATTGGCCCATGTACATTATGATGAAAAGATGATGACCTAAGCGAGCTAATGGGGCATTGGGCACAATAGGATTACTGAAGAACAAATGTAACTTACCTGTAAACAGGTGGTTCTCCAGTATTGGTGTCTTTTATAGATTCACATGCTTGAATATTCCCCGTCGTCAAAGTGGGAGTCCCACGGTAAATAAAATACCAATAACATATGTATATAAATACATAAATCATGAAATAGTAGTAAAACACTTGTAACATATTCCTGTCATTATGTTAGTCCAAACTACAGCCAATCAGGCACCAGCACCCTTCCAGAACCTTCTCCTCAGAGCTCAGATTTTCGTAGCACAAGAATGACAAAAGAGTCGATGAGGAGAAACGAGCCTCGCATGTAAATCTATGAAAGACACTAATACTGGAGAACCACCTGTTTACAGGTAAGTAACAATTGTTCTTCTCCAGTATTAGGGTGTCTTTCATAGATTCACATGCTTGAATAGAATAGATAGTAGTAACATCCGAAGAGGTCCGATTGCTATGCAACATCATTGAGAAAACCAAAGAGACAGTAATAATACAGTCATGTAAGTACTGATAGCAATCATATAAAACCATAGCGGATGAGGGAAGACAGAGGCTTACCTTAGTTAAAAAGATGACAAAGTACTGCCTGTCCCACTGCTGTATCCGCTTCGTTGATGGCATCCAAGCAGTAGTGCTTCGTGAACGTGTGCCTGTTGGACCACGTGGCTGCTCGGCAGATCTGATGAAGCGCACATCAGCAAACAGGGCAGTAGAGGATGACATCGCCCTGGTGGAATGAGCCCTCACTGAAGATTGTAGAGGCTTGCCGGCCCGCTGATGGCAGAAGACGATGGCTGAAGAAATCCAACTTGCAATAGTTGGCTTGGAAACAGGGCGCCCTTTACACATGCGTCCGTAGGCAATGAATAGTTGACCGGACCTGCGATAAGGGGCAGTCCTGCTGATGTAAAATTTAAGGCATCGTTTGATGTCCTAAGAGTGCAATCGTTGCTCTGCCGGAGATTTAGGATCAGCAAAGAAAGTCTTTAAGAAAACAGGCTCATTTAGATGGAAATCCGTAGGCACCTTTATCAGGAAAGTTGGGTTGGTACGAAGCACCACACAGTCAGGTCTGAATTGGAGAAAAGGAGGTTTAACAGTAAAAGCATGAAGATCGCTCAAGCAACAAGATGATGTCAGAGCAAGGAGAAGGGCTACCTTCCAGGTCAGAAACTTTAAGTCTGCCCTATGGATAGGCTCGTTTGGCGCCTTCATTAGTTGGGCTAAAACGACAATGAGATGCCAAGTGGGAGGAGGATGCCGAAGAAGCGGGAACTTCCAGAACAGGCCTTTGAAAAACTGACGAATAACTCTAGAAGAGCAGAGAGAGGAGGAGCCATCCTGCCGGAAACGAGAGATTGCCGCTAAGAAAACTTTCAAAGTAGCATGGGAAAGCCCGGATTGAGCCAGGTCCAACAAGAACGGAAGTAGCTGTTCCGGAGTGGAATGGATAGGATGGATATTTGTAGCCACGCACCAATGGCAGAACCTCTTCCATTTGAGCTTGTAAGTCTTAATGGTAGACGGAGCCCTGGCCTGAGCTAGAATGTCTCTGCATTCCGGTGAGATATTCAAATGCCCAAATTCAAGGTGCTCAGGTTCCAGGCCGCCAAATGTAGAGAGGAGGGGTTCGGATGGCAAATTTGACCCCTGTCCATCGTGAGGAGGTGCGCTAGAGGATGAAGGAGGATGGGCTCGCACTGGGACAGAAGCAGCAACTCTGAGAAACACGCCTGTCGGGGCCATCGGGGGCGATCAGGAGAATGCGGCAGAGCTGCCTCCGCATCTTCCACAGCACACGAGGCACCAACGGGTTCGGAGGAAAAGCGTAGACAGCACCAATTCATCAAAAGGGCATTCCCGCACTACCCGTGGTGGCGATGCCAACTTACATAAGAGGGGCATTTCCTGTTCTCCGGTGTGGAAAAGAGGTCCAGAGACGGACGACCCCATCGTTGAAAAACGAGGTCGAGAGTTGGTTGATGCAACTCTCGCTCGTGGGTCGATGACGTGGATCTGCTGAGGGAATCAACTAGGATGTTGGAGACTCCCAGCAGATGCACCGCCGCCAGGATAACTTGATGACTGATTGCCCAATCCAGATCGACTGAGCCAGCCGAGACAAGAGTGGAGTCCTGGTTCCGCTCTGCTTGTTGCATACTGCATACTGGTGGTATTGTCCGTCTGAATGAGCACGGATTCCCCTTTGAATCACAGGAAGGAACGACTTAAGTGCCAGAAAAATTGCCATCCACTCCAGCCTGTTGATATGCCAGGAACGTTGAAGCAGAGACCATTTGCCTTTGATGGAAAGGCCTTGAAGGTGAGCACCCCAGCCTTCTAATGAGGCGTCTGTTGGGAGCGTGAGTTCTGGAGTGGTGGCGAGGAAAGAAGTTCCTGTCCAAGGTTGGACGGTTGCGCCCACCATTGGAGAGCTGATCTCATGCGAGCGGTGACTCACAAGGTCGTTGAAAGAAACGGAGACCTGACACCACGGTACGTCCAATTCCTCCTGAATGGGGCGAGTCCGAAGTCTGCAATTTGGGATCAGTACAAGACAATGCCATCCCCAGAAATGACTAAGATCCGGACAATCTTGCCCGAATCAGACACCCCAAGCTGAGGATGTTTTGTTGACGCTCTTGGGACACGAATGCCTTTGAAAGCATTGTGTCCAATATTGCTCCCAGGAAATTCCTGCTTTGAGCCGGTTCAATCCGAGACTTGTCGGCATTGATGGCTAGGCCGAGAGATCGAAACATGTCCTGACAAAGACAAGTGTGTTGAAGCACCTGTTTGCGAGACTGTGACTTGGAGGCAGTCGTCCAGATATGGAAAGATTTGGACGCCTCGGAGACGCAGGTAAGCCACCACTGGAGCCAATACTTTCGTGAAGGCACGAGGGGCGGATCGAAGGCTGAAAGGCAACACCTTGAACTGGAAGTCTCTCCGTCCCACCCGGAAATGCAAGTACTTCCGATGCTTTTGAAGAATTGGAACATGGAAGTAAGCATCCTGAAGGTTGATGGTGGTCATGAAATCACCCATGGAGAGAAGACGCAGGATCTCTACTAGTAGAAGCATGCAGAAGGATTGGCTCTTAAGGTACCTGTTGAGTGCTCTCAAATCCAGAATCGGTCGCCAATCTCCAGTCTTCTTGAGTATTAGGAAGAAAAAGGAATAGAAACCCTTTCCTCTCTGAAGACTTGGGAACCACTTCGACTGCACCTTTCAGAATTAGAAGACAAACTTGATGGAAAAGCTCCTGGAGGTGGGGAGGAGGCGGGCCAGACGGTGGAGTGGGAGGAGGAATCTTGATGAACTCTAGAGCATGACCCTTTTTTACAATGTCCAGAACCCAGCGGTCCGAGGTGATGTAGTACCACTGAGAGAAGAACAGATTCGACCTCCAACACTGGGGGGGGGGGGGGGGGGGGGGGGGGGGGGGGGGGGGGGCGGGGGATACACAAGTCATTGACGTTTGGGAGTGGATGCTCTATGCGAGGATTTTCCGCTGTAGGATTTGGAGGACTGCTGTTGGTTGGAAGTGGAATATTGGTTACCTTGATGGTATGAGCGATACTGAGTGCTTTCTCCACGAAAAGTTGAGGTGCCGCGTCCGCCTGCACCCCGAAATGGCTGCTTCTGAAACTGTAAAGTCCCCAATGAGCAAGCAGTATCAGTGTCCTTTTTAATGGACTGCAAAGCCTCGTCTATGTTCGCTCCCAAAAGCGACTCACCGTCATACGGCATATCTAGGATCTTGGATTGGACTTCTTGGCGGGAAGAGGTGAACCGCAACCAACCCTGCCTTTGCAAGACCGCTGCACCAGCCAGCTGACGAAAGCCAGTGCACGCAATGTCAACTGAGCAATCAATGATTTCCTATGATGTCTTCTCTCCGTCCTGCAGGATCTTTAAAGATTCAGCTTTGGAAGCGTCAGGGATGAGGTTCACCAGGACAGACAAGTCCGACCACATCTGGCGGTCGTAGCGGCCTAAGATGGCTAAAGCATTAGCCGCCCTCACTGTAGTGGATGCCATAGTGGAGAATTTGCGTCCAATAGTGTCCAGGCGACGACCCTCCCTACCTGGAGGAGCTGAAATTGGAGATGCCGGATTACGGGAACGACGTTGTGCAGCCAAAGTGACCACTGAGTCAGGCTTTGGATGAGCGACAAGGCACGCTGGAGATCCTATGGCCTCCTTGTATTTTTTCTCAAGGCGAGGTAGTTGAGCTGGCAGTGAATTTGGAGTCTGCATGAGCTTCACCCCTTCAGTCCATATAAAGTCTATGATGGGTATAGTGTGGACTTGTTTGAAAGTCTGATTTTTAAAATCATAGAGGAAACAGTCCTCCTCCCGCTGGACTCTAGGCAACTTGAAGCGCTGGGCCGCTCTATCCATCAGCTGATGGAAACTTGCAATGTCCACAGGAGGTGAATCCCCGGGCTCTACCGGAGGAGGGGAAGGCGTCTGGATTTGGTAGTCGACCCACTCAGTCATTCTGGTGGCGGCGTCATCGTGGACCTCTCCATCTTCCCGTTCCGGAATGACGTCATCCTCATCAACCAGGTACACCGTGTGTAACCTCACAGACATCTGAACTTGTGGTGAAGGAATCAGTGGCAAAGGTGGCGGAACAGGGACAGGAGCCGCCGCAGTCGCAGGCACATGAGGCATAGGCATACCCGGCGGAGAAGGCGGGAAACGCCGGTTGTAGTCATCCAACATATGTTGGAGATTTGAAATGAGCGATAAAGGCAGTGTCGCAGTTGGAACTTGTATAGAGCGTTCTTCTGCCTGAGAATACTGGTCGTTATCATCATCAGCATCATCATCATCATCATCATCACCGTAATCCTGGCACTTAGTAATCAAATCAGAAGGACTGTGTGCCACTCTGAAGGAATCACCCACACCATTATCAGAGTCGGAATCCTGCTCAGAGCCTGTGGCGAACATGGGCGTGGGAGGCTGCGGATCTGGAATGGATAGTTGATCAACTGGCCGTTGACAACAATGGTGCAAGGGGTCGGCGGTGGAAGAGTCAGACCCAGTGGAGGACAAAGGCACCAAAGGCAATGAGACAAACGATGAAGGAACCACCGTCGATGGCGTCGTCGACGACACTGGCAGAGGCGTAGATGAAGTCGTTGAAGAAAGATCCACCGTCGACGGAGCCGCCGTAGACTGAACCATCGTAGACGGTAAGGATGAAGCCACCGCCAACTTCTTGTGAGCTTTCGTCGACGATGACTTTGTTGGCGAAGCAGATTTCTCCGTCGACGACGAGGCAATAGGTATTGTCGACAAGACAGTCTTGAAGCTAAGCGATACCTTAGTCGACATGGAAGACGTCGACGTAGCAGTCGTCAACGATCCAGAGGCTGATGTCGTCACTGTCGCCGCTGACGATCCGTAGACGGCTGATCTCGTTGTCGGGACGATAGTCGGCGCTCCAGTCGACGAGGAAACATGTTTCGGAGCAGAAACATGACAGGAGGCAGCAGAAAACGCCCGAGAGCCAGGTCTCGTGGGCGTAGAGGTAGTAGGAGGTGGTGAAGACACCGCAGGAGCCACAGACAGGGAAAGTTTCTTCCTTTTAGAAGAGGTGAAGGCATATCCTGCACACTACTACTCTTGGAGGCTGCTTTAGAAGGTCCAGACTGCAAACTTTCTGCATCCGACAATGCCGAATCCTTATCCTTAAGACGCTGGAGCCAAATGAGGAGACTGCCTTCTCTGTCCTTACGGGTTTGCAGCTACCAACCTCATGGTCGGGTTATAGACAATAAATGCACTTCTTTTGGGGGTCCTCAGAATAAAGACGCAATTTCCCACAAGAAGAGCAAGGTCTAAATAAAGACTTCTTACTCGAAGACATGCTGAGAAGACTGGAAAAACTTGAAGTTGAGAAAACTAAGCAGAGCTCAGGGAGACTCCCTTCACACGACGTGCAGTAGAAAATCTGAGGGTCTGAGCTCTGAGGAGAAGGTTCTGGAAGGGTGCTGGCGCCTGATTGGCTGTGACTAACATAATAACAGGAATATGTAACTAGCGTTTTTTCTCTTTATCATGTATTCCTATGTAGGAATTGTTTTTTAGTCTTTATTATGTATTTACTATTTTTTTTTCCATGTGTTATGTATTTACATACATATGTTATTGGTATGTTATTGCTATTTTATTTACTGTGGGACTCCCACTTCCACGACGGGGAATATTCAAGCATGTGAATCTATGAAAGACACCCTAATACTGGAGAAGGTTCAATTGCCCAATCTGTCAGACAGGGAGATGCACAATGGAAAGGATATGATAAATACTTTACTGATGTCAGATATCCTTCAGGATCAAGTTCGCGCTATATAAAACTTTATAAAAAAAATAAAAATAAAATAAATTACAGTTTCTCACAAACCAGGGACCAAATATTCTACCTACAAACTGTTGGATGAGATGATGAATTAACTTTTCCGTTTATATGGGCAATGAGTAAGAGTCTACCTGCATATACAGGGAGGCAAAACCATGAATGAGTTAATCAGATCTTCCAAACTCTCCCCAAAATTGTGCCACTAAGGTCGAAGATAGAATTTGAGGCAATAGGCTAAAGTGGGTAATTGTCTCTCGTCAAGAGTGGACAGATTTGACTCCGTTTCAAAGGGCAAATATCCCAGGTGTCACTCAATCTCTGAAAGCTACTTAAGTAAATTGAGGGGCCATGAACCCATGATGATTTTACTGTTTGATACAGAGCGCAGTCAATTCAACATAAGGCCCTTTCCTTGCGCTCACAACAAAGATGGGCTTTGGCCTAGAGTTTACACCATGGACTGCATTGTTGCACAACTATCCCAAGGACCCCATAAAGCTGAATAACGTGCAGACTCTGAAATTCAAGCTGCACCGGGAAAGCAAGGATGCCCTTCATCCCTCTAGTGTGCTGGATCAACTGATCCAGTTATCTGTGGCTGAGAGTGGTGCACCGAGAAACTGTCATGACCTAGGTTGATCACAAAGCAGTGGTGGCAGTGTACAGAGTTTTGTGAACTATTTGCCCTGATCAGACCTTTATGTACTGTAATTGAGGATCACGGTCTACTACCTCCCCTTGTGTAAAATTCCACTTTAGATTGACCCTTTTACCCCAATTCCTAGACCCCTTGCACTGAAATTCCATGTGTGTGCAGGGTGGTTATGTATGGCAAATAAGTAGCACCTGCATGGTCGTCCAGTTATGTGTCTAGCAAGCGTGAATTCTGGGGCCAGGGGGCTTAATTTTAGATGACCCCCAGATTTAGCATGACAAAAGATGGAGGGTGCATTTTGGTGACGCTCGGATGGTGATCAAGACACTGGAGTGAGTGTAGATTGAGACCATCTGAAACGCAATGAGATCATTTTAGCAAAGGGCTGCTGGATTGGATCTTGAGCACTGACATTTGGAGGATGTTCGGGGTGGCATACGTGAGCAATTTTCTGTTAAATGTGCGGAGGTTTCTAGACCAGGTCTTCCCATTGGTCTTTGGTTGCTTCAGAAAGGTGGAAGACAGCTAGATGTAGAAATATCAAATGCTACTGTGCCTTTGTTTTGGATACTAATGCTTGGAGTCAGCCTCATCATTCAGTCAGAAAACAACATCTGAAATAGAACCACAGGAAACTGGTTCTAGGCCCTTAGATAGTGAATCAACATACCTCTCAGGAAATTTTAGTGGGACTCAAACCACCACACTTTGTTCCAATTTCTTCTCCTCCAAGGACAGGGGTGTCTGCAGTGTACTCGGAGCAGCTGTCTACATAACAGCAAGTGTCCCCGATGTGGAGAAGCCGAAGATCTGACTAGCACCTACAAATGTGCCTACCTGATCAGCAAGGGAAGGAGACAGCATGGCCCTGCAAAAGGACGGACAGCCAAGGACAAACGCAGCGGTGTTCCCGATTTAAGGAATAACCAGAAGCAGCTGACTGCCATCGGGAGTGGAGCCGGAGAGGACCCAGTCTGTCAGAGTCCAAAGTGAGGCTCCCACTGTGGTCTCACATCACCAGGCTTGATGCTGAATATGGAAGTGCAACGAGAGCACCCACCAGAAGAACACAAGCCATGGTCCAGCAAGCAAGTAAAGCGGGCCTAAATGTATAAGACTTAACGTGTCGATTGGTCATGAGAACACTGCTGCCACTGTGATCGTTTTTGGCAAGAACTGTCAGAAATGATCATGAATTACCCAGTGGGGTATTACTGGCGATCACTACACTAATCATTAGAGAACTACCCATTTGTGTAATATTAGCCAGTACTTTTGTATGTCACCGCAGACATCAGATAAGTCATTGTAGATAATTAGAAACCTTTCTACAGCGGGAAGAGGACACTGTTGTAGGTCTAATACTTGAATACTTGACTGGGAGGCAGTTGGACACCCTCACACAATGGACTATATATAGCAAGAGTCATGCTAGGGTGTGCGAGATGAAGGAGCTATTATATGGGTGTGCGAGATGAAGGAGCCATTATATGTTTTATTGTGTTGTATGCACCTGAAAAATAAAACTTACTAGAAAAAAAACTTTACTAAGAGTCATAAGTAATATTCAAGCCTTTTAACTGTGACTCTACTGAGCTGTGTTCAATTTTCTTTTCACTGAGATATTAAAGTACTTTTTCACTATGATAAACTGCTCACCCTCGCTAATCTGGAAGTCAAGTGCAGAAGGGGTGTACCTGGCACAGTTTGCAGAGCCAAGTACATTAGTGGCAAACTAATTAAACCACCATGGCTGTGGCCATTCAGCGCCCAAACTGCTGAAGTGCTACTGATTCTTGGAAGACAGTTCCTAGAATGCTACATATTTTACTAGAAGTAGATCTCACACTGATATATGGATATACCAATAAAAGGGGTAAACGGTCAGAGATTTACCTAAGTTCTCTAAATGGGCCAAAAAGATGGACAATGCTATGGTTGCAGAAAAGGATTTATTCAAGCGAAATGGGACCGCAAATGGGCGAAATGGAATACATCGCGGGGTGATATCAACCTATCTCCTTCAGTTGAACTGCAGAAAAATGCTTTTGACATGGATTATCTTACTGTCTAATGTTGCATTGAGACAGGATTTAATTTGTGAACACGCTTATGAGCCTTTATCATTGTGTACTAGTACTACGTGGCTTTGTGGCACACCACTGTACCATCCCTTTTGTTTAATAAAAAGAGAATACAAAAATAAAAAAGGGGTAAACCTTCTCTTTTCCTTGTCAAGAATGGGATGTTGGTGCGTTCAGTGGATTGTCATTCGGTTGAGTTTGCCTGGTGTTAATTATGGATAGTAACTTTTTGTATGGAGGCTCAGTGTACTGGATAATTTCATACTGTTCTTTTCATCCTTCAGGGTGATATTCAGCTCTTGAGGACGTTGTCCCTCTCCCAGCTGTGTTGGGAAACATTGTGTGATTATGGACCATGAAAACACCTGATCAGCTTCAGTATGAATTTGATCTGGCAGACAGTGAAAGATAAGGCACCTTCAGTTCACCCACATGACCAAGTTATGTTGCTTGACCTGCCTCCTACTGTGGCAGGAGTGATGCTCCTGGCATACTAATCAACAATGCCAAGAAGCTACAGACATTTCAACGAGGCCTGGGAACACGACATAGGGGCGCGCTCAAGGATGGCAAGTCAATAGAGACATTTTGGCACTCAAGGGAGCTTCAATCGTGTTTTGACATGATACAATTACACATTCTCCATCTAGCATATTAGAACAGAACGAAATGCAAAAGGCCTGGTTTCTGAGGGTAACCGTGTAATGCAGGAAAGACAAAGGAACATTCTATCACACTACCTGGGATTGCGCCAATGAGCAGCTAAACAAACTGTCGTATTTGGAGCTTGGGAAACTAAGTAGAAATACATTTGTTGCTTGGCTAAGACTCCACTTGACAAAACACCACTTCAGTTTTATTTAGGTTATTGAGTTGAATGGGATTCAGCCTGGAAGTGAAGTAGCACCAAAACAGCCACATTGAGAAAAAAAAGGGGGGGGGGGGGGGAATGGACCGGTGAAAGGCCTTTGAGAGGGTAGTTTATGAATGGGTTACCTAGAAAATTCAGTAAGATATGGGTGGTCTCATTTTGGGGTGACATGACTACCGGCAGATTTGTTACGCCCCCCCCCCACCCCCCCCACACAAATATATTGCTATTTAGAAAACTGTGGCTGTTGGTCACACTGTTTGTGCCTGGCATGCTAGCGCTGCTAGTTATTGTGCCTGCCTTTTCTCTTCCATGCCCTTTTAAGTTCACCACATGTATCATGAAGACACAATCTTTTAGTTTGCCAGGAGTAACAATCTAATCCCAAAGAACATAGCTCAAGGCATTGTCTGTTCATATGTAATTAATCAGGAGTATACAAGAGAAATTTAGACTTATTTAAATTGTATGCGAATGTGCGAAAAGAAAGACTTTATTCGATTACACAGTTGATTTTTTTTTACAAAAATACTTATCTTTGAAAAAAAAGGATATATTTTGTTAATTCACCTTAACTAGCACAGTGTAGAGACGTTTCACTATGCGAGAATATGAAATGCAACCCTTCAAAACATCTCTCAAGTACTGTGTTTGAAATAGAAATGCTAATTATCTAACTGGTCAGTCTCTAAGGCTAGGCTAGGAAGGTAATGTTTAAAGAAATGTTTCACAGCAAAGCTTAATTCACTCACCTCGCAGTAAAATTCATTCTTTTTATCGTCAGGATTGTCACTTTTCTTTGCATTTTCCTGGTCTCCGTCAGCACCAGTCACATTGGCTTGACCTTCGTTCACATTATTATCTTGATCTTGGGTTTCATCCTTAACTTCACCGTGGTTTACCTCACTCTGGTCTGTATCACTCATTTCCATATCACTTTGCTCCATATCACATGGCTCCATGTCGCTCTGTGTCTTTTCATCCTGGTCCAAATTACCCGAAGTCAAATCTTGATTATTGTCTGGGTCTACAGGGGCCTTCGCTATTCCACCCTGGTCCCCAAAGCTTTTGCCCATCCCATCACGATCCACAGAGCCCCGTGCAAAATCATCTCGCTCAATCCCTTCTCGACCCATGGAGCCACCAGTTATACCTCTGGCCAGAAGGCCCCTTGAAATGTCATCCCTGCTCATAGGGCCCTGCTCTCCCCGGTCCATGAAGCCTGGGACAATCCCTTCTCTGCCCATGGTACCCCCTGCCATGCGGCCCCAGGTCTTTTCATCCGTGACAATGGGACTGCGCTCTCTACCAACAGGACTGCGCTCTCTGCCAACAGGACTGCGCTCTCTGCCAACAGGACTGCGAGTTATTCGACTCCTATCCATGGAACTCCACGTCAACTGATTCCGGTCTATGGGGCTAGGAGCGCTACCAGCTAGGCGATCCAATGCCATCTCTTCCCTGTTCATGGGACTATGCAACTCTCCCTTACCTACAGAAACTCTGCCCATATTTTCCCTGTCCAGAGGACTCCACTTGATCGCATCCCTGTCTGGATGACCCCGGCTCGTCCCATCCCTGTCTAAGAGGCTATGGCTCATCCGATCACTGTCCGGAAGAAACCGCCCATCCCGAGCACCAGGACCAATCCTATCCCGGTCCACAGCGTCACGACTAATTCTATCCAGGCCTATGGCACCACGCCCAATCCGATCCCTGTCCAAGAGGTCCCGCCCAATCCGATCCCTGTCCAAGAGGTCCCGCCCAATCCGATCCCTGTCCAAGAGGCCCCGCCCAATCCGATCCCTGTCCAAGAGGTCTCGCCCAATCCGATCCCTGTCCAAGAGGTCTCGCCCAATCCGATCTCTGTCCAAGAGGTCCCGCCCAATCCTATCCCTGTCCAAGAGGTCCCGCCCAATCCTATCCCTGTCCAAGAGGTCCCGCCCAATCCTATCCCTGTCCAAGAGGTCCCGCCCAATCCTATCCCTGTCCAAGAGGTCCCGCCCAATCCTATCCCTGTCCAGAGAGCCCCAGCCCCCACCATCCCGGGGACCCCGGCCAAACCCATCCCTGTCAATTGCGCCACGGGCCAACTCATGCCTGTCCATTGGTCCACGTGCTGTCCCAACTCTGTCCATGCTCCTCCAGTTTGTGGTGCCTGGTTTCATCTTAAGGTTTACTGTCTTTTTTCCAATAACGTAGCTGAAATTCGTTCAAGTGGTTGTAGATGCTGACAGAGAAAAATATAATTAATATCGGCGTGTCACCATCAAAGTTCACTAGTATAAAGCAAGAGAAGGCAAAACATTTAAGGCAACACCTGCCCCCCCCTTTTTTTAACAGGTTTATTGGATTTTCTGTGACATTTATGATGCACGATGCATACGTTCGCCATCACATTGTCGCATAACAGATTTCCCACAACTAATATATTGATTAATGCATCTATGTCTCCAAGAAGCGTATGTTAGGTTGTTTCCCACTATTTTCTGGACTTTAGACTTCTGTATATAGTGTTTTTATAGAAATATCCATGCTGCATTATGTGTTATGCATGTATAGGCCAGTAAGCAGTTTTAAACATTAATAAGGTAACAGTTGAGCGATGCAACAATTACTTCCCCTTGAATATCAACCCTTCTCTCCACCACGCCCCTAGCATCACCTGCAAAGTTTGATAAATGCAATATTTATTCACATGTCAATTTATTTATGCCAACATACATACAGTTCTTGAGGAAACTAAGCAACCATTCCCATAGGTGACTGGCAGTCTGCGTCGCTGTATGCTTTCCCCATCACCAGTCAGGTGGCTGCATTTCTAAGCTTCAATTGCATATAGTGAGGGGCAATCAATGGCAGGTTGTGACCACTGGGAGCTCACTAATTTGGCAGTCACCTCATGTGCATGCGGGGGGGGGGGGGGGGGGGGGGGGGGAGGTCCTCTGTATATGTCAACCACTGTGATCGTCACTAATGATTGCTTCGCCCCACTTGGATTTGCCCACAATCCACTGTGTTCCAAGTCAGACCGTTGGGGGGAGAGAGAAGAAGAGGAGGGCAGTCTTGTGTGAGAACTCCCTCCACCGCAATACTTCTAGCCAGTCAATGCCCCAGAATATGGTTTGTAATGTCAACTGTTACTTATGCCAGGAGAGGGCTGATGAGTTATCTGCTCATCATCACTTTTTGTCCTGTGAAAATCGTGCATGATGACCTCCCATTGTACTGCAACATGTTCCTTACGAAGCCCCCAGGCATCCTCAGTTCGTAGTGCTGCTCTTTCCACTCTGGCCCACACCCCGGGTTATGTTACGTTATTGACATTTATAGCGCGCACAGCTACTCAAAGAGTTTCCCCGCATGAACCAGGTAGGGGTGGCGGGTAATGGATCGTTATATGAAGAGAAAGGTTTTCAACTGTTTCCTGAAAAGCCTCGGGTCCTGGATACCACGAAGTTCCAAAAGTAGAGAATTCCAGGCCACCGCTGGCTTATAGGCCAAAGAGCTGCCACCTATTCGCATGAGGCGAAAATGAGTAATGACTGCCAGAAGCTGCATGGCTGAGCGCAGCTGTCTCATGGGAACATAGAGCTTGAAACGATTCCCAAGCTATACAGGGCCAAGTTCGTAGAGGGCTGAATGGGAAGGGTGCGGGCTTTAAATGTAACTATCACATCAGAACCCAGTGGAGATCAAGCAGGTGTTGCTTTATGCTAGATCTTACAGGGATGTTAAGAGACTGCGCTGCAACATTCGGCACCACCTGCAATCTCCTCAGCAGGTACCCCGGCAGGCAAATATATACAGTATTCGCATAATTGATGCGTGAGAGGCATGGGTAACCATTTCCTTGGCTGCCCTAGGGAGGAGGGGGGAGGAATTTCCTGAGTGATTTAAAAGTGCCAAAACATTGCCCAGCTAGCCTCTTAATCTGCGTGGCAAACCGGAGACTTATGTCAAACCAAATCCCGAGGTTTTTGGTAGGCTGCCCCACGGAATTGGACAGTGGATAGTCCACCAGCCAGAGTAATTCCCTAAACTCAGGTGGAAAAGTCCCAAACAGGAGGATCTCTGATTTGTCCTCATTACATTTACGTTGCGCTGAGAGGAGTAATTGAAAAACAGCCATAAGGCATGTTCTAGCTTGAAGAGTGCGACTGTCTCCAGGATGGTAGTGCAGGGGATCAGACATCTTCCACCTCCTTGTGATCAGCCGTTTGGCCATCAGCATGCCCAGGTGTAAGAAACAGGAGGTGGCTTTCAGCCTTTTGCCACTAGGACAGAGGTGCAGTATGCATTCCTCCCATTTACATGCGAGGGTACAGCCAGTGCATGCCGCAGGGGCAGGCCTAAAGCATGTGGCGGAGATCAGCATCTAGTTGATGACACCTGGGGCACTCTGCATCCGTCCGGTTGTAAAATGTGTCTATTTTCACTGGGGCGAGGTATGCTGTCTGTAGCACGTAATGTTGAATTAGTTTGAATCGCGCATTACATGGGACAGGTAGGGCTGCTCAATATCACAGACCATTCCCTGTCATCAAAAGGGCAACTGTCTGCTTCCCACTGCAAAGTGGTGTAAGTGTACCTCTGTATAATGACGTATGGAGTCAGCAAGCCATTTAGTGAGCGGTCTACCTCTTCCCATGACATTCAAGCATTGGATGGCCAGATATGCAGGCATTATTGTGGATGGGTCTCTCAAGATCTCTCTTCGGGCCGAAAGGAGGGAGCGGTGCAGTAGGAAGTTGCAAGGGAGCAGGTCATTTTGTTCTGTAAGCGTGTCGTATGGTGGTAGAGCACCATTCGGATATTAATCTCCCAACGTCTGCCCACCTGCTTCCAACCAGGTTGACAATTCTGTGGCAGATGCGACACCCCCGTCTTTGCGGACTGCCCTGCAGTGGCAGCGCCGGTGATGAGGTCGGCACTGTGCGTGTGATGTATAGACTTCTACGAAAGCATCAATGGGCAACTTTAAGAAGTAGTTGCTCGGGTGTTCTGCACTTGGAGCAAGGATGGAATAATCGAAAGATGTATCCCAGTGACTTAGGTGGGCCATCAGTGGCAGTATCATATAGCTGTAGCGCTGCTAGCCATCTTACCACCCATTGCAGTCTAGAAACCAGGTAGTTTTGCTTCATGTTGGGGATTGCTAGTCCTCCTCTGCACGCTGGGAGGTAAAGCTTGGTGAGGGGTACTCTGCACCTGAAGTTATTCCAAATAAATTATCTGGTCGTACGCTCGAACACCTGGAAGAGGGAAGGTGTAATGTATAGGGGCAAATTTGTCAAATATAGCTGCCTCGGTAGAACTACCATTTCAGTAAAGCTATCCAGCCCACTACCAACAGAGGGAGTGTATGCCAGAAAGTAATCTGCAGAGAATGCAGTGATCGACCTGCCCAGGGTGCCATCCAGGAGAGCAGCTTTTCTGTGGTAAATCCCGATACCTAGATAGCGGAAGTGTTGGGCTGCCACCAAACGCAGTCCCTGCTGAGAGTGGGCGCCGGGTTCGGGTGTCCATGTGTAAAGAGGTAGAGGCAGGACTTGTTCCAGTTTACCCGCAGGCTAAAGAGGTTTGCAAACTCAGTTAGTGTTCAGGTTAGCCCGGGTGGGATCAGGCGCAGATCTTAGGAGGTATACCAAGATATCATCTGCATATAGCGAGACCATATACGTGCCCCCCCCCCCGAGAATTCCCCTCTCCGCCCCATGCTCACGGAATACTGCTGCCAGTGAATCCATTGCTAACCCAAATAACAATAGGGACAATGGGCATCCTTGACTGGTGTCTCAGCATATGGCTCTGGTTACAGAGATGTGATACCTTGTCTTCACTTGCGCTGATGGTTTTGTGTATAGCAGTCGGGTCAGGCTGAGAAAAAAGCCAGAGATTCAAATTGTTTGGGCGATAACCAGAAAAAAAGGTACTCCCCCTTCAAGGAGTCGAAGGACTACTCTAGGTCTAGTAAAAAATTTCCAGGGGTCTTACTCGAGGCCAGGTGAGTGTTTGCAGGAGAGCTATGAGGGTGGACCTGCGCTTTAGGTACGTGTACAAAAACAACAGTCAATGGAAAGAATGCAGAACAATGTCATACATTCACCCCAGTACAAAGATCTGGGCCTAAATCCATCGTTTTTCTGCACTCCACACCACCCCAGTTCAGACATGGCCATATGCAAAATCAGCCTTCACCCTGGGCCTCATGGGAACAGTCCAGCCCAAACTGCCAAGCCATGTCTTTCCTGGAGCGGAATCAAGCATCCTAGGACCGGTTTCTGGACTGGGGTGGCACAGTGGGCTAAAGAACGGTGATGGATTAAACCCAGATCTGTTGACTGGGTGTGAGTGTTTGGTTGGTTCAGATGCTCCGTCCATCACCACCCCCTTTTGTACCACTTTGTTCGCCATAAGTTGGCAGGGTATGCTCAGACATGAGTCCCTTGCTCACTTTGCCACTGGATTCAAGCAAGCCGGGCTGAAGATGGCTGAAATGCCAGAAACCGGTCCTCGGAAGCTTGGTTCCGGTCCTGGGAAGGCATGGCTTGGCAGTTCGGGCTGGACTGTTCCCATGAGGCACGGGGTCAGACTGATTTGCATATGGCCATGTCTGAACTGGGTTGGCAGAGTGGGCTAAAGAACGGTGATGGATTAAACCCAGATCTGTTGACTGGGTGTGAGTGTTTGATTGGTTCAGATGCTCCGTCCATCACCACCCCTTTTTGTACCGCTTAGGTATGTGTAGACAGAGTAATGAGGAGCGGTGTGTGCATCCCCTCACATTCCACCTAAATACGTTTGTGTGGGCCATCGCTGATGCACTATTTTGATGTCTCAGTGCAGCTTTTTGATGGGGGCCTATTCTATGTTGTGTGCATGGTGTGGGCAGGTGATCAGAAGTGGTAAGGCAGCATTGCTCAGCAGGTAATACATTATAAAAACAATAATTCAAGTAAAACATATAAAACATTTATTCAGCAGATATGGGACAGGGATCCACACAAACTGATATGCCAAATGCTGGCAACCTATTTGAACCCTTGATCATAATACAGGGCGGAAGGTGAGATCCAGTGCTACCCTGTGCACTTGTGACTGTGCATGGGATGTTCCAGCTGTGGAGTGCATTTATATAGTCGACAGGTCAGAACTGGTGTGATTCTTTGACCATCATGGCGGTTTTAATATCCTCCTTTACTTGTATTAGGGTCCCCTGTACACTTGCTATGCGAGGAAACACCTTAGTTTAGCCTTAAAGAGATATCAAGGTTGGGGTTGACATGGAGAGCACCTCACTTTTTGCCTGAAAAATGATGTGGTTTCGATTGTGGTGCATAGGGCCCTTGTGCCAGTGCTCGTTACTGTAAACTGTTCCAACATTGGCCCTTCAGGCCCCCCGTAAGTCACTTGTAAATGGTACGCATGGACCGAGGGATTTGGGACTGAAGAGGGTTCCCTAGGGGCCCTCACTGAGGCCATGCAGACTGGCACTGCAGCATGCATGCCCTGGTGGAAACAAAAACGACAAAGTCGACATGGCACACTGCTTGATTGTCATGCCAATCAGCACTGCATAAGGTATAGGCAAGTCACTTCTCTAGCAGGCCTTAAAAGCCCTAAGGTAGGGTGCACTGTATCTCAGGCGTTGGCATATCTTCATTTGCAGATATACCCTTACAATATTTAGGTCTATTCCCTCATATTGTAAAAGCCACGGCAGCCACAATGAGTACATGGGCTGGAAACTCGACAACATGGGTTCAGCAGCACCATGATGGCTTCTCTGAACAGAGGAGTGCTTGGTACCAAATTACTCCTCTCAATAAACCTACACTGATGCCTGTGGTCACAGGCTGGCTTTCGGCAGCCTGCCACCACAAGACATGTTTCTGGACCCCTGGGTCCAGAGCCGCCGCTCTCTGGGTCCATAAACAAAGCACACCCTGGGCAGAAGTGCCCAACTCCTCCCCCAGGATTGGCATAGTGCTCAAGAGGGAAGCTTCAAAGGCCTGCCACCTTTGTAATGTTAATGTAGCTTATATAGCGCACAGCTGCCCCAGCGAAGGGGCGTCCCGGCGCTTACATCTACAGAGTGTGGTGTGCACAGTAACCAAAAGCCATAGAGCTACCAGAAATTAGGCCAAAGGAAAAAGGAAAGTTTTGACATCTCTCCTAAAAGCAAGTAAACAGTCCATACCACGGAGCTGCTCCGGCAGAGAATTCCACAACTTGGCTGCCAAGTAGCGGAAGGACCGTCCTCCCGCGTGGCAATGCTTCACCCGCGGGAAAACAACCAACTGCTGTCCTGTCAAGCGCAGCCTACATGAAGGAACATACAAAGTAAGCAAATTGCTCAGCAGGCTGGGACTGCCGGATTTCACAACCTTAAAGGAGAGGCAGAAAGCCTTGAATTGGATCTGGTTCTCAAAAGGAAGTCAGTGCAGCCTCCGAATAGTATCTGCAACAGAACAAACTCGCGGGAGGCCTACCAAAGCTCTAGCAGCCGCATTTTGGACCAGTTGCATCCGGCATAATTCAGCCTTATTAGCTCCAAGTAGGAGAGAGCTAGCATAATCAAGGCGTGAAAAGATAGTGGCCTGAATAACCAGCTGACTAGTGGCAGGGTAAAAAATTTCAGAATAGATCTCAGACCCCGCAAAAGGCCAAAACAAGTGCCGCCAACTTTCCTAGTGTGGTCTCTAAAACTCAAAGATGGGTCCATCCACACTCCGAGATTTTTAACCAGAGTCTTAGGCGTAGGGACTACACCCAAAATGTCTGGCCACCACCGCTCGTTCCAAAGACTAGCTTGCTTCCCAGCCAACAAAACCTCAGTTTTGTTGGCATTGAGTTGCAAACAGTTGGAAGCCATCCAGCGAGCCACAGCCGCCATCCCCTCTCTAAACCTAAAGGCATTAGGAAGAGACCCTTCGGCCAAACTAACAACCAGGTGTGTGTCGTCAGCATGAGACCATCACAAGGTCCCATTGCTTGGCGACTGCTGCTAAAGGTTGGACATAAAGGTTAAACAATGCTGGGCTCAGAGCAGAGCCCTGGGGTACTCCCTGGTCAATAGAGTGGGCCTGGGAGAGAAACGGAGGTGCGGACACTCTGAACGATCTACCGGTCAGAAAGGATCTGAACCAGAGCAGACCTGATCACTCCAGCTCCCCCAAGCTGCTGTAGCAGGATGTCATGCGATACCCAGATCTCACAGAATAAGTGCCGCACTTTGACAGGCATCAAAAATAGACCGCAAGTGCTCAGTAGTGGCCAGGAGGGCAGTCTCCGTACTATGTCCTGAGCGGAACCAGTTCTGAGAACTATCCAGAATATCATTGGATTTCAGGAGTTGAGTGAGCACATTGTTGGCATGTGCCTCTGCAACCTTAGCAACCCAAGGGAGCAGGGAAATAGGCCTGAAGTTTTCCGGCTTAGACGGGTCCAATGTAGGTTTCTTGAGAATGGGAGAGACCCAAGCCTGTTTCCACAGTGAAGGTACAATAGCAGTGGAGAAGGAAGCATTGATTATATGGCAGAGGGGAGCCAAAAAGATAGAAAAGGACTCTCTGAATTGTAGAGGCCTCAGAGGGTCAGCAGGAGAACCAGTTTTAATTATACCACTCAGCCAAGTGAGCTCCTCCTGAGATATACGAGGGATGGCCGACAGTCGGCTGAGATCCTGTTTCTGGGGACACAGAAGTGAAGTAAAAAGAGGCTGGAAGAAAGGAACGATAAATAGCACGCACTTTTTCAACGAAAAAAGGTGGCTAAGTCATCACACTGCTGTGCCGATGATATAACGGGCACCATAACAGACTTAGTCCTATGGTCTTTAAGAATCTTAAAGATAGATTTTGCAGGGTTAGGACTCAGCCTAATTTCACCAGCATAATACGCCGCGCTGGCTCTACAAATGGCTTTATGATACAGTTTAACCGTAGCAAGGTAACAGTTTTGAGACCCCCCAGCCTCTACCTTAAGCAGCAGATGGCAGTCCCTGTTTCAAACCCCCACTTAGGGCAGGAAAACCAGTGGGAAAACTTAGTAAGAATAGGAGGCGGGGACTCCTTCACCAACTCACCTCTAAGAAGAACAAAGCAAAGCACACTTTTCAGTGACCACCATCTTGAAGATGGTGGGATTTATCCAACCAGGGCTGTGGCTGTGCCCCCCCTTCATCAGGACCGTGGTATAACGGTGGGTGTAGACACCCCAGGCCAGAAACTCCTTGGTCCCTACCTAGAACTCCTGTTACACCCCTAAATCTAGTATTTAAGGTAGCTCCCCCAGACAATGAAACTAGTTCCTGCCAACCTAAGAAGCAAGCGAACAAAATAGACACAGCGCAGAGAAGATTGAAGACGACTAATGACTTGGCCCCAGCCCTACCAGCCTGTCTGCAGCTTCAAAGACCCAGCGAAGAAAACAACACCTGTCCTGCAGCCAGGTACCTCCAACACCCCTGAGGACTGCCTGTCCTTTACCATAACTCCCAAAGACAGCAGACCTGTTCATAAGAAACCAAGACAAAGGGCTTTGGTGATCCGTGATCCCCAACCACTCTGCCCCGACACCTAAAGTCCAGGTGGCCCAGCAGTCCAGAAAAAGTTCCGCAGCAATCCAGAATCAAAGTCCAGGGGTGGCCGACCCCTTCTGGAATCCATTGTCTGCAGTGTGAATCCAGAGGCCCTCCCCTAAATGCGACCTGCTCTATTAAGAGAAACGCAGGGTCAAACAAAGTTGTGGAATTTAATAAAAATATCTACTTGGCAATGGGACGGGTAGCTTCATAAATCTACTTGTCCTGTGAAAAAAAAAAATCAACTTGTCTCTTTGGGACCATGTAGTACAGACACAAAATTATGGCAGCAATCTTATTATATTTGAGTGCTGATAACAGCCTCTATGATTATGCCAGGGATAATAGTATAGTAGGGCTTGAAAACTAGCAAGTTACTTACTTTAATACCTTTCTGCAGATCTGAATACAGGGGCTGGGGGAATGGTAAGCAATAATTCCAGGGTTGGAATGCCCTTATGAGTCTGTGCAAACCTACAAACATGCATGTTTTAAGGGTTTTCACCAGCCCTTCATTTATTTTTTCCCATACCGAGAAAGACTGGAAATGTACAACTGACATAGGCCAGAAGCAAAACTTCTACAGGGTTGGGAAAACAGTGGCTGTGGGGGCAAAGTAAACTTGTGAAAGCTCACATTTTTGTATAAGCAAGTCTACATATGCACATTTACTTGTGTTAAAAAGCAAAAGATTTTAGGAGTACAATTTCCTGGTCTACTACTGTAAATTCTTGGGAATTCGTGAAATACACAAATCTGCACTAATGTAAAGACATACAGCGGGCGCATTTTTAAAATTTCTTTTAGAATAGGGCCCCTAATTGGATCGTGCTTTCAAACATGCAAATATGCGCATCCAAGTAGAGAGTATTCTGGGAGCATCATATGTAGCTCAATGTTAAACTTTGCAAATGTGTGTGTACGTTTTAACTGGAACCACTGCCAGCGGTGCATTCCGAGCCTACATTTATTTAGAATGCTCACCCTAATAAAGCCTTAGCCTTAACCCTTTCGCTGCTGATGACGAGCTCAGCTCGTCATCACCCACGGGTGTCGTGTGCTGATGACGAGCTGAGCTCGTCATGAAGAGTGGGAATCAGAGTAATTCAGCACAGCGCAAAAATCCCCGCAGCAGCCATGTGGTTAATGAACCATACATACAAGTTCGAACAGCGTTAACCTATAGACACAAATGTTACCTCAACTGCAGACAATTCCTACCCCTGCTCCATAATGCGGTACTGGAAATTGGCAAGCCAAAGATGTGTTGCAGGGAGTTGGGCCTAGTTGTCCCAAAGACTAAAATACATAAGAATGTTTTTTTTACCCCAAACAATATGTCCTGGGCGTTGGGCTATAGGAGTTCCACACCCCGTGTCAAAGGATACCCCTGCACCCAAAGCCACTGGGCCTTGGAGAACTCGCCTGAGTGTGCCCATGAGACCTACAGCATCCCAACTTACCTCTGCTGTCACTGGTGTTCTTTGTGCACTCTCTGGTTCAACACTTGCATCCTGTTTTCAAAACCAAGTCCCGCCATTCACTTGCATTGGGCGCCTGACTGTATGCACCCTGTCACCCCTGGTGAAGTATGTTTGGTGCTGCTGTGTGCCCCCGCGCTTGCCTAAAATTATGAAGCTTGAGCCAAGCAGCCCCTTTACTTACCTGCATGCAGTGTGTTTTCAAGCACCCCTAGTCTCCATTCCGTAAAATTTAGCTCGACCTCCAGATCGCTGATGGTGCAGTGTTTGTGCCGACCTAAACCTTGCCCTCTGCTGACCCTGAAACCAGACGACAGGAATTGTAAGGTGCATACTTAACTGTGAAACCGAATTATAGTTTTCCTCCATAGGTTAACATTGCAGACTGAAATTTGCACTGTGTCCACATTTGAAACTGAAAAGTAGTTCTATTAAAAAAATTACCTTTCTGCGAAGATCTGGGGTCTTAAAATAAATCCTAAAAAAGCTTATTTTTATGAAATTGATGTTCTCCTTTTAGAGTTGTGTGTCACTTATTGGTCTATGTGTGCACAACAAATGTCTTAAAGTCCTCTGTGTTAGGCCTCAGGCTGATCGACCACTTAGGGTTTGTATTGAGCATGGTACACTTCTGGGGGAATCACTGGACTCTGGACAATATACCCACCTAGTGGTATAACATATGCAGAGCCAGCTTTCTACGTCGGTATTTATTTTTCAAATGTGGAATAAAACTGAAATTGGTTTGTTTTTGCGCGATTCTCAATGCTGTCAGTCAAGACTGCCAAGCCAGCAACTGTGCGGATTGACAGGTAAGGGGGTTTAAAGAAGAAAATAGTTTTAGTAAATAGCCTTAAACAGCGGAAGATATGCATAATGTCGATACTAAAATGTGTTGGTTTTCATATAAGGGAATTGATTTATCATCTCTGGGTGTTCATATCATTGAAACCTGTCAGGCATCCAAGCACGAGTACTTCATTTTACCCCAAAATAAATATGGATAAATACAAATAAAATTAGAGAAAAAAATATATGAATAATTACAGATGGAAATGTAATAGAAATACATTTCCATAAACAGGGAGCCCTAATTATGACGGCCTCACTTTAAACAGGGGGCGTGGGGTCTTATTTTCATATCAAGCATTAGGGCACCCTTGCAGAAAATAAGGAGGACAAAATGGAGAAACTCCTTTTGGTCTTGAAAGGTTGGCATGACAGTAAGGTGGGGGAAGAGGGGATAACCTGCTACTCGGGCCTCAGTTATTAGTGCAGCAGGTGCAGTTGCATTCGGGTCCAGGAGCGCGAGAGACTCGCAACAATTCAATTATGAGGGAGCAATATTTGAGTGAATTACTGGTTTTGTTTGATCTTTTTGCAGTTTTTATAAGTCTCACAGTTAGTGTGGACTATGACATACAGTACCACTGAAATGCTCATAAACCTTACCCACTGCGCTCAGCCCTGTCTCTCCCCCTGCCCCAATCCTTACCAAAAGTTTTAAAGGGTGGCCCAACTACAAAACATTTCGCTTAGAGGGCTAAAAGCAAAAAAGTCTGAAGACCTCTGCCATACACCCACAGGCTATGATCATGGACGGGGGGTATCAAAAGCCGATAAGCATAACAACGTGTGAATTAATCTCGGCCACTGGTAATCACCCTGGGTCGCACGGAAGTCCATCGTTATAAACCACTCCAGAGACAAGCCATATGCATATCATGTTTGGTCCTGATGAAATAGGAACCATCTGACAAAACTGCAAGGCCATGTTGCCAGAGCTCAGGGAAACAACCAACAGCAACGTGGTTTCAACCTATTAGGCATCATGAGGTACAGCTGTATTCCCAAATCATAGTGAACTCAGGGCCCACATTTGGCCATAACCGTTGCACTTAGGAAAATACAAAGGCGAGAAGCAGAAGGCCTTGAAGCAATTCTCCAAGCTTAAAAAAACTGCCATGAAAGAGTTTTTCACCTCGCAAATCAAAGATGCAGACAACTCGGCTAAAACCTTGTTTAAAATTGTCAAAGATTTTGTTAAACCGCCCGCAACCACTCCCAACAATGTTGCCAGCCAATCTCTCTGCGATGGTCTATCCGACTTCTTTCAGGAAAAAATTGAGAAAATATCATCTACCTTCCACCCAGTAGTGGTGTCTGAATACCCCAATCCCCATACATCCATTAGATCCGACACCGCTCCTTCTCTATCGACATTCAAGGTCCTCTCTCCTGACTTGGCACTTAAACTTCTTACACAATGTAAGTCTGGCTCCCCTTTGGACCCGGTTCCCCCTAAGATCATGACTGATTTGGCTACCTTATTATTAGAGCCACTAACCTCCCTTTGGAATGCCTCCTTACAGTTAGGCCAATTCCCCTCTGCCTGGAAAGAAGCCTTGCTAGTGCCCATCCTGAAGAAACCGGATGCGGACCCCACTCAATTCTGCAATTACCGGCCTATTTCCCTCCTCCCTAAACCAGCGAAGGTTTTGGAGAAGGCCGTCCAACTTCAATTGGCAGAATATCTCCAGAGTAACTCCCTGCTCCATGACTCCCAGTCTGGTTTCCGTGCGGGTTTCAGCACGGAAACTGCATTATTAGAAGTCTCTGAGACTGTTCGAGAGTGTGTGGATAAGGGCGAGGAGGCCATGTTGGTTCTCCTCGACCTGTCCGCCGCTTTCGATACGGTGTCTCATCAAATACTCTTAGACCGACTGGAGCAGATTGGACTGGGTGGCTCTGCACTGTCTTGGATCACATCTTTTCTCCAGGGCCGATCACAGAGGGTTCTCCTCAGACCTTTTAACCACATGACTGCTGGCCATTTTCCCCCCCTGTGCTGGATTTGGCACTTTTGCTGGCACCATGACGAGCTCAGCTCGTCATCAGCACACGACACCCGTGGGTGATGACGAGCTGAGCTCGTCATCAGCATCGAAAGGGTTAAATCAGGGTCCAAACCTCTTGTATGTGGAGTCCCTCAGGGCTCGGCATTGAGCCCTCTGTTCTTTAATGTCTACCTGGCTCCGTTAGCCAAGGTTGTGGAGGCATGCGGAGTCAGAGTGATTTCATATGCTGATGACACTCAGCTGATATTCTCCTTTAGAGATCACTCTGACTCCAGCCTCTCTAGCTTCCGCCACTGTTTGGGAGAAATCTGTTCATGGATGGCCTCGAGTCACCTTCGTCTTAATACGGATAAGACGGAGGTCCTGTTCTTCAATCAAAAAATGACAATACCTCCCTCTCTGTGGTGGCCTACGGTACTTAACCCACCCCCTATTCCGGTGCACACGGCCCGTAATCTGGGATTCCAGTTTGACGATACGCTCTCCTGCGGCCCTCAAATTAACAAAGTCACGGCGGCCTGCTTTGGTAAGCTAAAAATGATGAAAAAAATCTTTCCATTCTTGCCTATGGATGCGCGCCGAACAGTCACCCAGGCGCTAATAATGTCCCATTTGGATTATGCCAACAGTCTTTATGCAGGGGCCCCTCTATATCAAATTGAACGCCTGCAAGCAGTTCAAAACGCGGCAGCAAGACTGATTGGCAATATCCCTTTCCGACATTCGATCTCCATGCTTCGTAAAAAGCTCCACTGGCTGCCTATAGCTTCTCGGATTAAGTTCAAAACACTTACTCTTGCTTTCCGTGCTCTCAACGGGACCGGTCCTGAATACTTAAGAAAGAGACTGACATTATCCCATTCAGTGAGAGACCTACGTTCCAACAGCCTACGCCTTATGGTTGTGCCACGCTTTCGCCGCACACGAATGGGCGGCAGAGCTTTCGCTGTCCTGGCTGCGAAACATTGGAACTGCCTCCCTTTAGACCTCAGATTTGCCTCATCTGAAACACTGTTCCGCAGCCACCTGAAAACTTGGCTATTTTCCTCATCCTAGATAGATACTTCTTTATCTCTACTGACAGTTTTTAGCGCCGGGACACCTCCGACGGAGGTAGCCGTGCGCTCTACAAGATCCATAAATAAATAAATAAATAAAAGGCTTGGATTAATCTTAGTCACTAGTAAACAGTTTATTGTTTGGGAACTCAAAGTCTTTACAATATTGAGCAAATTAACTAATAAAAAAAGCATCACAAAGCCACCAACTATAAAAAAAAACCATACATCTACAAGGTGGGTTGCTAACTCTCTGTAGGTAGTAGGTCACACATTTTCTAATTGCCTAACTTTAAAAGTTTCAGAAGCTGCTGAGTCCGTTTTCTCCCATTGGGCTACTATAAAATTTTCACTGACGTTGCCAGCCTTAGCTGTTATGCAGCAAAGTGAATGTGGAAATCTTCGTCAATTCTGGTTAGTTAAAACGTTAAAAGTGATACCACACATGCCAGAAAGCTAAATCTGAGGGCATAAAAAAACACGACAGCTGAATAATCTCACACGGCATAACACAACTTGACTGCAGTGAGAACTGTAAACAATTACAAGATAGACTACTGAGAAAAGATCCCATACACTGAGCTAAATATGTAACTCAGCGAGTTTACAATAATCACAGGGAATAGTGAAAACCTACGCGATATACGGAAGAGCGCATCCGATAACATTAAAATCTGTTGTTTAGTTCTAACATTAACAATTCAGTAATAGAGAGAGGATGAAAGAGACCGCAATTAGGTATAGAAATGCTCGCTGCCACGAAAGATGCGCCAAATCTCCGAGAGAAGGCCACACAGGGAAACGAGCACTGGAGAGATAAGCGAGGCGAAAGCCGTATCTGCTAACACGGTGGGACTCAAGCGTCCACACTAATGAAACCCTAGTACCAACTTCAAGAGACCAGACATTCCAAGTTAGAGGTGGCAGCAATGGTACTCACCATGCGAGGCTCATAACACAGTGATCAAAAACTCGACTTAAGCCCGCCAAAAGAGGCCTCCATTAATTGGATTACGTTTATACCAAAATAACTTCAAACTCAGAACCCGGCGCTTTGCTCACCTCTGCTTTTGCACTGATACCACGCAGCACAGACACAGCTTTTCTCCCGCCCCTCACGTACTGCAGTGCCAGGGAGATGGCGGCGCCAAACTTCCGCCCAACCTCTGCGGTCCTGCGCAGAAGCAGCCGGCCGACAGTTCTCGCGTGATGAGATCAGGCCAGCTTCCGGCGCTCTCCCGGTCATGTACATGAGATTGGAAACCAACTCTAGGTAGAACGATTGCTAGCCCTGCCTGATCTCATAATGGAGCCAGGAGCGACCATGCTGGATCGGGGAAGCAGATTCCAGGTTACTTCTATTTATTTATTTATGCGTTTTTATATAGCGCGGACTTTACCCGAAGGCGTCAGAACGCTTCACAATAGGAACAGAAAATTACAAGTGAACAAATTACAAAAGCAGCCGATAAGTTACATGAGATAAAAGTGACATTTGTGAGCAAACAAAATACATGAGGTAGAAAACAGTGCATTACAGGAGGAAAGAGTGACAAGTGTGCAGGTTACAAGAGAAAACAAAGTACAATTAGAGGTAATATACTGCAATATATGCTAGACACGTTAATAGGCAATGGTTTATTTATTTATTTATGCGATTTTATATAGCGCGAACTTTACCGAAGGTGTCAGAGCGCTTTACATAAGGACCAGTGGAAAAACATAAGGATTTAGGATTACATGCGTTACATAGAGGATACAAACAGAAAAAAAATGTACAAGATGTAAAGTCACACAAGGAGATACAAATGGATATACTCTAAGAGTCACATAGGAATGGTAGATAGTACAAAGGTCTACTGCATATACTAGTTATTAGAGTTATCTCTATATACAAAGGGAAGGGATATGACTGGATATACTCTAAGAGTCACATAGGAATGGTAGATAGTACAAAGGTTTACTGCATATACTAGTAATTAGAGTTATCTCTATATACATAGGGAAGGGATACAAATGGATATACTCTAAGAGTCACATAGGAATGGTAGAGAGCACAGCGGTCTACTGCATATACTAGTGATTTGAGTTATCTCAATATACATAGGGAAAGGATATGACTGGATGTACTCTAAGAGTCACATAGGAATGGTAGATGGTACAAAGGTCTACTGCATATACTAGTGATTAGACTTATCTCTATATACAGAAAAGCAGAGTTCCATAAGTGGGGTCGGAGGGGGGGATGCAGTCACAGCATAGGGGGAGGGTGGGAGGGATGCGAGGGTATGGAGAAAAGGCAAAGCAGAAAAGGGAAGAAACATTTGAGGATAATCAACGGGGAAAAGGGTTAAAGGACGAGGGAATGGATGGAGGGTCAGAGTCCATAGAAAAGTGTCCGAAATCAGCAGCAAAATGGCGGCCAGGACAAAACAAAAAGTAAAGAAGTCCAGGAGAGAAGGTGGTGGTGTGGTACGGCTGCCCGTCACCCACCAGCAGCATGTTGCCCAGGTGGGAGATGAGAAGAAAGACCACAGGCGCCATGGCATGGTGGGTTGTTGTCGTCGGGAGGGCACCTCACATTAAGGCACTGCAAATGTCCGGCAGATCGTGGTAGCAGTGTGACATCAGTGTGGTAGTCTCCTCGCTGACACCACGTTTGTCACAGATCTCGTGGTGCTCCTCGCCACTCTCGCCTCGCACATCTCGCTGGCTGGTTCCTCAACCACCACCATTGTTGAGTCAGGCTGGCCGGTACAAAGCTGGGGCTTGTTGGGGCATGGTGTGACGCTGGGGTGCAGGCGAGGGGGAGAAGCAGAGCACTCCGTACAAGTCACCGCCAAGGATCCTTGAAGAGGGCTCACCCCGCAGGCATGAGACACAGAGAGAGCTTGCGGCGTCGCTTACAGCTACTCATCCGCGCCGCCATATCGTGGCAACAGATGCAGCTTTTGTTATGGGAGAGGCAGTAAGCGCTGGGGCCAGATGGTCAAGTAGAGGCGCCGATCGGTAGTTGCGGGTCACACCCGGCTGCCATTTTAAGGTCAGGCAGGCGTGGGAAGGCAGATTGAGACGGGGGCCGCCCCCGGTGTCTTGCTGCTACAGAGGCCCCCCGAGATTATCCTCAACTAGAGGCAGCCACTGCGTCCCTTAAATTTCGTCCGTTAAGCGTACCTCCCACTGAGGGTTGAAGTCATCGGCACTCTCGTCAGGACTCTGGCCGCCATTTTGCCCGCTGCCGTCGTCTCCTCGCAGATCTAGCCGTTTCATCGGCACCAGGGGCGATCGGAGTAGCCCAACAGGTGCCCCACACCTTCCGCTTCAGGTAGGGGGCACCACCTGATAACCAGTGATGTATCTGATAACTGGTGCAATGTTGGGCTCAGGTGTCACGGAGCGCGATGTGCAGCGAGGGGGTACAGCACAGTGTGCCCAGCCCTCCCCAGGTGTGTGAGAGAAAGAGAAGGCGAGGCTGTGTGTACGTGAAAATTAGAATGGTGGGCTGTGTGCGCGCAGGAGGATCAGAGGAGAAGGGGCCGCCAATGCGTGGGAGAGAGGATGACCTGTGTGTGTGAGAGAGATAGAGAGGGGATCTAGTGCAAGTATAAAAAGCAAACGAAATGTCAGAGGTAGCAAACAGTGTGTTACAAGAGAAAAGTGGTGTGTGCATGTTACAAAAGAATACCAAACACAGGTACATGCATTTTATTGGAAATGCATTTTATGGCAAGACCGGAGACTCCTATGATGCCTTCTTATCTTGCATTTATTATCATAGCAGCCAAGATAAGTGTAAAACTACAGTTCCCAGGGACCTAGGTAACCACACTGGCCAATGGGAATGTAATAAGAACGATACCAAACAACCAATCATGAAACAGTAGCCAATAAAATGTCATAACTGACTGCGCAGCTTCATCTTTTGTTGCTGCTCGCAGTCAGATAAGTGCTTCATATTTGCTCTCAGTGTTATGCTATATTGTTATTACTTGTTACACTGTGTTGCTGTTTTTTTCATTGCTTATTAGCGCCACGTCCGCGCTTGTGCCCCGTGTAGACTTGCCGCTTTCATGCGACTATGCGCTTTATATTCCCCCCGCCCCGCGAGCGCTCATGGTGGTTACGCCCGCTGTTTCCCGGCTTTGTAGCTCGCGCTCACCTATCGGCCTGCGCTCTTCCTTAGCCCGGTGTTGCGTCGAGCGTGTTCCCTCAACCCTTTCTCAAATATCTCCCGCTCCGGTTGGCGCGCCCATGCCGAGTTACTATTTTGCTGTGCTTCACCTCTTGGAGTGTTTGCCTATCTCCCTTGGTGGCGCGATTGAGCTCCGGAAAGCTCGCTTTGACTGACACGCCCCAGGGAGTGTTTTCCCTTGCCGCTCCTCCCCTCTTCCTCTCTGTTAAATCCTTGCTGCCTCTTACTAACAGTACTGGGCAATATGGAGATAGCTCTCCAGACCACAATACTTTGAATGAAGAAGT
Source organism: Lissotriton vulgaris (assembly GCF_964263255.1). NCBI lineage: Eukaryota > Metazoa > Chordata > Amphibia > Caudata > Salamandridae > Lissotriton > Lissotriton vulgaris. Next base: position 1,210,870,653 of record NC_141691.1, read on the forward strand.
CGAAGCCTTTAAACAAGACTTAAACAAGTTTATTCATTCATCTGTGGAAAATGCTGTAGAAACTTCAAAAAATCCAAAACAGATTCTTTTGCATTTGAACCAGTTTTTGATGCTAAGGAATGCATATGTTCGATCCTTCGACAATACGCCACCCTAATTCCACCGAGTGGTTGACCGCTACTCACGTAGGGGAATACATTTCAACCAGATTACGTCTTCCGTCGGAAACCTTAGTCCCGTCCAGAGTCAAATCCAAGTGTCCCAAACCTTCTTTGCCAGAAAAAATTACCATGGTGCCTGCTATTGACCAGCCGCTCCTCACCTTCTTTTCAAAGTTTGGCAAAGATCCCGCAAGGGGGTGGACAAGGCTTGGTCCACTTGCCAGGATAAACTGCTCGATGTGGTGGGCCCCTTGGCTCGCATTTTTGACATGGCTGAAGCTGCCCGCTTACATGGTTCGGATCTGTCGGCCGAAGAGATCTCAATGTGGGTTCAGAGAGCCTTTTGTCTTCTAGGCAATGCAAATGCTGCCATTACACATGAGCGCCGTAAAGGTCTTTTGATAAAATTGGATCCCAAACTAGCCACACTTGGCTTCTCAAGCTCCCGGTAGTAAGGCAAATGGTCTTCTTTTCGGCGACTCCTTGGTCAGGGATCTTAGTAGATTTGTGTCCACTTTTGCGTCTCTTGATAAGGTGAAACTGTCCATTAAGAAGGTGTTCTCCCCCCGGGATTTTGGACGGGCCGGCAGAGGCAGGAGTCACTCTTCCGGCCGTTCATACAACAATCAAGGCTCCAGAGGATCGTTTAACAATTCTTCCCAAGACTACAAACCTCAATTCGACACTCGGCGGGGTAGAGGTTTCCGAGGACGCGGACAGAAGAACTACCGCAATACCCACAACAACCAACAAGGTATGTCACCCTCCTTTCCCCCCTGTAGGAGGTCGATTAAAACTGTTTCTTTCAAAGTGTCAAACCATCAGCGCAGATCCTTGGGTACTAAATACTGTTCAAGGCTGTCTTATAGAGCTCTATTCTCTGCCTTTTCAAACCGTCCTCCCACCTCCTCTAGTTTTTTCAAAAGACAATGAACTTCTGATATCCTCAGAAATTCAAACCATTATGCGGAAACAGGCCACTCAGATCGCTCCCTTCGACCAGTCGGGCTTCCTAAGCTCCGTCTTTCTGGTCCAGAAGAAGAACAAGAAACTACAACCAGTGATCAATCTGAAATGGTTCAACCAAGTCGTGGTGTACCGCCACTTCAAGATGGAAACAATTCTCCACTTACGGGATATCCTTAGACCATCGGATTGGATGGTTCGCCTGGATTTACAGGACGCTTACCTCACGGTTCCCGTCTATCCTTCCCACTCCAAATTTCTCTGGTTCCAATGGTCGGGGCTCACTTACCGCTTCACCTCCCTTCCATTTGGTCTTTCTTCAGCACCCTGGTGCTTTACAAAACTTCTGAGGCCAGTGGTGTCCTTTCTGCGATCCCTCTGGATCAGGCTTATTATTTACTTAGACGATATCTTGATCATGAATTCGGACAAGCAGCTTCTTCTATCAGATCTTCACACCACACAATCTGTCCTCTTGGACTTGGGGTTCCTCTTCAATGCCAAAAAGTCGATGCTCATCCCATCTCAGACCATCGAGTTCTTGGGTTTCTTAATAGATTAGGTCGCAGCTTCACTTCTTCTTCCCCAGGCCAAAGTTTCGACCATCAAGGCGGAGATCGCCCAGGTTCTACATACTTCTATCATATCTCTAAGATCGCTGACGAGAATAGTCTGTCTTCTCTCTGCTTCAATCCAAGCCATCTTTCCCGGACCCCTTTATTGTCGGGCTCTTCAACGCCTAAAAATAAGACTTCTCCGCCAAGGTTTGGCCTATGCCGACCTTATCGAATTGGATCAGGAATCACGTTTAGAACTCCAATGGAGGATCGACCATTTAAATGCGTGGAGCGGTCGAACTATCTTCGCCTCGGCCCCAGATCCTGTATTAGAATCAGACGCTAGCCTGGCGGGTTGGGGCGCCCGTTGTGGTCCAATATCGACTGGCGGTACATGTTCACGCGAGGAGTCGAAATTGCAAATCAATTGTTTAGAGATGCTTGCAGGCTCCTTTGCAATCCAAAGCCTTTCAAAAAACAGAGTTCGCTGTTCCATCCTTCTTCGCATGGACAATTTTTTGCGGTCTGTTACATCAACCATCTCGGCGGAACCAAATCCAAACCCCTTGCAGAGTTGGCAAAGAGCCTTTGGGAGTACTGTCTGTCCAATCAACTGTCCTTGACAGCAGAATATCTTCCAGGAGATCGCAATTCAGTGGCAGACTGGCACTCTCGTTATCTTCGAGATGCCAGCGACTGGAAGCTGCTTCCCTACGTTTTTCTAACCCGGTCTAAAAAATGGGGCCCTTTCTCCATAGCTCTCTTTGCTTCTCGCCTCAACACACAGTTGCCCCGGTTCTTCAGTTGGTGTCCGGATCCAGCAGCTCTTTCTACGGATGCGTTCCTACAGGATTGGTCTCTCCACCTCAACTATGCCTTCCCACCTTTCATTATGATCAACAGAGTCCTCTCTCAGGTTCGTCGCCAATCGACCTCCCTGGTCCTCGTGGCCCCCTTTTGGCAATCTCAAATTTGGTTTCTGTCTCTTCTGGAAATGGCAATAGACTTTCCTGTGCTTCTTCCGGTTCACGAGGACTTGCTTCCGAGCCCCTGGGTTTGCCTTAGTCTCATTCTGGACAATTCCCTGGTTCTTTCGGCCTGGAAATTTGCCGGCCTGTCTCTTCGCAAACGCGCCTCAGTGATGGATGTGGACGCGTATGGAGGAGACTTGAGGAACTAATACCGAATTGTTTGAAGAAACAGAAAAAGAAAAAACTGACCACGCGGTCATATTGCCTATCTATCTACATGAGTAGTCAATTCTTTGGGAGACCGACCACTGAATCATAAATACAGATTGAGTCTTCACGGTCCTGATGAGAATCCCTTCTACATAAGGGATTCGAAACGCGTCGACCCCTGTTCTCTTTACCTCCGTTCTCTCAAATAGACCAATCTTCCCAGGATTACAACTTAAAAATTGAATTATTGGATGGTCTATTGTATGAAAATATGCACGAACAAATCTTGTACTAATCACTAGTATCCGCACCTGCTTTCAAAAAACTTTATCCAATACAGGGCGTTTACACTTGCTTTAGAACAGTTTATCTTTGTCAATGTGTCATCAATTCGTCTAGTCTTGTATGTTTATGTCTCTAAGTGCACTCAGTGTTGTCTTTTGAATGTTTAATGTGTCCACCAAATGTTTTGCAAAATGATATACATTATATTTGAGTTGTGACATTTTTTGATGTCTTTGTATATATTGGATGTTTTTGTATATACCTTTCAAGTCTCTCTTTTTGTGAAATAATTTTTGTCTAGATAAGGTCTAACAAAAATAGAAAATATATAAAAAATAAAATCCAAAATAAAAAGAAGTGTTCATAAGAAACTAGACTAAAAGATTGGTCTTTCCGAATTGAGGATTGTTACTCAATTAGTAGAAAATATTGAATTGAAGTGCAGTACTGGCATCTTTTTGTTGATTCTTGTATTGGCGCAGCCTTACTGCGTTGGAGCCAGAACCCCCACTGTTGCCACGGCCTGTCTCTTCTGACATCCTCATTTCACAAGAGGCTTCTCTCTTTATCAGCAAAGCCTGGGCCCCCGGGACCTCAAAAGCTTACAAATCCGCCTGGTCTCTATGGGCTAGCTGGTGCCTGGAAAGGCATATCAATCCCCTTTAAATTTTGTGGTCAATTTCCTAGCTTCTGAAGCTAGTGCAGGTAAGTCCTACAGAACAGTCAATTTGTATAGATCTGCTATTTCCCTCAATCCTTCCCCCATCGACGGCAAACATGTAGGTACCCATCCTTTAATCTGTCGTCTGCTGAAAGGAGTTCGTTTTTCCAAATCTCCGTTGGCTAAGTATTCTAATTTATGGGATGTTTCTGTTATGCTCAAACTGTTCACTGATTGGCCAGATAATTCTGCTCTTTCTTTAAAAATGTTGCCAGCCAAGCTTACCATGCTGTTATGTTTGGTTTCCATTAAGTGTGTGGTGTTCCAGGTCCACAGAAGAACTAAGACTAACCTAAATACTGTGTTTTATCCCTATTTCCCCTCTCAGCCCAAGTTATGTATAGGTCAATGTCTAAAAGTGTATGAACAACGGACTACTGATCTCAGATCGTCCTCACATTCCCAACTTCTAATTTCTTTCCGTAAACCCCGTCTTCCTGTCTCTTCTGCTATTCTAGCCCGGTGGGTGCGTTTGATTATGTCACTTGCGGGCATCGATGTCTCCATTTTCAGAGCTCACTCCACTAGGGGAGCCAAGGCTTCTAAAGCCTTTTGGGCTGGCTCTCGCATTGAGGACATTCTGAGATCAGCAGACTGGACCAATGATGGTGTTTTGTTGGAATGTTTTATTGCAAACCTATTGATACTGTGGCTTCTTTGGTAGTTAATATGCTTTAAACAAGCATAATAGGAGCCTCTGGTCTTGCCATAAAATGTAGATTTTCCTAGTTATTATGATGGAAAGTCTTAATTTTATTAAAGACACAGAGGCGAGCATTATCCCACCTCTACACTGCTAACCTGTGTTTCTCCCTCCCTTCAGCGACTCTGGCACTGCTGCCTGCATCTTCGTAAGGATCCTGTTTCTCATTTGATTTGGTCTCCTCCTCGACAGTTCTTCTCTCCGTCCGGACCTGGGCCCCTGCGACACAGCCTGTTGCTCCCTTTTCCTGGATGAATGTGGCTCAAGATCTTTGCTCCTGGACTTTGGGTTTTTCTATTGTTTTGGCAATTGTTCCACTGTTTTCTGACTTTATCTGATCGTCAGCGAAAAGAGGAAGCTACGTAATCAGTTATGACGTTTTATTGGCTACTGTTTCATGATTAGTTGTTTGGTATCGTTCTTATTACATTCCCATTGGCCAGTGTGGTTACCTAGGCTCCTGGGAACTGTAGTTTTACACTTATCTTGGCTGCTATGATAATAAATGCAAGATAAGAAGGCATAATACTCGCCTCCGAGTCTTTAATAAAATTAAGACTTTCGGTCATAATAACTAGGAAAATCTTCATTATCCACCTCATAGTTTTTTTTCTAAAAAGGAAAACAGCATCAAGTTGAACAAGCATTTGCAATGCAATCGGTCTCGCATTACGAAAATTTGAGCTATTGGTATTGCAAAGGACACGTTTTTTATTTATGTGTTGGTTTTGAAAATTGCAAAATTAATAGCTTTGTCATTTACAATGCCAATTGCTTTACATTTCGCAAATGTGACACCTATAACATTTGAAATGCAATATGTGTTGTATATACGTGACTTAGATGTATTGATATTACAAATAACAATGGCTTCTAATTTTTTAAATAATTAATACTTAAATTAAAGTTACTGTAATTTATAATGGCAAGAGCTTAAACTTTTGTAAATAACTTTTGTGAAGATTATGTTCAGTGTATTTTATTGTGATGAAAATCCAAGAACAGAAGTGAAATATTAACATATTTTTGTGACATTTGTAATAAAGCTTGAAACATTGAGAGAACATATTTGAACCAGTTGTTGTTGAATGGTTAAACAGATTGATGCTGTGGTGGCGCTGAGTGATGTTGTGGTGGCGACGAGTGATGCTGTGGCGTTCAGTGACGCTGTGGTAGCGCACAGTGATGATGTGGTGTCCCCGAGTGATGCTGTGGTGGTGCTGAGTGATGCTGTGGTGGTGCTGAGTGATGCTGTGGTGATGCGATAGATAGAGTGAGTGTGATAGATAGATAGATAGAGTGCGATAGATAGAGGGCGATAGATAGATAGAGGGAGGGCGAGAGATAGAGGGAGGGCGATAGATAGATAGAGTGAGGGCGATAGAGTGAGTGTGATAGATAGACAGATAGAGTGAGGGCGATAGATAGACAGAGTGAGGGCGATAGATAGATAGATGGATAGATAGATGGATAGATAGAGTGAGTGCAATAGATAGAGGGCGATAGATAGAGTGAGGGCGATAGATAGATAGAGAGCAATAGATAGATTGAGTGAGGGTGATAGAGTGAGGGCGATAGATAGATAGATAGATAGATAGATAGATAGATAGAGTGAGGGCGATAGATAGGGGGAGGGCGATAGATAGATAGAGGGAGGGCGATACATAGATAGATAGAGGGAGGATGATAGAGTGCGGGCGATAGATAGATAGATAGAGTGAGGGCGATAGATTGATAGAGTGAGGGCGATAGATAGAGTGAGGGCGATAGATAGAGTGAGGGCGATCGATATACTGATGGCGATAGATATACTGATGGCGATAGAGTGAGGGCGATAGATAGATAGATAGAGTGAGGAGATAGATAGATAGAGTGAGGGTGATAGATAGATAGATCGATAGATAGATAGATAGTTAGAGTAAGGGCGATAGATAGATAGCGATATATAGATAGATAGATGGATAGATAGAGTGAGGGCGATAGATAGATAGATAGAGTGAGGGCAATAGATTGATAGAGTGAGGGCGATAGATAGATATAGTGATGGCGATAGATAGAGTGAGGGCGATAGATAGATAGAGTGAGGGTGATATATCGATAGATAGATAGATAGTTAGAGTAAGGGCGATAGATAGATAGTGATATATAGATAGATAGATGGATAGATAGAGTGAGGGCGATAGATAGCGATAGGTAGATGGATAGATAGAGTGAGGGAGATAGATAGAGTGAGTGCGATAGATCGATATAGTGAGGGCAATAGATAGAGTGAGGGTGACAGATAGATAGATAGATAGATAGAGGGCGATAGATAGAGGGCGATAGATAGATAGAGGGAGGGCGAGAGATAGAGTGAGGGCGATAGACAGAGTGAGGGCGATATATAGATCGATAGATAGATAGATAGATAGATAGATAGATAGATAGATAGATAGAGTTAGGCCGATAGATAGATAGATGGATAGATAGATAGATAGAGTGAGGGCGATAGATAGGTAGACAAATAGATGGATAGATAGATAGATAGTTAGAGTAAGGGCGATAGATAGATAGCGATATATAGATAGATAGATGGATAGATAGAGTGAGGGCGATAGATAGATAGATAGAGTGAGGCCGATAGATAGATAGATACATTCTGAAACTTAACAGGCATTTTTGTAGATGTGGGTCCTTTCATTACGCACGGTAGCCCCACAAATTGCTGGTCTTAAAAGCCTGCGTGGGCCCAGACCGAACGGAGTCATCCTCAGAGGAGACACTACTCTAGCAGAGCAACGCATGCGCATTGGCTCAGCGAGACCTAAACAACGGGTTCAGCAGCAGAGCCTAAAGACTGGAGGGGGTCCTGCAAAGACAGCCAGGTCCTAAATAACCATTGCCATATTCTTGCATATTGTTTCCCTCACTACTTGTGGTTGTGCCAAGACGGTCTACCGAATAAAATACATCATTTGCCATTGTATTTGCCGTGGAGAGGTTTAGAAGAAAACTGGGTTTAAAAAAGTTAACATTTGGCATTTGAACGGACAGACTAATTCCCACTAAAATGCTGTTTTGTGCTGCCCCTCCCCTCAACCCCACCACCCCGACACTATTCCCAAAGTCGGTCAGTTCAAGTGCCATTCAACTCTTAAATAGTTCACAACAGTAAATATTTTGAGCCCTGAAAGCTTGATTGCATAAGCATTAGGACCCTCTCCTGAGTGCTTTACAAGAGGTCAAAGTCTTCTGCCGAGAGACTTCACATGTTTACTAAGCAAATCCTTTTCATCAAGTGATGCGTCCAGTAGACGAGAACAAATAGTCTAAATAAAAAAATACATTTTCATTCATTTCACTTCAATTCCACATTCAATTTTAAAAACATGCTGTAAGTGGGTTAGAACGTGCACAAGGAAGTCTCTGCTGCGCTAACTGCAATTGATGTTATGCAAATGAGTTGACAAACAGAAATAAATACCATAAATGTTAAAGAAAAAAAAAAGACCGAGCATTCACACGGACATCTGCTCCCCTTGCAAATAAACATGACGTGCCCCTAACGGGTGTGGGAATGTTTATGATGCTGTGTAAAGTCTCTCCGGCGTCTGAGTGGGTCTGTGTGTCCACACTATCGCCCACAGCATTGGATAATTAGGGCTTAGTAGAGGCTTGCATGCAAACACACAGGTTTTAGCATGGGTTTACGCCAAGCCGTATAAGCGAGAACGCTGGCCAGACTGTTCATGAACTGGAAATGAGCAGGATCGCAGTGAATAACGGACACAATCAAAGCTCGGCAGATCTAATCTTTCCAACCACGCACAGTCTAACCCCTGCGAGCAAGAGTACAAAAGGCACTCACAGCACACAATGGGCTATTCCTGTGGGAAAGGAGAGCATGCGTAAGGTCACAACGCCGTCATTTTATATATATCGTCCTGCGGTAGTGTAAAATATATATATATATGTAGATATATAGATTAGCATGGGAGCAACAAAAAGGGGCATTATAAAATAATAAAACTAAGACAATATATCACAAGAAATATCTAATCAGACTGCCAACCACAGTGAGTCTGACATAAAACATCTCAGACCAAGAGGTTAAATTTACTAAACGAAATTAACAAATGAACTCCTAAAGTTATTTTTCACTATCGGAAAATAAGCAAGCTCCAGAACTGCCTGTACAATGTAATGGATACTTCACCTTTTATAACAAGTAGGAAGTGGGATAAGGGAGGGGGTGGCAAATGGTGTGCATTTTCGCGGCCGCTTTGATGTTCTCAGTGGCCACACGGCTCACTGAGCACATCAAAGCAGCCGCAAAAGTCCTCCCAAAGGCTGCAGGCGGACAAATGGTGCTCGCGCCTGGCGCACATGCACTGTGCCCGATCAGCCTTCAGACTTTGGGAGCATTTTTTAAAGCCCTCACTTAACTCTTGCAGAGCAACGCATGCGCGTTGGCTTAGCGAGACCTAATAACTCTCACAGAGCAACGCATACACGTTGGCTCAGCGAGACCTAAAAACCTAAAAGAGACAGCCAAAACCTTGCACCGTGATGATCTGTCAATAAATTAACACTCTTACAGCTATTCATTTAACAGGTGTACCTTTTCTAAAAATACTCCAACCTAGCTCACGTTTTTACATAGGCTGCACATTTTTTATTTATTTATTTATGTAATGTGATTTTATATAGCGCAAACATTACTTGAAGGTGTCCGAGCGCTTTACAAAAGAACCAGTTGCGTTACATAAGGACTTTGGATTACATGAGTTACATTTTTTTGCAAATGTACAAGTGGAGTGAAAGGAGGACACAATTGCAAATGTACAAGTTGTAGAGTCACTCAAGTAAGACATACAAATAAACTCTAAAATCACATAGGAATGGTACTAAGTACAAAGGTCTACTACATATACTAGTGGTTGGAGTTACATATACAAGTGGAGTGAAAAGAGGAAACAATTGCAAATGTACAAGTTGTAGAGTCACTCAAGGAAGAGATACAAACATAAAAACTCTAAAATCACATATTGATGGTAGTAAGCGCAAAGGTCTATTGCATATACTAGTGGTTGGAGTTATATATACAAGTGGAGTGAAAGGAGGAACAAATTTCAAATGTACAAGTTGTAGAGTCACTTAAGGAAGAGATGCAAACAGATACACTCTAAAATCACAAATTTACAGAGCAGGAAACTCTTGCCATTGTCAGCCAGGTGTTCAGGTGGTGTTGCACTCAAGGGTGGTGCTCTTGGGTGACTGAAAGTCTTTAGTCCAGAAACGCCTTCGATTCAATTAAAACATGAATTTGCCCCACAGGCTAATGTCTGGTGGTCTCACGACTTCCCAAATCATGTAGAGAGGGCGCCATGGCAGAGGCAGCTTGCCAAAAATGGGACCACGGGTAGGGGCTCCCCTGTAATGCTGAGATGGCGCTTGACCACCGGCATCTTATGGTCAGGCCCCAGTCTAATGGATGCTTCCAATGAGCGTGGCAAGCTTAGCTAAGGGAGCCCCCGCCTCTCTTCGCAACCGGAGCTCCACTCACCGCTGGGGGCCATCATGCCCCTGAAGGTCCTCTCCAGCGGGTGGGGATCCCGGCTCAGAGCGTCACTCTCTGGTGTCGGGTTTCACCACGAGTCGCACTCCAGCAATGGAGTTGCAAGGGCAGCCGGTGGGGGGGTCCAAAACGCAGTGCCTTGGCGTCCGTTGTCCTCTGCCTCGTGGCTCCCTCCAAAAGTTTCTACGTTGATTTTCCTTATAATACATGTGAGAAGTTGGCCTGATATGTGATGTCCGCTATTCTAGTGGGCACCCTGTATCAGTCCAAACAACCCTTATGGTGATGGTTGTAAAGTCAACCTTATAGACCAGCTATCCTAGTGGTAGCATGGACAAAGCAGTCTTAGGCTAAAACTTCAGAGAGCATGTGAAGCCAGCTGTTTTACCATATGTAACCCCTTGAATACCAAATGAAAGGACACCACACAGGTTATATATAAAATATATATGCATTTATTACTAACACAACCCCTCTGAACTCTTTATGAGGTCAGAGGCACAAGCACATAACAAGATACTTAATTATCATACAATAAGTTGTACAAAATACAGTAGAGCCCTAGGGCACGCAAAACCATATACTAAAATAGTGGTATAAGAACCACGTCATGAACAAGGAATAGGCCTAGGGCCTAGGGAATCGCTCAGGCTACGCTGTACTACCAAAGGTTAGGAAGCAGGAGGCCCACGGGATGCGTGTGCAGTGTCTAAACACACACGTGAGTTACCATAGGGATACAATGGGAACGAAAGAATTGGAAACTAGTTCTTTTAGGACACTTCCGGATGGACTAGTAGAAAGCTACTGAAAACTAGGACACTAGGATAGCCAATACCCACAGGAGCACCAGAGTACTCTTGTTACCTCACCCACAGGAGCCGGGTGCATAGGTGTCAAAGTGTGTCGGGTTTCGTCGCTGAATCCTATGGAGACCTGTGAAAAGGTGCAACCAGGAGAGAAGTGTCCGGGTGGATCCAAGGGCGGATCGAGGATGAAGAGTACCTTAAAGCAGAGGGGACTGAGTCTGGGTCACTAGCCAGTGACCAGGAAGGAACCAGGCGATGTCGTGAAGCTATCAGGTGATGTCGTGAAGCTTGTCTCTGCAGCCACGTGGACCAGGAGGTATCGACGATGACCAGGAGCTGGATACGGACTGTCCCGTGAAGGCTCTTGCTGTCGGCGATGTCGGCTTCCTGATTGGAGTCAACAAGCCTTGGCTAAGGCAACCCACGCAGGAATCGAAGATGGCTTCTGTTGCAGACCAGCAAGGTCTGGGAGCTTCTTCTTTTCAGGGAAGCAAGGGCCAGCCTGGAGCAACCAGGCCAACAGTGTAGATTCAAAGGTTCGTCGTCATAGAGGCCACTAGCCAACGGTCAAGTGACCGGACAGACGCGTCGAGCACAAAAACACTAGCAGGCCCCACGCGGCACTCGTGGAGTGTTGAGGGCTGTGCATTGGTGTAGAGGGTGCTCGGGGCTGGTGCTTCTCAATCCCCAATGCACAACTTCGAAGGCGCCTCGGAAGCTGCACAAGTAGCAAGGTGCAGGTTTTTCAAGATGGCCGGTCTCACGTCTCTCGTCGCCTCCACGGGTCTCAGCTTTGCTGTGACTGTGGATTGGGTTCAAGGAAGTCTGGAAGTCTGGTTCTTGTCAGGCTCTGTGCTCGGGCTCCGGCGGGAGCATCGACAAAGCAAACCGGAGATCGCTGGATGGTGCCTGTTTGCACAGGGTGGTCACTCCTTGACCACAAGGGAGATTCTTCAGTCTTCTAGTTGCAATAGAATGTCGAAGGTCCAGAGTTTCTTTCAAATTTAATTTCAGGATAAATCTAAAGTCTCTAGACTCAGCTCCTACCTTTATACCAATCAAAGGGGCTGGATTACCTGCTAGGTCCCTCCTATGGGTGGGGCCAGGGAAGGGGGTGGTTACACCCCTCTCCCTTTGTCCAGTTTCGCGCCAGAGCTGGGGCTGGAGTGCCCCAGCAACTGGTTTCAACCGGACTATGCATGGAGCACCTTGTGTGCCCCAGGCAGTGTCTCATTTGATTCAGCCCTCCCTGCCCCAATACACTATGGCCTGTCTGGGGTGGTGCTAGTAACTGGCCACGTGCACCTGTGCACTTTTATTATCAGGGTCCTGTCACTTGTGACGCCTGTGATGGATGGGTGTCAAGTGCATGTGTTTCCAGCCCTCTGGGGAGTGTCTGGTAAACTCAGTGTCTGCTGAGACACTATAACGTGTCCAGCAGGGCACTACATTCCTCCCAAACTTTATTGAAGAATAAAACAAACACAGTCCAACCTGTGGGGGTAAACACCAATCAAATAAACACCACAGGGCCCATCAGCTTCTAGAATCTAGCAGCGGGAAGACAGCAGACATGGGGCTGGTGAATTGGACTGCAGCAAGACATTTTAGCCTTAATTCATAATTTAATCTGAGTGGCTCAAGACACAAATGCAGGATTGGAGACATCAACCGCACTCTGGGAGCCTACCAGTGGAAACCTGTCCATTGATTTGAAATTGCTCCACTCTGCTGACATTGAGGATGATGTGTGGTAGGTCATAATAGTTCATAAACAGGGTGCGCTATGAGCATGGTTGGAGTCCATTGTAAAAGGTCAGAAATGTCTTGCCTGATCAACTGAAGCCTCTGCTCGATGACCTTGCTGCATCTTGGAGTCCGTCAGTGGGGCAATGTGAAGCCCAGTTCTCCCGCCATGGGGAGCCCCCTTGTTTGGGTTGCCACAGAAGTGCATGTTGGCTGCGCTGGAGCTGAGTGTGTGCCTTCGTGGGGGCAGCTGCAAGACCACCGAGGAGCCAGAGCCTAGTTGCTCGCACAAACTCAGGGGTGGATAGATCTTGGTTAAAGACATGCTATCTTTGCCGTATTTTAGATGCAAGTCAGGGCAGCAGATATTCTCTGGTTCTTCACTCAAGGGCGTCGTGCTTGCGCCTCAAGGCTGCGCCCTCGTGGTGCTTGATTCTGCCTCCGTTCAGGCATGCTCGGCAGGAATGGTCACTTTGAGTGACATGCTCCAAGCTTGCAGTGCCAATGTGGCGTCCAGCCATTTGTCGCCTGTCGTCAGAGCACACGTTGTGGTGGCAGCTTGCCACATGGAGTGTGCGACTCTCCTCTTGCCTATCGGGGCCACTGGCAACTCCGTCTTCAGGCAGTGTGAGGGAGGACACTCTGCTGTCTTCGGGATTGCTTCTTCTCTTTGGTGAGGTCTCTCTCTCCTGGGCGTTTGGTGTGCTGACAAGCTTCTAGGTGCATGCGTCGAGCACCTCGGACTTTGCACTCTTGGACCTTCTTTAGGGCACCCTCTTCTGGAGTATGACATGCAAAATTTGCTTGCTTTCTTGTGATGTCCATTCACCACTGGGGCATGTTGTGCAAATTCCCCTCTCGTGGTGGCGTCAGACAGCCACTGGGGGTGCGCGGGTGGTGCTTGGCATTTCGCTGTGCTGCTTTGCGGACACCTGGCGGGCAATCAGGCTTGATCTATAACATTGTCTTTGGGAGGGTGCTCTTGCCTGGCTCCCTGCATACTTAGTGTGCTTTCCTCCTATATTTGGTAGACTGTTGCTTGGGCATGTGCATGACACTCTTCTCGCACTCCCTAGACTTTCTTCCTCTGCCATGAAAAACTGCTTTGAGCACAGCAGGTATCTGGTGGAAATCGGTACAGCTTCTTACATTCACCTATGTCTTGTGGTGCTGCTGGGTGTGTAGTACTGCTGGGCACATGCTGCTAGTGTTCCTCTTGTGCTCTTCTGGTGAGTCGTGCATTGTCTGTGTCCTCTGAGTCCGTGCTCTCTCAGTATTTTCTCTCTTTGGGGCACACAGCCCTCTCATTGCTTTGGTGGGCTGACAATGTTTTGGTGCACACTGGCATTCCTGGCCTGGAATGCTACACCCTGGAAGACAGTTGCAGGAAGGTCTGCTGATGTCCGTCTCTGCCTGGTTGTCTCCTACTTTGTTGGGCCAGGACTCGCCTCTCTCTCTCACAGGACAACTAGCTGTTTAATTTCAAACTGTGTGTTCCATTAGGTATGGCATTACCAGTGGCCAGTAGGTGGTGCTGTCCTTCCGTTTACTTCAGACCACTGCAGCCTTGGCATTGCTGCTTGAAGGTTCTTTTTTTTACACATGTTCATTTTGTGTCTATTTGCTTTCTGTTGTGGTAATATTCTCTGGAATCCTTGCTGGGTTGAAACATATATCTTTATTGGGAGCGTCAGAGAAACATTGGGGTTCCCTGTCCAGCCAACAGACAATTGACAGGCAGGGAACATAGCTATGACAAGGTGCATAGCAACACTAGAACCTATAACAGAATGTGGCATTTAAAGCAATAGATACAATAATAAAAATACAGTATTAACCCTACATGAAAATACAGCATATCATCCTCTCCTTTAAATCAATATAATAAATAAATACATTACAATATAGTACTAATAACATATAAATCTTTGTTAGCCAACAAAAATAGATTGCACATAAAAAATCTCCACATACATAGTCTTGAAGATACCTAGGAGGACATCTAGGTCTTTCTGGAACACATCCTTAAGTACCTTCTCCTATCCATCACCATTGTCCCTAGAGTGATGAGATTCTCTTACAAGCCCTTTATCTCTTATAATCTCTTCATGATCTATGTACCAGTGTGGATTATATTTGCTAACTTTCTTAGAATCACCACTTTTCTCATGCTCATTAAAATTCTTAGATTTACCGCACATCTCACGGTCCTTGTATTTGTTATATAAAGCAACTCTCCTCAAATTCCAATTCTCACCATTACATAAAGTAACATACCCTTTATGCCCACTTCTCACTTTGTATGGACCACGAAATTTGGTAAAGCCACTACACACACGACCAGGTTTAACTTTTACAAAATCATTAGGGTGTATAGCTCCATCATGTGTTGAAACACATTCCTGATCTTCTTTTCCATGATTTAGTTTAGCTATGCCTATAAAATCTTTCATCCATGCTGAAATCAACTTTGTACTCACACAACGTCCCCTCATAACCACAAAGGGAACTTTTCCAGAAACAGAATTTTCAGTTGTGCGATAAGCCCAAACCAGATCATTGACAAACTTTCTAACATCACTTCCATTTCTAACAGCCATCTAGATGACACCATGAACCATGCGGTTGGCCCTTTCCACTATTCCATTTCCCTGTGGGTTATACAGAGATGTTCTAGCATGTATAACACCACAAGAATTCAAATAAGAAGTCATCTCAGCTGAAATAAGTTGTGTACCATTATCCGTAACCAACTTAACAGGATAACCCTCTTCTCCAAAAATGTCACCAAGCACATGAATGGTACTCTTTGTAGTAATTTCTCTTGCAAAATTTACAATCAACCATTTTGATGTCACATCAACCATAACTACCCCCCCAAATTTCAAATCTGGACTTAAAGAAGCAAAAGGGCTTATAAAGTCCAAACACACCATGTGCCATGGCAAACCTGGATCTTCAATTTTACCCATCTCCAGCTGACTACCAACCTTCAATCTCTTTTCAGTTTCCACACACTCACCACACCTTTCTACCCAATCAGATACTTGTTGGTCCATGCCAGGACACCAAAAATGTTCTCTTAATCTTTTCTTTGTGAGCGATTGACCCATATGACCTTCATGAGCCAAATTAAACAAATCAAATCTCAACCCCTGTGGAGGAATAAACTTTTTCTCTTTCATAATAACATTACCATCTTCATCAGAAATAGATAAATCTTCCAAAATGTTCCCAAAATGTCTCACCGCTAAGGGAAGTGTACTTTCTCACCTACCACCTTTAATAATTAAATCCTTAACCACTTGTAAAGCTTCATCTTTGGACATACATTCAATCCATTTTTTCTTTTCAATTGCTCCATACCGCACTTCCATTAGTTCCTCAATCATAGCAACCGCACCCTCACTCTCATAAGACTCCACTTGTATTTTATCAACCTCATAATAAGGTAAGGGTAATCTTGACAATCCATCAGCCTGGCAATATTTCCAGCCAGCAATATATTTAATCCTATATACATATTCCTGCAAATGAGCAGCCAACCTGGCAAGTCTTGCTGATCCTTTTAAGGCACCACCAGGAGATAACATTTTAATTAGGGGCTTATGATCAGTGCGTAGAGTAAACTGGAAACCCCACAAATACATTCGAAAATATTCTGCTGCCCATACTGCTGCTGAAGCTTCCCTTTAAATCACCGAATAGTTCTTTTCCGAACTGGTGAGAGATCTAGAAGCAAAAGCTACTGTCTTAATGTCTGTTGCATGTACCTGTGCTAACACAGCTCCCAAACCTACTGCACGTGTATCAACAGTGAGAATGGACTTTAATTTGGTATTAAACTGGGTCAACACTTTTGCTTCACATATCTCTTTTTTATCTTTTCAAATGCACACTGTTGATCATCAGCCCACTCAAATTTGTATCCTTTACTCAATAATTTCATAATTTGTTCAGTTTTTTCTGCAAAATTATTTACAAACTTAGCATAATACTCTATAAGCCCAAGAAAGGACCTAAGTTAGTCTTTGTCTATAGGTGCTCCGTATTGCCTCAAAAAGGTCACGTTTGGGTTTAATCCCTCCAGCAGATAGCATGTATCCAAGATATTCTACCTCCTCTACACAAATTTTGCATTTTTCTTTTTTTAGAGTTAGACCAGCTTCATTCATTTTGTTCAATATTTCCTTTAGAGATAAATTATGATGTTCTTTTGTGTCCCCGAAGACACTAACACATCATCCTGAAAATACACAACATTTTTTGTACCTTTTAGGACTGAACCCATCATCCTTTGAAAGACTCCTGCAGCGGACGCTAAACCAAATGGCATCCTATTAAACTGTAATATTCCTTCAGTAGTAATGAATGCAGTTAATAGTTTAGACTCCTTATGTAATTTAATTTGGTGGTACGCACTGCAAAGGTCTAATTTAGAAAAATATTTTCCCCCTTTTAAAGACAAAATAAGTTCATTTATATTTGGCAAAGGAAAATTATCTAAAACAATGTTTTGGTTCAAAGTGCGTAAGTCCATACAGAACCTATAACTGCAGTCGGGTTTGCTTGTGATCACCACTGGAGAAATCCATCTAGACGTCTCAATTTGCTCTATTATTCCCTGTTTTACCATCTCTTCCCATTATAAAACACATTTTTATTAGAAGATTATGACACAGTACATTGTTGGGGGAAGCATTCCACACGTTTATGTCTCATTGGTGCAAGTCATATCATGGCAAACCATTATTACACAGCGTTTATCACGACTTAACAGCTGTTGACATGAGAGCATACCCAGTATCTCCTCTGCCCTCATTTTGTTACATTTTGAAGGAAAAACATCCCCTCTTATTCATAACTAGTTTACATGCAGCTCTGACAGTAAACATTCTGGAACCTGGTATCATACCCATAAAGCACTACGTACATTTTTTACGTGAAATGAACATTTTAGAAGAAAACAACAAACTCTTACCAACTTTTCCTCCCTCACCCTCCCCCGTGGGCTCCACGAATGAGAGATTTCACAGTTGTATACACAGTCCAGTTAAGCACAGTGCCTTCTTGTTACATAATGACATTAGCGTGCTGTTCGTTAGCAACCCCTCTGTGTATGGCCCAGAGTTCTAACTCCTCCGCTTTGCTGCCCGACTCAAGCCATGTCCAAAGAGCCAAGTTCCTCCATCAGCAGGTTCCACCCATTGATATAGGCGTTCCTATAATTCGCGCTGTTCTTTCCTTTTCAGTTCCGCCACCTCTGCCCTGCCCCATTTCAACAGCTCGTCATAACCAGGCTTTCACTGCCGGCAGCCTAGTAGCTTTCCATTGTATTGTAATGTTACGTTTGGGCAGAATGAGCCCCAAGTTGTTAAATGTAGTTACCGGACTACCTTTCTTTCCTTTAGGGCCCAGCCCCAGCAGACAGTATTCCATGCTGTCATTATTCCTCACTGGAGCTATATTTGTCAGTATCTTACAGACTGTCCACCAATAACGTCGTAGTAGTGGACAGTTCCACAGCATGTGTATCAAATCCGCTGCCTGTAGTTGGCAGTGTGGACACTCATCCGGTGAGTCTGGGAACATGGTTTTCAACCTGCACGGTGTCAAATAGGCTCTATAAAGTAGTATGAGTTGTATGAACTTGAATTTCTGGTTTCTCTACACCTTCCTGGGGTATTCAACCAACACACTCCATTCCTTGTCACTAATTGCCCTACCTATGTCCGCTTCCCACTTGTCACGTAGAGTCCGGAAGGACACCGCTGCCACAGTGCGAATGCCTTTGTAAAGCCACCTTGTAAGGTGTCTACCATTACCCATCAAATACTGCATTGTGATCAGCGTACGCGTGGCAGGTTCCACCCCCTAGGTGCCCATGTAGTGCAAATGTAGTGAGATAGACTTGCGTGTAAAAGAAACAGTGTGTCCGGCGCTCCGTGCTCCTGCATGAACCCCTCATGTGGCATCATAGTACCCTCCCTAAAGAAGAGAGAGAACGCGCTGGAAAAATGAAAGGTGTTGCTGGAGGAAGACGTGCTGCCAGGAGCACCAGGAGAGGAGCGCAGGAGTGGAGAACCCCGGAGTGTGGAGCCCACAAGAGAGGAGCCCAGGAGTGAGGAGCCCAGGAGCGAGAAGGCAGGGGCTGACTGCAGGAGTCAGCCCCGGGGCAACACTGATCAGTCCACCCGTCCAGAGAAAGAGAAGGACGTCTGGACTCCTTCTGCCACGACCCAGGAGGGCCATGGCCAGAGGCAAGTACCCCCCTTTCGTTATTTCGCTTTCGGGAAGTGGTGGGAACTGTAAAGCACTGCCAGCACTGCATGTCCTGAAGCACCTTTTTTTGAAAACCTAATCACAAGGGTGTATTGGTGGAGGTCCATACTGGAACTCCTTTGCCCCCCTCTTAATATTGTTAATATTTTTTGCAGGGAGGCAATCCCAAGCATTCCGCCAAGACCCTGCAACAGCCCACTGAGGGGAGAAGGAGCCTAGCCTGACTGTGCCCAAATAAAGTAGTGTTTTCATAGGAAGACTGCTTCCCTTATTTGCGGAGTGTTCTGCGAACTCTTTTTTTTTTGTTTTGTCTTGCCTCACTTATAAAGTTAAAACCCTTAATAAAGAAAGCACAAAACAGGACAAGGTCCTCCTTTTTCCTCATTACTATACATGGCATACCACTGAGTGTGGGATTTCCGGTTATTGCTTCATCACGACCCAACCCGTCACCATGGAAGCCATTATTACTCAGCTGGCTGAGGGTCAACAACATCTCCAATTAGTAATGGAACAGTAGAATCAAACAGTGCAAAAGGAAAGGGAGGCTTTCCAAACAACTCTGAGAGAACAAGAGGCACTAATGGCTTCTGCTCAACAAACGCAGGATTCTGCCATACTACGTCTAACAGACGCTATCTCGGCCGCCAGAGTACGCCCGAATGTCCCTAGTTCAATCTTGCAGATCTTTCAAGAGGGAGATGACCCCGACAATTTTTTTGTCAATTTTGAAAGGGTGGCAACGACGGCCGCATGGCCCCAGGAGTGGTGGGGCCAGTATGTAGCACCCCTATTGTCTGGAGAATTACAGGCGGCCTATCAAGCTCCAACCCTGATGGTACTACCCCCTACCCTGACATTAAAAAAGCAATTCTTGAGAGACTTGGCCACGACCAGGAATATTATCGGACCAGGTTCCGTAAGGAACGATGGGTAGCAGGATGATCCCAGAGCCCTCTACTATAGGATCAGGGACCTGGGGAATAGGTGGTTGCAGCCCGACAGCACAACAATATGGGAGGTCACAGAGAAAATATCTCAAACAATATCTAGATGCCCTTCCACCAAATACCAGGGCATGGGTAAAACAACACCCCTATTTGTCAGTACAAACTGCTGTAGAGCTGGCATGCGCCTACCACAGATCCCCTGAGTTTAAGGCCCAGCCGACCAAAAGCCCTTTTCCTTCCCAAAAGTCTGCTTTGAGAATAGAAGCGGATAACAAGACATCTGGAGTATCTAGATCCATATCCAGGGCCCCAACACCAACTCCATCTCCACAGGCGGGACCCCAGTGTTTCTGCTGTGCAGAGTGGGGCCACATTGCCCAGAACTCCCCCCTAAAAACAGAAGGAATAGAACCTATGGACATAGGGGTATCACAAAGTATTAACTACGGGTGGGGCTCAAGGGCGATACAAAATGACAATACGTCTAAATGGAAAACCCGTAGAGGCCCTGTTAGATACAGGGTGTCATCACAGTGTCGTCTGTAGGGAGTTGATCCCCCATAGACAAATATCAGGTGAAGAGATACAGGTTTCCTGTATTTATGGGGACGTACGTTCATATCCCTTAGCAGAGCTCATCATAGAAATAAATGGAGAAGCACAGGTCAGGAAAGTAGGGGTGGTACCGTTGTTGGTGGAGAAGGTCCTTCTAGGTACCGATCTCCCAAATTTTGATGAATACGTGGCAAAATTAGCAAAGAAAGCTTCGGACCAGGACTGGCTAAGAGAAGCGCCTTTCTCTGTAGTAGATATACAAAGCCCAACAACAAAAGTTAACAAAACTAGTGCTGAGAAAAGGCGAGAAAGGGAACGGTAAAGACAATTCTCCAAATCGCCTGTTACATGTTTTCTTTGTTCTCCAGAGAGCGACTACATGCCAACCCAGTGTTTCAGGGCAGATCAGAGAGAAGACAGCACGTTAGTGTACGCCTGGAAACAAGCAGAAGAACCAGAAGACCACAAAAAGGTAGGTCCCTGTTTTCATATATAAAGCGGTCTTCTCTATAGAATTTGTGACTCTCCTACCAAACATGTAGAACAATTAGTTGTCCCCATGGCTTTTAGTGAACAAGTCATGCATCTTGCTCATAATCAGGCTGGGGGTGGACACTACGGGCAGGAGCATACCCTAAAATACTTGTTAGAGAGGTTCTACTGGCCAGGGGTCTACAGAGAGGTGTTCAAATTCTGTGCCTCCTGCCCTAGATGCCAATTGATCAATCCGTCAACCGAAAAAAGCCCCTCTCTATCCACTGCCTATTATTGATGTGCCCTTTAAGAGGGTAGGCATGGATTTGGTAGGCCCCCTCCCTCCCTCCGCCAGAGGCCATCAATATATCTTAGTTCTGGTGGACTATGCTACCAGATATCCCAAGGCCATTCCCCTCACCAGTATAACCACCCTCTCAGTAGCCCAAGCCATGGTTTCCTTTTTCTCTCGGGTGGGATTTCCTTGTGAACTACTGACTGATCAAGGAACACCGTTCATGTGTCGACTCATGAAGGAAATATTCCAATTGCTTGGCGTTTGCCATATTAGAACAGCTGTCTATCATCCACAAACAGACAGTTTGGTGGAACGATATAACAGAACCATAAAGACCATTCTTAAAAAAAGTATCAGTGAAAGTGGGAAGGATTGGGACCGGAAACTTCCCCTTGTTCTCTTCGCTATTAGAATCCATGAACAAGCATCAACTAGATTTAGCCCTTTTGAACTCCTGTTTGGCCGAAAACCCCGTATACTTCTTGAAATGGCCGCTGAACAGTGGACCGAAGAGGAGGATGAGAGTAAGCCTCTTCTTGGGCATACAGCATCCCTGAAAGACACTTTATTTTTATTTTATTTTTTTTTAATTTGTTTTTATTGCAGAATCATAGATGCGACATCGAGGGGGGTCAACCAATACACTCATGACATTGCCAAACCTATCTGCGTCCGTTAAAGTTGTACACAGCCATTTAGCCCACATCCCGGAGGCTGGGCGGCGTACCGGTTCGTTCCTGCAACCTGTCAGGGTGGTCATCTCACAGAGATGTCTGGGCAACAACACAATCTAGTATCTGCTTGTATACCCCCCAAACTCCCTCCCCCCACTAATCACCGTCAAATGTAGTTATGCACCCCATATGGGCAACACCAGTGTCGACACTTTATCCACTTTATGGGAACTGGTACACAGTAATCTGGAACAGGCCCAGTTAAAAGAAAAAACTTACTATGATAAAATGGCCAAGACTAGATGTTAAATGTAGGAGACAAGGTATTAATC
The DNA here is from genome assembly GCF_964263255.1 of Lissotriton vulgaris. Lineage (NCBI taxonomy): Eukaryota > Metazoa > Chordata > Amphibia > Caudata > Salamandridae > Lissotriton > Lissotriton vulgaris. Next base: position 1,210,892,904 of record NC_141691.1, read on the forward strand.
CTCCTACCGTCATGTGAAAAAAAATTGCTGGCGACCTGGCAAGGGCCCTACACAGTAGAGGAAAAAGTGATCCCTGTCACTTATAGGGTAGCCATTCCCTATAAAGGAAAGAAGGACCAAATCTATCACGTTAACTTACTTAAAAAATGGGAAGACCCTGCTTCCCCGACTGGGGTTGCAATCAAACACGTAACCTTCACAAGACCTTTAGAAATCACTTTCCCAACTATATCAAAGACTACACTAGAGAGACCAACGTTGGGGACAATCTAACTTCCCAACAACAACATCAACTATACAACCTTTTAGACCAATATCCAGGGTTGTGTTCTAGTATGCCTGGCCGTACTTCCCTAGTACAACACAACATAAAAACAGAAAGCGATAAAGTAATAAACCTTAAACCCTATAGAATTCCTGCAGCTTGAAGATCGGCTGTACAGCAGGAGGTAGAAACCATGTTGCAAACTGGTTCAAAGTGAATGGTGCTCCCCAGTCGTCCTTGTATCCAAACCCGATGGTAGCCTTCGCTTTTGCGTGGACTTTCGTCAACTAAATGCCCACGCCAAGTTTGACAGCTATCCCATGCCCCGTATAGATGAGTTGGTAGAACGCCTGGGGGGAGCAACAGTGATGTCCACTATTGACCTAACCAAGGGGTATTGGCAGATACCTCTCAGCCTCGATGCCAAAGAAAAAAACACCTTCTCAACACCTTCCGGGTTGTATCATTTTAATGTAATGCCCTTCGGTCTCCACGGTGCCCATGCCACCTTTCAAAGGTTAATGGATATCCTTTTAAAACACCACCAACTATATGCTATGGCGTTCCTAGATGGCATAGTCGTCCACAGCCCAGACTGGAACATCCATATGTCACACTTAATCCAGGTTTTTTCCGCTTTTTATAAGGCAGGGCTTACCCTCAATCCCAAGAAAACCACGTTGGCAACCAACCAAACAGAGTATCTGGGTTATACAATCCGAGTCGCACAATACGTCCTCAACATAATAAGTTAGAAGCAGTACAGACGTACCACGCCCTAGCACTAAGAAGGAAATAAGAGCACTCCTTGGGTTGGAGTTATTACTGTCGATTTATACCTCAGTTTGCGGATATAGCCAGTCCTATTATTGACTTGTTGGACCAACGACATCCTGACAATAAAATTGGAGTGGACAGAACCACAAGAAAACAGCTTCCATACCCTGAAATCCCTTCGGTGTAACGCACTGATTTTAACATGCCCAGACTTTGAGAAACCTTTTGTCTTACAGACTGATGCATCAAACAGAGGGATATGGGCAGTATTATCCCAGCCAGATACCCAAGGGCACCTAAAACCCGTGTTATACCTTAACAGAAAACTGTTTCCCATGGAGAGACATTATGCCACTGTGGAAAAAGAGTGCCTAGCTATCAAGTGTGCCATGGAGGCACTCCAGTATTATCTGTTGGGTCGTACATTCTTTTTGGTAACAGATCATGCTCCCTTTACCTGGCTAGCTTCTAATGAAGACACAATCCGAAAAATCTTAGTTGGTTTTTGTCCCTTCAACCCTTTTCCTTTCGGACCCTGCATCTACCTGGCAAACATCAAAAGAACGTGGATTTCCTGTTCCGGTGTCCAGTCACGGTATGGCCCGAACATCCATACTCGACGGAGGGGCAGTGTAGTCCCGCGACCGCGACCAGGACACTCAAGATGGCCGCCACTGAGCTCCAAAAAGGGTGAGCAATTATCGTGTTAGCAGCTCCGGATGCTGATCATGTGACCGCTGCTACACAAGATGCCAGCAGAGCACGGAACGCGAGAGAACGCGCTGGAAAAAGGAAAGGTGTTGCTGGAGGAAGACGTGCTGCCAGGAGCGCCAGGAGAGGAGCGCAGGAGTGGAGAACCCCGGAGTGCGGAGCCCACGAGAGAGGAGCCCAGGAGTGAGGAGCCCAGGAGCGAGAAGGCAGGGGCTGACTGCGGGAGTCAGCCCCGGGGCAACACTGACCAGTCCACCCATCCAGAGAGAGAGAAGGACGTCTGGGCTCCTTCTGCCACAACCCAGGAGGGCCGTGGCCAGTGGCAAGTACCCCCCTTTCGTTATTTCGCTTTCGGGAAGTGGTGGGAACTATAAAGCACTGTCAGAGCACTGCATGTCCTGAAGCACCTTTTTTTGAAAACCTAATCACAAGAGTGTATAGGTGAAGTTCCATATTGGAACCCCTTTGCCCCTCTCTTAATATTGTTATTATTATTTTTTCTTTTTAGACAATCCCAAGCATTCCGCCAAGCCCCTGCAACAGCCCACTGAGAAGAGGGGAGAAGGAGCCTAGCCTGACTGTGCCCAAAGAAAGAAGTGTCCAGAGGAAGACTGCTTCCCTTATTTGCGGACTGTTCTGGGAACTCTTTTTTTTTGTCTCGCCTCAATTATAAAGTTAAAACCCTTAATAAAGAAAGCACAAAACAGGGCAAGGTCCTCCTTTTTCCTCATTACTATAAATGGCATACCACTGAGTGTTTACACTATCCTTCTCATAGTAATTCTGCCCATCTGTGTGGGGATCGCTAGCAGGGGTATAGTGGGGGCATACGTGGTCACATCCTTGGTGTATCTAAGGGAATGCCTCCAGTAGAGTAAGACAATTTTCAAAAGGTGTGGTGCCGACAGAGGGATTTTGCTATTAGGCAACATAAGTGTATGTACTCGCCCCTTTGCCAGTCTGAATGTGTCATGTTTATTGCCTGAAAGTTTCGCCCTGCCAGCCAATACGCCAGCCATTGCAATTGACTTGCGTAGCAGTAGGCTTTCAGATCAGGGACCCCCATTCCCCCATGTTTAGTATCTAGGTACAGTTTTGTAAGCGCTGTGCGCCACCTGCCCCTGCCCGATATCAGTTCTATCAGCATAGAGGAGCGCAATTTAAACTTCTTGAATGGTATAATTACGGGCAGATTGGTGAAGAAATACAACAATCTAGGGAGCACTACCATTTTGGCAATTGCTACTTTGCCTGCCACAGATAAAGGCAAAGTGACCCAGAACTTTATTTGGGATCGAAGCGAGGTGAAAGCCCTGTTCATATTGCCCTCCAGAAGATCCGCCTTATGTCAAGAACTGAAGAGGGTCGTTATCGCGCCTACCGAGAGCACGACGGACTACGAGATCCAGAAGTCTGTGGGAAGGGGGCGGAGACAATATATCTACGGTCTACCCGGAACTCGGGTTGTATTGGATTTTGTAAACTAGTACTGTTACAGAGCGGCTGCTCGCTGGTGAGTCTCGTGGCCCTGTGGTGCTTCGCTTGGTTCGTTAGCGAAGACACAGGTGCGGCTGGCTTGTGGTATTTCGGGATCTTCGGAGGTGTGCGTCGGGTGATGCACACAGGGTGTGCCGTGGTGCTTCGCTGAAGCGTTCGCGAAGACACGGATGCTGCCCCGGAGGAGAAGTGGAACTAGAGCGGAAGCATGCTTGGATTCGAAGGAGTGCTCTGTGGGGCTTCGCATTGTGCTTGCGAAGACACGGACACTCGACCGCAGGTGGGCGCAATACAACGGAGGTAAGGACGGCTGTCTTTCTTAATGTAAGCTCATTCATCTCGTGGAGTAGTGAGTAGCCTGGCATCTTTCGGATTCCTACGGACGGCTGTCTGTATATCTGAGTACTGGTTACAGTGACTTGGCAGTAGGTTGCTAGCTGCTGTTCTCTCATGGCGCCTACCCTAGGACTATTTCTGAATGCCGATTAGCCTCTAGGAGCCCAGTGTCTTGTTGACTCCTTTACCTTGAGGTGGTGCCTTTCCAGAGAGAGAACGTTTTGCTTTGTTTTGTTTTACACTTTTTGGCACACACTTATTTTCTTTGGGGCTCTGATGCGGGTGACTTAAGAAGCGGTCCTGTGCTTCTGTGTATTAACAGAGGCTTTCTCTTTCGTGCCCGGCACGTTTGTCTCTCATCCCTGCTTAGTGAGAGGACTGGCTTTATATTTGGAATCCCTGGTGGAGATCCTGGTACATGCTTGTTTGGACCGAATAGGAGAAGGGTATGAATGACATTATGTATGGGTGTATAACCTGTGTTTGTGTCTTATAGGGTAGAACACTTCTAGATCTACTCCAGAGAGGCCATTCTGTGACCGCTTTCATCAACCCTTCCGGTGTTTTAAAGCAAGGTACGTGAGACAGGCTAGAGAGTCTTGTTTGGGTAGCGAAGGGAGTATACTTGGGTTAACAAGCTGTTCTTGTCTTTCAGGTTGCCTGAAACCCGTGCAGCATCATCTCGGCCCCCACCATTTTTTCCCTCGCCTAATCACTTCTAAGCTCTGGGTGTTGACCAGCACAGAGCTTGGGGAGATTGGGAGGTGGACCCCTCTTGAGCATCATCTAGATCCCGGAGAGCGTTGGGCAATCCTGACACCTTATCCCTGTATATATTCATTCCTAGGTACCTGAAAGTGCCAGGTGCGATTTGGAACGACCAGTCCACGGCGTACCAGCACGTGTTGCATCCGTAAAATATTAGACATAGAATTTGTTTTCATTGATCGACAGTCCAGACAACTTTTGGAATGCGCCAAAAATCGAAGGCACAGGTTCGCAACCAGTATCCAAGTCCCTGAAATATAGTATTATATTGTCTGCGTACGCAGATACAGTATGTGTGGTGGGGCCCAATACTATTCCCCTATGACCCGCAGTAGTGCGCAGCTTCAATAGCAGGGGTTCTAACACCAATATAAACAGCAGAGGCGACAGGTGGCATCCCTGTCTGATGCCTCTTGCAAACGTATATTGCCTCGAGATATGCCTACTCGTTCTTGTCCGGGCCGTAGGATCTGTATACAACAGCATCACCTACTTTATGTATTCTTCAGGCATACCGTACCTGGTTAAAGCGTAAAACATATATTCCCATTGTATGGAATCAAAGGCCTGGTGCAAGTCTAATGAAATACAACCCACTGCATCAGCTCGCTGGAGAGTATGGGTAACCGCCTAATATTAAGGGCTGTACTTCTGCCGGGGACAAACCCACATTGGTCGTTGTGTATTAACTGCGGTACATGTTGACAAATCCGAAACGCCAGTATTTTACTCAGTATCTTATAATCTACATTTAGTAATGAGAGGGGCCTGTACCCTGGCATGTCTGTGCTATCCCGCCCAGGTTTCAACAGTAAAACCACCGTGGCCTGCAGTGTGGTAAGCGGAAGGGTGCCTAACTCTAAGAAAAAGTGATATAGCCTTTGCAGGTGGGGTACCAATAGATCAGCAAACGCTGCATACAGTTCCACAGGCTGCCCATCCCCACCAGGTGATTTCTTCCGGGGCAAGCTATGTATTGCTTTTTTGATTTCCATCGCGGTCACCGGGAGTCAGAGCTCCTCCTTGTGTGCCTACAGTAATTGGGGAAGGTGCAGCCCACCGAAGAAAGCGTCCAAGCCCACTTCTCCTACATCCTCCGGCCTAGCATATAAAGTTTCATAATATTCCCTAAAGGCCTCATTGATGTCGAGTTGTGTACATACCATGTCACCCTCCGCGTTTTTAACCTCCAAAATGGGAACAACCATCTTTGATAATCCTAGCCAGTAACGGTACCACTCTGTCAGCTACTGTATGTTGCTTCTGTGCATGAAGCCTACTGTCCACCAGCCTTAGATCTTCCATTAGTTCAGCATAACGTTTATGAGCTTCTTGTAGCTGCGCCCTATGTGTTTCGTCTAATGTAGCCCGCTGTTCCAATTCTCCCAATGTATTTTCTATGTCGGTAATCTGAGTGACTAGAGTGTGTCTCAATCCCACCCGTGTACTGATCGCCATTCCTCTCAACACAGTCTTGAATGCATCCCATTCAATCTGCCTGGGGGAAGCCCTATTTGCATTTTCGGAGAAATAATTATCTATAGCAGTAACCAGTGCTGTCTTGTAAACTGAAAAACCAAAACGAGCACCAATATTGCCACTTATTTCTTGTTGGGGCTACAAGTGACCACTCGACCTACCGAGCTAAACAGTAAATCTCAGGATGCTTTTATTCAGTCCAGAATAAATCAGTTATTTTTAATTTCAAAATTCAACAAAACATATTTAGGAAAGATTTCACAAAATTAGAAAACATTGCCTACTTCACTCCAAATTCTCTCATACAGAAACACAATCATTCGCTCAACCATACAATCTATACAAGACACAAAAAAGCTATACATCAGTTAATACAAAAGTTATTTGCAACTCAAATTAATAGAACACAGCCTAGGAACATGTTTTGAATTTTTACAATATTTTGTTTTTATGCATGAAAAATCCTAATGCTGTATGGAGATGGTCTACACGTTTTGATAACCCTTGAGTAAAGGGAGATCTCATCAGGACCACGTAGCTCAAAGGTGCTCATTTTCTTTGAGTTCAAGTAAGGCTTCGCTTTCAACACAGCCTATGGCTCAAAGGGAGTGAAATTTGTAATGTGGCGTGGGACACAACCCAATGTTTTGTTGTGGGAAGGCGGGCGAGGAGTCGCACCTTGTTTGCACGATCACTGTAGCAGAACGGGTCTCCACGCCATCGGTCTCCGTCTCTTTCTTCACGAGACTGCCCAGAGGAAGCCCAATTTGCATTTTCGGAGAAATAATTATCTATAGCAGTAGCCAGTGCTGTCTTGAAAACTGAGTCTTCTCACAGTTGTGGTTGTAGCCTCGACGTCTTTACTAAGGTCGGAATTTTGCCCCATTGCAGTGTAATCTCCACCGAGCTATGATACGACAATGTTTTCCCTAAATGACTGTAGTCCCTAACTGTGTCCATCAACATGGCCGAGCAGAATATCCTGTCAATGCGGGTATGTATTTTGTGCATTGGGGAGTAGAATGAGTATTCCCTGATCCCACAATGTTTTTCCCTCCATGCATCCATGATCCCCCAGCCTTGTGCCCAGTTTCTTAGTACCTCCGCAATTTTCTTACTGGGTGCGTTATGCAGCGGCGGGTGAGACCTGTCTAGTCCGACATCTAACACCGCATTGAAATCCCCCCCTATCACCCATGGATATCCCTCCCAGCTGAATAGCAGCGCGTTCAAGTTTTACCATCTCTTCAAGCACACATTTGACCTCTTGCCCAGCAATAATAGGAACCTTTCTTACCATATGCTGCATAGGCACATCATCCGGTTTGAGTACAATTTTGTGTACATAACCCTTGAGTTCACCAATTTCCTCTGAAAATAGATTTCCAACACTATCAACAATGGCATCGGTGGTGATCTCATCAACCACCATCACTTGATGTTCAGCTCTAGGATTAATAATAATATTTAAGTCATACTGGTGTGCCCAACTTAAAATTGGTGGTCCTCTTTCTACTACGTAGACCTTCCTGTTCACACACCTGGGATGAAATATCAGTTAACATATATCCCACTATGACAATTTTCTCACCCTGATATCCTCCAGGATTGATATCTTTTGGAAGTAACTCAATATTTGGCCAATTATAATTAAACAAATCTTGGGGAATCTATACTACTATTATAAAGGAAGAACTTTGAGGCTTTGAGGTGGGTAAACTCGGGAACCACAGCACCAATCCACACACACCCGATACATCGTTGTAATCCTCAGGGTGTGCAGATGGACGTAGGCTATATAAATTAAAAATAAATACGTTATTAAAAAATATAAGTAAAAAAAAAAGTAGTCCCTTCAAAGTAGCGCCAGCGGCGACGTGCTTGCTGACATCAGGAGCGGCGTACACGCGAGGAGCGGCGTACAGGAGCGGCGGAGATCAGCGCGGGGAGGAGCAGTGACGAGGAGCGGCGGAGATCAGGGGAGCAGCGGACATGACCGGCGGACAGGCGGTGAGGATCGGCGGGCAGACAGTGAGGGGCTGCAGAGATTGAATATTCACTGTACTGTACGGCTCTAATAATTTAGTGAGAGCTGGTACCGGGGCCTATCGGAGGAGCTGCACTTGCTCTCCTATTAAAGGGCCCACACCAGGGTTTTTAAGGCTGCAAACACTGTGAGCTCTTACGCTTTCTTCCCCATGGCAACCACTGTACCACTGCCATCTTTGCAGCCCCCCGCTGCAGCCATCCGGACATCGCCACCAGTGCTGGGAAGGTACAAGCATGCCATCTCTGCATTGTTTTGGTATGCTGTTTTATGTTAAGGTAGAGGCTGTTTTTATAGCACCTGTGGCAGCCATGGATTGCTTCTAACCACTGAAAATCATGTTGAATCGTCAGGTGTGCGCCAGAGTGGAGCAGCTGCCGTGTTCTTCTCGGATGAGAGCGTAAGGTGCTGATAACATGGAATTGTGAAACGCGCAGAGCACTGCTATCAGGCCCATGAGCACAGTGAATATAAAGCGTGTCTGCTGTTCAGAAAAGGCATTTCCTTTGCAATTGAATCAATTAGTTGTTGGGGGAAGTGACGGGACAGTACAGGAACTTCTGAGGGGCAAGCAGGTACTCTGTGACGCTAACTACCTGCACTTTTCCATTAAGGAGACAAAGGAGGCTCAATAAAAAGAGCATTTCTATAAAAAAAAAAGCAAAGAATGTATAAAGAAAGAAAGAGAAAGCACACGTAGGCAATCTGTTCTGTTATGTTAATCACTGGCAGGTGGCTGGGTAACGTTCAACACAATGAAAATAGAGGGGATTAAAAATATAAAAAGGTAGTGGACACAGCCTGTGCGTCACGCAGAGCACCCGGGTCAACCCTCTGCGGAGAACAGTCAACAAGTCCTAATAATGTGTCTTGTGGGCAGGTACCAAACGGGGCATTACAGCAGGAAAAAGTGACATGAGCAGTGACGTGGGCAGGTTACACAACGTCAGGGCGGGCGGGGGCCCTGAGCCATGATTGCTCCCGGACAACGTCGGGGCGGGCTGCTAGTAATGGTATAAAATGACCCTGAATCAACCATCAACTCAATATATTTTCCTTTTACCCTAAAATTTGCTTTAGGCCTAAACTTCTTCACAGAATAGATGCTACATCCTCCTCGTTGACACATAATATCCTGTCTGTACCTTCAATATTATTTGTACATATTTAATTTTCTACATTTTATATCACAGCCAGCTTCGGCTTATTATACGTTCTACACATCTTAAAGAAATGTCCCCTTTTTCCATATTTTTTTACAAACTTTGTCGATTGCATAACACTTCCTGTAATCCGCAGCGTGATAAGTGCTACCACATCTTGTACACATTTTCTCATCTGATATAATATAATCTGTATTCCTCGTCACAGTGTTATTGATCCTCTTACTAGATACACTTTTCTTTCCAATAACATCTCCACCTTTGTTTGCACTAACAGCATTAACATTCTCTTGTTCAATACTGCTGACTTGGTGAATTATCTTTTTTCTCCATTTCCTTCATACATGTATGCGTCAGGAGCATCAAGCATTAATTAAACTTAAACTGTTCCTGATTGCCAAGCCCCACTGTTCTCCATTTTGATAGAATCTGCTTTCAACATTTAGGGAGCCAAATAGGAGCTGATCACAGCACATACCCAGACTGCAGCCTAGTGACAGGATAATCCAGCTGCCCAAGCCCACTCTGAGTGCATTTCTGAAGAAAAATGTGCGTCAGGCACCTCTCTTTCCTGCAAGCCTGCCGGCCGTGGTGGGCTGAATCCATCCACTGGCAACCGTAGAATAGGGTAAGACACCACAATTAGCTTTCTTTCCTAAATAATACTAACAGCATAGTGTGACAAACAGAAACGGTAAGCGTAAAAATAGATTCACCGAACACTCAAAGATACGTGTGACTGGAGGTACTTTTTTGTATTATTATTTATTGTGGACTAGTCACCCAGCACTCATGGTCAGAGTGGGCTTGAGGTACTCTTTCAGCGTAAACATAGATTTACCCAACACTCCTGATCAGAGTGGCCTGGAGGTACTTTAAGCGTAAAGATAGTTTAATCCTGTACTCCTGATCAGAGTGGCCTGGAGATACGTGAGCCTAAGTCTCATATTTTTTAGTTAAGCTTAGTGCAGGAGGGTTTCTTAACACTCCCTGTATCTGAAGGGAGTGTTTAGAGGAAAAAAATGGAGTTTACTGTTTTCAATTTGGACCAGAGACAGTATACCTAGGAGACTAGGCCTAACTCTAAAATGCCCAGGAGGGACTGTATGACAATTGTGCCCTTGAGTTAAGGTAATTATGTACATATATGCCTCATGAATGAGGTATGAGTATTGCCTGAATGAGAGACGCCTGCGCTGCAGGAACACATTGATATTGTCTGCAGGTTGTTATCTGAAGGATAGAAGCCCGTGCTGACGTAGCACATTCCCATTTGCATCATTGTTGTCAGTGATCAAGAGGAGCCTGCTTAGCAGGATTGCATTGCCATTGCACCTCACTTCTAAGTTTTATCTTGATCAGATGATTACATTACTGTGTACGCGCTCCACTAGCATATCCCACCCTTTGAAGCCTGTTTTTCTTATGTGCCAGCTGCTCACCAAACCCTCGCATGCACTCTTAAAGGGCATGCCCCAGCTGACATAACAAACATTCTACAAATGGTTACACTTTTCATCCCGCTCTCAAACCTTGCATTCTCTTATGCGCCCGTTATTTTTTAGGGGTGCTTCACATGAGAATTCCGGTCAATACGCACACTCTTGGCTCTCTTGTATGTATTGATTACTAATAATTTGACTGTTGTCTCACTGTTCACTCAGCTCTCAAAAAGCGAGTATTCTTGTGCGTGCATTATTCTTGGAAGGTGTTTCTTATGTGAATTCTACACTTAACAGCCTTCAACTGCACACATAATAGATTCCACAAGATCACTGGGAATAACAGTCAACAAGAATCTCACCATGCAAGAACACATCAGTGCAGCCACCAGAGGAGCAAACTTTCATATAAACATTCTTAGAAAACTAAAGCCTTTCCTCCCTGCCGACGACCTCAAATCAGCAATGCAAGCTCTACTGATACCCAGATTAGACTATGGGAATAAAAATTTATGTGGTTTGCCAAGATCCAGACTGGCTTCATGTTGTGACCTACCCGACCAGGAGGAGGAGGAGACCGATGACCTACTACCCCCTCATAACTCTCCTGCTCCTTTAATATCTCTTTCTTGCGGGATTCCGAGCCGACCCATTTGACGCTTTCACATGATCCACTGACAGTCAAGGAGGACGTGAGGTCAGCCCTTAAAGAAGGAGATGCGGAAGACGGAAGGAGAGACCGGGAGCTTCAAAAGGACACAAAGCCACTATCGCCCTATCTCGCTCCTGCCCTGGATGAGCAAATTGGTTGAGAAGCATATCAATAACATCCTAGTCGAGTATCTAGAGTCCAACAACCTGCTGTGTACTTCTCAGACGGGCTTCCGCCCCCAACATGGGACCGAGACAGCCCTGCTGGCAGTGACAGAGGAAACAAGGAGTTTGCTGGACCAGGGAGGGAAGGTAGCTATTATTTTGTTAGATCTCAGCGCTGCGTTCGACACGGTTAACCATGCCATTCTAGCCCATCGACTTATTGGCATGGGAGTGTCGGGCGCAGCGCTGACATGGCTTGTCTCCTTTCTTGACGAGCGTTTCTTTCTGGTCTTTGAGGGAGAGGTTGTTTCCACCAAGTTGCCACTCAGCTGCGGGGTCCCTCAGGGCTCTGCCCTGAACCCCACACTTTTGAATGTCTATATGAGACCTCTGGCGGGGCTAGTCCATCCATTTGGCATTAAAATTATCACCTATGCAGACGACACTCAGCTTGTGGTCTCACTAAATCAAGTTGAGGGGTCCTCTAGCACTCTGGGTCCCTGCCTAGAGGCAGTAGCCAGGTGGATGGAACTTTCCTGCCTCAGACTAAATGGGGAGAAAACAGAAATTATGTTGCTAGGCAATTCATCGCCCAACATTCTTGCCCCCATATGGCCAATCTGTCTGGGACCTCCCCCTAAGAAACAGATAAAGAGCCTGGGAATTTGGTTGGACAGTTCTCTTGATTTCACTTTTCAGGCCACCAAAACCTCATCTACGTGTTATGGTTTGATGAAAATGCTCCAGAAGATTCTCCCCTTACTCCTGTTCCAGGCAAGGAGAATCATGGTCCAGGCCTTGATACTCTCTCGCCTGGACTATGGCAATGCTCTCTATCTGGGAGCCCCCCTGGCTGCAATTAATAAGCTTCAGGTAACTCAGAACTGTGCCGCTCGACTGCTTTCCCAAATTCCACGCTGGCAGTCTGCCAAACCCGCTCTAAGGAAATTGCATTGGCTCCCTATTGCAGCCAGGATACAGTTCAAAGCCATGTGTCTGACCCAGAAAGCTATATAGAGGACCGGTCCAGCCATAATGCATCCTCTAGTCACTCCCTATCTCCCCCACAGAACTTTGCGCTCCAGCTCATTACACCTGGCCACCTCCAATAAGATAAACAAGGCCCGCTGGGGTGGCCGTTCGTTCTCATTTAATGCCGCAAAGCTCTGGAACTCCCTTCCCCTTACCCTCAGAGAGAATAGCAATCTGTTGGCATTTAGAAAGCCCTTAAAAACTCATTTGTTTGGATCTATCTGCTAGCACCTTGTTCTGTTGTTTCTCTGATTCTAGCCACAAGCACTGCGAGGCCTCAGGGTAGTTTATGCGCTATATAAATATAATTTTCATTCATTTCATTCATCGAGACCACGAGCCAGGAGAGACTCTGTTTCCAAGACTGCGACGTTCCAGCTCCACCGGACACCGACTGGAGTGTGAGGCCTGCCATGCTGGAACGAAGACCGCAGGATAACCCAAAGAGGGAGCCAGATCCTATCGGTACTACGCTGATGCCAGCCGCGCTCTCGGAGGATCATGGCTGCCTGAGGTACTGGCTCGTATCCAGGTGTGGTTCACGAGGGAGCGCTCAGTGGTGAGAGAGCCGGTTGCCAGTGCTGGGGAGGGTTAAAACCATAGAGCAGGCCGGCTGTTTGCAGCGTAGTGGTTCAAGCACTACCAACACAAACTTGGTGGTGGCAGAGGTGTTCCTCCCTCATTCCTTTCCCCATTATGTCATGTAGAGTTGGCATACACACGCACTAAAATAGTGTTATTTCTATTATTTCTATACCCCAGTCTGCCCACCGCTGAGATGGAAATGAGGTCCTTCACTACACCCTTCCTCTGATATGAAGACAGGAGGGAAGCCAAGCCACAACTTACCCGGATACTGTTTAACTCTTGAATAAATTCTAATTTTTGCACCGCAACTTCTCTCGGCCTCTCATTGCCCACTCCACATATGGTGTCAGAAGTGGGATCACTATCCACTGGAATTCTGAAATGGAGGCCGTGATCCAACAACTTATTTGTGGGCAAGAGAAACTTGAGTGGGCAGTGGAGAGGCAAATGACTGAGGCTCAAGCCGACAGGGAACACTTTAGCACTTCAATCAATCAGCAACTAGAAAGCCTCAATAGGTGGTCGGAGGACCAGGATCGTCACCCAGCACCGACCCCTGTTCCCCAAGGACCCCAACCTAGCTATCACCCTGTTGCCCTACAAAAATACACTCCAGGAGATGACCCAGATGCCTTCCTTATTAATTTTTAACGTGCCGCTAAGACCTCTGGGTAGCCAGAGCAGAAAAAGCCTTTCTTTTTGGCCCCTCTGTTGAGTGGCGAGGCAGCTTACCAGGTGGCCAATCCCACAGGCACCACCCCCTACAAAGAAGTGAAGGACATTATCTTGGTCCACTTGGGTATGGATGCTGAAGCGTATAGATGACGCTTCAGGAGAGAGAAGGGTAACCCTGAGGACAGTCGTAAAACCTTGTTCTACAAACTAAAGGCAGCCACCAATAAATGACTGAAGCCCCAGGACCATACCAAGGAAGAAATCATGTCCTTAATCTATCTCGAACAATTCATGGAAGCCTCTTTCCCACACAGAGATGGCTTATGCAGCATACCCGCCTCTCAGTAGACCAAGCAGTGGAAATGGCTACCACACATTCCAGGGACCAACCAAGACCATCCGCCTGAGAGGGGTAGAAGAACATGCGCCCTGGTACAGGGAAACCAGAGAAGAAATACACTAAGCCTATGGTAGAACTACCCAAGATACACTATCCTAAACCTGAACCCTCTACTTCAAAGGGACCACAGTTTCTCGACTGCTGGTCCTGGGGTCACCTAGCTCGCTTCTGTCCCCAGAAGAAAAATAAGGAGGAGCCCATTGATGTCAGCTACTTTCCCAGACACGTCCTATACACAGAGGAAATGGGCACATGTTTTTATGTAAGTCTAGTAATTGGTGAGGTTTACGTAAAAACACTACTCAACTTTGGCCGTTGACAGTCGGTTATTCAACAGGCCTTAGTTAGACCAGAAAACATCCTCATGCACAAACAGGTACCCATCCGATGTGTGCATGGGGATGTCAAGACATACCCAGTAGCCCGGGTGGGGTTAAGGTTACCCGATGGGAAGAACATGCAACTAACATTAGGGGTACTACCCTACCTCCCTGAAAGACTGATACTAGGGATAGACTGTAGGAGAGTAGAGTCTGCAATTCTATGGTTACCCCAGATTTTTTGCTTTTTGCTTCACTGGTTTACGACTTTCCCTGGCTGTGGGCCTGCTAATCAGACCCACAGCCTAGCTGTTCTCTCTCTAAATTGACATCCATGTACTTTAGGTACATTTACCAATTGGTATTGGGTCACTCTTGTAAGTCCTTGTACAGTGTACCATAGGTACCCAGGGCATAAGTGAACCCAAGACCTACCAGGGGCTGCAGCATGTATTATGCCACCCCTGGCTGGCCATCCAAATCTGACACAACTGGCTGATCAATCAGCTGGGGCAAGGTGGTGTAATCACCCTTTGCTTTAGATATAGTATACCTATATCTAAACCTAAAATGGACACATATACTCCTATGAGTCACTCCTATGGCAGGCCTTAACAATCCTGGAGGCAGAGTGCTTGGAATTATGTGAGATGGTGCTCTAGCATGAGCTGAGCCTGTCTGCAGCTTTCGGAACCAAGTCCTTTAGCTGTTTCCATGATAACGCTATACCATATACTCTTAAGTGCGTTATAATCCTCGCGGTAATTGCTAACTTTGACATAGCATTATCAAAACATGTCGAGTAAGGTGTCATACGAATTGGAATACTACCCCCTCGCTAATTCTGGTGACGGGGATAGCATTCCACCCTTCTAGAGGGACACGACATGTACCTAACTGTGAACCCCGGTTAAAGTTAAACTCGAGCCTCAGCATCACAAAATGGATGCTGCCACCAGACACAAGTCTGACCTCCTGCTGCTGGGAGTCCTTCCAGCGAGAGAGGCTTGGACAAAGGGTTTCCTACCTTGGGAGGTGCTAGCACCACCCCAGGCAGGACTTTGTGTATTAGGTAGGACAGGCCTGAAAGGAATGAGACATGCCTGGGGCACACAAGGTGCCTCTGCGCATACACCAGTTCAAACCAGTTGCTGGGGCACTCCAGCCCCAGCTCTGGTGCAAAACTGGACAAAGGATAGGGGGTGTAACCACCCCCCTTCCTAGTTCCACCCATAGGAGGGACCTAGTGATAGTACAGCCCCCTTTAGCAGGATAAAGATAGGAGCTGGTCCCATTCCAAATCAGATTATTCCTGAACTGAAATTCTGCAAGAAGAAACTCTGGACTTCGACTTTCTACACAGAAGACTGAATAAATCTCCCTTGTGGGCAAGGAGTGTCCACCCTGCACAAGCAGGCACCATCAGCGTCCAGCGGCTTCACTTTGTCGTCTTCCCTCGAGGATCCAGACTTCAGAGCCCGACGAGACCCGGATTCCCAGACCTCTCCGACCTCTACCTACATCTGCAGCACAGCTGAGATCCGTGGGTTCGACGAGACACGTGGGACCGGCCATCTTGGAGAAACTGCACTTCGCTTCCTGCACGACTTCTGAGGTATCCTCGACCAAGTGCTTTGGGGACTGAGAAGCCCCAGCCCCGAGCAGCTCCTGCACTGAAGACCAGCCCTCCAGCATCCACGAGATCTCCGTGGGGCCCTTCTGCCTGTCTGCTGCTCAACGCGTTGTCTGGTCACTTGCCGGCCGGCCAGTGAGCTCCTAGACGATGATCCACAACATCAACACCGCTGGTCTGGTTGCTCCAGACTGGCCCTTGCTTCCTTCCAAAAGAGAGTCACCCCGGACCCTCCTGGTCCGCACCAGACGTCTTTGCCACTCATAGCGTGGGTTGCCTTTGCCAAGGCCTGTTGACTCCAAATCCGGATCCGACACCTCCGACAGCGAGAACCTGCGTGGGACAGCTCGTGCCTCCATCCTGGTCATCGAAGACACCACCTTGTCCACATGGCTGCAGAGTCAAGCGTCCACTCTTCACCTGATCGCGACGACAGCCTCTGGTTCCTTCCTGGTTCCACTCCAGTCACTGGCTAGTGACTTTGAACATTGTCCCCTCTGCTTTCAGGTCTTCAGCTTCACTGATCCACCCTTGGATCACACCGGACATCTTCCTCCTGGTTGCCTGCAGCATCTTTTCTTTCAGGCTCCATAGACTTCAACGCAGAAACCCGACACGACCTCGCACCTATGCACCCGCAGCCCGTGGGTGAGGTAACGAGAGCATTTCGGTGCTCAAGGGTAGATTGACTCTCCTAGTGTCCAAAATCACAGTCGTTTTAGTCCTATCTAGTCAGGATTGTCCGTACTCACCTTTTTCTTGAACTGTATTGTCCATATAGACGTTGTTACGCATCTCGCGTGTGAGTTCACACTCTGCACACGCGTTCCCTGGGCCTACTATTACTTACCTAAAGTTAGGGTAGTGTAGTCCCAGCCATCCTACAGCCTCTGGACAGCTCCATTCCTTTAATCGACTTCCTTATACCACTTGTTTAGTATATGGTTTGTTGCGCCCCTAGGGCAACATTGTAACTCGTGCAACAACGTATTTTTCCTAAGAGTCTTGTTATGTGCTTAGTCCTCTGATCTCATAAAGAGTTCAGAGGTGTATGTTAGTTAATAAATATCTTGTTTATTTTCATAACTACCTGTGTGGTGTCCTTTCATTTGGTATTCAAGGGGTTATATGTGGTAAAACAGCTGGCTTCACATGCCAAAAGAGTTTAGCCTAAGACTGCTTTGTCCATGCTACCATTAGGATAGCTGGTCTATAAGGTTGACTTACAACCAATCACCATAAGGGTTGTTTGGACTGATACAAGGTGATCACTAGAACTAGTGAGCATCATATATCAGGCCAACTTCTCACATAGACAACCCTGAGTTCCTGAAACTTCTTCAAAGTAATATAAAGGGCACCCCGAACATCACCCCAGTTCTCCTATCTCAGGCTCCCTGGCAGGCAATAAAAGCTTTAGAATTCTCAGAAAAATTACTCCACCCTTGAGATTGCATGGCAACAGGCATCCTCCCCCTCTGACTCCTACCCTTTGTTCATGATCGAGAAGGACTTGCTCTATAGGAAGGTGAACCCCTCCAGTCCCAAACAATTGCTTGTCCCTCAGGGGCTCCGGGAGCAAGTAAAGTTCTTTGCACACGGTCAACTTCTAGCCGGTCACACCGGAGCCCAAAAGACCAGTCAGTACATACTTGAACACTTCTATTGGCCCGTCATACATGCACACTTCACAAAATACTGCCAGGAATGCGAAGTGTGTCAAAAAATGAATCCCTATTGTCCCCCTGCCATTCCCCTACAACCCCTACCGATCATTGGGAAACCCCTTGACGGAGTCGGCATGGATCTCATAGGTCCCTTCCCTAGGTCTAGAAAAGGGAGCCAATACGAGCTGGTCGTTATTGACAATGCCATCAGGTACCCGTCCATCACCACCCCTTTTTGAACCGCTTTGTTCGCCATAAGTTGGCAGGGTATGTTCAGACGTGAGTCCCTTGCTCACTTTGCCACTGGGTTCAAGCAGGCCTAGCTGAAGACGGCTGTAATGCCAGAAACCGGTCCTAGGAAGCTTGTTTCCGGTCCAGGGAAGGCATTGCTTGGCAGTTCGGGCTGGACTGTTCCCATGAGGCACAGGGTCAGACTGATTTGCATATGGCCAAGTCTGAACTGTGGTGGCAGAGTGGGCAAAAGAACGGTGATGGATTAAACCCAGATCTCTTGACTGGGTGTGAGTGTTTGATTGGTTCAGATGCTCCGTCCATCACCACCCCCTTTTGTACCGATCAGGTACCCTGAGGCTTTCCCAATGCGAACACTAAACACTGCTAATATCTGTGAGAAGGTTCTGGAGTTGTTCTCATGTGTAGGGTTTCCACGGGAGAGCCTTACGGATCAGGTCACCCCCTTCGTTTCTCGTCTGATGGGTCAGGTGTGTAAGTCCTTGGCCATAACACAAATAAGAACCTCTGTATATCATCCGCAAACTGATGGATTGTGCGAACTGTACATTGGCACAATCAAGCTGACCCTAAAGAAGATGATGACAGGCGAAGGGGCAGATTGGGACGCCCTACCTCCCTTGGCCCTGTTCATCATCCGCTGTCAGAAGCAAAGTAGCTTAGGGTTTTCCCCTTTTAAGCTCCTATACGGGAGAGAGCCCCACACCCTCATAGAAAGCCTGGGAGGAAGAAAAACCAGAAGAGAACCGAGCTCTCCTGGACTACTCCCAGGGGTTGAGATCCCGCCTACACAAATTGTGAGACTTTGCTCATGATAACCATGAAAAGTCCCAAAGACGCCAGCAAGTCTTTTATGATAAAGGAAAGAGGTGGTGTCACCTCCAACTACACAATTGGGTGTTAGTTCTTTGGTCCTCCTCCCTTCCTAAAACACGAGCAGAGTGGAAAGGTCCATATGAGGTGATTTATAAAATTGGTCTTACCACTTACCGCCTACGACTTAATAAGAACAAAACACAAATCTACCACATCAATCTCTTGAAGAAGTGGTTAGGCCCCCTTACCAAATACAGCCTCATGCTGGCCCGAGATCTGGTTGAGGACCCCTCCACCTGTTGGATATCAATGACACTCTCCTGGAAAACCAAAAGGGAGAACTAGAAACAATGCTGGCTCCTTTCTCCCCCATTTTCACTGATATTCCAGGATGAACCTCGCTAGTAGAACACTTCATCCCTTCTATACTAGGGAAGGCGGTGAGACAACGGCCATACCGCATCTCTGCTGCCCATCGGAAAGCCATGGAGGAAAAAATTCAAAACATGCTCGCAATGGGAGTCATTCAACCCTCTCAGAGTGAGTGGTCGTCCCCTGTGGTCCTGGTACCGAAACCTAACGGTTCAGTAAGGTTCTGTATAGAATTCTGAGCTGTGAATGCTGTCACCAAATTCGATTTGTATCCCCTGACTAGGGTTGATGAATTAATTGAACAGCTGGGTGAGCCTAATTCATTACCACACTAGACCTCACCAAGGGATACTGGCAGGTTCCCCTAACTCCCCAAGACCAGGCCAAACAGCATTCACAATCCCCTCAGGGCTGTATTAATTCACAGAATGCGAAGCGACAGACTGAGACCACGAGCCAGGAGAGACGCCGTTACCAATACCGCAACGTCCTGCCCCACCGGACACCGACTGGAGTGTGAGGCCTGTCGTGCTGGAACGAAGACCGCAGGATAACCCGATGAGGGAGCTGGACCCTATCTAGTACTACACTGATGCCAGCCGCGCTCTCGGAGGAGGTACGGGCTCGTATCCCGGGTTGGTTCACAAGGGGCACCCAACAGTGAAAGAGCATTTTCTATGGCTGGGGAGGGATAAAACCATAGAGCAGGCATCTATTCGCAGCATAGTGGTTCAAGCACTAGTGACACGCACTTGGTGTTGGCAGAGATGTTCCTCCCTCACTCCGTTCCCCATTACGTTTTGTAAAGTTGGCGTACACACGCACTAAAACAGTGTTACTTTTAATTTTTCCATGCCCCGGACTGCCTACCACTGGGACAAAGATGAGGTCCTTCACTACACACTTCTTCTGATGTGAAGATGGGAGGGAAGCCAAGCCACAATTTACCAGGATACTGTTTATCCCGCAACTGGATCCCTTATGAGGCAAGAACACAGTTGAAAATTGCTTGCATGAGACACAAAGCCTTGCACTTCAACACCCCAAGGTATCTAGCCAATAAACTGGAATTATTAGGCGGTGGCAGAACGTGGAGAAGCACCAGCATCTTGCTAATGAAACCTCAAAAATTTCAGAAAAAGAAAACATACAACTGTACTTTTTCGGACTAGCACCTAGGATCTGGAACGCCCTACCCCTTGAAATCAGAATGAACCCTTCAAGCACTTCCTCCAAACAAGCATTTGCATAGCCAATAGGTCTTGCCTTTGGGACCTTACAAGTGCTTAGTCAGAGCTATTGGCTAGTTTTTAAGCTATATGACCCAACCGGTGCCTTAGAAGAAAAGAGAGCGTTTGATGTACCCAACGACTGGAGATCTTGTAAGTGAAGATTAAAACGATACAATGACATTAATGTTTTAGTAAAATGTGTGGTATTTTCAATATATCAACTTTAGAAGGCTGAGGGACTGAGAGGGTGCAAATAGCATTGTACGCAACGTTTGAAGCAAAGTAATGTGCTTTCATTGTGTAGTTAAACATTTTTTAATAACCACCCTTTCACATTTCCAGCACCCATGTGCTGTGGCTGTTTTAACATATTGCTTTCACCATAAACTTCTGTTTGTTAAGGCCACACTAGTGGGCATTTTGCAAAAGCATGTTGTTGCTGAAAACGGGAACTTAAAAACATATTACTGCTGGGGAAAGACAGATGAGACAATGTGCTCTAGCCGTGGACAACTATACCCCACCAGGCCACTCACCGGTAAGTGCCCTGAATATCATCTGTTTGCAGCACTTGGGTCCGCTTAATTAGGAGATGCAAGAGTGCTGTGTTTATGCTGTGCTGGCACCGGCTGAGCTCCTGGCTGACAACTGTTTGCAGGAATGACCCAGTGTACTTTGCGCACTGGCTGGGCTGCACCTCTCGGTGGCAAAGACGGGTTTATTAGATTCTGTTTCTGACAGGCTCTGATCAACTTCCACTTTAAAGATGTTACTAATGTGCAGTGTGTCCAGAAATACTGAATGCAATCAGGCTTTTAAGAGAAGGCAAAGCCAAAATTATGTTAATGTTAATGTTTATGTTAATTGCATTTGTAAAGCGCTACTGCTACCCGAAGGTGTCCTGGCGCTGAAGTGAAAAACCTACCGGAGGAGAACGGATTGTATATTTGTGCGACCTAATTTGTAAAGAGCCACGTTTTTTATTTCAGATCAATTTTATTTTCAGACATAAACACAAAGAACAGGTCCCCAGCGTTAAGCCCACAACCCTATACAGGGCCGGCCGCGTAAGGGAATGTTTCTCCAGAGGCCTAAAAAAAATCCACCACAGAAAGCAAGTTGTAACACAGCGTAATGCCTACAACCCTCGAGGGGCCGGCCACGTGGAATGGTACTTAGAATCAGAGCAATAGGGCATGGCGTAAATGAGGACCCCAGAGGATCCACAGCTGTATTGGACAGGTAACAAGCCTAAAGGTAACAGTCAGATCTAGACAGACATTAGAACCATAAGAATAGGAAAAGAAGAAAGAAACAATAGGACAGAGCAGAAGATAGGAAAATGAAGTGTGCGGGTGGGGGGGGGAGGCATATGTCATCACATATGCTGGCAGGGACCAAGGCCAGGGGGACACCGCAAGCAAGCGGGTAAGCGAGCAATGCGCATATGGGAGCAATCTGCCAGGGTCAGACGGAGCAATCGCATCTTCAAAGAGCGCAGCGCCCTGAGCCTGGTGGGCATATAACGAGCACGCTCAACCATACAGAGATATTTAATCAGAGGTTTCCAAACAGCCTTAAAGGGGGTATCGCTTGCTTGCAGCCACGCTGTGAAAAACTCCATAGCTATTACATGCCATAAGCGCAGAAACCATTGGCAACTGGAGGAGCCTCAGTTCGTTTCTAAAACAAGGCTATAAGCTGTTTAGCCGCCCCTAGCATGTGAAGCGCCAGAATCCAGTCGCTCCGAGTGAGTGCTTTCAGGGGGTTTGATGCCCAATAGGATCGTGTTCGTGGCCTCAGGCAGAGGGAATCCTAACACCCCCCTAATGTGACTAAGTACCTCCTTCCAGAACATGGTTACCTCTGAGCACACCCACCACACATGTATGAAGTCCCCAGGCGCAGTCAGACACCTCCAATATATGGGAGAAGATGCAGGAAACATCTTATGCAAACGCAGTGGAGTATGATACCATTGGGTCATAACTTTATGTGCATTCTCCCGCTGCAGGATACTGCGATAGATTTTGGGGATATCTTACCATAGCCGGGTCCACTGTGCAGGTGTAATGTCCGCTGTAGATGTCGATTGCTATGCCTTTGATACGGGTGAGAGGGCGCTTCTGGAGAGTGCTGCAGGATCTGATATATCCGGTATATCAGTTCCTTGGATTCAACAAAAGAGCGGACCAGACGCTCAAAGGGGGTGAAGGTGCGGGTAGCTGCCTGCTGCATCTCAGTCCCAGAAGCCCAGTGCCTCAGCTGAGCGTATTGCAATCTCGCCTGCGGTGAGACACGGAACTCCTCTCTACATTGTGCAAAGATCTTAAACACTCCCCCCTCATACAGATCACTTACCGCCCTGCATCCCCCATGCGCCCAGGCTGCGAATGCACGCGTACGATGAGCCAGCGGGAAGAGCGGATACCCCTCCAGAGGGGTGTGCGGTGAAGGAAACGTCGTAAGACCTCTGCACTCCGCCACCTTGTCCCATACATCCAGCACCGTTCTAGTGGGCACCGCTACATACACACTCCTAGAGCGCGCCGCCCGATGAAGCCATGTGAGATCCCAGATGGAGCGCCCCGCCACCACCCGATCCATATGTAACCACACCTTTTCATTCTCCGTCGTCGTACATTCCACCACAAAACGGAGGTGCAAGGCCCAGTAGTAATCCACCAAGTTGGGACAAGCCAGCTCCTCTCTATCACGTGGTGACATAAGAAGTTTCTGCGAAAAGCGTGGCCGACATCCGCCCCAAACGAAGGCCGTAAGTTCTCGTTGGAGACCTTGTATATGATGCAAGGGGATAGGTGTGGGGAGACATTGAAATATGTATAACATTTTAGGGAGGATCCACATCTTGATGGCGTTGAGCCTGCCCAGCCATGAGATCACTAGGGACTTCCATCTCCGTAGGTCTTCCAGGACTGCCTTCCGACACTCCTGCCAGTTTACTTGCGTCCACGTGTCTAGACAGGGAGTCAGCTGGAGGCCAAGGTAGTGAATGTAATTGGAGGCCCATTGATACAGCGCAAGCTTCTCAAGCACAGGAATTTCCTCCTTTGGGATAGTGAGATTCAGGTCCCAGGATTTGTCGTGATTAATTTTAAGGCCGGATGCCCACTCAAAAAGCCGCAATAGAGAGTGGAGAGCTGGGAGGGACACCTGAGGGGGCGTCAAGGTGAGGATAAGGTCATCTGCAAAAAGCGCTACCTTGTTTTCGCATCCTCCTAGGTGGATACCATGAATGTCCGGTGCCTGCCGTATCAATTCCGTTAGGGGTTCAACTACCAGGGCAAACAACAAGGGTGAGAGGGGACACTCCCTGCCTAGTACCCCTATGAATGGGGAAGGGTGCCGTGAGTCTCCTGTTTACCCTAATCTTGGCCTGCGGGGAGAGGTATGGTGCCATGACCCTGGCGATCATGTTCGGGCCGAGCCCTATCTTATGTAAAACCGCCCGCAGGAAATCCCAATCCACCCGGTCGAATGCCTTCTCCGCTCTAGCGACAGGAGGCAGGCCAGTATATTCCAGTGGTGAGCTTTCCCCACCAAGTGTGCAATTCTACGCACGTTATCCGCCCCTGCCGATTGCGGGTGAAGCCAACCTGATCCGGGTCCACTAGCCCCAGCATGTGGGGGTCCAGGCGCTTCGCCAGCAGTTTAGTATAGATCTTGAGGTCAGTGTTTAACAGGGCTATGGGGAGGTAGGATGCACAGTGTGAGGGGTCCTTTCCCGATTTAGGGATGAGTGCTATCTCTGCCATGCCAATATCGGACGAGGGCCCATCAGTATCAGTGAAGGATTCGTACATTCGTAACAGGTGCGGTCGGAGCTGCGTTTGAAACATGCGGTAGAAAGACAGGGGCAGGCCATCCGGACCGGGCGTCTTCCCAAGGGGAAGATCCCTCATGGCCTCCGTTATCTCCTCCTCAGCAATAGAGACATCCAGGGTTTTTGCATGATGGGGGTGTATCGGCGACCACGGAAGTCGACTCAAGACATCTGCCACCAGGTCCGAAGACGGCGGCTCCGCATTGTATAATGCACTATAGTAAGCCCGGAATGCCTCACATTTATCCTTTTCCGAAGTAACCCTCGTCACGTCCGATAACTGGATATTGGCTATATGGTTCTTTTCCACTTGCGCCCTCAGTCGCCTAGCCAGTAGCCCGCCCACCTTTTCACCCTCCTCGAAGTACTACTGCTTCAGCTCCAACAGCGCTTTTTCAGCCCAATTCGTGCGCAGGATTCTCAGCTGACCCCGAAGATTAGCAAGCCTCCGCCTCCTTGACGCCAGTGAGGAGCGATCCTGATCCCGCTTTTCGGCTTTTTTGATATCTTCTGCGAGGTTATCTTCTAAAAGCCGAGTCTCTCATGTCCGTGCAATCGACATGGAGGTAATGTGGACGCAGATCGTAGCCTTGAAGGCATCCCACACCACCGGGAAGGGTGTCTCCGGAAGATCATTGTTAGCGAAGTAGAAGTCAATGGCAGTCCGTATGATTTCAATGTCGGCTGGGGGGGCAAGCGGCTGGGTCCTGCAGGAGCAGCTCGACATGGGCGTGGTCTGAGAGCAAGATATCAAAAATGGAGGCCCCCAGCATTTCCCTATCAGAGTGTAGGAAACAAATAAATAATCTATACGGGAGTACGAGCGATGAACATGGGAGTAGTACGAGTAGTCCAGCAGCTCCGGGCAATGGTACCTCCATGTGTCCAACTAACCCAGGTCCGTAATCTGATTGCGTAGAGCGAGCGACATAGTCCCCATCCCGCTAAAGGAAGATGCACTACGGTGTCAGAAGTCGGACGTCCCGGTCCGGCTTCCTCCATTCTCTTCCCCCATTTTCCCCCCTTACGATGCGGAAATCCCAGGTGCCGAACTCGAGTGGCCGTCTGGTTACTGGCCCTTTAACTTCGACCAGGAAGGAGCCGCAGACCCAGCCCCGGGGCCTCCGCTGACTAGGGAGGTCAAAATCTCGACGACCAATGAGGAGGTCAAAGCGGAGAAGCAGGAAGTATCCGAAGTTGCTGGCCAGGACCACAGGACTCGAGTCGAGTGCCCAGATCCCGGAAGGAACCTCAACGAGACCACTAGAGCCAGGAGGCCAACCCTACGCTTCGCCCCGCCACTTCCACGGAGGAACGTGGCTCCAACAGGTGCGTCAATGTCTCCTGGGTCCCAGGAAGAGGGAGGACCGCCCCTGCCTGGGTGGGGAAGCCAGGGAATCCTCTGGGTAGCCGGTACTCTTGCTGCTCCCGGTGTTGGTTCCCCCCCCTCACACATCGTAGGACATGGGTGATCCCTCATTTCCCTTCCAGACACGTAAAGAAACTGTGCCTGAAACTTAAGGCTTTCTTTTCTTTTGTCCACATCCCCGCTGCCTGGAACGGAGACGACGGAGAGAGCCTGTCGCCGTGAATCAAACAGGCCAGCCGATACCCTTCAACGGGAGTCCCATTGGGAGAGGACGCTCCAGACCCCCTCCAAGGACACTGTGTACTTTTATTCCCCAAAAGACTGTGATATTGAAAAATATATAATAAAATCACCTTAAGAAAGGAGCAGCTGTCTACGTCCTTTATCCCTGCCTCGTGACATACGGTCCTTATTAGGGTCCCACACTAGATTAAAATCTCCCCCCAATATTATCGAGGAATCACCCTGCGGCACGTGGACCCTTAAAAGAGTTTGGAGGTATCTGTCTTGCATCTGGTTGGGCGCGCATACATTACACAATGTAAACTGGCGTCGCCCAATCCCCACGGTGGCCCTAAGGAATCCTCCGTCCCCACTCTTAAAGGGTTTAGCCTCCCTCCGCCTGATGCCACTTCTACACAGTATTGCCACACCTGCCATCTTGGTATCCACTGCAGCCCAGAATTGGAGGGGGTATTTGGGGTGGTCCATTAGCTTGTAGGAGGTGAGTTTATTGGAGAAATATGATGTCGGGACTAAACTGGAGCAGATAGCGCCATGTCTGCCTCCGCTTATTGGGGGAGTTTAGACTCTTGACATTAAGCGTCAAGACTTTCAGTGGGCGAGGTAGATCCGCAGTCAAGGTGGATCCCAGGCCAGCCCAGGTAGCAACCCTCCAGCGCGCCTCGGGGATAAAATGCAGATGTTAAGGACCCCCTCCAGCCCCACAAGCACAGCGTACCGTAGCCGCATGAGCCCCCACCCGACACATCCAAAAGACAAAATAGGACAGAGAGAAAAAGCCAGCAAGAGACAAAGATGTAAGAAGAGAAGAGAAAGATCTAAAAGCGGCCAAAAGGGCCATTCAATCCTGTTCCAGGATAGGGACATCCTACACCCAAGGGTCATTTAATCCCCGAGATGTCACTCCCACTGGAACAGCCAAAAGAGGGTAGAGCCCCTTAACCAACATATCCAATACAGGAGCCCCGCCCCCCCCAACAATGCAATCAAGTGGTCCACATAGTAACTGGGAAGGAACTCACATAACTCCCCCGACAAGAAAGGGAGACTGCCCCTACTGCCTAAAGTGAACATGATGCGTCCACTGATGAGTCAATCAGGGAGTTTTCGGTTGTTGCTTAGGGTCAGCTGCATCCCCCTCCAGGGACCTGATATGCTCAATAATGTCCTGCTTTGCCTGTGATGCTGCCTGTTCATTAATGGGCAGCGACCTTCGGCCATGTCGTACTGTGGACCAGGCCGGCCGTGCAGGGATCCTCAACGCGGCAGGGATTCTTGAGGGACTGAAGGCGGCGAGGATGGCAGGCGGAGCAGCTGGACTGCCACCCTATAAGATCGCACCACCCTGTGCTTAGACTCCCATGTAAAGATGAGAGCGAACTGCTGTCCCCACTGGTAAGGGATTTCCAGACTTCGTAGCTTGTCGGTGATGGGTTTGAAAGCCCGCCGTCGCCGCAGCGTGTTGGGCGCCAAATCTTGAAAGATCTGAATCCGATGACCATCATATGTGAGGTCCTGCTTGGCACGTGCCGCCTTGAGAATGGCTTCCTTCTCCATAAAGAAGTGGACTCTGGTGAGGATGTCCTGCAGAACTCACGGGCGCCCTGCGGGGCCCGTCACCCGATGAACCCGCTCCAGAATTCGTGGCGAGGCATCTTCATCCCGGGGCTTGTGTAGTTGTCTTGTCCCACATGGCTGCCACTGGGTTGTCCTTGGGGATTGCCCCTGATTCGTCCTTGCTCCCCTTAGAGCGCGTCATAGTTGGACGGGATGCACTCCGCAGCAGGGCCGCCATCCGGAACACCATCGGCCCACCACAGCACCCACCCAGGTAAACAGCAGTGATGAGAGGCCCAAGGTATCAACTATAAAAGCCCCCAGCTAACCAAGGCTCCACCAACTAGAGGCAGCAACCAATACCAGATACAGGTGGGGAATTACGTCAGACCAGCGACTCCCCGACAGGGCCGCAGCGGGTGGGCAGGGGGCCCCTCACCATCCTCTCCAGACTCCTCAACTCCGGTCCACTCAAAAGGTTCCTTACTAGGGCCGCAGCGACAACACAGGGTGTAATCAGCCAAGATCCAGAGGGAGCCAGCCAGGTGCCCTTTGGCGCACCTCACTCCTATGAGGGCTGCGGGGGCGCTATGCCCAGCGGGGACCAACAGGGACCCCATGTGGCTGGCGGGCAGTGTGGCAGGAGGTGCAGCCCTTCCCTAGGGGCAGCGACAGGCAGGGGGTTCCCCAGCACCTCCGGCAGACCCCTAGGCAAAAATCCTCAATACACAGCCGCTGTCGCGTAGTTCACCGATGTGACAGGCCCCCCCACGCTACAACAAGGAATTTCAGATGTGGCAGCAGGCAGACCCAGGTCTCCAAGACACGCAGGCCCCACAGATAGAGCCCAGGGCCTCAGTCACAGCTCTTCCCAGCCGCAGCCGGGCCTTCCAAGGGAGAGCATGTCCACAGTCTCCACTCACCCCTGGGATCACTGATACCCAGGCACGTCAATCAGTTGGGATGACAACCCCAGCCGCAATCGCTCAGCAAGTCTGCCCCAATACGGTGCTGTGCCACACAGGGAAGAGCCCCTCTCTCGCCACTCAAACCTCCTCCACGCCGACAGTCAGGGAGAGCCTCAAAATGGCAGACGGGCGCCAAGGCAGTGCCGGTGCTTCCAGCCCCAGAGCAGTCAAGACATACGAAGGGGCCCAAGCTCCCCACTCGCCGCACCTCACAATGGGAGTCCTGAAACCCACAGCCAGCTTGCACCTTCAGCTGACACGCATCCCGGCCCCTCCGCTGTAGGGCAGCCGCCCAATCAAAATGGCGGGCCGCCTCCGCACCTCAAGAGGAGAAAATGGCGGGCGCGCCGGCTAGCCGCCACAGCTCCCAGGCTGCAATCCAGGCAGGAGCTGCCCGTCTCCTCCGCCGTACCCCACACCTCCAGCAGGCCACTCCTCGGGCTGATGAACAGCAGCAGCCGATCGCCTCGGCTCCCGTAGCTCCCCGGCAGCGTCAGCCAGACACGCCACCCAGGGCAGCTATCCCACATCGCCGCTGCCACTTTCCAAGGACGACAGGGTCAGCCCAGCTCCTGCTCCACTGATATGCCGCCTCCACTGCACTGCTACGTTGCCCCGCGCAGCAGCCGCGCCCAGAGGGTTTCGTGCCACGGCAGTCGCAGAAGGGGCGCAGACCCGCAAGATGGCGACCGGGCCGCATCGGGGAGAGCCACTCGACCGCAGGCAATGTCGCTTCCCCCCCAAGTTGGGGTCGACTGAAGCCCACCGTGAGCTCCTAGGGATGTCCACCACACAGGGGGCTCCATCCGCGTCCCCTTGCCGCTGCCGGGCCGCTGAAATCAGGCTAATAACATTGGTGGTCAGCTGGAGCTCCTGCTATGCACGTCTCACTCCATTGCATTCGGGGCATTATTACTAATTTGGCAACAGATGATCGAAGTGCTCTTTTTGGCGATTACCACCGGAAGTGTTGCTTTAAAAATTCAGGTCCTGTTCCCTGCAGCGCCTTGAAAACCAAACACAGGGCCTTGAACTGGGTGCGCTTACTGACTGGCAGCCAGTGAAGCTTTTTGATTGATCCTGTGGTTGATGCATATTTAGGAGTTCCTGTAAGAAGTATGGCGGCTGCGTTCTGGAGAATTTGTAGTTTATTCATTGAGCCTTCTTGTACCTTGAGATGGTATAGAGTCAAAATATCGAGTTTTTATTATCGACTAGACATAATATTGAGTAAAAAATATAGAATGGACATAATATCGACTAGACATAATATAGACTACCAAAATATCGACTAGAAAATTTTAATATCGAATAGAATGGACATAATATCGAATCAAAAATATAGAATGGACATAATATTGACTAGACATAATATAGACAACAAAAATATCGAATTTAAGGTAAGTTAATATTAATTTAAAATTTTTGTGTAATATAATTCTGTAGCGGGTTGTGGGTTTATAGGGGAATAGGGTGGGAAGTAATTTAATTATAATTAATTAAATATGTTATTTTATTTATTGTTATTTATTTAGAATTAATTGTTAATTAATTATTAATTGGTAATTAATTAAAATATAATTGGTAATTAATTTTAATTGATTAATTGATAAATATGTAAATTTTAGTAATTTATATTCTGTAGCGGGTTGTGGGTGTATAGAGGAATAGGGTGGGAAGTAATTTAATTATAATTAATTAAATATGTTATTTTATTTGTTGGTATTTATTTAGAATTAATTGTTAATTAAATATTAATTGGGAATTAATTAAAATATAATTGGTAATTAATTTTAATTGATTAATTGATAAATGTTAATTTTAGTAATTTATTTTTTGTAGAGGGTTGTGGGTTTATAGGGTAATAGGGTGGGGAGTAATTTATTTATAATTAATTAAATATGTTATTTTATTTATTGGTATTTATGTAGAATTAATTGTTAATTAATTATTAATTGGTAATTAATTAAAATATAATTGGTAAATAATTGAATTGATTAATTAAAAAATATATTAATTTTAGTAAATTATTTTCTGTAGCGGGTTGTGGGTTTATGGGGGAATAGGGAGGGAAGTAATTTAATTATAATTAATTAAATATGTTATTTTATTTATTGTTATTTAGTTAGAATTAATTGTTAATTAATTATTAATTGGTAATTAATTAAAATATAATTTGTAATTTATTGTAATTGATTAATTGATAAATATGTTACTTTTATTGCATTATTTTCTGTAGTGGGTTGTGTGTTTATAGGGGAATAGCTTGGGAAGTAATTTAATTGGAAGTAATTATAATGTAAAACATTTTTTGCATCTAATTCTTATTTATTTTTATATTGTAAATTAATTTATTGGTAATTGGTAAATAAGTAGTATTAGTAGCTAATTAATATTAATAGGTAATTTTTATTTGTAATTTTAATTGATTAATTAATATATTTTATAAAATTGTAAAATATTTTAATTATTTTGTAATTGGTATTAATATTTATGTTATTTATATTTATATATGAAGTATTTACTTTCCCTACTATTGCACTCACTGGAGTGGGAATAGTAATTTTTACCCCTACGCTATCCAATGCTTTCCCTACTGTTGCACTCAATGGAGTGGGAATAGTAATTTTTACCCCTACGCTATCCAACTCTTTCCCTACTGTTGCCCTCTCTGGAGTTGGAATAGTAATTTTTACCCCTACGCTATCCAACGCTTTCCCTACTGTTGCACTCATTGGAGTGGGAATAGTAATTGTTATCCTTACGCTATCCAACGCTTTCCCTACTGTTGCACTCCCTGTAGTAGGAATAGTAATTTTTATCCCTACGCTATCCAATGCTTCCCCTACTGTGCGCTCTCTGGAGTGGGAATAGTAATTTTTACCCCTACGCTATCCAATGCTTTCCCTACTGTTGCTCTCTCTGGAGTGGTAATAGTAATTTTTACCCTCTCACTATCCAACGCTTGCCCTACTGTTGCACTCTCTGGAGTTGGAATAGTAATTTTTCCCCCTACGCTATCCAACGCTTTCCCTACTGTTGCACTCACTGGAGTGGGAATAGTAATTTTTACCCCTATGCTATCCAACGCTTTCCCTACTGTTGCGCTCCCTGGAGTGGGAATTGTAATTTTTAACCTTACGCTATCCAACGCTTTCCCTACTGTTGCGGTCTCTGGAGTGGGAATAGTAATTTTTATCCCTACGCTATCCAACGCTTTTCCTACGGTTGGACTCTCTGGAGTGTGAATAGTAAATGTAACCCTCTCGCTATCCTACGGAAAAAATATTGTATATGTTTTGTTAATAATATGTATATATATATATATATGTATTACCTACTGGCGGTCGCCAGTAGGTATATATAGTTAGGATTTTTTCTCTATGGGATTTTTGAAAATTCTATGTCTAATAACTTTGGCGTTTGTGGACGGAATTGGCTGAAATTTTCAGGAAAATTGAACATTTTGTTTCTGAGCAGCCCCTGACAATTTGGGGGGTTTCATCAAGGGGGGGCCGAGAAAAAAGGGGGGTCCCAAAATGCGTTTTTCCCATGTTAATTTCCATAGGGCGGTTGGCCTCACTTTTAGCTCGAACGGCTGAATGGATTTGCACAAAACTTGGCAAAATTGTAGGGACTGTTAGCCCGATGTGCCTTTGCTAGGTCTCAATATATGTGCTCCAGTGGATTTTGAGTAATTTAGGTTCAAAAAAAGATATATATCTGGGCGGAGCCTAACCACACATCTGATCTGATTGGCTGTCAGCACTTCATCCAAGAAGTGTTGGCAGCCATCTTGGGACCAATATACATGATAGCACCTCATTAAAAAGCATTGTAGTTAATAGAGGGTTTTAGGACTTTAGTTACATTATAAATCATTTGTTGATGGTACCTTACTCGTTTTAGGAATTGTGGTGGGTTCTAAGGTGATTTTACCATGTGAAAAAACCTTCTGCTGTGATATCATGAATATTGTTTGAAAGAAAACTAATATCTCATGATTTTCCCACAGTGGTTTGGAAGGGGATCTATAAGCTAAACTGAAAGCATATTTTCTGTAAATTCACATTATCTTTCTCAGTCATGTGAAAATGAAGTCTGACATTCTCAGTAAAACATGTACATCCAACAAGGACAGAGACTGTCAGTTGATTCCTTTGTGTTCTACTGCAGCCTCCTAGAGTGTTCTAAAGAACAACTAGAGCGCTAACAGTCCTACTTATTACAAAGGTATGGCACACCTGAAGCCATCTTGATTGGAATAAAGTGGTAACTCTTAAAACATTTAATTTAAAAAGAAACAACATGAGGGGGTATATTTTGCCATAGAAAGTATGATTAGTGCTGCAGAATGAAAAATTAGGGCACATTTTGAGTGACTTCTCAAATCCTTTTCTATTTCATTAAAACATTCTGACATGCAGTCTCCCAAAATGGCCACCAGAGACAAAAGAGCCCAAATGTAGCCCAAATATCACCCAGATGTAGCCCAAGTATAGCCCAATGACAGAATGTCCCAGAGTGTTCTAAAGAACAACTAGAGCGCTAACAGTCCTACTTATTACAAAGGTATGGCACACCTGAAGCCATCTTGATTGGAATAAAGTGGTAACTCTTAAAACATTTAATTTAAAAAGAAACAACATGAGGGGGTATATTTTGCCATAGAAAGTATGATTAGTGCTGCAGAATGAAAAATTAGGGCACATTTTGAGTGACTTCTCAAATCCTTTTCTCTTTCATTAAAACATTCTAACATGCAGTCTCCCAAAATGGCCACCAGAGACAAAAGAGCCCAAATGTAGCCCAAATATCACCCAGATGTAGCCCAAGTATAGCCCAATGACAGAATGTCCCAGAGTGTTCTAAAGAACAACTAGAGCGCTAACAGTCCTACTTATTACAAAGGTATAGCACACCTGGAGCCATCGTGATGGGAATAAAGTGGTAACTCTTAAAACATTTAATTTAAAAAGGAACAAAATGAGGGGGTATATTATGCAATAGAAGGTATTATTAGTGCTGCAGAAAGAAAAATTAGGGCACATTTTGAGTGACTTTTCAAATCCTCTTCTATTTCATTAAAAAATTCTGACATGTAGTCTCCCAAAATGGCCACCAGAGACAAAAGAGCCCAAATGTAGCCCAAATATCACCCAGATGTAGCCCAAGTATAGCCCAATGACAGAATGTCCCAGAGTGTTCTAAAGAACAACTAGAGCGCTAACAGTCCTACTTATTACAAAGGTATGGCACACCTGAAGCCATCTTGATTGGAATAAAGTGGTAACTCTTAAAACATTTAATTTAAAAAGGAACAAAATGAGGGGGTATATTTTGCCATATGAATTATGATTAGTGCTGCAGAAAGAAAAAATAGGGCACATTTTGAGTGACTTCTCAAACCCTCTTCAATTTCATTAAAAAATTCTGACATACAGTCTCCCAAGATGGCCACCAGAGACAAAAGAGCCTAAATGTAGCCCAAATATCACCCAGATGTACCCCAAGTATAGCCCAATGACAGAATGTCCCAGAGTGTTCTAAAGAACAACTAGAGCGCTAACAGTCTTACTTATGACAAAAGTATGGCACACCAGAAGCCATCTTGATTGGAATGAAGTGGTAAGTCTGAAAACACTCAATTTAAAAAGGAACAACATGAGGGGGTTAATTTTGCCATAGAAAGTATGATTAGTGCTTCAGAAAGAAAAATTAGGGATCATTTTGAGTGACTTCTCAAATCCTCTTCTATTTCATTAAAAAAATTCTGACATGCAGACTGAAACATGCACTTTGAATACCAGCAGCAGACGTCCCTGGTGAGCAGTAGCTTACTACAGTGATCTAATGTGCAACTAGAGTGCTAACATTCAGAATTTATGGCAAATGTGTGACACATCTGAATGCCTTCTTGATGGAACCAAAGTAAACAAGCATTGAAAATGCAATAGATCTCGCCCTCGTTTAAGTTAAAGCCATTCTGTTTGTAATGAGGTGGCTTTTTAGCTTTGCTTTTATTAGTGTTTTTTCAACTTTCATGTAAATAACATGCATCTGTATGCATATAAGTATATGTATGCATGCATTTATGTTTGTATTTATATAGATATACAGATGATATATGTTTATATATGTATGTATATATATATATTCACTGAAAAAACCATAGGCTATAGACCATATATAGTTAGGAATTAGCATTTACAAAACCTTGAAAATTCACTGAAAAAAACATAGGTTATAGACCATATATAGTTAGGAATTAGCATTTACAAAACCTTGAAAATTCACTGAAAAAACCATAGGTTATAGACCATATATAGTTAGGAATTCGCATTTACAAAACCTTATTTTACTCACACAAAACCATTGAAATTCCATATATAGTTAGTTGCACTAACTATATATCGCGCACCCGCAATCCACTGCTGATGATGTCACATATTACATCATTCATGACATGGTCAGTGACATCACTGATGACATCACTGATGACATCTCAAATGACATCACTGATGACATCACTGATGACATCTCATTTGACATTACTGATCACATCACTGATGATATCATTCATGTGATAATACGATGAACCTCTTCAGACTCTAATATAACC
Organism: Lissotriton vulgaris; assembly: GCF_964263255.1. Classification (NCBI taxonomy): domain Eukaryota; kingdom Metazoa; phylum Chordata; class Amphibia; order Caudata; family Salamandridae; genus Lissotriton; species Lissotriton vulgaris. The sequence continues at coordinate 1,210,927,795 of NC_141691.1, forward strand.
TTAGATACAATCAGTGTAAACAGACACTCACAGACTGTCACTCATCCATGGAGTTACTCACACACCTAGTCAGTCATGCAAAGAATCAATCACACCTCCATTTCCTCAACTATACAGTTATACAAACTTTACTTATTCAAACATATACTAACACATATTTACTCTCTTATACAATCCCTGATCCATACAGCCACTCACACATTCACTGGCTCTTATGCACAGTTATTTATATATGTCAACTCTCACATGTACTGTGTTTTACATATGTACTTACTTTGACATGTAGCACTGAGATATCCATTCACTCACCAATACACTCATGCACACAGTCAACCGCCCATACAGCTGTTTCCACATGCACTTTTGAAACCATACATCTAGTGAATCAACTGCTCACACATCTATGCACAGAGTCATACACCTCCCAGCCACCCACACACACACTCAGTCTCCCATACAAATACTTGGGCAACCAATCAATAACCCATATAGTTACTCATATAGCTACTTATCAACACATGCAACAGTTTACAGAACAACAGACATAATGATGCACAAATTAAGACAGTTTAGTCACTAACCCAGGCACTCAGTGAGACACATTTAATCACTCACTCATACAGTCAGTCATGCACCTACTAAATCCTTCATCCAGACACTTATACATCCACTCATTCTTCAATATGTAAGACATATTTTAACTTTACAGAAACATACAGTCACTGGATGTTGTCATCAGTGATGTCATCAGTGATGTCATTTGAGATGTCATCAGTGATGTCATCAGTGATGTCACTGACCATGTCATGAATGATGTAATATGTGACATCATCAGCAGTGGATTGCGGGTGCGCGATATATAGTTAGTGCAACTAACTATATATGGAATTTCAATGGTTTTGTGTGAGTAAAATAAGGTTTTGTAAATGCGAATTCCTAACTATATATGGTCTATAACCTATGGTTTTTTCAGTGAATATATATATATATATCGCCAGTAGGTAGTTATAGTTAGGATTTTTTTCAATGTTAAATCTCTAAATTCTATTTGGAATAACTTTGGCGCCGGTTGACGGATCTGACTGAAAATATCCTCAAAACGGCCTTGTGGCGTTGCGGTCCTTCCCTGAAAGTTTGGGGGGGATTCATCAAGCGGGGGCTGAGATAAAAGGGGGGTCCCAAAACGCATTTTCCCCATGTTAATTTCCATAGGGCGGTCGATTTCACTTTTAGCCCGAACGGCTGAATGGATTTCAACCAAATTTGGCAAAATTGTAGGGACTGGTAGCCCGATGTGCCTTTGCTATGTCTCAAGATATGTGCTCCAGTGGATTTTGAGTAGTTTAGGTTAAAAAAAATATATATATCTATAGGCGCGCCCCGGTATGCGCACCGGGTGCGCCATGCGACTTGCGCGCAGAAAGCTGATTGGCTCTCGGGTGTCTGTAAACATTCAAAACAGTCCGGAGCGGCCGCCATCTTGTCTCTCGGTAAAATCGAGTCACAAGAGGTGGCAAAAACAAAGGGGGGAATTGACCATAAGGGGGCAGGGTAGAACCCCCCTGACCCCCTAGGTTTGATGTGGGGGCCATAAAAGGGCCCCGCGGGGTCAATTTTTTTTTTTTTTTCGATTTTCGCGGGGGGAGCGCCCGGTACGCGCACCGGGGAGCGTACTATGGGGAAAAAAGAATCAGTTTTAAAAATTGTATGTTTATTAATTGTTCTTTTTGTTGTTTTTATTTTTTTTTATTTAAGTACCAACATGTAGGTACCAATGCAGAGTCTATCATTTAATATACGCCGTTTCCTTTGTAGATATATTGCATGTTGTTACAAAAGTTATTGTGGTATATGGAATTCATAGCGTAGTCTGTCAGGAAAGCAGAAACAACATGGAGGCAAGAGATGATAAAGAGATGTTAAATACACATTGGAGATAATATAGTGGGAGAAAGGAAGTAACTATGAGCAAACTTTCTATGTAACACAAAAAAGTTGCACAGTATACTATAAGTCTCACTTTATATTTTAACATTTTTTGATCTACTTGATGAATTACATATAAAAATGAATAACGGCTCGAACAATTTTTGATTATTAAATATAAATGTATTCTTCTGATTCTTTCTCATAATTTATTAAAACTTCTAATAATATATTGTCTGGAATGTCCTCATTTACAATCTGTGTTTCCATTGATTCCACACACTCAAGTAATTCAAGGTCCAGAGACTCATCCATAAAGTCAATGTTATCATTTTCAGCATTTTTTCCATCATGGTTGTTGTCCAAAACAATTTCAAAAGAAATATTGTTTTCTCCTTCCATGTTGTTGCTGTAAATTGCATAACAAATAATTATATCAGTAGAGATAGGGCACTGTTGGGTTTAAGTTCAGACATGTAGTTTGGATTTTTTAACAGTGAAGTTATCTTTGGGCAGTGTATGGTATCAGGCTGGAATTAGAAATATAAAAAAGTGTATGTGATAAAGCCTAAGTAAATTTAAATTATATAAGAGAAGTGTAACTTAATCTATAACTATTACAGAGACGCCTATCTTAATCTAAAACTATTACAGTGGGATAGTATATAACTAACAGAATATTTTTTCTCAAATTAACTTAAAGTGCACAACATACTTCACTTTCCAAAATAACAAATTACCTTTGAGAAAGCAGTTGAAGTTGTCAGTGTAATTTCTTTTCAAACGTACTTCAGGAAGTAGTAGTCAAAATGGCTGTGTTTCCTTCTCTTTTTTTTTAATTTATTCATGTACATAACCAATCAAATGTCAGGAAATAATCGTAAAAAATGAAAGAAACTTTTTAATTGGTTGTAAATTCTAGCACTTCATATGTGTTTTGGTCATGTAATTTACCTCAGGATATTTAGACAGGCCTGTAGCCTAAATGTCTCAATGGAATTCCACCAAATTTGGGCAAATGGTAGGAACTGCTATGTAGTAGGGCCTATTCTATATTTGATGAAAGTGTCTCCAGTGGTTTTTCTGTAAATTACTTTCCCACCTTTTTTTAGGGAGCGCTTACCGGTGCGCGCCCCGGTACTCGCACCGGCAGCGTTACGGGAGTCCGCCATTTTGTGTTTCGGTACAATTGAGACACAAGATGGAGGACAAACAACGCTGGGAATGGGTAGAAGGGGGCACTGTAGACAGCCCCTGACCCCCTAGGTTTTCTGAGGGGGGCTTAGGAGGCTCATAAAGGCTAAAAAAAGGGGGGAAGCGCCCGGTACGCGCACCGGGGAGCGTACCGGGAAGCGTACTTTGATGAAAAATAGTGAAAAAAGTTAGAAAAAGATAAACGTTTTGAATGTTCAGAGGTAGGGTAGCTCTGAAAAGAGCTTTTGGATTCTGTGGCTGATTTAGGTACCTACAAGTAGGTTCCAATGCACAGTCTTAAATTCAGGAGGAAAATTCTATTCCCCTCATCTGAGAAGTGCACACCATCTCCTCTGTAGATGTCTTGCATGTTGTAACGCAAGTTATTATTGTATATTGAACCCATTCCAAAGTCTCGCATGTAAGCAGAAACAGATTTATTCACATGTTTCCGTGCTTTCTCAAATTGTGGACAAAATTGGTTGGACCAGTTCCATTTCTGTCTTTGGCATATATTGGAATATACCAAGGCAGTTTGTGGAAAAAGTGTCATCAATTGATCAAAGGTGTCCTTTAAAAGCATTTCCAGACCAACCCCAGTCATAGTGCCCAAATCATTTCCACCACAGTGCACTATTATGAGGTCAGTGTTTGGCAAATGTAAAAAGGTTTTCACCAATGGTATCAATTGGTGACATCTCAATCCTCTTTGGCCAATCCATTTGATTTCCACATTTTGTAAATTGAGGTTGTGTAAATTTCTGTTATCAGCATACCTGTGAGCCCAGTGGATGTAGCTATGTCCTAGAATCCAGACATAAAACATGGCGAGAGGAGGTTCTGCTGCAGTCAGATGAAGTGTGGGAATGAAATGGCAGTTGAAACAGTGGAGTTTGTAAAGAAAAAAAACTGTGGAGTTTGAGTGCTAATGATTCATTAGCAGTGATTGGTGGATTTCCATTGCTGAAAACAGAACGTTAGGGTGCATGGATGTGTTCTTTGAAAGATGTAATTTGAATGGTCAAGGAAAAAACATTTAATGAAAGATTGAACTGGATACGCAGGTGCACTGAGAGTTCAGAGTTCAATTGAAACATTGTTGTGTGAATTTGCAAACATGAGAGGTCTTTCAGGAGGTGGTTGCTAAGCAAAAAAGGCAGAGAGGGCAGAGGGGGGAAGGGTTTTGATTTGAAAAAAGTGAGGGAAGAGTTATGATTGGCTAATATGAGAGATATGTGTAATGAATATCTGTATTTCTGTGCTTTCAATAGCTGCAGCCTCTGGAGTGCATCCTCTTTGTTCTGCTGAAGACAATTTGGTGTATTTCTGAGACTGTTTTGAAACTCAAAAAGTATTTGCTAAGGTGAGAAAAGATTTATTTAATTTAGATAGAGAATAGTATGATTTAAGGAGAAAATGATGAAAAAAGCTGTGTTTTTAAAATGTGGCTTTGTCTCAAGTGATATACAAATAGATTTTGTTTCTTTGAGAAATTTTAATTGCATATGCATAATCATTTCCACCACAGTGCACTATTAAGAGGTTAGGGTTTGGCAGATGCAAAAAGGTTTTCACCAATGATATCAATTGATGACATCTCAATCCTCTCTGGCCAATCCACTTGATTTCCACATTTGATAAATCAAGGTTGGGATAATTTCTGCTTGCTGCATACCTTTGAGCCCAGTGGATGTAGCTATGTCCAATAATCCATACAGAATACATGATGTGAGAAGGTTCTGGTGCAGTCAGATGAAGTGTGGGAATGAAATGGCAGTTGGAACAGTAGGAGTTTACAAAAAAATAATTGTGGAGTTTCCCTGCTGTTGAATCACAAGCAATGCTTGGTGGATTCAGTTAGTTGAAAACAGAAAGTTAGGGTGCATGGTTGTGTTGTGTGTAAGAAGCAATTTGAATGGTTAAGAAAAAGTCACTAAAAGCAATAAAGCCCTGGATAAGCTGGTGTATTGAGAGGTCAAACATCCTTGCTGACTTAATTTGCAACATTGTAGTATAAACTTTTGAACCTGAGAGTTCAGTTATGAGGGAGTTGCTATGGTAACAGATAGAAAGATCTGAGAGGGGGTAGGGTGTTGGTTTGAAAATAGTGAGGGACGACTTTTGATTGGTTGAAATAAGGCATATGTGTGCAAAGTTAGAGATTTTCTATGCCAGTCTTGGTTTCAGTGTATTGAGTGCACATCTTTTGCTCTGCTAAAGAAAAATTGGTGTGTGTGTCTGACACTGTTTTCAATCTCCCAAAGCATTTGTAAAGGTAAGTAATGATTTATTTAATTTAGATAGAGACTTGTTTGCTCTATGGAGAATATTTGGAAGCAGATAGTTAAGTTTCAGTAGTGAAATTGAATGCCTGTACATAGGTTCTGCGCAGTGTTTCTTAAATGTTATTCAAAAAACGATTTTGGGTGCAAATCAATGGTATTTTCATTTGGCCCTTATTTATGATTGCCTTGTGCAGCCGGTGCATCACTTTAAACATGGGAAATAAGTGGCGCTCTGGTGGCGCAAGGCCTTCATAAATAAGGCCCTGAGTTTATTTGCTGTTGGTTTGTGTTCTGCTTTTTGATAATGCTTGATATCAACATTTGCAAGATAGAGGATTTGTATTTTGGGAAACAGTGATGTTTCAAAAGTGAAATTCTGTGCTTGTACATAGGTTCTGCGCAGCGTTTCTTAAATGTTATTCAAAAAACGATTTTGGGTGCAAATCAATGGTATTTTCATTTGGCCCTTATTTATGATTGCCTTGTGCAGCCGGTGCATCACTTTACACATGGGAAATAAATGACGCTCTTCTGGCGCAAGGCCTTCATAAATAAGGCCTTGAGTTTCTTTGCTCTTGGTTTGTATTCTGCTTTTTGATAATGCTCGATATCAACATTTGCAAGGTAAAGGATTTGTATTTTGGGAAACAGTGACGTTTCAAAAGTGATATTGAGTGCTTATACATAGGTTCTGTGCAGTGTTTTTTAAATGTTATTCAAAAAACGATTTTGGGGGCAAATCAATGGTATTTTCATTTAGCCCTTATTTATGATTGCCTTGTGCAGCCGGTGCATCACTTTATACATGGGAAATAAGTGACGCTCTTCTGGCGCAAGGCCTTCATAAATAAGGCCTTGAGTTTCTTTGCTCTTGGTTTGTGTTCTGCTTTTTGATAATGCTTGATATCAACATTTGCAATGTAGAGGATTTGTATTTTGGGAAACAGTGATGTTTCAAAAGTGAAATTCTGTGCTTGTACATAGGTTCTGCCCTGTGTTTTTTACATGTTAATCAAAAAACGATTTTGGGGGCAAATCAATGGAATTTATATTTGGCTATTATTGATGATTGTCTTGTGGCGCCAGTATATCACTTTTAACATGGGAAGAAAGTGACGCACTGGTGGCGCAAGGCTTTCATAAATAAGGCCCTGAGTTTCTTTGCTCTTGGTTTGTGCTCTGCTTTTTGATAATGCTTGATATCAACATTTGCAAGGTAGAGGATTTGTATTTTGGGAAACGGTGATGTTTCAAAAGTGAAATTCTGTGCTTGTACATAGGTTCTGCCCTGTGTTTTTTAAATGTTAATCAAAAAACGATTTTTGGTGCAAATCAATGGAATTTATATTTGGCTGTTACTTATGATTGTCTTGTGGAGTAGGTATGTCACTTTTAACATGGGAAGAAAGTGACGCACTGGTGGCACAAGGTCTTCATAAATAAGGCTCTGAGTTTCTTTGCTCTTGGTTTGTGCTATGCTTTTTGATAATGCTTGATATCAACATTTGCAAGGTAGAAGATTTGTATTTTGGGAAACAGTGGTGTTTCAAAAGTGAAATTCAGTGCTTGTACATAGGTTCTGCCCTGTGTTTTTTAAATGTTAATCAAAAAACGATTTTGGGGGCAAATCAATGGAATTTATATTTGGCTGTTATTTATGATTGTCTTGTGGCGCCAGTATGTCACTTTTAACATGGGAAGAAAGTGACGCACTGGTGGCGCAAGGCTTTCATAAATAAGGCCCCGAGTTTCTTTGCTCCTGGTTTGTGCTCTGCTTTTTGATAATGCTTGATATCAACATTTGCAAGGTAGAGGATTTGTATTTTGGGAAACGGTGATGTTTCAAAAGTGAAATTCTGTGCTTGTACATAGGTTCTGCCCTGTGTTTTTTAAATGTTAATCAAAAAACGATTTTTGGTGCAAATCAATGGAATTTATATTTGGCTGTTATTTATGATTGTCTTGTGGCGTAGGTATGTCACTTTTAACATGGGAAGAAAGTGACACACTGGTGGCACAACGTCTTCATAAATAAGGCCCTGAGTTTCTTTGCTCTTGGTTTGTGCTATGCTTTTTAATAATGCTTGATATCAACATTTGCAAGGTAGAAGATTTGTATTTTGGGAAACAGTGATGTTTCAAAAGTGAAATTCAGTGCTTGTACATAGGTTCTGCCCTGTGTTTTTTAAATGTTAATCAAAAAACGATTTTGGGGGCAAATCAATGGAATTTATATTTGGCTGTTATTTATGATTGTCTTGTGGTGCCAGTATGTCACTTTTAACATGGGAAGAAAGTGACGCACTGGTGGCGCAAGGCTTTCATAAATAAGGCCCTGAGTTTCTTTGCTCTTGGTTTGTGTTCTGCTTTTTGATAATTTATTTATTTATTTATTTTACAGATTTGTAGAGCGCATGGCTACCCATGGGCGTCCCAGCGCTAATAACAAGAACCTGGTAGGGCGAGCCTTATGGGAAAAGCCATGTTTTGATTGCTCTGCGGAATGAGAGAAGGTTAGGTTGGGCTCTAAGGTTTGAGGGAAGCGAGTTCCATAGTTTAGCCGCGTTATATGAAAACAGTCGGCCGCCAGAGCGGGCTTTTCTGATCCTAGGTACCGAGGCTAGATTGCAGTTAGAAGAACGGAGCGTTCTTGAGGTGGTGTCAGGTGAGATAAGGTTTTGGAGTATAGGAGGGGCCTTGCCGTGCAGAATTTTGTGGGTCGTGCAGAGAGCCTTAAATTGAATTCTCTCCTGAATGGGGAGCCAGTGTAGGGCCTTCAAGGAGGGTTTGGCTGAGCAGCGACGATGGGTTCCTGTAAGGATGCGGGCTGCGGCATTTTGAGCTGTTTGAAGTTTTGCCAGAACTTTTTTGGGGGCCCCCAGGTACAGGGCGTTGCCATAGTCCAGACGGGATAGCACAAGGCTGTGGATAAGAAGTTTGCGGGATTGTGCCGGAAGCAAGGGTAGGATTTTTCTTGCTGATCTAAGGAGGCAGTGACAAGTTCCAGCGTTTTTCCGCGCCTGGGCTGAGAAGTTGAGCTCTTCGTCTAACCAAATGCCCAGGCTCTTAATTTCTGGTTTAGGCGCAGGGGGAGGGCCCATGGCTGAAGGCCATATGGATATGGAGCGATATAGAGATTTGTTGCCCAAAAACATTATCTCAGTTTTTTCGTTGTTTAGCTTGAGGTGGGAACTGCTCATCCATTTCGTTATTTCGATTAGACAGGTATGGAGGTTGGGAAGGGAGTGGTCTTGCTGGCTTAAGGAGACCACCAGTTGAGTGTCGTCAGTATAGGTCAGTAGTTTAATTCTGAAAGGGGCAACAACTTTCTCGAGGGGGGACATATAAACATTAAAAAGGGTTGGGCTCAGAGATGTGCCCTGGGGTACCCCGCAACTGATGGCTGTGGGTCTGGACGTAAAGGTGCCCTCTGTCACCTGGAAGGATCTGTTTTTGAGGAAGGATTCTAACCAAGCCAGAGCCGTTCCTGCAATTCCAAGATGCCTGAGTCTTTGGATCAGGATTGAATGGTTGACGGTGTCGAAGGCAGCGCTGAGATCCAGGATGATCACTGCCACTGATCCTCCTGAGTCCATGATCTTCCTTGCTTCCTCGACTACCGCCAATATTGCAGTCTCGGTACTTTGGCCTGGCCTGAATCCTGTTTGGGAGGGTTCCAGTAGTTTATTAGATTCGAGGTATTGTAAAAGATTGTGGTTAACGTGTTTCTCGGCTATTTTGCTGATGCCTGGGAGTAGGGAAATTGGCCTGTAATTGCCAAGTTCCAGTGGAGCAAGGTGAGGTTTTTTGAGCAATGCTTTCACCATTGCTCTTTTCCAGCTGGGAGGGACGATGCCAAGGACGAGTGAATTGTTAATAAGTTTTGTCAGATAAGGTAAAATAGTAGATCCGACTAGTTTCAGAATGTTGAGTGGAGCAGAGTCAGTTGGGCTACCACTTTTAATGGAGTTGAGTATGAGAAGGGTAGTGTCAGTTGTGAGCGGGGTGAAGGCTGACAGCTGAGTAGTAGATACTATTGATGGTGGAGTGGACACGTTGACGTCCGGGGGGGCTGTGAGGGCATCCAGAGGAGTAGGGGGAAGTGATTTGATGATGTTGATAATTTTTTAATTAAAAAATTCAGCAAGTTCATTGCAGCGGGTGGCTGAGGGTTCAACCAGGGGGGGGGCTCCGGTATTTTGAGAAGTTTCCTGGCTATTTGAAACGTTTCTCGGGATGAGTTGGTGGATGATTTTATTTTGTCCTCGAAGTAGTTGATTTGTGCGGCTTTGATTGCTTTTTTGTAGGTGAGAAGAGTTGTTTTGTATTCAGTTTTTCTAGTGTGGTCAAAGTTTTTCCTCCAGTCTCTTTCTGATCTCTTGCAAGCTTTTTTTAGGAGCCGCAATTCATCAGTGAACCAGGGGGAGGTGGCTTTGCTCCGTGGATTACAGGAGATTTTTTTGGGGAGAGTTTTGTCCAGAGTGTCGCCTATCCATGCTGAGAATTCTGCATCAGCGCTGATGGGGTTGGTGTCAAGTGCAGGCGGGGAGCTCTCTAGATGTTTGCTATCAACATTTGCAAGGTAGAGGATTTGTATTTTGGGAAACAGTGAGGTTTCAAAAGTGAAATTCTGTGCTTGTACATAGGTTCTGCCCTGTGTTTTTTAAATGTTAATCAAAAAACGATTTTTGGTGCAAATCAATGGAATTTATATTTGGCTGTTATTTATGATTGTCTTGTGGCGTAGGTATGTCACTTTTAACATGGGAAGAAAGTGACACACTGGTGGCACAACGTCTTCATAAATAAGGCCCTGAGTTTCTTTGCTCTTGGTTTGTGCTATGCTTTTTAATAATGCTTGATATCAACATTTGCAAGGTAGAAGATTTGTATTTTGGGAAACAGTGATGTTTCAAAAGTGAAATTCAGTGCTTGTACATAGGTTCTGCCCTGTGTTTTTTAAATGTTAATCAAAAAACGATTTTGGGGGCAAATCAATGGAATTTATATTTGGCTGTTATTTATGATTGTCTTGTGGTGCCAGTATGTCACTTTTAACATGGGAAGAAAGTGACGCACTGGTGGCGCAAGGCTTTCATAAATAAGGCCCTGAGTTTCTTTGCTCTTGGTTTGTGTTCTGCTTTTTGATAATTTATTTATTTATTTATTTTACAGATTTGTAGAGCGCATGGCTACCCATGGGCGTCCCAGCGCTAATAACAAGAACCTGGTAGGGCGAGCCTTATGGGAAAAGCCATGTTTTGATTGCTCTGCGGAATGAGAGAAGGTTAGGTTGGGCTCTAAGGTTTGAGGGAAGCGAGTTCCATAGTTTAGCCGCGTTATATGAAAACAGTCGGCCGCCAGAGCGGGCTTTTCTGATCCTAGGTACCGAGGCTAGATTGCAGTTAGAAGAACGGAGCGTTCTTGAGGTGGTGTCAGGTGAGATAAGGTTTTGGAGTATAGGAGGGGCCTTGCCGTGCAGAATTTTGTGGGTCGTGCAGAGAGCCTTAAATTGAATTCTCTCCTGAATGGGGAGCCAGTGTAGGGCCTTCAAGGAGGGTTTGGCTGAGCAGCGACGATGGGTTCCTGTAAGGATGCGGGCTGCGGCATTTTGAGCTGTTTGAAGTTTTGCCAGAACTTTTTTGGGGGCCCCCAGGTACAGGGCGTTGCCATAGTCCAGACGGGATAGCACAAGGCTGTGGATAAGAAGTTTGCGGGATTGTGCCGGAAGCAAGGGTAGGATTTTTCTTGCTGATCTAAGGAGGCAGTGACAAGTTCCAGCGTTTTTCCGCGCCTGGGCTGAGAAGTTGAGCTCTTCGTCTAACCAAATGCCCAGGCTCTTAATTTCTGGTTTAGGCGCAGGGGGAGGGCCCATGGCTGAAGGCCATATGGATATGGAGCGATATAGAGATTTGTTGCCCAAAAACATTATCTCAGTTTTTTCGTTGTTTAGCTTGAGGTGGGAACTGCTCATCCATTTCGTTATTTCGATTAGACAGGTATGGAGGTTGGGAAGGGAGTGGTCTTGCTGGCTTAAGGAGACCACCAGTTGAGTGTCGTCAGTATAGGTCAGTAGTTTAATTCTGAAAGGGGCAACAACTTTCTCGAGGGGGGACATATAAACATTAAAAAGGGTTGGGCTCAGAGATGTGCCCTGGGGTACCCCGCAACTGATGGCTGTGGGTCTGGACGTAAAGGTGCCCTCTGTCACCTGGAAGGATCTGTTTTTGAGGAAGGATTCTAACCAAGCCAGAGCCGTTCCTGCAATTCCAAGATGCCTGAGTCTTTGGATCAGGATTGAATGGTTGACGGTGTCGAAGGCAGCGCTGAGATCCAGGATGATCACTGCCACTGATCCTCCTGAGTCCATGATCTTCCTTGCTTCCTCGACTACCGCCAATATTGCAGTCTCGGTACTTTGGCCTGGCCTGAATCCTGTTTGGGAGGGTTCCAGTAGTTTATTAGATTCGAGGTATTGTAAAAGATTGTGGTTAACGTGTTTCTCGGCTATTTTGCTGATGCCTGGGAGTAGGGAAATTGGCCTGTAATTGCCAAGTTCCAGTGGAGCAAGGTGAGGTTTTTTGAGCAATGCTTTCACCATTGCTCTTTTCCAGCTGGGAGGGACGATGCCAAGGACGAGTGAATTGTTAATAAGTTTTGTCAGATAAGGTAAAATAGTAGATCCGACTAGTTTCAGAATGTTGAGTGGAGCAGAGTCAGTTGGGCTACCACTTTTAATGGAGTTGAGTATGAGAAGGGTAGTGTCAGTTGTGAGCGGGGTGAAGGCTGACAGCTGAGTAGTAGATACTATTGATGGTGGAGTGGACACGTTGACGTCCGGGGGGGCTGTGAGGGCATCCAGAGGAGTAGGGGGAAGTGATTTGATGATGTTGATAATTTTTTAATTAAAAAATTCAGCAAGTTCATTGCAGCGGGTGGCTGAGGGTTCAACCAGGGGGGGGGCTCCGGTATTTTGAGAAGTTTCCTGGCTATTTGAAACGTTTCTCGGGATGAGTTGGTGGATGATTTTATTTTGTCCTCGAAGTAGTTGATTTGTGCGGCTTTGATTGCTTTTTTGTAGGTGAGAAGAGTTGTTTTGTATTCAGTTTTTCTAGTGTGGTCAAAGTTTTTCCTCCAGTCTCTTTCTGATCTCTTGCAAGCTTTTTTTAGGAGCCGCAATTCATCAGTGAACCAGGGGGAGGTGGCTTTGCTCCGTGGATTACAGGAGATTTTTTTGGGGAGAGTTTTGTCCAGAGTGTCGCCTATCCATGCTGAGAATTCTGCATCAGCGCTGATGGGGTTGGTGTCAAGTGCAGGCGGGGAGCTCTCTAGATGTTTGCTATCAACATTTGCAAGGTAGAGGATTTGTATTTTGGGAAACAGTGAGGTTTCAAAAGTGAAATTCAGTGCTTGTACATAGGTTCTGCCCTGTGTTTTTTAAATGTTATTCAAAAAACGATTTTTGGTGCCAATCAATGGTATTTATATTTGGGTGTTATTTATGATTGTCTTGTGGCGCCGGTATGTCTCTTTTAACATGGGATGCACTGGTGGCGCAAGGCCTTCATAAATAAGGCCCTGAGTTGCTGTTGTATAAACTTAAATATGTTGCAATTTATTGTTTATATTGTTTGCTTTTTGTCATTACTTTGTTGTTTGCTAATAGTGGTCTTTAATGTGTTTTTTTTTCAGAACAACAGATTCAAATCAACTTTTGAAAAGCAAGCAAAAATGCCTTTAAGGCAAAGAAGTATCAAAAATACCATACATAAAAGGAGAACATCAGCAACAGAATTTTTGGAATCCTCTACAACAACTACTTCAAAAAACACCAGAAAAGCTCCTGGTAAGACAATTAAGTCTTTTCTTCGCAACATATGTCGTACAAAAAGAAATGATATTGGTAATGTGAATATTCAGAAGGAGACAGCAAATCTAAAAAGGAAGGAGAGGCCCACAAAAAAATGTCTCGATTGGAGTAGGAGGGAAGAGAATGGATAGCAATAGAAGGGTAAATCAATTTAGGGACATTCGCAGGCGATTGTTTCGTAATAGGGTTTTAAATTTGCAAAAAAATGATAAGAAAGGTAAACAGAGTACCGCTTTTTATAAGAAAAAGAAAAGTGTAGAGAAGATTGTTGATCAGGCTTTTGAAGTTAAGAAAAAATTATTTATTTTAGTAATCAATAGAATTAGGATACTTAATAAGGCAATTGATGTTTTCAAATCGAACAGTAGATTGAAAAGAATTATTAATCGGACTAATTTTTGTGAAGTATTTTCTGGCGAATGGATGCATAGTTCAAGTTCTGAGCCATTTTTCAATGAGGAGAGTTACTTTCAGGAAAATTATTTGGTGCATGCAGTTGACACCAGTGGTCGAGCATATGAGGTGAAAGATGGTTGTGTGATGGAAAAAGAGAAACTTGTGTCTAGAGATGCAGAAGAGGTGTTAGCTGATGAAGTTTTAGGGAGACGTACTAAGGGTCCAGTGTACACATGGAAGTGCAGTAGTATTTGTAGTGTGCGACAGGATTCAATTGATTTGCTTCGAAACTTCTTACGTACATATAGTAAGAAAAGTCTCAAACAAAAAATGAAGATCTTGCAAGAGTTAGATCCTTGCGTGAGTGAGAGAAAGCACAGGTTTGCATGGGCATTCACTGGCTTGTCTTTCTAGAAAAGTATGTCAGAGTGTTTTTCATCATTTTAGGATGTTAGCAGTGCATCATAATAAGGTGAGGAAATTAGTGAGAAAGTTGTATTATGCAAAAAGTCCAGCACTTAAGCTTAAACAGTTAAACAGTGCTCTTTTGCATGGATCTGAAGTGGATGTGAAGACTATTTGTGAAGAAATTGAGTTTTGTTATTTTGGGAACAAAGAGGACAGTGTAGAAATGGATATAGTAATGGGTGGCAATTTGGTAGACAACGGACAGATTTCAAGTACAGAAAAGTTTGACGAGGAAATTACCAAGTTTAAGGTGAAATCAAGTGAAAGGCCTAATTTAACTTGTGTGTGTTGTCGACGGACTCATTATAAGATTCAGACAAGGTTAGTTGATTTATATGCAAAATGTGAATTGGAAAATAATAGTGAACTGAAGGATTTTGTAAGTTATTTGTTGGTGGAGAATTCTTTTGATTTGAGTTTTGATCAGCGTATTTGTAATTATTGTTTGAAAAAATTAAATGAAAATAGAATGCCTGCTAGAGCAGTTCATAATAATCTTCAGTTGATAGATATTCCTTCTGAATTGATGGATTTAAATACTTATGAATCCATTTTGATTCAATGTGTCCATCCTTTTCAAGCTATTGTTCGCATGGAGCCTAAGATAGGGAAATTACCTCCTACAGATTTACAAAGAGGATTAAAGGGAAGATTTGTTTATTTGGCTCTAGATGTCAAGAAAAATATTGATACAATTGGTGTAGAAAGAGTAGAAGAGGATCCTCTAATTATTCTAGTTAATGCGGTTCCGACAAAGAGTAAGAAAATCTGGCAAGATTTAGTGGATGTTAGGAAAGTCAAAAAGGCAACGTTGTATTTGGTCAAAAACAATGAGTACTATAAAGATGTAAGTGTTGGAGCAGAGGAAACAGCTACAGAAGAAGACAGTGATTGTTCAGTTGGCCAAATTGAAAAAGTTGATGTGTCTAGAAATGAAGAAATATATGAACATTATACTATTCATCCTTTGCATTCCAAAGAAGTAATGGGGAATGTAATTGACTTGTTTCAAATGAAAGCAGCAAAAGGAAGTCCCATTGGTGTATGGGAAGAAAGTTTGGAAGCTCGTTGTTTTCCACAGTTGTTTCCAACAGGTCGTGGTGGACGATATGACGATCGACCAGTTCAAATTCCTGCAGCTGAATACCGGACTTTAAGATTATATGCTGAAGATCCAAGGTTTCGGCAATGCATTCCGTATTTGTTTCATCTACTGTATGAAAGTGATTTGTCTGGTCTTTCTTATGCAGTTAATCATATATTGAAAAGTTGAGCTCATCTGCAAAATGTTTCTGCAAGGGACTTTATGGAGAAAGTCAATCTGCAAGATAGTATTTTGGAATCTCAGCTAATCAATCTCATGGCATGTCAGCGTGGAACCAATGAGTATTGGTTCCGTCGTCATGGAGAATTGAAATGTATGCTAAGAAACTTAGGAACTCCTACATGGTTCCTCACTCTTAGCTGTGCTGAGTATGCATGGGACGACTTACTTGAATTTATACGAGAGGCAAATGGAAACATACAAAATATAGAATTGAAAACACCGGGAGAACTGTGTTCTTTGGATCCTGTGAATGTTTGCAGATATTTTAATCATAGATTTGAAGCTATGATGTCTTTTATTACCAACAAAAAAAATCCTCCCCTTGGAGAGGTTTTGGATTTCTTTTGGAGGAAGGAATATCAAGCGAGAGGTGCTCCTCATATACATATGTTGTTATGGATTAAAGATGCATCCAAATTTGGATCAGATTTGGATGAAACAGTGATGAGTTTCATTGAAGAGTATTCAACATGTGCTGTTCCAAAATCTACTGAAGAAAACAGTTTAAGGCAACAAGTTTTACGTTTTCAATCTCATCGTTGTGGAAAGTACTGTCGTCGAAAATTTTAAAATAAGGAAAAGTGCTACACGAAATGTCGTTTTGCGTTTTCACGACCAGTGATTTCTAAGGGAAGAATAAATAATTTGATGTCATCTCTACGACATACTGTGACGAGGAAATCTCCCAAAAATACATACAATTTGAAAAGAAACAAAGAATCTAAGTACATCAACGATTACAACCCAGTGATTTTGTCCATGTAGAATGCTAACATGGATATTCAGTTAGTTGCTGACAACTCTATTGCTGTGGCTCGATATGTGACATCTTACATCACCAAAAAAGAAAAGACAGAACTGAAGGAAATGTGGGAGGACATTTCACATGAAAAGAGTCTAAGCAAGAAATTATACAGTTTCAGTCTGAAGATGTTGTTGCATCGAGAAATTGGAGCATATGAATGTTCTGATTGGTTATCATCAGCAAGTCTCTATGCCAAATCAAGAACAATCATTTGGGTGAGTCTAGGTCTTGCTGCAACATGAAACCGAGTTTTGAAATCTGTACAAGAAATTGAATATTTGGCGGAGAAAGAACCAAACAGTACAGATATTTTGAAGACAGATATGTTGGATACATACTATCCAAATAGAAGTACTCACCTTGAGAACACTTGTTTGTATGAAGTTCTGCAAAACTACAGTTATAAGAGGAACATCACAGAAGATATCAATAATGGAAAATATGCAGTCATTGGCTATGAAGGATGTCTAGTGAAGCAGAAAAAAGGCCATTTGATTAATCATCGAAAATTGAGTTGCGAAGCTCCAGACAAAAGAGAATTTTACTATTTAGCTCTTTTGCAACTCTTTAAGCCATGGAGTACAGAAGAGGAACTACTTGGAGATTTTCTCTGTTATGAAAACTCTTTTAATTCAACTAAGGATACCATAGAATGTCCTATTTTTCTAAATTATCTGCAAATGTTGAACGAAGAAATAGAGCAAGAAACCACAATTGCTGAAGAGATTGCTAGAGACAGTTCTAAAGACAGTCAGAGTTCTACTTCATTGAGTCAGGATCCACTAGGAGGACCTATTATCCAAAATGAAGCTGCCACTGCCATGGATGAGGTGGAAAGAGCTATGGAACAAGCTCAAGAGGATGGAGTTAACTTAGAAGATTTGGTAAAGCAACTAAACGTTGAGCAGAAAAAGATATATGATGAAGTCACAGAACAGATTGAACATGGATTCAGACATGAGAAAAAAGAGTGCTCATGTACATCATTTGAGCCTGTCCGACTGTACGTAAGTGGAGAAGCGGGGACAGGAAAAAGTTTTCTAATTAAAGCCATTGCAAGTTATCTGAAGAAAAGGACTGATTCACCGCTGTCTTGTGTTGTAACTGATCCAACTGGTCTGGCAGCACATAACATTAAAGGGATTACTCTACATCGTTTACTGATGCTGCCAGTTGAGCATGATAATAAATTGCATTACAACAAGTTATCTGGAGATGCGTGTTCTGAAGTTTCAAGAGTCTTGAAGAAAATGAAACTTCTTATCATTGATGAAGTAAGCATGGTCTCAAATCTAATGCTTGCTTTTGTGCATTTGAGAATGCAAGAAATTCTTAGAACAGAGTATGATGTGTTATTTGGAGGAAAACACATTATTGTTTTTGGAGATCTATTGCAGTTGACTCCAGTAAAAGGACAACCAGTGTTTAAAATGCTCACGCATGAAGATACAAGGAAGTCCCTTGGAAGCATTGGAAACGTTAATATATGGTTAAATTTTAAATATGCTGAACTGCTTCAAAATATGCGACAGGCAAAGGATGAAGATTATAAAAATATTCTACAAGATGTAAGAATTGGAAAAGTAAGCGAGCTTGGGAAAGAAGCTTTACATGCTCGATTAATTTCAAATTTGTATCCAAATGAAAACATTCTTCCAGAGAACATTTTTAAAAAAATGACTGAGAAGAAATCTGGGATATGTTTGATGCCAACTCTGCAAGAATGTTCCATCTTCAACAACAACATGTTAGAGTTAGAAAATGAAGAGATTGTGAAACCGGAAGCAATAGATAAAATAGAGCATATGGGTGCAACAATTGTTTTGTCCGAACATTTGAAAACCAAATTGGATTCATTAGAGAAAAGTATTTCTAAAACAGCTGGTTTTGAAAAGACTCTGAATGTGTGTTTAAATTGTCGTATCATTTTGAGAAGGAATTTAAATGTTGAAAGAGGTCTGGTAAATGGAGCAATGGGTTATGTTGTTGATTTTGTGAATTATAGAAATAGAGATGGAATTGAATTTTTAAAAATAAAATTTGATGGCATTGAGCAAGTACAACAAATCAGTCGTTGTTCTGCTAGATTTTTACTTGTAAAAGACTTATATGTTCGCCGAAAACAGTTTCCTGTTTGTTTGGCATATGCAGTAACAATTCATAAATCTCAAGGTTTAAGTGTAGATAATGCTTTAGTGAACAGTGGAAGATCTGTGTTTAAAGAGGGTATGGCATATGTGGCATTATCCCGAGTCAGAACTTTATCAGGATTGTACTTGATTGAGTGTGATGAGACAAAAATTTGTGCAGATCTAGATTGTGTTAAAGAATACAATAGGTTAAGAAGAGAGTATGCTCCACATTTGCCTCAATATCCTCTGTTTGAAAAACGTGTGGTAGGCCGAAAAAGAAGAAATGAGAGTAATTGCAGTGAGGTAGTAGCAAAAAGACAAAAAGTAGACGAAACTGTAATTGAAAACAGAAAGAAAAAGGATTGTGAAGAAAATGTTGTTGGATTTCAGTTTGAAAATAGTTCTGGTGTCAACTGCTATGCTAATGTAGTGGTTAATGTTGTTTTTTTTCTTCAAACTTTACAAGAACAGATTGTTGAAAATCGGGATCAAAGATTGTGTGGTTTATTGAATTCTGTGTTTGAGAAATGTAGCAGTGATAGAGCAAAAATAGAAAGTGTAACAGAAATTCGAAATATTTTAGATATGTGTTCTGGTCAAGATAAATTTTCACAGAACATTCAGCAGGATTGTCAGGAATGTATATGTTTGGTGTTTTGGAAGATGAAGGTGTAGATGTAGATAATCTTTTCAGCCTTTCTTATCAATGGCAGCATGACTGCCACAATTGTAGTTCATCAAGTAATACTAGAATAGACACTGAAAGATTTATATATTTGACTTTACCAGACTGTAAATCAGTGTCATTTAAAAATCTAGTTAAAGCAGCAGATCATAATATGGTGTGTACCCAATGTAACTATCCAATGCTATCCACCTTATTTATACAAAGTTATGGTCAGTATATCATTTTAGTTTTTCAACGATGTAGACCTGATGGAACTAAATTGACAACTTCTATCAAAAATGTTGTGGCTTCTCAGTTATCAATTTCAGGAAGAACCTTTACAACTGAAGCTATTATTTATCATGACGGTTCTTCGACAACTTCAGGACATTATACATGCTACTTAAAATGTGAAAAAGGATGGAGTTACTGCAATGATTCTCATTTGACTTATAAACAACGTTTGCCTTATGACTCTACAAATTCTTACCTAGTGTTTTTAAAACCAAAGTTTTAGTAAAGGGAATTGGCCTTTGAAGACGGGAATAGATAATAAAAGTTAATTAGTTAGTTAGTTAATCTAATGTTTTAAATTATTTATCTCATATAGGTACTGTAAGTGGATCTCAAAGTAAAAAATACTGATATATCTGACACAAATTGGCCGTGAGGAAAGTGTAAGGTATGATGTTCTTAGATCTTTTTTCATAGGAAGTTGATGAAATGGAAGTTATAGAGCACAGCAGACTTTTTTCCCACCAAAAGGACCTTCACTATCTTCTATTTGACCTCACGGAAAAGTAAGTGAATCAAAGATTAGTGTACATATATGAGATGTAAGTTTGAATGTTTTTTTTTAAACACAATCTTTTAGATTGTGGTTTTTTTTCCCGCTGTTATATGATGAAGACTTTGAACTCACTAATTTAAGTGAAATTCAATATATTCTGAGAACAGCAAAAATAAACAATGTAACATATTGTAGAAGTTATTCTATAGTTTGCATTGTGTAATTTATATTGTATTCACATTGTCTCACACTCATTTTCCTTTTTCACCCTTATTTACCTCTCTTTCTCATTTACACTGCCTTTTTTAACTTTGTTTCATCGCTGTTCCTTTACTGCACTTCATTCACAACTTCTCAATCCAATTTGAACTGTCTGCATTTCCTCTCTTCCTTCCACCACTTTTTATCTTTTTCATATTCTCTCAGTACCACTGCTTTAGTTTTCTTCCCCTCTCTTTCTTTCTTTTTCTCCTTTTTTTTCTTTCGCACTCATTGTACTGTAGTTCACTCAGTCCTTCTCTTTGTTTTTCTGTGTACTTACTCTCTCACTCCTTTTTCATCCATCGTTCTATATCAACCTCATTCCCTTCATCCCTTCACTCTGTGACTCCCCTTCACTCACTCTCAGTCATCTTCTATTCCTCTTTCTTATTAATAGTTCCTCATTCAGACTCCTCTCCTTTTCACTCATTTTCCTTTTACTTTCTTATCTTTCCTGATTTCGATTTGGTATCTCACATTCTTTTAGTATCTTACTTACCTTCAGTAATTTGTTTTCTTTCTATTTCTTTTTCCTTCTTTTTTCTCTTTTTACATTACTTTATTTCTGTTTTTGTATCCTTCACTATTTCTTTATTTCTTAGTAAACTTTTTTAGATTTTTTACCTCTTGAACTGTTTCTTCTATTTTAATATATATTTTTTACTAATTATAACATGTTTTTTCTTTTGTCTTTCACAGATACAAGTAAGTTTTCATTAATTATATGGTAAGTGTGCTTACAAAATGTAGCTTGTTATCACCCTTTGCTTTAACCTCACTACTTTTCTCTCACCCTACCTCACCCTTGTTTCCTTACTTTGCTTCCCTCACTTATTCTTATCCTCCATGTTTACTTCCTACCACATTCAACTTCTTTCAGTACCTCTGCTTATCCACACTCCTTCACTTACCTTTTTTACTGGTTCACTTAGTCCCTTTCTGACACTCCTTCCTTTACTATCTCTCTTCTTTCTCTCTGTCACTCCCCATGTCTTACCCGTATTCACTTATATACACCCTCCTTCACTCCTCTTTACTTATACTCACTGCTATTTTCTTTCCCTCCGTCACTACTGTTTTTTTTCTCTGGTTCCGTCACTATCTGTCATTCCCCATACTTAAGTCGCCTTCCTTTTACTTTCATCACCCATTCACATTTTCCCTGAACCTCTGCTTTAGTCTTCTTCCTCTTTCTTCTCTTCTTTTGCTCCCTTATTCATTTTCTTTTTCTCAGTTACTTCCTCTTACACCTTTTCTCTGTCTTACTATCTATTACACAGTCCCTCTGTGTTCCTCCCTCTAGCTCTCTTTCTCTTAACACCACTCTCTCTGTCCCCATTCCTCATGCTCACTCCTTCATTATTCTTTTTTTCTTTTTTTTTTGTTGGTGCGCGGACGGGACGCGTACCGGGAGCGCACCAGAGTCAAATATAAAAAAAAAAAGAAAATACTATTTCAAAACAAAAATATTATCTTAATATACAATATAGGGTTCATTTTTAGAAAAACATACCTTTCTCAGCTAAAGACATTTGCGAAAAAATTACCTTAGAAATTCACTAAAAAGTACATAGGTATGAAGCCCTATAAAAAGTTAAAAATTAGCAGTTAAAAAACCTATGAAATTCACAGAAAAAACCAAAGTTTTCACACCAGTTATAGTTAGGAATTAGCATTAAAAAAACCTATGAAATTCACTGAAAAAAACAGAGGTTTCACACCAGTTATAGTTAGGAATTAGCATTTAAAAAACCTAAGAAATTCACTGAAAAAACCATAGGTTTCACACCAGTTATAGTTAGCTGGAAATTTTACTGACATAAAACCAATGAAATTTCACGTTATAGTTAGTTGGACTCACTATAACTTGCGCGTGTAATGCACTGCTGATGACATCACATATTACATCACTCATGACATGGTCAGTGACATCACTCAAACAGGAACCCTTTCAAGGAAACGCCACACAAAGGTCATAGTTGCTCACTTCATCACTTTATTCAGTGGATAGTCTGCCAGCAGTAATCCATCAAGGACAGCATAAATCAATATCTGCCAACGCCAGACGTGTTTCAGGTCCACACCTTTCTTCAGTGGTTCAATTGGCATCAAGACTTCGAGCATCGCGATGAATGCGCATTTATTATCCAGCAACCACCCAAGTGGGACAATTGAGCCACTGAAGAAAGGTCTGGACCCGAAACGCGTCTGGCGTTGGCGGTTATTGATTTATGCTGTCCTTGATGGATTACTGCTGGCAGACTGTCCACTGAATAAAGTGAGCAACTATGACCTTTGGGTAGCGTTTCCTTGAAAGGGTTCCTGTTTGTTGGAGTATTTAGCGGCCTAACCCGGTCGCAAGAGAACGCCTACCGCTGTGCGGGGCAGCAGCGGCACCACGCCGGGTCTGCTGCATTGAACAAAGGGGAACCGGTCCCTGACAGGGAGGGAGCCGGTTCGTGAGCTCCAAGTGGTAGCCGTAAAGCAAGGTAGGAGCCTTCTTGGACATTGCCAAACAATTTTATCTAATTTTAAGACTTTGAGAAGTGCACCCATTTGGGAATACTCAAATGCACTACAACAACCATAAGGCCATGTCGATGGCCACGCCCACTTGGGAGGTTGCTGGAAAATAAATGCGCATTCATCGCGATGCTTCAAGTCTTGATGCCAATTGAGCCACTGAAGAAAGGTGTGGACCTGAAACACGTCTGACGTTGGCGGATATTGATTTATGCTGTCCTTGATGGATTACTGCTGGCAGACTATCCACTGAATAAAGTGAGCAACTATGACCTTTGGGTGGTGTTTCCTTGAAAGGGTTCCTGTTTTATATATATATTCAAGCTCAAAACCATTTCCATCAAGAAATGTCAAACGCACTCCGGGGGTAAGCGGCAAGATTTTATTTCAGCCCACAATCTTGTATAACAGACGCGTTTCGGACGCAAAGTCCTTCGTCAATGTTTTTTTTATATATATATATATATATTACTCCACCAAAGCCAGTCCGAGCGTTGCTACTGTCACGAGCGGTCCAGGTTAGGCCACCGGCAGACCTCAAAATTCACTCCAAATCACCTCTCATCCAAAGAAGTTCACCTGGACACCCAGCGCTTGCTTGAAATCCATTATTACGGCAAGAGAAAATTCACGACGCGTTTCACCATTACTGCTTGATCACTCTCGTCAGGCCCACAACAACGGGCATTTTTAAAATCCCAAAACACACCCTCAGTGCAGATCATGTGACAAATAGTGCACATGCGGGGGGACATATTGGACTAGTTTGGTATTCAACTGAACGATGTGATGCTCTTTACCATTATATACAATGCGATTCTAATGTTAGTCATATACATTGATAACTTATCACATTTCGTATATACAGTTATAATTTCATGTATTTCCGTGACTATAAACATTTCATTGCAATATAGCTCGAAATTTAAAATCATCGCACATCATTCAGATAGTAAATATGGCACAGTTGACAATAATCGGTATTCGGAATAATGCATAAACAAGGGGGGCGGAGCTTGCTGGCGTCCATGCAAGACGTGTGAGAGCTGAGCTCCTCGCCTGAGCCCCTTTAATATTCGTCAAAGATATCCTTTTTGGCGCCTCACTGGCCCTAGCAGGGGCAGATTTTGCTTCTACGATCCCCAGAGCTAACGGGGGCACCTTCCCGGATCGAAATCGGTGGTGGCATCGATCAACGGGCCGGCGAAGTTTGGCGTGGCGGACCAGGCCGCAATCCGCGGACTTTCTTTGGAAGCTGCCCGCCCTACGTAACGCTACGTGCGGCGTGAAGTTCCTGTGTGGTCCCGGACTTCCGGACTGCCTTCTATCCTGTGGTTGTCCTAGACTGCTTCGCACCGGTGCTTTAATCATTGGACTCTGTCACGCTACGCCTACGAGTGTGTCTACTGTGTCTCATCGGCGGAGGCCTGGGGCGCTCCGGAGAGGCCCGGGACCCGGCGGCGGGAAACTGCATCCTACGAACACCGGTTGGCGGGCGACATCTCCACTCTAGCCTGCTTGAGGACTGGTAGGGCACTGGAGCCGGGACGTATTTCTGGAGTGTGCTGGCGCTTCTCGGCAACCTGCGGTGGGGCCTGTATCGTGGCGAGTGTTTGGGGGTTGAGATCGTCCCCCTGGTCTCGTCTGTACCACGCGGCCCGCGGCCGCCATTTTAGCCTCCATTCTTTGCTACGCACCGGACTGCCTGACGGAGTTTGCTTTCCCGGCGCCCTCCCTGCATTGAGCCGCCTCTAGCTCTTTGCCTGAGCAACACACCGGGAGCACCGCCATGGGAAAGGGCGACAGAAACCAGCCGAAGCTAACGTTCGAACAACGGAAGCCAAGGGGCGCTGAGGGGGCTCCTCCGGAGACCTCGTCGCAGGCGGCTGATAGCTCGCTCTGCGCGGACATTCGCGAAATGCTCTGTACCATGGAGAAAGGTCTGCAGGAGAGTATGTCCGCGATTGGCACAAAAATTGACGCCTTATCCTTCAGAATGGACCGGATGTCTGAGAGGGTGGACAAACATGCGGAGAGGTTGGATATGGCGGAGCGTAGGCTGACGGAGGCGGAGGAGGCTCAGACGGAGTGAGATAAGGACCGTAAGCAGTTCGGTCGTCTCCTCCAAGTCATACAGGACAAAACGGAGGACTTGGAAGCACGTTCAAGGCGCTCCAACGTCCGCATCACAGGGGTGGCGGAATCCACCAACACTGGCAAGATGGAACTGTTCGTTGAGAAGTTGCTTCACACGCTGCTGGGGGAGGACGTCTTCTCCCCCATGTTCATCGTCGAGAGGGCCCATCGCACCCTGGGTCCCAAGCCGCAACCTGGCCTCCCGCCGCGGCCGATCATTGCAAAACTTTTGAATTACAGGGACCGCGATTTGGCTCTACGGCTGGCGAGGGAGAAGGGGGAGCTACAATTTGAAGGCATGAACATTTCCCTCTATCCTGACTTTACGGCGAGGGTACAGGAGGAACGGAAGCGCTTTGCCCCCTATAAGAAGCAGATGAGAGATATGGGGCTGGACTATGCCATGTTGTACCCGGCGAGACTCCGGATCAACAAACAGGGACACTCGCACTTTTTCACCGATCCAGCGGACCTGAAAAAGTCACTTAAGGAATGGGCCAAGGAACAACGCAACAGCCCGAGGGGTCAGCGTACAGACGAGGAGGAGGCTGCGTCCTTGGATGGTCAGGGGTGATCTGTCCTTCGCCCCAGAGCCAGGTTTGGCTAAAACATCGTGAGTGTTTGTGTTGCACTACTGAGCCCGATGTGCCTTTTCTTTGCCTTAACTTTTTGGACTACGCCTGATGTGCCCGGAGTAGTGCCACGGAGCTGGGTTCTGACATTCCCTGCGATACTTCTGTTTTTGGGGGGGTGCTACCTGTAGAACATTGGGACTGGTTATCCACCACTCTGCTTGCTTTACTGCTGGAGCCTGGGTGGGGTGTCGAGAGCAATGGGGGTGGGGCGGGGAGCAACGGCCGTATCTGGTCCTTATCAGGGCGTATTATTGTCTGGCTGGAACCTCTGCCCCTGCGCTTTCGGCTTCCTGGCCCTCTAGGGGGTCTTGGGTTTGTAGTGGGCTGTGTCGGGTGGGTTCGGGGTGGGTAGTTCCATGCTCTGTCTGACCGGGTTGGGGTTGGTCGGCTGTGGGTGGGTGATTGTTTGCTATGTTCTTGTGCTGTTACTGATAAGTTGTGTGGGGTTCGGGGTCTGTTGGGAGGGGGGTCTGTTTTTGCCGACTACTGCAATGTGTCTGATGCTTCGTCTGCTCTGCCCTACTTTTTTCTCTAAACTGCTATGTCAACCACTGAGACACTAGGACCAGAGGGCGCCCTGGGCTCTCTGCGATTGCTGTCATGAAACGTGAGAGGGCTTAATGATTTCCGTAAACTAAGGAAGCTCTTAGCATACTTGCAGCGACACCGGATTGACCTCGCTTTGCTGCAGGAGACGCATCTGCTGCTTTCCAGTCCTATGTTGCAGATGAGGGGTCTTGGTACCGCTTGTGTCGCTGCAGGGTTCACCACGCATGCTAGGGGGGTGATCACCTGGGCTAATCCCAAATCCCAATTGTCGCTGAAACGTTTGGCGGTAGACCCAGAAGGGCGGTATGTGGTTGCACGTTGTGTTGGAAAGGGTCATGATCTCTTGTTAGTGAATGTGTATGGCCCCAACTATGATTCCCCGGATTTCTATTCTTCGCTAACTGACAGCTGCAGGCAGTTTGTGGGCTCTAGAATGCTGTGGGGGGGGGGACTTTAACTTGGTGTTGAACCCTGCTTTGGATAGATCTGCGGGCCCCCCCAGATCCCCGGCTGCTTCGGCGCTGCTGCTATTGTCGGAATGTGTGAAACTTGACTTGCTTGATGTGTGGCGTCATAGACATTCGGGGCGGGGTGGGTTCACCCATTACTCGGCATACCACAACATCCATACACGTATAGATTACTGGTTTGTTTCCCGCTCCCTGCTTGATGCGGTGAAGGGGTGTACGGTGTTGCCGCGCACACTGTCGGACCACTCGCCATTGCTTTTACTGCTGCTTGCTCCTCCTAGGAGGATGCCCCCGTTCACCTGGAGGTTCCCCCCGTATTCCCTCCTAGATGAGGTTTTTAGAGGGGAACTGGCCGAGGATATAGAGACCTATTTCGCAACCAATGTGGGTTCGGTGGACAGCGTTCAGGTGCTTTGGGATGCGTTTAAAGTGTACATCAGAGGGATGACTATGGCGAAACACTCTGGGGTGCTCAAGGCTATTAGGCGCCGGCTGCAACTGCTTGAAACACAACTCACTGAACTGGATCGGCAGGCGGTGGACTCGGGTGATGCCTCTGACGCAGACACTCTCAAGTCTTTGCTAGAGGAATTCCATGAGGAGGCGGATAGGGAAATTAAACATATGGGCAAATATGCCACAGCGCGGGTGTATGGGGAACGGGAGCGGCCTGGTGCTCTTCTGGCTAAACTGATGCGCAACAACAGGCCCCCATTGGTTATTGCGGAATTAGTGACTCCTACTGGGGAAGTGGTGGCTGAGGAGCAGGATATCCTAGCGGAATTTCACTCCTACTATACGGCACTCTACTCTTCGAGGGATGCCCGCTTCGAGGAGGAAATCGACGACTATTTAAGTTACATCCAAATGCCCTTCTTAGCAGACTGGCAGCGAGAGTTCCTTATGGCCCCAATCCAAAAGGAGGAGATAACGGAGGTACTGGGGGGCATGAAGTCTGGTAGTGCTCCTGGAGCGGATGGTCTCACGGTGGCGTTTTACAAGGCCTTTCAGGACAAACTTGTCCCATATCTGATGCTCTTGTTTGATGACATTTGTCAGCAGGGCAGCATGTCGAAATCCATGAGAGAGGCGCTGCTTATCACCATCCCGAAGCCAGGTAAACCCCCTAATCAATGCGGCTCTTACCGACCGCTGTCGCTGATCAATGTGGACGCGAAACTGTATGCCAAGGTACTTGCGACCCGTTTGGCGTTGCTGGTCCCGGACCTTGTGGCCCCGGAGCAGGCTGGGTTTGTCCCCTCACGCAATCTCACTTATAACATCCGCACGGTACTGGGCACGATACAACATGTCAAGCATGAAAATAAAGCGGTAGCCATCTTCTTAGACATGGAGAAGGCCTTTGACTCTGTTGAGTGGTCGTTCATGCTGAGGGTCCTCCTTAAGTTTGGACTCGGTGAGCCGTTTCTACAAATGTTGGGAGCCCTATATTATAAGCCCACTGCGAGGCTTAAGATAGGGAACTCGGTCACTGCTCCTATCGAGATTGGAAGGGGCACGCGTCAGGGCTGTCCCCTTTCTCCACTGTTGTACGCCATGGTGGCGGAGCCCCTCGCTTGCGCTATACGAGAGTACCACCGGTTCGAAGGGATAAACTTTCCGACGTACCAAATTGGCATCTCAACATACGCGGATGACACTCTGCTCTATGTCCGGGACCCGGAGACAAACCTCTCCGCGGTGCAAATGTAAATGTAAATGTATTGGCATTTATATAGCGCACTACTTACCCGTAGGGTCCCAAGGCGCTTCGACCGCTGCGAAACCCTTCCTGGCTTCCCTGAGAGATGGTCCCTTAATGGGTATCTCCAGGGTGAGACCAGGCATCCCCGGCGGTCTGGTGGGGCCGTTAGTGAAGATGAGGCAAGCTAATGCCCAGAGTTGCCGAGTGTGATCGCTGATCAGAGTGGGCACCGAGGCGAGAGAATTATCGATTCCGCTGACCCTGGTTCAGAAACCTGCCGCGCCGGGAATCGAACCCTGGTCCCGGGCCGTCCTCTGCTCTCGGGTCTGCCGCCTCTAACCAGTGAGCCACACTACTTCACGGTGCTGCGGGAAGTGGTGAGATTCGGGGCCCTATCAGGCCTTCGGGTCAACTGGAACAAATCAGTGGCGTTGCCCTTGACGCCGGTGACACTCCCTTTTGACTCGGAGTACCCATTGCAGTGGACCACAGACTCCATCCGCTACCTGGGGATACGCATACATACTGACCCGGAGGTCCTGATTCGTGAGAACTATGGGGTCGCCTACTCCAAACTGGTGGATGATGTCGAAGTGTGGTCCAGACTCCCGCTTTCTCTCATGGGCAGGATAGCGCTCATGAAGATGGTAGTGCTCCCCAGATTTCTTTTCCTCTTTACGAATATACCGGTGGTCCTTTCCAAAGCCTTTTTCCGGCAACTTACTCAGGCGCTCATTCGCCTTGCGTGGGGGGGGAAGCAGCCGCGGGTGCAGTGGCAAACGCTCACCCTTCCGTATGAGCAGGGGGGCCTTGGGGCTCCAGACCTGGAACGGTACTATAGGATTGCTCAGGGTGCGCATCTTCATTCATGGATCCATGGGGATCCTGATATCCCTCATGTGAAACTGGAACGGCTATTTGCAGACCCCATCCCACTCCCGGCAACGGTATGCTATCCGCCTGATCGGAGGGTCGGCAATCTGGACTCTATAGCGGCCACGAACCACGCTTGGCATGCACTGGTTGGCTCCCGAGAGAGTGTGCTGCTGTACTCACCTTTGCTCCGCGTGGAGTGGGCAGCCTGGTTGGCCCCGCTGACGGAGAAAGGCGTCCTGAAGGCGCTACAGGACTTGGGTATTGTTACCGTGGGAGATCTCTTCTCAAATGGTACCCTGAAGACGTTGCAGCAGGTCCTTCGAGCCTGCCCTGGGGCAACGCTGTTACATAGCTTTCAATATCATAGGGTTCGTAGAGCGGCTCTTGCATTGTTGGGCCCGGACCTGGCTGAACCGCAGGAAGTGCCGGAGCTCACGTATATAATCAAGACCCCCTCTTCTCGCAAACTGATCACGGCTCTCAGGACACTGGGTGATAGACACCGGCAGTGCCCCCCCTCCAAGGCCCGGTTGGCCTGGCAAGCTGACCTACAATCTCCTATCTCGGACGATATGTGGCGTTACTGCGCTACCAACACTAGAAAAATCTCGCTCAACAGTCGCCACCGTCTGATACACTTTAAATTCCTACAGCGTGTCTACTACACGCCTGAAAGGCTGCATAGGTATGGGCTGAGGGAATCGGCGGAGTGTGAGCGCTGCCACTTTCACACGGCAGACTTTCTCCACATGGCCTGGACTTGTCCTGCTATTCATAAGTACTGGGTAGAGGTCTTTGCGGACCTCAGCACTATTATTGGTGAGGAGATTTTGCCCAGACCAGCGCTCGCATTGCTCGGTTTTTCCAAACCGCTCCCGGTGGCAATGCGGCGGCTTGCGGACATGGCGTTATTGACAGCAAAGCGTCTGGTTGCTCTGTGTTGGATGCGGGGGCCGGTTCCCACTAAGAAGCGTTGGGGGACAGATTTACTCTACTGTTGCACGCAATCAGAGGTGTATAGTGAACTACTACCTCCGAAGAGTCGCCCCAAAAACTTCTGGGGGCTGTTTAGGGCGTTCCAGAGTGCGCAGGAGGATGGTGAGTCGGATCCTGAGGGGGAGGAGCAGGATGTGCTACAGGAGGATGGGGTTGCGGCAACGGTGGATGAGGAGTGTGGTAGTTGAAGGCCTCAGTGCTGCGAGTGAGAGGTGGGTTGTGCCTGGTCTTCATGGTGTGTTGTGTGGGAGGGTTGCTTGGGGCGGCTGTCCTAGTTGTAGATAGGCGTTACCCCTCTCCTGAGCTTTGTTTCGCCCTTGTGAACATGTGGTAGACATCCATGGCCCTATTGAAGGGTTTATGGTAGTGGTGAATGGTGGGAGCGGGCGGGTGGACACGGGTTTAAGTAGTCTGGCTAGTCTTTGGGGTGGGTGGGCTTGTGTTTGTCTGGGGGTTTTGGTCCCTTTTTACACCTTTTCTTGGTTCCCTTCTGGAGATACCCCATCCCTGGGTCTTCATGCAGTTCTTACTGTGTGTCCACACTGCTCGTACCATCCTGACAAACTAAACTGCACTTAGAACTGACATTGCTGGCGCTGCTGGGTGGCCTTTCCCTTGAGGTGTCGCGACCAATCATCGGCTGCTTCCATGGACTGCTGCTACTGCGCACTTCTTCCGCACCTGCAGTTCTGCCGCCAGGCCTCCGGGCTGTTGGTATTATGGCTGTGTGTTTTACCTTTACCCAGGGATTTGGGAGTGACCTTTTGTTGCCGCCGGCCTCCGGGTTGTAGGCGATGTCGGCTGTGTGTGTAACTTGAAGGTGTAATAAAGTACAAATTTAATTAAAAAAAAAATAATGCATAAACAACATGTTACGCGGGTTTCTTGTAATACACAATGCTGCGACCACAACCTAGTTGGCTCCTCAGCTTTGGAATTACAAAGCTATACGGTGATTGGAGGTAGCCCTCTACTCGCAATTATTTTTACTTGCGAATAGAATTGTCAAATTCCTGATCGTAGATCAGAGCCCCAGTGGGCTAGCCATCTCAATTCTCTGGGCAATTAGCCCCCATATGTCGAGCAATGTGGTTGTACAAAAACACATCTTGCCCAAGTGGGCATACTATTCCACAACCGATCATCCATCAGGTTATGCCATCCAGGTGGTTTCATACGAACTGTCACCTAGTCCTCCAATGATATCTAAAAAGATTAAAATATTAAAATCAAAAACAGACGGCTGATGCTGATGCTGACACTCTATTAAATACAGTACTACATTTGTTCATTCATGTAGGTGAACTGATAACTCTTCACTAATAATTAATCCCATCGGGGACAGGCATTGGAAATCGATAATGTACTTTGATTCAAGTTTTCGTAATGACAATTCATAATTTCCTTCTCTTACACCCAGATCAACACAGTCTATGACTACCATACGCATCATTGTTTATTTGGGAGCGGATAGCCCGCAGATGTTCCAGCACTCTTTTTTTGGCTATGTGTTTTGTGCTTCCCACATACCATTTGTTGCACGGGCATATCAGTACAGAAATACTATAGGGAGTGTTGCAAGTGAGATGTTTCCGGATAACAAATTCTCTAGTCGTTCCAGGAATAGTTAGAACAGAACAGTCCTTACTGTATTTGCATGCTTTACATTTCCCACAGCATTTAAAACCCACCCGTGTTGTAGTCTCTTTCTTGCCCAGTTTGGTGACATAGTTATGGCTCAATTCATCTCGTAGGGTTCTCCCTTGGCGAAATGTAATCTGCGGGTTCTCACTTAAGTACTTTTGCAGATGTAGACACCATCAGATTTATACCAACATTCTCAGGACAGTCACATGAAGTACGGAAAATTCTTAAAAAGCACTGGCATGTTCTTAACACAGACATACATCTGCAAAAGTACCTTGCATAACCATGCTAAGTTTTCTTTAGCTCCATGTACACATGTAGTGTAACCTATCAAACACTATTAAAATGCTACCCTCCCTCTAGTTCTAAAGGCGGATGTAGAATTCAACAGTTCTTCACAAAATAGAATTGGACGTCACTAAGTACAAAGTGTTTCTGTATTATGAAAGCGCTAATGTGTCCCTTAAAGATTCCAGCAAAGTCCACACACATACTAACTGAAACACACCAACCATTAGTAACCTATTAAATTTACCAAACAACTCTTTCAAGATGTGATCAATCCAAAAAATCCTCCTTTGGCACAGCAAATATAGTGCAACACTTAAACAACTTGCACCCCAACAACTTAGCTTCACTGCAACACAGAGATTGCAGAACAACTGACTTCCTGCTGCATCAAGCACATCAACTACTGTAACAGCATCTTCAGCAAAATTTGTACACTTGTGTCCTTTCTTCTGTCCTTTCTACCGCCCAGTGACTGTACTTTCTGCACTTGCACTGTTTTGTTGTGAATGTATCTGGGACCCTGATTATTTCCTTATGTGGTTATAACAAATCATATCCTTATAAAGGCATAAGAATCATCTCCATATTAAGTCATAGCTAATGCAGTCCAAATACGGCAAGGCTACTCCCAAAGATTCCCAGAAAGTACAATGCGTTCTTTAAACAAACCAAGCCTCCAGCAGCCCGGGAATTCCCCCTGCTTCTGTTTTGATTTGTCCTAGCACTCCTGAGAGTCCTGAAAGAACTGGCAGTTCTTAGTGACGTCTTATGTCCAACCTTACGCCAAACTCAGCACCTTCCAGGTATAAATATAGCAACATCTGCCTTAAGCAACACACAGTGGTTTGGAGCAGACCGGCTATCTACTTGCCCGACGCCCAGCTGATACGAGTGCCGAAGGAAGCCGACCCTCCCTGCTGACGTACTGAGAGAGACGCTGTCTTTTCTCCTGCTGAGAAATCCAGCTCCAGTGTTTCCCTGCTACCCTCGCGGGTTACTGGGAGATCGAGTCCTGAGAGAGAGATACAAGACCTCCTTCATTCTATACCCAAGGTACGGAGTTGATTAGACCCTTAGAGAATTCTTGATTCAGATCCTTGGCAAAAACTGTAACTCATCTACTCCTTCCCAAGTACTAGGCTTAGGTGGGGTACACTGGGGTAGGCGTATCTTAGAAACACCAGTTGAGTACGTTTAGTCATCATTTTATTATTGTACGTATTTTATCCATTTTAAGTATCTATGGCTTAGAAACCATATAAATGCTTTTACAGTATTATTTCATAATACTCCTTTTACTGTACGCACTTTACTTTATAACAAGTATTGCAATTGTGGCAATCCACTTCTCTTGCATGAGAAAGAAGACTGCTCAATAAATAACCCTTTTATTGAAAACGCCCGTCTCTCTATTTCTCTGCATTTCTGGTGAAACGAAGCATGCACAATTGACTGAGTAAAATAGTTATCTATTGTTTCCGCGACTCTGGAGATATTCCTTATTGCAGGGGGAACAAAGTTGTCATGTGATATGGTTGTCAGAAGCTAACCCCTTCTTGTCTATTCAGGAAAGTTAACAACTTCTTGTTTACCCGAGAAAGTTTCTAGTGACCTCTGAGCCAGCTGGCACACACAATTAAGTCTAACATATTCAATAGAGACCTAGTCGACCTCAGTCCTACGTCTAAACTATCGTTTATGTTATTCCAATGCGCAGAGCCTATTGGGAATATAGGAACTACACTACAGTTTGCTTAGATGTGATACCCACTTCTCAGGCTCCCACTACAGAATCTGACGCACAGTCTGTGTAATGGACTACAAAACCAAACACCCACTTCCTTTACAAAGCCGTCGGTAGTTTCCACATCTCCTGTCTTTCTTAATTTTCACCTTATTCTGTATCCACTAGCACAAACACACCTACCTGCTGTCTTTCTTGACTGTCTTTGCCAACTATTATTCTAATTCAAAGTAGAGACCCTGAAAAGGGTTGGTGTTCTTATTTTTAAACTCTACGGCCCACAGTGGGAACTTAGTACACTTGCTTTGCTTCCTTAGATGTGGTAGTCATTTCTCAGCCTCCCACTGCGGAATACGACACCCTCTCTGTATAATAAAAAGGATATCGAAAGATCCACTTCCCTGACAAGGCAGAGAGTAGTTTGCATATCTGCAGCCTTTCTTATTTTTCACCTAATTCATCTTCTACTCGATCTAGACACCATCCACACGTACACACACTTACTTGCTGCATTTTTTGGCTGGGGTTATCAATTATTCTTCAATTTCATATTCTAATTCAAAGACAAGGCCCTTTATCGAGCCTTTTTGTTGTAACTACTCCCCCAACTAAACACACTAGGTAATTTGCACTTTTGCAGCCAATAACAATATTGGAAATTTTAATTAAAAATGTTGTAGCTGGTCAAGTTTCAATATCAGGAAGAACTTTTGTAACTGTTGCAATTATTTTTCATAATGGACCTTCTACAACATCTGGACATTACACTGTTTATTTAAAATCACTGAAAGCTTGGATACATTGTAATGATAGGCAATTAGTTCATAAGAAGCGTTTGCCTAAAGAGTTACCAAAATGATACCTAGTATTTTTAAAGTCAAAATTTTAAGATAAAAATTTGGCCTTTTCAGAATTACTACTGTAAAGGTAGATAACTCTGGTGTTGTAGAGTATTGTATAAGTGAGGGTGAGCAGCTTGAAGATGATCCTATTCTTGGTATTAAGGCAGTGTAGGTGTATCAGGTTTTGAATGATGTGGCTGCAGCAGAGGACATTGATAATCACTCAGGTGGAGGTCTTTTGGACTTGTAACTCTAGGTATGAAATTACTGAAAGACTTTAAGCAAGTCTCGGCTATACTACTAGCCAACATAAAAAGGAGAAGCAGCATCTGTGGCAATCCGCCAAAAATTGAAAGAAACAGATATAGCAGAACAACCTTTTGAATTTGCCAGAATAATTGAATAATCCTATGAAGAATTAGGTAGAGATAGTTTGGGGGGGAAAACACTAAAACCCCAACTAACTGAAAATCCTGAAAAGACTTTCATTAAAAATAATCTCAATTCTCAAAAGAAGAAGTGGGAGGATAATAAACAAACCACTCCTAGAGAAAAACATTTTCAGACCAGAGGAAGGTCTCCCCAACGAAGAGATAGATCTCCAGAAAGGGGGGGCAAGTCTCCACAACGGGAGCACTCTGAAAAAAGATATAACCTTAGAAATAGGGACAATTTGAGAAAGCCTGACAGATATTAAGATATTGATACACGTCCCCCTCGATCTTTTCAGACTTCCTCACAGAAATCGGAAAGAAGAGGACGGTCAGAACATAAAGAAGAGGGCGCCAAGTCCAAAGACAAAGAACCTGCTCATCAAAGTAAAAAATTACAATTTCCCAAAAAGAAGGTAGCCAGCATTAAAGTAAAACATGCAGAGGATCCTGAGGAGATAACTCAAGAACGGAGAGTGGGCCCAAACAATGCTAGACAGCGCAGCAGAAGTGACCATAGCTCGCAAGATCCTGATGAATCTTCTGGAGACAGTGGACACGAATGAATACATTCAGGTGGAAACTGCAGACACCAGAGTTAGCATGCCCCATAAACTATATGAAATAACATTACGTATAGAGGGGGACATAACTAGGAAAATAAGAGGTCTCTTTTGGAGAATCTATCTAAAGGCTATGATATCCTTCTAGCAGAGAAAGACTGGCCACCAGAATTTGTTAGGGAGTGCCCACATGGCGAAGAAATGATTATGCCTGCCTTCTCAAATCACATTCCAATTCATAAAAAATACATATATGCAAGAAAATGGGCAGTGGCCCAAGCCCCTGCATTATATAAAAAGCATGTAGGATGGGATGAGGATTCTCCTCACCATAAAATCCAGTTAAAAAAATCAACCTACTGCACAGAGGCAGTATCCAGTTAAGCAAGAAGCTAAAAAACAAGTCAGAGAGATCTCATATCAACTTGAATATCAGGGGGTGATTGAAACATGCACCTCACAAATGAACAATCCTTTGTTTCCTGTCTCCAAACCAGACAATTCATATTGTCTAGTATTGGACTACAGACACCTAAACACTTGTTGCAAAACATTTACAGTACAAAACTCACATAGTGCAGCACTAATGAATAATATTGTGCTCAAAAAATATAAAACGACATTAGATATTTCAAACGTTTTTTTCTGTCAAAACATTGCACCAGAAAGCAGGTATTTAACCGCTTTCTCCGGCATGGGGGCCCAAAAGCAATTTTGTCGTCTCCCACAGGGATTGAAGAATAGCCCAGGATTATTTTCAGCCAGGGTAACAGAGTTACTACAGATGTATGATGATGAGGCATTATCTTATGTCGATGACATCTATCTAACAGACAATGACCTGGAGACACACTTGAAAAGAGTGAACACCATCATACTTGGGTTCGCATCTGAAGGGTACAAATTTAACTTTAAAAAGTCACGAATTGCCCACCAGACTGTCCCATTTTTAGGATATGAATTATCAAGTGAAGGCAAAAGCCTAGCAGACAACTTTTTAGAGAAGTGTGCAGTACTCCAAGCTCCAAAAACGCTGAAAAACTTACAATCAATTCTAGGTTTTCTGAATTTCGGAAGAACATACATTCTAAATTATACAGAGAGGGTTAAACCACTCTACGAATTAATAAAACCTGATTTCAAACCAATTAATTGGACTCAAAAACACACAGAAATTTTAAGATCATTACAAACAGATATGTTAACTAAAACAAAACTGCAAACACGCGCAAACGAACGCAACCTTATAATCCGAGTCATCCCAGGAAGATGCGGATTTACATAACCGACCTCTAATGAGGGAGAAACTGTACCAATAGCTTACAAATCACACTTGTACACACAAGCTGAAATGAAATTCAGTTCTACTGAAAAAATTCTAACTGCGGTTCAAACGGCTGTAGCAAAAGAAAAAGCCCTGGCTCATGGCAAGAGGATATCTGTTTTAACAGCAGTATCAGCCCTTGAAGCAGTAACAAGATCGAGCATTACAAATGCTATGGCATTAGATCCAAAATGGATACAATGGGTTAATTCTCTTGATACAACTGACGTGATACACGCATTTGATCCCAAAATGAAAAAGCTAGAACATCTAGAATATGAAAAAGAATGTCCTCTGCCGATCGAAATTCTGCCTCTTGAACAGTACAGCTGTGTAATCTACACAGACAGATTGGCACAACATTACGTTGTGGATAAAAAAGTTTACAATGCAGCGTGCACGATTGTTAAAGGCCCTGGCGCTTAGGTAAATTTGGACCGATGGTCACTAAAACGGAATCACTCAGAAAATGTACAGGTCAGCGAGCTGAACTACAAAATTTGAAGATGGCGCTTGAAAATGCCGATAGCGAATTCCCCACACTAATAGTGTGCGATTCGCATTACTGCGTCGAATCTTACAATAATTCCACGCAGACCTGGATTGAAAACGGTTACAAAGATGAGACAGGTGGCACAATAAGATATAAAAAGCTATGGGAACAAGTAGTTCTTTTACAGAAAGAACTACGAAAGACTCACGTGATACATACGCAGAGTCTTCAACGTGATGGCGTTCATGTTGCGGGGAATTCATTGGCTGACAGAGCCACAGCGGCAGCTGATCAACCGGCTTCCGTAGCTACAAAAAAGCGTTCTAAAAAACAAATAGATGAAGAAACGCTTCTAGCAGTAAGAGCCTCAATGGAAGGCAATTATGCAGCGTTACCTCTAAACTATCCACTCGGAAATACATACATAATTGATGCAAACTCCGTTCCGTTTGCTCGAATCCCTGGAGTGGGGGATAGAGTAATTCCAAACACGAACCGGAGGGCTTACTTGATTCAAGAAGCGCACATGGGAATGGGTCTGAGGCACCAAGAGATCCTGAAATGTCTAATGGAATTGCAATCAGAATACTGGTGGCCGGGAATGAGCGTGCAAGTTTATAACTTTACAATGGATTGTCAGGACTGCAGTTATGAACCAGACCAGACATCTGACTCAAGCACAATAAGACCTGCCCAGACACCTCTATTAGACAGCATTAGACTATCTACACGCAGGCGTCCGACCAGACAAATGCAATCCCATAAATATTAAAACGAGATTCATTTGGATGTGGCCCCAGTGCTCGGCTGACGCCAGAACTGTTATAAAAGATTTGCGAGTCTTTATCGGCACATACGCAATTGGCATGCTTCACTCTGACCAGGGTCCTGTGTTTAGCTCTCGAGCTTACAAGGAGGCCATGGCCAGCATGGGCATTGCATTGCGGTGCTCTAGTCCATTCCATCCTGAGGGAAATGCGGTAGTGGAGAGAAAAAAACGTGACATAAAGCAATCTATAACAGCGAGGGTATTAGGTTCGGGTGATGGGTGGGTCAAACATCTAATAAATGTCCAACGTAGTCTTAACAATCTGCCAAGAAATTCTCTGGGGGGAATCAGCCCGTATGAACTTTTGTTTGGTACAAGAATGATAATCGAAGACCTCGATCATCAGACTTCAGTGGTGAAACAAAAAACCTTTGATATCAAAGATCATCTGGCTGTTGTACAGGACTTGAACGAAACAAGAAGAAGTCTAAGTAACACAAAGCTAAGCCAACGGCCACTGAAGAAAAACCACCTGTCCCAGCAAGACCTGTATGGATTCCAAAGATTGGGGATCTGGTCAGAGAAAAGATTGTGGTGAAGAAGGAATTTGGGCCTTCTTACAGAAAAGCAGTACCTGTCTTAGCTATCAGCGGAACAAGATCAGTAGTACTACTGCCCCTTGTTGGTAAAAAGGAGAACCGAGTTGTATCAATCGACCTTGTAAAACCACAATCATGTGGCCAATAATAAGTAGTAGGCCCAGTGGACTCCCAAGAAGTAGCAGAAGACCAAACCTTGCTACAATCCAAGAGGTTCAAACTGAAAGACTAATCACATTTGATAAACCTGCAGTGAATAAAAAAGGACTATGCAACAATGCCATGGAACTTGTGCCTCTTGAAACCCAAATTGCAACAGTTCGTCAAGAAACACCTGTCTACAATGATGTAGCCTCAGACTATTCTAATAAGACAAAGGAAGAAGCAAATCCAAGGATTAATGAAAATCCGGAAGCAATTCCAACAATTAACAGAACTGCATCTGGCTACTTTATCAACTTCGATGACTTTTCTGACAGTCCAAGTGAACATGGAGACAAGCCAGCAAACAAAAGAACTTTCAAAGACAAGATTAGAGAACTCTTTCATCATCTTGGAGAAACACATCTGATTTCACCTTGGATTGAACTATGGATTGTGTTAGGTGTACTTTTCCTCCTGCCCTGGCTCATCTTAGTTTTAAGCTTGGGAAGAATGATTGATGGAAAATACAGTACAATGGACACAGCAAGTCAGAACATCAACTTGGTTCTAAAACCTCACAGATCCTCTCACGTTGAAAAAAGAGAACTATCATCAGTGAACATCACAGCCATTCCTATACCTGGGGGTGTAGCATGGGACAATACTGATTACAAAATCTATGGCCCTGTTGAGCTCTTGAAATATCCACATCAGTTCAAGATTTCTTTAAGTGACTTTGTATCACCTAGTACTTTCTCTGATGATTGGGAATTTGAAAATATTAATAATATGATGTCAGATTTAGAAATGTCAGCTAAATTTACAGAACATGATTATTTACAAGCTTCATCGAAATATGAAGAAATGTATTGCTTCAATCATCTTGGGCATCATTATTTGCATAAATCTGCTAATCCTAGAAATGTTTTCAGTTATAATCAGTGGGAACATTGTCCAAATCCGCCAAAAGGCAGTTCAAAAACATTTTATGAGAAATTCCCATACTTCTCAGGGTTTAATATCACTGATCCAGAAACGTTTTATTTTAAAATTATAAATAAGACAGGAGTGAAAAACATGTTGACAAATACTAAATTGATTTATTCTGAAAAGTATTATGAAAAAATGTCTACATTTGGTTTTGAATTTTGGAAAAACAACATTGAGACAAAAACTGTCTGTGGTACAAAAGAATGGCAGGTACAAGGTTTAGAATCATTATTCAGAGCCTGCATGATCCCAAAACAAATCATGTTCCTGAGTGACACCATTCAGCAAACAACCTGTCTTGGCCTAGCCAAGATAAAAGATTTAAACAACCCGTCTATACCAAAGCCTATGCCTTTGCCTGATAGAAATAACACTACAGATGAGGGGTTAGACGTGTCCTATATTTTACAACAAAACAGAACTAATCCTGATTGGAGAAAATGGTTGATCTGGCCCACAGACACTAATAACTGTCAAGATAGATTCCTGAACAAAATACAGGGGTTCAAACAAAACAGGCCAGAACCAAGATCTTCCCAGAGACAACATCCAGGGATAACAACAACATACAGTGTAGGAAAACTATGCCTCGAATGACTACATAAATCCACACTACCCGAAATTAAGCAACACTTAACTTTACTTAAAGAAGGTGCTGACTTGCGAGATTTCTTACTGGGACCTCGTAAACAGCGTCAAAAACGTTTCATATACGCCGGTATATACGCAGCTTACAATGAAGCTTGGAAAATAACACAAATTGAAACTGCTGAAAAAATACGAGAAATTGATCGTATTCATTTGGAAAAATCACTGTCTGTAGTGGACAATGGGTTAACGACTCTGTCCTCCAGAATTTATTCACTGGACAGTATTGTATCATCTGCTATTGATATAATAGAACAGGATATGCTAATGTTACAACATGGCCAGTCCCAATTACGTTCTATTGTACAGTTAGGCTGGACGTTACAAAATCTGCGTTCAGGCAACGTGCCATGGCGTCTAATCAACACAATGTCATTATTTTCTATCTTTAACCTTACTGATAGACAAATCTCTTTGGCACAAAGAGGGGCAGACTATACAGTGCTGAGCATTGAAAAACTAGAAAAATTACCATTGACAATGTCAGAACGACCAGTCATTGAATGGATAATACATGGCACCATTACAATCCCAATAACAACTTTTCAGTTTCAATACTGCCAAAAGTATACACCAGCAGGCCTGTATGAAAGGTTGGGTAAAGGATACATCAAGTCAACCTGGAATTTGCCTTATAAACATAGATCTTGGAGTGGGGGCAAGAAAGAGGTATTTCTTAGTGGTAACAACTGTAAAAAATCACTAAGCAGTACACTTCTGTGTCAAGGAATTAACTTGCATGGAGCCTGCGAAGGTTCATCAAATAACCTTTCATGTCACCAGCACGGCACCCCTGCTACACAGATAGAGCCCTTTTTCAGACAGCTTTCCAACAGCAGCTACGTTCTAATAAGTGACCATAGCTGTTGTGGCATGGTGGCAGGAAAAGCCTATCTCGTGAGCATTACTTCCATGGTCACTTGTTGTATGCAAGTATTGTATCCAAAAAGCAATCCAGACATGGAGGCGGTAATATGGCTTTCTTTGAATATCTATTCTATTCAAATTGATACTTTAAGCAGAATTAAGTCCATTCTTTTACAAACAACTGTGCCTTTAACCTCGTCTAGAGAAATGTATGATCTGCAAGTTGCAAGGCCAGCAGCAGAGATACATGCATTATTATCAACAAATTGCCCTGTACATTTCATAGAAATGTTAAGTCAAATCCTAAACATGTCAGATACCAGTGGCATCGCACATGTATTTAAGAATTTTTTTTGGGACTGCTAGCACCCTTTGAAGCAGTTCTTGGCATCTTCCCGAATTTCGTGCATTCTGTGTTCGGTGGCCTGCCTCTGATCTTGGGACTCGTAGCAGGAATCTTATTTTTGTTTCTTTTGCTTCGATATGGCAAGTCAAGTCACAGACAAAACTCAGGCTACAATGGAAGACACGATCCTAGCTATGCGATACCGAGAGCAGATTAATAAAGTCCTCGGCTTGGCTTGGCTAAGAGATCTGAATACGACCTGGTTTCTTTCATTCAGACCAATCTGGCAAGATTGCATCTTACCTGTTCTACGATGCTTGCTTTGCGGAGAAGAATGCGCGTTAGACGTCTGTCTCACACTCCCATCAGCAGTACCTATGGATGTCGATACTTTGCTTGGTTCGGTAACGGCTCATGCAACGTGTTGTCCCCAGCGGCTACCCATTCTGATGACGGCATTCATTGAGACCTCACCATTACGATTAGGTGGCGGTGAGGTACGAGATGAAAGCAGCACACAGGTACAACATTCCGTGACCATTGCTGATCTAAACACTGATGATGGCAATGCTACGCACATATGCAATATTTCTACTTTTTCGGACCTGGTCCAACTTTCACCTACTGTTGTAGACAAATTTTTTACCAGCCTATCTGAGTTAATGTTCTCTCCTAACAACGAGAATAACTTTTTAAATAGCAAGCACACAGCGTTCCCTGACCTTTGAATTCGGCCTTCAGTTTTGATAAACAGAACTTCTAAAAAACTATGGAACTATTTTTTTCCCCTGAAAACGAATTTTTTTTTTCTACAGTTCTCAAAATATTTACCCTTTTTTTTGGCACATGATACTCTGCTTAAAGTAGAACTATTCTTAGAGAACAAGATTTCTATTTTTAAAATATCTAGAGACAATATTTTGACTTAGCCTCTAGTACATGTACAATCTTGTATAAATATGTGATGAAATGGTCTCAACCTTCTCTTCTGTATTAAGAGCCATTTCATAAATGTAAATTTCGTGATTCATTCAGTCAACATTCTAAATGTACAAAAAATGCATCATCTGAATGACACCACTGCTTACAAAAAACGTACAGTATTATACTCATTTTTCGTGTATACACCATTTCAAATGCTTACTATGTATTTTGGGGTGGGCTGGAAAACACATGCATCGTAATATGTTTAGTATTGCTTAGTATTTAGTAATGATGGACATTATACGTGGAGTGGGTGTTGTGAATCCATCTAGGACCCTAAATAGA
Source organism: Lissotriton vulgaris (assembly GCF_964263255.1). NCBI lineage: Eukaryota > Metazoa > Chordata > Amphibia > Caudata > Salamandridae > Lissotriton > Lissotriton vulgaris. Next base: position 1,210,970,773 of record NC_141691.1, read on the forward strand.
TATTCCCGATGTACGACCTTATGTGGTTATAACAAATCATATCCTTATAAAGGCATAAGAATCATATCCATATTAAGTCATAGCCAATGCAGTCCAAACACGGCAAGGCTACTCCCATAGACTCCTGGAAAGTACAACGCGTTCTTTTAACAAACCAAGCCTCCAGCAGCCCGGGAATTCCCCCTGCTTCTGTTTTGATTTGTCCTAGAACTCCTGAGAGTCCTGAAAGAACTGGCAGTTCTTAGTGATGTCTTATGTCCAACCTTACGTCAAACTCGGCACCTTCCAGGTATAAATATACCAACATCTGCCTTAAGCAACACACGGTGGTTTGGAGCAGACCGGCTATCTACTTGCCTGACGCCCAGCTGATACGAGTGCCGAAGGAAGCCGACTCTCCCTGCTGAAGCACTGAGAGAGACGCTGTCTTTTCTCCTGCAGAGAAATCCAGCTCCAGTGTTTCCCTGCTACCCTCGCGGGTTACTGGGAGATCGAGTCCTGAGAGAGAGTTACAAGGCCTCCTTCATTCTATACCCAAGGTACGGAGCTGATTAGACCCTTTGCGAATTCTTGATTCAGATCCTTGGCAAAAACTGTAACTCATCTACTCCTTCCCAAGTACTAGGCTTAGGTTAGGTACACTGGGGTAGGCATATCTTAGAAACACCAGTTGAGTACGTTTAGTCATCATTTTATCATTGTATGTATTTTATCCATTTTAAGTATCTTATGGCTTAGAAACCATATAAATGCTTTTACAGTATTATTTCATAATACTCCTTTTACTGTGCGCACTTTACTTTGTAACAAGTATTGCAATTGTGGCAATCCACTTCTCTTGCATGAGAAAGAAGACTGCTCAATAAATAACCCTTTTATTGAAAACGCACGTCTCTCTATTTCTCTGCATTTCTGGTGAAACGAAGCATGAACGATTGACTGAGTAAAATAGTTATTTATTGTTTCCGCGACTCTGGAGATATTCCTTATTGCAGGGGGAACAAAGTTGTCATGTGATATGGTTGTCAGAAGCTAATCCCTTCTTGTCTATTCAGGAAAGTTAACACCTGCTTGTTTACTCGAGAAAGTTTCTAGTGACCTCTGAGCTAGCTGGCACACACAATTAAGTCTAACATATTCAACAGAGACCTAGTCAACCTCAGTCCTACGTCTAAACTATTGTTTATGTTATTCCAATGCGCAGAGCCTATTGGGAAAATAGGAACTACACTACAGTTTGCTTAGATGTGATACCCACTTCTCAGGCTCCCACTACAGAATCTGACGCACAGTCTGTGTAATGGACTACAAAACCAAACACCCACTTCCTTTACAAAGCCGTCGGAAGTTTCCACATCTCCTGTCTTTCTTAATTTTCACCTTATTCTGTATCCACTAGCACAAACACACCTACCTGCTGCCTTTCTTGACTGTCTTTGCCAACTATTATTCCAATTCAACGTAGAGACCCTGAAAAGGGTTGGTGTTCTTATTTTTAAACTCTACGGCCCACAGTGGGAACTTAGTACACTTGCTTTGCCTCCTTAGATGTGGTAGTCATTTCTCAGCCTCCCACTGCGGAATACTACACCCTCTCTGTATAATAAAAAGGATATAGAAAGATCCACTTCCCTGACAAGGCAGAGAGTAGTTTGCATATCTGCAGCCTTACTTATTTTTCACCTAATTCATCTTCTACTCGATCTAGACACCATCCACACATACACACACTTACTTGCTGCTTTTTTTGGGTGGGGTTATCAATTATTCTTCAATTTCATATTCTAATTCAAAGACAAGGCCCTTTATCGAGCCTAACTACTTCCCCAACTAAACACACTAGGTAATTTGCACTTTTGCAGCCAATAACACTATTGGGAATTTTAATTAAAAATGTTGTAGTTGGTCAAGTTTCAATATCAGGAAGAACTTTTGCAACTGTTGCAATTATTTTTCATAATGGACCTTCTACAACATCTGGACATTACACTGTTTATTTAAAATCACTGAAAGCTTGGATACATTGTAATGATAGGCAAATAGTTCATAAGAAACGTTTGCCTAAAGAGTTACAAAAATGTTACCTAGTATTTTTAAAGTCAAAATTTTAAGATCAAAATTTGGCCTTTTTAGGATTACGTCTGTTAAGGTTCTGTTCTGGTGTTGTAGAGTATTTTATCAGTGAGGGTGAGCAGCTTGAAGATGATTCTATTCTTGGTATTAAGGCAGTGTAGGTGTATCAGGTGGTGAATGATGTGGCTGCAGCAGAGGACATTGATAATCACTCAGGTGGAGGTCTTTTGGACTTGTTGTAACTGTTGTACATGTTAGACCGGAATTCCTATATACAGTGTTTAGCCACTGTGTAGTCTGCTGCTCATGAAGGACTGTGTCACTATTTTTCTTTTGTTCATGATCCAAATGTAAATGTTGCAGAGCATGTGGAAGGTGTTATAGCAGTGCGAGGAGATGGTGTAGACTTGCTTACACACACAAAGGGAGGAGTTGAGGATGAATCCTAGGTTGTGCACATGCTTGATAGGTGTTGGTACTGTCCACAATGTACTCAGCTAGCGTAAGTCATCCGAGGCTGAGAGGGTGGGTCTGAGGATGACTACCTTCATTTTGTACGACTTCAAGTTTAGAGAGCTGCTCTTTATGTACTTGGTGACATTGCAGCCGTTCTTATTTTTTACATTATTCATCTTCCACTCAATCAGCACATTATCTACACGTACACACACACACACCTACTTTCTACCTTTCTTGCCTATGGTTAACAACCGTTTCTTACGCTCCCACTGCAGAATCCTACTAACACTCTGTAATGTACTGGAAAACAAAACACCCATTTCCTTTACAAGACAGTATGTTCTTTCCGCTTCTGCTACCTTTCTTCTTTTTCACCTTATTCTACATCCACTACCTCAAATACACCTACCTACTACATTTCTTGCTGTCTTTGCCAAGTATTATTGTAATTCAAAATGGAGTCCCTGAAATGGGCCCGGTGTTGTAATTCTTCGGCCCTACCGCCGCAGTGGTAACTTAGTACACTTACATTCCTTCATTTCATGTGGTAGTCATTTCTCAGACTCCACTACGAAATTCGACAATCTATCTGTATAATGAGGTGTGAAACAAAACATCCACTTCCCTGACAAAGCAGTGGGTACTTTGCACCTCTGCAGCCTTTCTAATTTTTCACCTTTTTTATCTTCTCAATCAACACATTATCTACACATAACACACACCAACTTGCTGCCTTTTTTTGGCTAGGCTTATCAATTATCCTTGAATTTTCCTTGAATTTTATATTCTGATTCAAACTCATGCCCTTTATCGAGCCTTTTTGTTCCAACCAAAGTGGAAACAATACTATTTTGGAATGGCTAAGGTGACTATACATATTCTACATTTTTTAGTACTGTATTTTGCTATAACAGCCTGAGCCTTTTCCCAAAGTCATAAGGAATGACTGATTTCAAAATTTAAGAAAACATAAGAACACAATATCCTTATAAGTAATTATATTTATATAACTTTGTAAATGAGTAAAGCTCTACTAATGAAATGTTATTAGATAATGGTCTTTATATAATATTTTTGTAAGCCAAAATAGGTGAAAACGCTAGTTTTTTATTTATATATTACAAAAACTGATAAAATTAACTGTTTATATTTTTATACAAGGAGCAACAACATAAAGAAAAAATTATGGAAAGAGGACAGCCTCATACTGAGGAGATTTTGGATATTACCTTGAGTGTAATTCAATAACTAATTGTATCTATCACAGAAAATGAGAGTGAAGAGTGGAAATTAGTGTTCCTGACATGAGCTATGATTTCAAAGATGAAAGCTTTGATACACACTTTCTAGAAGCATTAAATTATGTTGAAACTTTAGAACAAATGAATTCCGATACTGCTAAGGAGAAAATTGATGTGTATGAAATACCTGATGCACTGATTCAAAGTCAAGGCCCTTTATTGAGCCTTTCTGTTCTAGCTACTACTGCGGCCAAAAGCAGTGGGAAATTTGCACACCTTCAGACTTTTTTAGCCAGGGTTATCAATTATTCTTGCAGTAATTCAAAGTTCAGGCCCTTTATTGAACCTTCTTCGTAACTACTACCCATGAATGGCAGTGGGTAATTTGTACACTTGCATCCTTTTTTGCGTCCTTTCTACCGCACAGTGTGTGTACCTTGTGCACTCGCTAAACTCCTTAGATGAGATACCCATTTCTTGGGCTCCCACTGCACAATCCGACGCACAGTCTGTGTAATGTACTGGAAAACCAAACACCCACTTTCTTTACAAAGCAGTGGGTAGTTTGTGTGTCTGCTCTTTCTTATTTTTTTTACCTTTTTTATCTTCCACTTAATCAACACATTATGTACACGCACACACACACACACACACACACATACTTTCTACCTTTCTTTGCTATGGTTAACTAATCTTCTATTTCATATCCATAATCATTTCATGAAGCTTTATTCGGTACATTAAGAACAATGACCATAAAAGTGCACATGATTATACAGTTACTGTACAGATATATCGCAGATAAAAACGTTAAAAATTTAAAAAATCATGCTTTACCTAAGCTGCATTGATTTACATAAAAACATGGCAATATAAAAACACTTGACCGGTGAATTCCTTTCATAGATCAATTTCATGGCATTCTCCACGTTATAAATACCATATTTTTTGAAAATTGGTTTTAAATAAACAATCCTAATATTCAAGAAAAGAGTGCAAATTAGCCTAAAGTGCAGGGTGCTCTGTTTCGAATGACCATCACAATGGCATGGTCCAACTGGGTGCTTCTTTAGTTGTGGAAAAGCCACCAACCCATGAGCAATCCCAAATCTAAGTCTGGTCAAAACAAACCTATGTGTTGGTATAGTTACCTGGCTCAAATACAGTTGGAAGCCCTAACTTTGGATATATTTATTGTACAGATTAACTGAAGTGAGGCAACCACTGATTGCTAGATGTTTTTGGGCTCTATACATCATGAAAATATTTTTCATGTCAAATTTCGAATAGTTTCCAGCAGAACCTGGATCTACCACTATGTTGAGTCCATATATAATTTATTTGAAAGCTGTCAACAATATATTTAAGCCAGGGTATCTTAATAAAATTATCCAATTTAAGGCAATCCCTAATGACAGACTGGTTAAAGGCTCTCTCTTCCTTGATCCAGATGGCACACCATATCATTAGGGGCCTTAACAAAATCAGGTCACTTAAGTGGGCAATCCCAACTTTCCTATGGATCAGATCAGTGGAGGCTGAGGTGGGTACACAAAGCAGTTTTTTATTAAAACAATTTTCCTCCCTTTGCAAGGAGTCAACATTGGAATAGCCCCACAGCCCCACCCCATATAATGCGATGGATACGCTCCTCGCATTATAAATTTGAATCATGTCACTGATTCTTCTGTCACTGATCTTAGAGGCAAATTTAAATATACCATATGCACTTTTCTTCATCTTAGACCTAACATTCACTAAATCCTGAGACCAGCTACCATCATGGGCAAAAATAACACCCAGATAACAAAATGTTTCCACATCCTGAACTTTCACTCCGTCAATAAAAAAGGCATGATTTTTTTTTACTTTAGCACCACAGACCATAGTGTGGGTTTTACTCTTATTAATGACCAGCCTCTGTTTACTGATAAAATCTGAAAACCGGTCCATCAGTCGCTGCAGACCTATCGGAGTCCGGGACAGGAGCACAGCATCATCTGCATAAAGCAGAACTGGGACACCTGTCCCGCCAATCTGAGGAGCATCTGCTTTGACTGTTTTCAGGACAGAATCAACAGCGTTAATAAAAAGAGTAAACAGAAAAGGGGCGAGAACACAGCCCTGTCTAATTCCACATTTTAAATCGAAATTTGGAGTACACTCCCCAATTACCCCATAGCGCACGCAAGTTTGCATTCTGTCATATAATCTGGCTAAGAAGAAAATTATAGCCTCTGGTGCGCCAAGTTCCAACAGGACTGGCCATAGGATGGAGTGATCTACTAGATCAAATGCACTGCTTAGATCGGCAAAGCAGAGATATAAAATACCGGGCCAGGCCTGGTATACTTTCCGATAATTACATCTAAGTTCAGCCATTGATCAAGTGTTTCTCTTCCCTTTCTAAAACCATATTGGGAGCTAGCAAAAATCCCATTTTCTTCTGCCCACTCTTCCAGCCTAAACAACAACACTCTGCTCATGATTTTTATAGAAGAGTCAAGCAAGCTGATCGGGCGGTAATTACTAGCTGCCGCCTTGTCCCCTTTCTTATAGATAGGAACAATGATGGAATCTCCCCACATAGATGGAATCTGGGTTGTTACGGCTGCATTCAATACCAGAGTAAGTATGGGTCCCCACATCAGTGGGACTGTCTTATAAACATCGATGGGTACTCCATCTGGACCCTGCGCCTTACCCCCCTTGCTAGACTTAATGCTATTTTCAACTTCTTCCAGGGTGATGTCTAGAGGAACTATGGGCAAAATACTTACAGGCACATGCATCAAGCGATTTAGGAATCGCAAACGGTGCGAATCGCAAAATTCGGCCGTTTGCGATTCCCAAATCACTATTTGGGATGCATTAACCAAAAAGTGAAGAAATCGCTATTTTTGCAATTTTTTAAAGTGCGATTGGTTTTAAGGAATCGCAATTTTGCGATTCCTTAAAAGCAATGCATGAAACTGAAAAAAATTGCGATTTCGCAATTAGAGAGAAAAAATTACCATGAGGTTGGACCTCATGGTAATTTTGCGAAATGTTAGAAAAATGCAATTTTGTGCATTTTTTTAACTTTCATGTTGTGCACACACATGCCCTTAGGGCATGTGTGTACACAACATATGTGCATTGTTTGATTTCAGGGGTGCAACAGGGTGTCCCTTGGACACCCCTGCACCCTTGAAATCGCAATCTCAATTTGCGATTAGCTAATTGCGATTCGCAAATTGAGATTGTCTTCCCATTCATTCCTATGGGCCTCTAGGCCCATAGGAATGAATGGGAAGGGATTCCTTAATTGCGATTCGCAAAATGCTAATCGCAATTAAGGAATTCTAAGAAATCGCAATTTATTTAGCGATTTCTTAATGCATAGGCATTTGCAATTCCTTAATTGTGATTCCTTAAAAATCGCAATTAAGAAATCGCAAATGCCGAGTTTGATGCATGTACCTGTATGTTCGACATCAGCGGGACCTGTTACATGAAATATGGCAGAAAAGTGGGAGATCCAGGCCTCGCTACCAACATTAGATGCGAGGTGTGGTACTTTATCATCCCTAAGGAAGGGAGAATTAACCGTGGACCAAAACAGGCAGTTATCAGAAGTTTCTGCCGCCTGCGATAGATTATCCCACGCTTCTTGCTGTAACTCCTTCTTTCTTATAGACGGTGCAAATTTATATTCAGATCTCAGGTGAACAACTTGAATTGTATCCCTGGGTCTCGATCCTAGGGCCTGTTTCAGTTGGGTTAAGAGAGTTGTACATGCATGATCGAACCAACCCTCTTCCCGGGATGACTTGCCATTCCTGCTGCCGGTAAAAACGGCCTCAATTGTTTTATTAATTTTAATAAAATTATCCATAATGACCATAGGTGTACTACCCAGGTTCAAAATGCCTTCGATTTCAGCCAAAGATGTGGATATAATTGTGCTAATGACTATTGCATATTTTTCCCCTTTCCATCTTAACCTTGTTCCGTTTCGCCTATGAGGCTCAACGTTACACAAGGTTCTAGACACCTGCCGTCTGCTACACTTCCATATATCAATTTTCATTACTATACGGTTGTGAACACTTAATGTAGATTCCTCTATTATAGGGATCGAGAAATTTGGCACAATGGAAGATGACACCATAACATGATCAATGAAGGAATTGAAATTCCTTCCCGTATAAGTGGGGATACATTGGCCCTCAGTATCCTTTCCAGGTTGCAGTAGCTCTAGATCATAGGTTGCCATAATATTATTAATCGCATCACCATAGGCATTGTGCGGAAAATGCGGTGTGTTATTATCACTGTTGTCTAACACCCCACAAGCCCTAGAGAGTGACAAAGGACAAATGGGAAGATTAAAATCACCTAACCAGATAATATTAAAAGAACATTTTGCTTCTGCAACTAGCTTCACGAGTACCCTTTCTAGTTCCTCAATAACTAAATATCGGGTATTATTACAAATTTTATTATAAAAATGTATTAACAACACCTCGGGCCTTCCTTTTCTTTTACCCATAGAATTTGTGATTGTGTTCCTACTGTTATGTGTTTAACAACAATAAGAGATAACTCCACGGATAACAAGAAAAGCAAACCACCCTTTGCTCTACCATGTCTAGATTCTGAGGCTTCTAAGCTATAACAAACAAAACCATCAATACTATGTTTAATGGGGCACCATGTTTCCTGTAAACAAAGGACATCATATGACCTAACCAGGTCCTCCCAACCCTGATTTTTTTCCTTGGATGCCCAACCTGCTATGTTCCAGCTAACCATAGTGGTCCCCCCATGGTACAGCTTTTGGAAATACTGGTCGAGTTACCATGTGCTGTGTCTACAATCAAATCCGGTCCATCCTCAGTTAAACCTGCGTTAGTATACCCAGTGCAGGTGCCTGTCGGAATGGCTGCCACCCTCTCAACGACAGGGACTTGCTCGGGACATCTATTAGTAATGACAATCGGGGACCAATTCGTAGTTTGCTCTGAGTCAACACTACCCCGGTACAGTTTGTTAACTAAAGTATCCCAGTGTGTGCTCAAATGTAACCTACTGACCTCTGGCTGTCGATCGTTCAGGTCCAAAGAGCTCAGTGCTTGAAATCTGTTCTGTGTTGAAACCCCGGGCATCTGATGAAGAATAGGAAAAAAATGTATACCTCTGTTAATAGCCTGGGATTGATTATTGAGATGATTATAGAAGTATCTCAATGGGTGTACGTGCACTTCATCCTCATCTGGGGTTAGAGAGGCAGCTCTAAGTAGAACAGTTGCGTCATGTTGTGGATGCCTAAAATTAACGACAACGCAATCGCCCTGTAGGTTTTTCTTGAGTTACCAATCCAATTTCCTCTTCTAGTACTTAATATTTGGTCAGAGTAATTGGGTGGGAACTCGCACTGTCTATGCAGCCATGAAATAGTTTTATTTTTTAAACAATCATTATTTTCATGGTGTGGTTTAGTTGGACTAGGAACCAGAGATGGTACGTTAGTGAGAACTACTACATAGGGTGCACATTCAGGGGGGAGATTAATATAGATACCTGCTTGCATAGCCTTTAATTGAAGATCCTGATCTGTGCAGAGCAGTTACACCACATTGTGCGCTATTGAGAAGCATTTGGCTGATTTACTAGCATATTTTAAAAACTCCTCGTTTTTCATTTTGGTTTGTTTTAATTTATTATTCCCCTGTTTTTAAGGGCTGCTCCCCCACACTTGCACTATAATCGGTTTTACACCGCGATTTGCGGGTCCCTGATCCTTTTGTCTCTGCCCCTCGGCAGCTGAATTGTTTGGCGGCCATCTTAGGTGAGGAAGCTCGCCGGTCGTGCAGTGCTTGCTCTAGCATCAAGGACGCTCGACCCCCTCATAAGGAGAGTAAATCCAGGGCTCTGTCTTGCTTGCATAGCCTTTAATTGAAGATCCTGATCTGTGCAGAGCGGTTACACCGCATTGTGCGCTATTGAGAAGCATTTGGCTGATTTACTAGCATATTTTAAAAACTCCTCGTTTTTCATTTTGGTTTGTTTTAATTTATTATTCCCCTGTTTTTAAGGGCTGCTCCCCCACACTTGCACTATAATCGGTTTTACACCGCATTTTGCGGGTCCCTGATCCTTTTGTCTCTGCCCCTCGGCAGCTGAATTGTTTGGCGGCCATCTTAGGTGAGGAAGCTCGCCGGTCGGGCAGTGCTTGCTCTAGCATCAAGGATGCTCGACCCCCTCATAAGGAGAGTAAATCCAGGGCTCTGTCTTGCTTGCATAGCCTTTAATTGAAGATCCTGATCTGTGCAGAGCGGTTACACCGCATTGTGCGCTATTGAGAAGCATTTGGCTGATTTACTAGCATATTTTAAAAACTCCTCATTTTTCATTTTGGTTTGTTTTAATTTATTATTCCCCTGTTTTTAAGGGCTGCTCCCCCACACTTGCACTATAATCGGTTTTACACCGCGTTTTGCGGGTCCCTGATCCTTTTGTCTCTGCCCCTCGGCAGCTGAATTGTTTGGCGGCCATCTTAGGTGAGGAAGCTCGCCGGTCGGGCAGTGCTTGCTCTAGCATCAAGGACGCTCGACCCCCTCATAAGGAGATCATGCTGACGCGCAGCAGTCACGCGCAGCTGGAACGCTGGATCACTGCCGGAGTCACGCCAGAGTCCAGCCCGTCTGCGCCCGTCCGCGCTGAGGACATGCTGCAGGACGGGCTGCAGGACGGGCTGCCCTTTGCCATCATGTCCTCAGGTAGGCAAACTCTGGATGGCCGTGTATATTACTCTTCCACGGCACTACTTTCACTGCGACCATGCACCCCCACCTCCTGCACCTCATGCATTTTGCCTCGTCATTACTTCCTATGTGCTGGTTGTGGCTTCTCTACTGGCAAAATGCAGCTCTCTAAGACACAACAGAGCGTTAAACATTATAGGGGAAAAAGGAAGCCTACCAAGGGTCATACTTCTTCTTCTTCCCAGCTCCATTTTTGGAGCCTAAATTGTAGATCGCTTCCTAAGAATAAATTAAACATCTTCGATTTCATAACTGAGGAATCCCCTGACGCTCTGTTCCTGACCGAGACTTGGATACATGCCAGCTCGGGTCCAGACATTGCTGCAGCTATCCCTCCCAACTATGTTGTGCTGCATCAGGATAGACCCTCAGGTAAAGGTAGTGGAATCGCAATCATCTTTAAATCTATTTACCAATGTAAACTGGAATTATTACATCTTCCAGGTAGTGAGGCAGCATTGTTTAAACTTATGATTAATCCTCGAATGACGCTCTCCGGTCTTCTAATTTATCGGCCGCCCAGAAATGCCGCGTCTTGGATTACCTCACTCATTGATTGCCTATCAGCAACACTAGTAAAATCGAATAATTTCACCATTCTCGGTGATTTAAACATCCATTTAGACGATGTCAATAATCCCCTCAATAAATCTTTTCTCTCCGATCTTGAGGTTTTTAACCTCAAACTTTGTAATTCCGGAGCTACTCATCTTGCTGGTCATCTCTTGGATCCAATCATTCCTACTCTTTCATTTGACTGCACTTACTCGGCGCGTCCGCTCGTCTGGTCTGATCATTATGCGATACATTTCGTGCTACCACCTGGTCTATACTCGGCCAGTGTTTATGTGGAGGAAATTAAATCATCTTATCGCTGGGACAGGCTTGATGTAGCCGCTTTTAATCTACGCCTGACTGAGACAATTCCATCCTTTATCAACACTGAGCAGAATCTGAATGCTCCCATTTCTGGTTGGGTGACAGATGCAGTGTCGGCTCTCGTTCCTCGGTCTAGCAGCAAATGTAGATCCTTGCGCCCACCAGCACATTGGTACTCGGATGAGCTGAAAATCCAACGTGCCAAATGTAAAGCCCTGGAGAGGAAGTGGAGGATGTCTTACTCTGCTCCTTCTAAAGTGATTTACAAAGAAGAACTAAAATTCTATCACGCAAACTGCAAACGTGCTAAGGCCTCTTATATCGCCTCCACAATCACTTTAGTGCAAAATTGTCCCCGGACTCTCTTTGCCACAGCTAAGAAACTCACAGGAGCTGATACCACTCCCGCGCTGCCGGCTTTAGATGGTATACAATGTAATGCCATTGCAGACTTTTTTATATCCAAGGTTGAGGGCATTTATCAATCTTTGGCCTCCCTTCCACCACCAATTGATTTCTCTCAACCCGGCTCTTTCTGCAATGCTTTCGTCTCCCCTACTGAGTTCATTCACAACTGGACACCTTTTGATGACTCTTCCTTCCTGTCTTGCTTAAAAAGCATCAGGTCAGGTTCCCCGCGGGACCCTGTCCCTATGAAGATACTGAAACAACTTGACCTTGAACCACGGAGATTCCTAATGAGGTTACTTAACATCTCTCTCACTGAATCTCGGGTGGAACAGGACTGGAAACATGCCATGGTTGTTCCCCTGCTTAGAAAATCTGGTGCTGACATCACAAATCTTGCCAACTTCAGGCCGATATCCCTGCTGCCTGCCTGTTCCAAAATATTGGAGCGCCATGTTAACACCCAGCTCAGTGAGTTTGTTGAAAACGTGGGATATCTTCATCCATCCCAATCAGGCTTTCGCGCTAATTATTCCACCGAATCCACACTCCTTGGGGTGACTGAGCGACTCCGACACAGTATCGATAGCGGTGAGACCTTTGCGCTTATTCTTCTTGATCTAATCGCTGCTTTCGATACCGTGTCTCATTCCATCTTATTGGAGTCTCTCTGCTCCCTTGGTGTTGTTGGACCAGCGCTTGCCTGGGTGGCCTCATTTCTCAATGAGCGCACCTTTCAGGTTTTCTCAAACAAAGCTGAATCTGCGATTCACTCCTCTGCTTACGGCGTCCCTCAAGGGTCTATATTGAGCCCTTTGTTGTTCAATATTTACATCAGACCACTTGCTTCTATCGTAGAGGACGCCGGTCTGTCTATATACTCATATGCAGACGATACGCAGATTGTGTTTTCTTTGTCTAGCAGCAGGGCTCAGGACACTTCTGCCCTTAAAACTGGCCTTTCTCGTGTTGCAGCTTGGATGCAAGCGCATCTGCTAAAGCTCAACGGAGACAAGACCGAGGTGATCATACTAGGCAAACATAAAGATCTGTGGGCTCTAGACACTGGCCCAGTGATATGGGTCCGCTGCCTACCCCCGTGCCTGTTGCCCGTAACCTCGGTGTCCTGATCGACGATAAACTCTCGATGAGGCAGCAGGCAACTAAGGTCGCTGCAATCTGTTTTAATACTCTACGCTGGTTGCAGAAGATCATATGGATGTTACCTGAGTCCACTCGAAGAACTGTCGTACAGGCCCTTGTGATGTCCCGCATCGACTATGGCAATGTGCTTTATCTAGGAGCAGATAAAGCCACAATCAGTAAACTCCAGGTTGTACAGAACTCAGCTGCTCGCCTGCTGCGCAATGTTCCACGGAGAACGTCCACAATGCAAGCTCTGCGTGATCTTCACTGGTTAAAAATTTCTGATCGTGTTGTCTTCAAAACTTTGTGCTTCCTATTTAAGATTTGTCAGGGTTCTGCTCCCATCTACCTGCAAAATCTTGCCCAGCCATATCAGCCCGGCCGCTCTCTTAGGTCATCCAACAATGGCAATCTTGTGATTCCTAGAATCCGACTGGCAAAAATGGGAGGCCGTTCATTTGCATATCTAGGACCCAAGATGTGGAATGCTCTCCTGTTGGCGCTAAAAACAGAAACGAGTCTTCTTGCTTTCCGTAAAAAATTGTAGACTCTTCTGTTTTAGGTTCCTCGGTTCTGTTTTTCTTTTCTCTCGGCTATTGCTTGTTTTCTTCTCCAGTCTGTCCCTGGCGCCGGGAAACCCACTGCGGGTAGCTGTGCGCAATACAAGTTCAATAAATAAATAAATAAATAAAATAAATACTGGCAACTTCTTCTTGCTAACATGTGCCGTTGTTACCTTACTACTCATGCTAGCTGGTAACGGGGCGCTATTACCTGTTTCTTTTGAATCACCGGCAACGGAGCCGCAGCTACCTTTTTATTCTGGCCTAACGAAGGGTTAGGTGTATCTACTTTACTGGGGCCCACCTTACCATCTTGCGATCTTGACCCAGCATTGCTAACTAATACACCTCTTTCATTGGGCCTAGGGCTTACAAAATTACCAGTATGGGCAATCAAAAGTCTACCTAGCCTAGAAACTGCAGCTGTAATTAAGTCTATTTTATCCACCAAGGGTTTAACAATGGTTTCAAACTTAACCTCAATGATGCTGACTAATAAGTCAAATTGCTCAGAGTTCAAATTAACAACACAGTTCTCAGTTGTGGTCCCCACATTATGGACAATGTTCTTTGGTGTTACTGCAGCTCTTTTTTTTATATTAGCCCCCCCCATACTTAAGCTGCACTTTCCTACACGCCCTCACTTCTCTCTTAGCCTTGGCAGACCGTTCTGGAGACCATTCTGGAGTTTTAACTGGTACATCCAGTGGAACCTTAGTAGACTGTTCTCGAGTCTCAACCGGAAGATCCAATGGTGGTACTGACTTTGCAGGGATTTCCACCAACACAACCTCAGGGGCGCAGATGGTACCTGAAATCAGTGCATTATCTACAGTAGGGGGTGAAGGGAGCGACGTGGGTACAGGTAAAGCCCCTCGCCCCAAAGATTTTCTCCGCTCATTATTTATTTTACTCACTACTTTGACAAGGTATTTATCCAGGGTAGCCAACTGTTTCGACATCATGAAATCCAATTGCTAAACCCAGCAGTTCCGCTTCCTAGATAAACAAACGGTATTACCGCAAGGTAAAATGAGTTTTGCAGCAAAGGGGTCACGATTTGAGGTGTTGGAATACAGTCTGAAATAAAATAATAGAATCACTAAACTTACTGTGATTCAAACGAATGACACACAGGGAGTATGGCCCAGCCCAGCCTCGTTCTGCCAAGGACGGCCACAGACGGCCCCGCCCTTGTCCCGGGCTTCTCCCGGTCGCTCCCGCGTGCGACTCGCGGGGGTGAGGGGCACTCCTGCTGATAAGCCGCCTCCTGGCGCGTGAAGAGCGCCACTCCTGCCGCGCGAGCCCCGGGGCAGCTGGGTGTTGTGGTTCCCCAGCTGCGTGAGGCACCAGGTGACTGGCGTCAAGTGCAGGAGCCGTTCCCCTCACAGCGAGATTGGAAGGTGAGGAGGTGGTTGGGACGCCGTTTCTCTCACGGCTGGCTGAATGCTCCCAAGAAATGCCCCATATTCAAAATGCAGGCCGTTTATCGAACCTTTTTATTGTAGCTACTACCCCGGCCAAAGACAGTGGGAAGTTTGAACACTTAATGCCTTTCTTGCCTGGGATTATCAATTATTCTTCAATTTCATATTCTGATTCAAAGTACTTTTTCGAGTCTTTTAGTTGTAGCTACTACCCCAGCTGAAAGCAGTGGGAAATTTGCACACTTGCTGCCTTTCTTTCCTAGGGTTATCAAATACTCTTGAATTTCATATTCTAATTCAAACTCATGTTCCTTTATCAAGCCTTTTTCATGTAGATATTGCACGGCCAGAAGGCAGTGGGAAATTTGCGCACTTGCTACCTTTCTTAAGTGGGCTTATCAATTATTCCTCTTAAAATTCAAATTCAAAGTGCAGGCCCTTTATTGAGCCTTTTTGTTAACTGTTACTCGTCAATGAGTAGGTAATTTGCACACTTCCTACCGTTCATGTATAATAAAAAGCTTAACAAAAGTCTACCAATATTAAAAAAGAGCCACTATGGTCTATGTTTATCAAATCTACTGTTTCTTATCCTAATTCAAAGTACAGACCCTTTATTGACCCTTCTTGGTAACTACTACTCATGAATTGCAGTGGATAATTTCCACACTTGCATCCTTTCTTATTTTTTCACAGTATTCATCTTCCACTCAATCAACACATCATCTACACATACACACACCTACTTGCAGCCTCTCTTGGTGATGGTTATCAACTATTCTTCTATTTCAAATCCGTATTCAAACCTTATTGTTGTAGCTACTAACCAAGGCGTTGGCAGTGCGAAAATTGCACACTTCGTCCCTTTTCTTGGCTGACATTATCAAATACTCTTCAATTTCATATTCTGATTCAAACTCATGTCCCTTTATTGAACCTTTTTCATGTAGATATTGCACGGCCAGAAGGCAGTGAGAAATTTGCACCGTTGCTGCCTTTATTGAGCCTTCTTCGTAACTATTACTCATCAATGGCAGTGGGTAATTTGCGCACTTCCTGCCGTTCATGTATAATAAAAAGCTTAACAAAAGTCTACAAATATTAAAAAAGAGCTAGTTTGGTCTATGGTTAACAAATTATACTGTGTCCTCAGGTTATGCAAACAGTGACTAAATAGCTTTCATCGATCTTTCTGTCAACAACTGCCTTCAATCTACACTGCAGACACCTGGGTTCACAACTTGAATTCAGCTTTACTTCTACATTAAGGACAACATTGTATTCAGCCTTGCTTTCCTTAAGGCAGAGACAATTGTACTATGTCCCCAGGTTCTGTTATCTGTGACTAAATAGCATTCTTCAATCTTTGTGTGAACAACTGCCTTCAACCTACACTACGGACTGCTCGTTTCACACCTTGAATTCAACTTCCTTCTACATTAAGGACAGCATTGAATCCAGCCTTACTTTCCTTAATGCAGAGACAATTATGGCATGACGTATTTGGAAAAAATTTAGCCTACTTTATGGAGATATACTTCAACTTAACTTCTGTGAATCGACAACCAATATTTATTAGAAAACTTAATTTTAAAGACTTTGCTACCAACACATCCTGCTTCAATCATGGATAATTACAGACTCCACAAAACGTACTTGCTTCACATGCCACTAACTCATTCCACCACTTATCAGCGCTGCATTCACACACACTAAATTAACGATATTGTGCAGCTGTCACACACACATGAAGTCTTGGTAACCGCTACTTCCTACCATCACCACATATCCATATTCATCCAGAATTTAACTGATTCTTCATTCAATCTACACCCCAGACAGCAGTGTTCACAACTTCAATTCATCTTTCAATCTACATTTGTCTTCACTATCAGCCTAGAGCTGCCTCCAATACATTCTGCGGTCACTAGAGTTCAAAACTTCATACCAGTAGCACCACTACTACAGAAAAAATTGAATCCAACCTTGTTTATTGAAGGTACAGACTAATGGATTCTATGTCTTCGATTTTGTAAAAGAATTTGACAAATAGCATTCATCTATAACTGTGCTCACTAGAGCCTTCAATCTACACTACGGACAGAAGGGTTCACAACTTCAATTCACCTCTCTGTCTACACTAAGAACACCATTAAATCCAGCTTTGTTTGTTTTTTATAACCGATACAATTGTACTGTGTCCTCAGATTCACTTAACTATATCGCAATACCATTCATCAATCTTTCTGTGAACAACTGCCTTCAATCTACACTGCGAACACCAGAGTTCACAACTTAAATTCAGCTTTGAATCCAAATTTATCTTCAGTATCTCTGCTAAGAATTTTTTTATGTATATACTACCCCAACAGAAGACTGTTACAAATGTTGCACTTGCTGCCTTTCTTCGCAGGGGTTATGAATTATTATTCTTATAATCCTAATTCAAAGTACAGATGCTTTATTCAGCCTTCTTCGTAACTACCTCCCCTTACATAGCAGTGGTTAATTTCCACACTTTAATCCTTTCTTGCCACGCACAGTCTGAGTAATACGCTGAATATCTAAAGAACAACTTCCCTGACAAGGCAGTGGGTACTTTGCACGTCTGCACCCTTTCCTATGTTTTACTTTATTCATCTTCCACTCAATCAACACATCATCCACACATACACACACCTACTTGTTGCCTTTTTTTCGCTGGGATTATCAATTATTCTTCAATTTCATATTCTGATTCAAAGTCTAGACCCTTTATTGAGCCTTTTCGTTGTAGCTACTACCCCAGCCGAAGGCAGTTCGAAGTTTGCACACTAGCTTTGTTTCTTAACTAGAGTTATCAATCATTCTAAACATAGCTACAAACTCAGAAACAATATTTTCATTTGCAAACAAATTGCAAAGTAATCGTATCTGTAAAACTTCTTTGCCATGTTCACTCTTTTTTCCAATTCTTATATCTTATAGAATACTTCCATAACTAGCATCATATACTTGTCGCATATTTGTAATAGATTCCATATATTCAAAATATGACCAAATATAAACATTTCCAATGCTACATTACATCTTTTACTTAATCTACCTCTGGAGCATGACAACAAATTACAATACCACAAGCTATCTGGAGAAGCTTGTTGTGAAGACTCTGAAAGAAAATTAAAGTTCTCAATATTGATGACGTAAGCATGGCATCAAACTTAATGCTTGCCTTAGTGCATTTAAAAATGCAAAACAATCTTAAAACAGATTATGACATATTACTCTCAATTTATTTAAGACAGACAATTATGCTGTGTCCTCCGATTCTCTTATCAGTGTCTAAATAGCATTCTTCAATCTTTGTGTCAACAACTGCCTTCAATCTACACTACGAACAGCTGGGTTCACAACTTGAATTTACCTTCCTTCTACATTAAGGACAACATTGTATTCAGCCTTCCTTTCCTTAAGGCAGAGACAATTATACTGTATCCTCAGTTCCTTTTATCTGTCACTAAATAGCATTCATTGATCTTTGTGTGAACAACTGCCTTCAATCTACACTACAGACAGCTCGGTTCACAACTTTAATTCAGTTTTCCTTCTACATTAAAGACAGCATTCTTTTCAGCTTTGCTTTACTTAAGGCAGACACAATTGTACTCTGTCCTCAAATTCTGTTAACTGTACAAAATAGCATACACCAATGTTTGTATGGATTAGTACCTTTGATCTACATTACAGACAGCAGGGTTCACAACTTCAATTCAGTTTTCCATGTACATTTCTCCTCACTATGTGTCCTCAGAGGTGCCTTCAATCAATTCTGGGCTCATTAGAGTTCACAACTAGATACCAACACTGCCAGCACTACAGAAAAAATTCAATACAATCTTAATTTATTTAAAACATAGACAATTTCACAATGTCCTCACATTTCCTAACAGTTTGAAGAATAGGAAATTCAGACTTCATTTATTTAATTTAGAGATGCTTCTACTGTATGTCTTCAGATTTTCTTTAAATAAGTGACAAATACCATTTGTTTATGTCTGTTAACACCTACCTTCAATATACACTGAACAGGGAACATACAAGCTCAGCGCCAAACATACTACTTACTCACTGCACCATAAATCATCACAAAAAGAGTGAACAGTTTTATGTCACAGTGAATCATACTGTATCTTTTAAATGGAATTCATGCAGAATTCAATCGACATAACACATTACTTCAATTACTGTACCCCGCCCAACCACACAGCATCACTGGGTACATTCAACCTCGGCGCCAAACATTACTAACTCAGTGCACCACAAATCACCACATCACCATATTGAATGAGATAACTTAATTAGAAAAAATATATATCAAACTTTTCAGAGATATACTCCAACTTACTTTTGTAAGTAAACAACCAATATTTATTAGAAAACTTGATTATAAAGACCTTGTTACCAATGCGTCCTGCTTCGACCACTCCTCATCGCAAACTCCACAGAACTTTGTTGCTTTAGATGCACACTTCCTGCCTTTCTTGCCTGGGATTATCAATTGTTCAATCTACACTACAGACAGCAGGGTTCACAACTTGCATTGACCGATCTTTCTGTCAACAACTAACTTCGATCCACACTGCAGATAGCAGGGTTCACAACTTCAATTCACCTTTACTTCTACATTAAGGACTGCATTACATTCAACACTGTTGTCCTTATCACATATACAATTCTATGTCTTCAGATTCTGTTATCTGTAACTAAATAGCATTCTTCAATCTTTGTCTCAACACCTGCCTTCAATCTACACTGCAGACAGCAGAGTTCACAACTTCAATTGACCTTTCCTTCTACATTAAGGACCGCATTACATGCAACACTGTTTTCCTTATCACAAATACAATTCTATGTCCTCAGATTCTGTTATCTGTAACTAAATAGCATTCTTCAATCTTTCTGTCAACAACTACCTTCAATCTACACTGCGGACAACTGGGCTGACAACTTGCATTGACCGATCTTTCTGTCAACAACTACCTTCGATCTACACTGCAGACAGCAGGGTTCACAACTTCAATTCACCTTTCCTTCTACATTAAGGACCGCATTACATTCAACACTGTTTTCCTTATCACAGATACAATTCTACTCTGTCCTCAGATTCTGTTATCCGAAACTAAATAGCAATGTACAATCTTTGTCTCAACAACTGCCTTCAATCTACACTGCAGACAGCAGAGTTCACAACTTCAATTCAGCTTTCCTTCTACATTAAGGACCACATTACATTCAACACTGTTTTCTCTATCACAAATACAAGTCTATGTCCTCAGATTCTGTTATCTGTAACTAAATAGCATTATTCAATCTTTCTGTCAACAACTACCTTCAATCTTAACTGCGGACAACTGAGTTGACAACTTGCATTCACCGATCTATGTCCTCAGATTCTGTTATCTGTAACTAAATAGCATTCTTACATCTTTGTCTCAACAACTGCCTTCAATCTACACTGAGACAGCAGAGTTCACAACTTCAATTCAGCTTTCCTTCTACATTAACCCCTTCCGTGCTGATGACGAGCCTAGGCTCGTCACGCAGCACGGTGCTCGTGTGCTGGTGACGAGCCTAGGCTCGTCATGAGCCGTGGAACGCTCACACGCGGGGCTAATTTCCCCGCTGTGCTGAGCGTTCCATTGCGCGGGCGTGGTCATGACGAGCCCAGGCTCGTCACCAGCACACGAGCACCGTGCTGCATGACAAGCCTGGGCTCATCATGAGCACAGCGGCGCCGTGCGCGGCCTCCCTCCCCCCCGCGCTGTGGGGAAATTAGCCCCGCAGCGAAGGGGTTAAGGACTGCATTACATTCAACACTGTTTTCCTCATCACAAATACAATTCTATGTCCTCAGATTCTGTTATCTGTATTTAAATAGCATTATTAAATCTTCCTGTCAACAACTAGCTTCAATCTACACTGCAGAAAGCAGAGTTCACAACTTCAATTGAGCTTTCCTTCTACATTAAGGACCGCATTACATTCAACACTGTTGTCCTTATCACATATACAATTCTATGTCCTCAGATTCTGTTATCTGTAACTAAATAGCATTCTTCAATCTTTGTCTCAACATCTGCCTTCAATCTACACTGCAGACAGCAGAGTTCACAAATTCAATTGAGCTTTCCCTCTACATTAAGGACCGCATTACATTCAACACTGTTTCCCTTATCACAAATACAATTCTATGTCCTCAGATTCTGTTATCTGTAACTAAATAACATTATTCAATCTTTATCTCAACAACTGCCTTCAATCTACACTGCAGACAGCAGAGTTCACAACTTCAATTGAGCTTTCCTTCTACATTAAGGACCGCATTACATTACAATTTCTGTCAACAACTACCTTCAATCTACACTGCGGACAACTGGGTTGCCAACTTGCATTGACCGATCTTTCAGTCTTAACTACCTTCGATCTACACTGCAGACAGCAGGGTTCACAACTTCAATTCACCTTTCCTTCTACATTAAGAACCGCATTACATTCAACACTGTTTTCCTTATCACAGATACATTCTACTCTGTCCTCAGATTCTGTTATCTGAAACTAAATAGCAATGTACAATCTTTGTCTCAACAACTGCCTTCAATCTACACTGTAGACAGCAGAGTTCACAACTTCAATTAAGCTTTCCTTCTACATTAAGGACCGCATTACATTCAACACTGTTTTCCTTATCATAAATACAATTCTATGTCCTCAGATTCTGTTATCTGTAACTAAATAGCATATTTCAATCTTTGTCTCAACAACTGCCTTCAATCTCCACTGCCGACAGCAGAGTTTCACAACTTCAATTCAGCTTTCCTTCTACATTAAGGACCGCATTACATTCAACACTGTTTTCCTTATCACAAATGCAAGTCTATGTCCTCAGATTCTGTTATCTGTAACTAAATAGCATTATTCAATCTTTCTGTCAACAACTACCTTCAATCTTAACTGCGGACAACTGAGTTGACAACTTGCATTCACCGATCTTTCTGTCAACAACTACCTTCGATCTACACTGCAGACAGCAAGGTTCACAACTTCAATTCAACTTTCCTTCTACATTAAGGACAGCAATGCATTTAGCCTTGCTTTCCTTAAGGCACACACAATTATACTGTATCCTGAGATTCTATTATCTGTGACTAAATGGCATATATCGACCTTTGTGTCAACAACTGCCTTCAATCTACACTACGGACAGCTCAGTTCACAACTTCAATTGAGCTTTCCTTCTACATTAAGGACAGCATTGTATTCAACCTTGCTTTCCTTAATACAAACACAATTCTGCTGTGACCTCAAATTCTGTTATCTACAACTAAATAGCATTCTTCATTATTTGTATCAACAACTGCCTTCAATCTAACCTGCAGACAGCAGGGTACACAACTTGCATTCAGCTTTCCTTCTACATTAAGGACAGCATTATATTCAGCCTTGCTTTCCTTAAGGCAGAGACAGGCTTGTGCCGCTTGTGTGGAGGGCATTCCTGACCAGGCCAGAGGCGGAACCGGTGCCTTCTTAAGCAGCACATCATTCTCCCACGCAGCGGAGGTGCGCGGCGGGTCGCCAAAGGCGAGCCCGTCTGCGCCCGTCCGCGCTGGTCCGTCGCCAGGCGCCTGGCCCCCTGGTGGATAGGTAACCAAATGGCCCCCTATGCTCGTGAGGAGCTGATTGCTATCAGGAGTCATGCAAACTGTATGGCACATATGTGGCACCCTGGTTCCCTTTGTGTACAATGCGACCACTGTGGCTTTACTATTTTCAGCTCCAGTGACAAATAACTTCACAAAATTAAGTATACTGAGCCTATATTGTAGAGCTTCTTACAGATTGTTCCTCCGACCTTTTATTTTTGACAGAAACGTGGCTAACCGATGACACCCCGGCTGTCTCTACCCTGGCTCTCCCTCCAGGCTACCTTATATGTGCCCAGAACAGACCCATATAAGGGGGGGTGGCTTAGCGGTAATTTTCAAAAGCAATTATTCCTGCACCCTTAACCCCACAAGCATAGTTAACTGTGAAAGTGCGATATTTAAGGTAAGGGTCTCCGATACTTTTACCCTTACGGGGCTCCTGATATATCGCCCCCCTGGGTCAGCGAGCGCCTTTCAGGACTCACTGGTATCGACCATCTCAGCACTTGCTTTACAATCAGCAAACTTTACTATATTGGGGGACCACAATCTCCATCTTGAGCGTCGTGATTCACCCACTATACTAAAGTTTCTGGGAGACCTGGAGGCTTGCCAGCTTAACCAGCTAGTCAATGGGCCATCGCATCAGGCAGGTCATCTTTTAGATCCGGTGTTCACAAACATCCAGGAAGTTACAATCACTACTCCTAGTCCCCTCAGTTGGACCGATCATTTCCCGATCCTCATCTCGATTAAGATCCCAGTTAGACGCAGGGAAAATCCTCCCTCCCTGCTGTGGAGGTGCCCCTGGAACAAACTGGATAATGTCCTGTTTGAAACCAGACTGAAAACATCTTGCTCAGTCTGGCCTAGCAACATGGAGGAGGCCAACACTGCTCACAGGGAATGGATAAATGAGTCACTTGACCATTTCATCCCTATGAAACGGTCGAGGCCCAAGAGTGTGCAGTCCCATCTGTGGTACTCTAAGGCACTTGCAACTAAAAAAAAGCAATGCAAGTTACTGGAGCGCATCTGGAGGCGATCTTATGATCACCTGGCCAAAATCAACTTTAGATCTGCCACTAAAGCATATCACAAACGTATAAAGTTGACCAAAGCAAATTACTATACTGACTTGATCAACTCCAGCACCAACCGCTCCAAACCTATTTTTGCCTTGGTGAAGGACTTGACCAAGACTCCGGAGGGAACAGGCAACTTGATAGTATCTGACGCACAGTGCGAAGAGCTATCATGTTTCTTTATGGACAAAGTCAAAGGGATTTACAACTCTCTACACCCGGATGGACACACTACGACTCCTAGCCCCACCATAGGCCCAGTTGCCCTTCCATACTCACTCCATATCCTGCCACACATTGAGCAGACTGAGATGGTACTCCTGGCCTTAAAGGTAAAGTCCGGCTCCCCGGAAGATCCTGTGAAACCTGATTTGTTTAGAACTTTCCAGGACTCTATCCTGCGGGAGGGGCAGACGGTGATTAACAACTCATTTCAGCTAGCAGCCATCCCTATATCTTGGAAACATGCTAAGGTAGTCCCTCTCTTAAAAAAACCCATGTTGGACCCCGCTATGCCGGATAGCTTTAGACCTATCTCCCTACTTCCGTACCTTGCTAAGGTGGCGGAAGCTCATGTAAATGCCATTCTGACTACCTACCTGGAGTCCAAAGGAATTCTGGACGAGTCCCAAAATGGATTTGGTGCTAAACACAGCACGGAGTCTGCCTTACTGGCCGTCACGGAACACCTAAGGGAGGCGCAGGACCAGGGCGAGACCTCGTTTCTGATTCTGCTGGAATTGAGCGCGGCCTTTGACACGGTCTCCCACAGGATCTTGCTTGAGAGACTGTGGGAGATCGGAGTCAGAGAGAGTGCCTTGGATTGGTTCGCCTCATTTCTATCTGACCATGCCTTCCAGGTGCACGCCCCGCCGTACTCGTCCAGCAGGCACCCTCTGGAATGTGGGGTTCCGCAGGGGTCTGCGCTCAGCCCCACATTTTTCAATCTGTATGTCCGCCCCCTGGCTATGTTGGCCTGAGATCGTAAGATTAAATTAATATTGTACGCAGACGAAACACAACTCATTTTCACCTTCTCCAAAAACACTGTGGTGGACCAAACCAAATTCCAAGAAGATATTCTGGCCATATCAAACTGGTTGTCTCAGAATTGTCTTCAGTTAAATTCTTCCAAAACGGAGGTACTCTTAATAGGAAATGATACTCAGAGATGGGACAAACACTGGTGGCCCCCCACACTAGGACCTCCCCCCATTCCCAAGGAGGTAGTTAAAAATTTGGGTGTGATGTTGGATAACTCACTTTCTCTAGAGGCTCATGCCAAAAAAGTGGCAGCCACCTGCTTTGGTCGCCTACGCTCCCTTAATCCCATTCTCGGCTTCTTTGAGCCTCCCACCCGTCAGATTATAGTCCAGGCTCTAGTCTTATCCCATCTAGACTACTGCAATGCCCTCATGCTTGGCTCTAATCTGACGGTGATAAATAGGCTACAAAGAGCTCAGAATGCTGCTGCTCGTATTTTGTTTGCACTACCAAAAACCTGTCATACCTCCCCGATTCTTCGACGCCTGCATTGGCTGCCGATCAAACAACGTATTCAATTTAAAACTCAGTGCTTAACCCATAGAATTCTGCATGGCACTGGTCCCCAAATCTTGCAGGGACTTTGTTCCCTATATGCCCCCATGCGCGCTCTCCGCTCGGCGGATTTATCTCTTGCCCGCACAATTAAGATCCGGAGGAGTAGAGCCGGTGGCCGCTCCTTCAGGTATCCAGCCCGAAGCTATGGAATTCAATCCCCCTAAGGGTTCGGGCCACCACTAATCACATGCTCTTGCGAAAACAGATTAAAACCTGGTTGTTTTCTTCCATTTAACATATTCTCACCGGCTGCGCTGTTGTACCTTCTGGCATGTCCATAAGCGCTGGGACGCCCCGTCGCTGGGGTAGCCATGCGCTATATAAACTAAATTAACATAGCATAACATAACAATTATACTATGTGCTCACATTCTGTTAACTGTGCAAAATAGCATTAATCAATATAAGCATCGATTAGTACCTTCGATATACATTACGAACAGCAGGGTTCACAACTTCAATTCACTTTTGAATGTAAATTTCTCTTATGTCTAAAAAGAAGAGCCTTCATTAAATTCTGCGCTCACTAGAGTTCACAACTAGATACCAATACCGCCAGTAGTACATAAAACATTCAATACAATCTTGATTTATTTAAAACAAACAATTTCACAATGTCATCACATTTCCTTACAGTTTGTACATTAGGAAATTCAGCCTTCATTTCTTAAAATTATAGATGTTTCTACTGTATGTCTTCAGATTTTGTATTAAAAAAGAGACAAAAGGGGGGGCGTGGCTACCGGCTGTGAAAATGGCCGCTTAGTCTGAGGGCTCCAGAGACGTAGCAGTCTTTCAATAAAATCCGCGTATTTATCCGAAGAATTGGAACTTCCAGAGGGATCCCCTGCTGTCGGAACTCGAGCGGCGCACATCGGTGCCTCAGCACTCCTAAACCGCAGCCGCCAGCTGAAGTTATCCCTGCCTGACTGTGTGAGGCCCGCTGAGGCCTGGGAGACCGGGGAGTAACGTAATTGCAAGGGCCGGCGGTGGCCGCCCGACATCACTGCGCGCTGCCCAGCGCTCCTGCCGCCTTTGTTCCTCCGTGTGGCTCTTCCCCTGCTGGCGGGACCGCGCTCCAAGTGACGGACTCCCCCCCGCCCCGCCCCCTCCTGGCACCGTGAATGTCATCAGCGCAACCCTCCGTCTCCGTCACCAGCTCCGAGACGGTGGAGGAGGCGGACCTGGGAGTGGTGCAGTGGTAGGCCTGAACTGGCAGTCTTCCCTGCTCTCCACCATATGATCGGTGGTGGTGGACTGGCTTCTCACGAAAGGAACCCCCTCGATAACATGGGCTGCATTGTTGCCTGGACGCAGTGTTATGCCTGATCTGAGAGTAGCCTGCAGAAATTGGAGTGTTTCTGGTGCGGTGGGCCCTCTGACCCGGTTACTGAACGCGAGGGACTCTGGGATTGGCCTGGGGGGCTCTTCAAGATCTGGGGGTATGCCCTCCGCCTGAGCTGCTCCGTCACCCCCAGCCTTGAGACTATAAGCGGGACCCTGGGGGTGACGGCCAACGGGAATCATTTATCATGCAGTCCTGCGGGAGGCGCCAGTCCGGCCTCTCCCATCACCTGCGGACCTCCACCTCACGCTGCTACGAACCCTCTCACCTCAGCGTACTTTGGGGACGGGGGCGCAGGGAGCGGAACAGTTTGAAAGTTTGATACCGAGCTAACTAGTAGCTCCGCCACGTCCACGTCTGCTGCTCGCCCTATAACCCAAGGTGAAATGGCAGGCAGAGGGCCCAGGAATCAGACCGTCCAGGCTAAATTGGACAAGTATGCATATGAGAAAGGATCCCATACAACGCCACCTCATGGCAAAACACAGGAAGGTGATGGAGGGAAGAAGGTAACACTGGAGGACATTATGAAGGCACTTGCAAATGTCCAAACGACGGTCGGAACGATCTCTACGGATGTTTCCCTACTCCGGGCTGACCTCCACAAAATGGCGGATAGGGTGAAGGACATGGAGATAGTGGCAAAATCCCTGGTTCAGGACACATCGGACTTCCAAGCGTCGGTGGCCCGCCTGGAAAAGGACAATAAATTGCTCACGGATAAACTAGACGACCAGGAAGGGCGCGCAAGATGGAACAACATCAGAATTATAGGTATTCCGGAAACGGAAGGAACCCAGGCAATCGACCTGTACGTTGAAGAGTTGATAAAAACTAGGTTGCCGCCTAAGGGACTCTCAAACTTCTTTTCAGTCGAGCGCGCTCATAGAGTGCCGGGTGGAAAGGTGAAACCGGGAGCACCCCCCGAGACCAGTACTGGCGCGCCCCTTCAACTTTAGGGACAGCGACGCATTTCTACAAGCAGCAAGGATCTCCCCCCCTATCCGGATACTAAACTCAACCCTCTCCTTCTTTCCGGATTACACTGCAGCCGTCTCACGGAGACGTCGTAGCTTCTTCGAAGTTAAAAAACTGCTTCGGGCGCAGGAGTTGCCATATTCCATGCTCTTTCCTGCAAAGCTAAGGGTGGTGGCTGAAGGGAAGACATAGTTCTTCGACTCGCCGGAGACGACACTCGAATGGCTGGAGGGCTGGCGACCAGTGAACAGACAGGAACGGAGACCACGACCACATCGCCGCCGAGAGGGGGAGGACTCCCCAGAGGCTATGAGCTCAGTGGACCAGGAGCTACACCATGACTTACCTCCTGAAGATGAATAGGACTGGAAAAAATTCAAATAATAGTGGGAGGTCGGAAGATATGGAATTCACAAGAGACGACTATGTGATGGAACTAGTAGCAATAGTCCACTAGACAGGGTACATCAGTCATGGTTTTTGAAAAATACCCATCAGTAGCTCTTCCTGGACGCCCTTATCATCATGTGGGTTCCTTCTAACCATGAAGGATAGGAAAAGAGTTCGGTCAAAGAAATGACAACATAGGAACCTGTGCTGATATATCTGGGTCGCACGGGGCTACTGAAAAGCAGTGCGAGGGAATGTGAAAAAGTGCAAAAAGTGCAAGGTAGTGATATATAAAATTAGATAGCTCTGAGGAAAATAATTATTTATTGGAGACCTCAGAGTCTCTAAGGCTTAAAAAGAGCGAAATTGGTAGTTTCAACTAATAGCTACCAACAGGTTGGTCGACATGTTTCAGCAGGAATTACGGATCACACTGGTATCCACTGCATTCTTCAGGGCCTGTGTCGCTACTGCTAGTGTTGTGTAAGAAATATAAAAAGAAAAGGTATCACCTGGGTATTAGTGAAGGATCATTCTCCCAGCTGTAAAGTCCGGTGAAGAGCAAACATAGTCGAAAACAAGAGAAAAACACACAATTAGTATACCTATGGTATCCAAAACACTTTCATGGTATACCTTATCTAAGAAGAGAATTCATGAAGCAATCCTCTTGGTAGTACTTTAATTCCTACATATACCTACAATACCTACATATGATATGTGGTAGGACTCTCACTTACCATATTACACAGGAGAGTCCTGCCTCACCTCACCTGGCAAGCAGCTCAGGTAATTGAAGCACCGCTCTAGTGGAGAAAGAGAGACATACAGAGACACGTCAGCGAGCAGCTGACTTCACACTTAATCACAACTTGTACTGGTGTTTCTAGTCGGTCAAAATGCCAAAAAGCACTGGCTTAGGCTATGGCAGCAGTTAAACATATGGCAAGGGCCAGACCCTCGGTGGCCTGAAAATGTATTCAATGTCAATTATGCCTGTATAAATAACACACATATCTGTACACAAAAACTGAAGCAAGAGGTTCGCCTGCGCCTCAATTTGTAATTGCTCATGCGTGTTTCACTAAGTAATTGAAGGACTGCCACTGGGAGACGCCATAAAAGCATCCCCGCTTTTGAGGCTGTGTTGCAAACAATGGGTATACTAGCATTTACACTCCAGCGCTTACACTAGAGCGCGTCTAATTTTCAGCTCTGCAGTCCGAGCAGTGTAAAACTAATCTGTAGATAAAGCGCGGGTGAAAACCACCGCGATGCCGCTTTGTCAACAACGCTCGCGTAAGGGCTCGCAACCTCTTAATCAGCGGCCCACAGCGAGAGACTTAATAATCAATGCAGAAATCTGTTGCGCCGTGGTCATGGCAGTAAACCAAATATCTCTTACCGCGTTGCAAGATTAATCTACAGAAGGGCAGCAGCGCTTGATAGGAACACCAACAGAACTCTCTGTACAGTGCGCATAATGGTGGCGAGCGCGCACAATGGCAGCCTGCTACTAAGATTGCTGACAGACAGGCAAGAAGAGCGTGTCTCTCACCTGTCCGTCGGTACTTCCAGCGTCCCTCTGGCTGTA
Source organism: Lissotriton vulgaris (assembly GCF_964263255.1). NCBI lineage: Eukaryota > Metazoa > Chordata > Amphibia > Caudata > Salamandridae > Lissotriton > Lissotriton vulgaris. Next base: position 1,211,000,454 of record NC_141691.1, read on the forward strand.
AGGGGAGGTAACGCGCGGAGAAAAAGTACCCTAAGCAACTAATACGAAGGTCGAAAAAGAGGGCGTTTAACAACAACCGTGAAAGCCTTCTGGAGCCTACATCCCCAAAAGCTAAAGAATCTCGGATCACCTGTGTCAACACGTTTGGCACTCGTTCCAATCAGATCCAGAAGATCATCAAGAAGCACTGGGGTATCTTGAACACGGGTAATGATAATTTGCCCCCCCCCTCTTTTTGCCTTCAAAAGGGGTAGAAACCTTAAAGACCAACTGGTTCACACTAGACCTAGAGCAGCGACTCCGAGAGCAGTAGGTACACTCTGGGATATGCCAGCCGTGACAGGTCACCATCCATGTGCGAATTGCGCTGCTTGTCCTCAGACTGCCAAATCTACAACCATTGACATTGGAGGCGGGCGACAGTGGGAACAAAGGCGCTTCACCAATTGTAACAGTCTTAATGTCATTTACTTGATAGTCTGCCCTTGTGAATACAAATACGTGGGTATGACGACCAGGAAAGCTAAGACGCGCATTTCCGAACATAGGAGTACCATCCGCTGTCGGAAACAGTCCACCAAAATGACTAACCATTTCTTGGAGGTGGGACATGGCCCTGATGATTTCCGATGGACTATTCTAGAACAACCGTTGATACCCAACCATGTGACAGACATCAGTAAGTTTCTGTTCAAGAAAGAACAAAAATGGGTGTACACTCTCAACTCAGATAAGGACGGGTTGAACGATGACATCCCGTGGATGTCTCTGTGAGATGCATGCATTCATTTAATACAGTGGTGTGCTCTTTAGTCATCTAAACATTTACATGGGGCCTGGCATTAATTCTGACCAGTCAATAGGCTACGTTTGCCTTTCTCCATACTTCCCTATATCATGTGAGGTCTATACCTAGATTCACTATAGTCTTCCATTTTACTGTGTAGCCTCATACGCTACTTTGACTCAGCTGATGGGCATAATCACCCTTCCGCTGACGTCAATATATATCTAAAGATACTGGAGCCCCTCTGTCTAACCTAACCAACAAGTGCTCACCTGCTCAAATATTTCAGCACATCTTTATTTTTGCAGTTCCACAATTTTGGCGCTGTACTGTTGGCCCTCCTGAAAACAATAGGTCACCCAGAGCCCATTTAGCACTGGATGCCATACCAATATCCAGTTCTGCCTGTGGGTACTCCCCTGTTGACTTTTGTAACTAACAGCACTTTTAAAGACCAATTACATCAGATGCCACTCCAATATACATGCCCTTGTTTCTGGCATGATATTACTATTAAATATGTGAGCATTTATAATTGTTATTTGGTCTGGGAGCGTCCATTCTCTCCCCAGGACTACATATCCCACAATCCTCGGGGTCATGTGATGTGAATTGAAACGCCCAGTTGAGGAAGTGAAATTGCACTGCCAGACTCCGCGCGTTACCTCCCCTTACAGCCAGAGGGACGCTGGAAGTACCGACGGACAGGTGAGAGACACGCTCTTCTTGCCTGTCTGTCAGCAATCTTAGTAGCAGGCTGCCATTGTGCGCGCTCGCCACCATTATGCGCACTGTACAGAGAGTTCTGTTGGTGTTCCTATCAAGCGCTGCTGCCCTTCTGTAGATTAATCTTGCAACGCGGTAAGAGATATTTGGTTTACTGCCATGACCACGGCGCAACAGATTTCTGCATTGATTATTAAGTCTCTCGCTGTGGGCCACTGATTAAGAGGTTGCGAGCCCTTACGCGAGCGTTGTTGACAAAGGTGCATCGCGGTGGTTTTCACCCGCGCTTTATCTACAGATTAGTTTTACACTGCTCGGACTGCAGAGCTGAAAATTAGACGCGCTCTAGTGTAAGCGCTGGAGTGTAAATGCTAGTATACCCATTGTTTGCAACACAGCCTCAAAAGCGGGGATGCTTTTATGGCGTCTCCCAGTGGCAGTCCTTCAATTACTTAGTGAAACACGCATGAGCAATTACAAATTGAGGCGCAGGCGAACCTCTTGCTTCAGTTTTTGTGTACAGATATGTGTGTTATTTATACAGGCATAATTGACATTGAATACATTTTCAGGCCACCGAGGGTCTGGCCCTTGCCATATGTTTAACTGCTGCCATAGCCTAAGCCAGTGCTTTTTGGCATTTTGACCGACTAGAAACACCAGTACAAGTTGTGATTAAGTGTGAAGTCAGCTGCTCGCTGACGTGTCTCTGTATGTCTCTCTTTCTCCACTAGAGCGGTGCTTCAATTACCTGAGCTGCTTGCCAGGTGAGGTGAGGCAGGACTCTCCTGTGTAATATGGTAAGTGAGAGTCCTACCACATATCATATGTAGGTATTGTAGGTATATGTAGGAATTAAAGTACTACCAAGAGGATTGCTTCATGAATTCTCTTCTTAGATAAGGTATACCATGAAAGTGTTTTGGATACCATAGGTATACTAATTGTGTGTTTTTCTCTTGTTTTCGACTATGTTTGCTCTCCACCGGACTTTACAGCTGGGAGAATGATCCTTCACTAATACCCAGGTGATACCTTTTCTTTTTATATTTCTTACACAACACTAGCAGTAGCGACACAGGTCCTGAAGAATGCAGTGGATACCAGTGTGATCCGTAATTCCTGCTGAAACATGTCGACCAACCTGTTGGTAGCTATTAGTTGAAACTACCAATTTCGCTCTTTTTAAGCCTTAGAGACTCTGAGGTCTCCAATAAATAATTATTTTCCTCAGAGCTATCTAATTTTATATATCACTACCTTGCACTTTTTGCACTTTTTCACATTCCCTCGCACTGCTTTTCAGTAGCCCCGTGCGACCCAGATATATCAGCACAGGTTCCTATGTTGTCATTTCTTTGACCGAACTCTTTTCCTATCCTTCATGGTTAGAAGGAACCCACATGATGATAAGGGCGTCCAGGAAGAGCTACTGATGGGTATTTTTCAAAAACCATGACTGATGTACCCTGTCTAGTGGACTATTGCTACTAGTTCCATCACATAGTCGTCTCTTGTGAATTCCATATCTTCCGACCCTCCACTATTATTTGAATTTTTTCCAGTTACCTCCGGGGAGTGTAGTGCTGAGTGGTCATTAAAAATAATCCCTGAGACCCAAATTTACTCTTATTTGTTTGATGAATAGGACTGGCCAAGTTGCTGATAATCCTTTGTATCACAAGATGCAGCACTAAGAACATTGACGCTTGAGCTGAATTGAGGTTCTGGACTGGGGGGAGCCTGAGGGACTCCAAAAGGCTGCTGCCTCATGGGACTCTCCCCCGACACGCAAGTATTGCACTTTTGGGAGGGAAAATAAAGCACTCTGCAAAGTTGAGGTGGCGGGCAGTTGTAGGTCGCCTGGCAGGGAGGCAGGGAGGGTGGGTGGGACACGGGATGGGAAGGCAACTTATGCTGCAGCTTTTGCAACGTATGCGACTGTTTCTTGTTGGTTTGTTAAACTCAATCTGGTTCTGACCTTACTATGGGACGATACTTTAGCCCCACAGATCACTTGCAACTCTGGATTCTTGTTACACTTCACTGTACACGATGGCCAGTGGGCCGTATACAATTTTGATCGCTTGATACACCTCACTATAGATAATGGCTGACATTGGCTCGCAAGGGCCGCAGGCCCAACGAACAACCCTCACTCTACTTACTTGGAATGTTAGAGGTTTGGGAGATAAGGTGAAGAGAGGCCTAGTATTGCAATACCTCAAACGTTGTGGCCCTGCGGTGGTCTTTTTAAAAGAGACGCATCTGGTCGGGTCAGCGATTCGAGCTATGGATAGGTGGGGATATCAGATGATGGCCCATGCAGACTTTTCCTCGGGCTCCAGAGGTACGGAGATTCTTATTCGGAAAAACTTCCCACTGGTGGTGCAGCAAACTTGGGTTGACGAACACGGCCGCTTTGCGGCGCTGACCTGTCAGTGGGAAAGAAGGTTATTCAATTTGGTTTCTGTCTATATACCACCTGCACTACATGCACAATCCCACTCAGCCCTTACTGCGTTTCTACTAACACTACCGGAAGCGACACTCCTAATGGGGGGTGACTTTAACGACATAGTTGACGGCTCGCAGGATAGATTCCCAACTAGGTTGGAAACACAGGGTGGGCGACGTCTTCTCGGCTTAATAGATGCACTAGGGCTTACAGACAGCTGGAGATTCAAGCACCCGAACGACACACGATACATCTTCTACTCAGCAGTTCATAAATGTCTTACACATATTGATTATTTCCTGGTATCAGCAGCCGCCCTACAGGGTATAGAGGAGGTCACTATCCACCCCGAGGCATCTCGGAGCATTCCCCGATACTGTTTACATATACCCATCACCAGGTCCGCCGAAGACGCATGTTCCCTGTGCACGCTGGCTTCCTCCAGCTCGCCCCCATTCAGTCGGCCCTTGCACGTAACACTAAACAATTTTTCCAAGAAAATCAGGGCTCGGTGAACTCACCCAGTACGCTCTGGGAGGCGTATAAAGTGGTCCTCCGGGGACAAGCAATGGCATCCATCCTGCGTCACAAAAGGGACCGTCGGGCGGAATTGGACAGCCTTGAGGCTGAACTGGCCGTAGCTATTGAAGAGCAGGAGGCCCACCCTTCTCTGGGAACTGCATGTACGGTTCATTTAAAACAAGCAAAAGTATTGGCCCACCAGAGAGAAATGGCACACAGCAAGATACAAGCCACTAGGCACAGGGTGTATGAGCTGGGAGATAAGGCAGGGAAAATGTTAGCCTGGCTGGATAGGAAAGAAAGAGCACATAAAGTCATTACACAACTAACTTCCCCTGCAGGCTCCACTTTTTCCGATCCTGATGCATAGTCAATCTCCTAGCCGACCACTATGAACAAATTTATGCCCCCCGGGCAGCCTACACGATTGCAGAGGCATATGAATATATTAAGGACCTATCAATACCTAAGCTCTCCCCGGAGGTAGCACTTCAGTTGGAGGCCGACATTACCACCGATGAAGAGCAGGCGGCTACCTATGCGTTAGCATCCGGCAAGGCGTTGGGGCCAAATGGGCTTCCAGTTGAACTACACAAGAGACTGATGCAACCAACAGCCCCCTTCTTCCTAAACATGCTATCCGACAGTCTTGAATTAGGAGAGCTGCCACAAGATCAGCGACTAGCCACGATTGTCGTGATCCACAGTATAGACAACAATTGGTCCTCGACATAATTTTACCATTGAGAATAATCATAACATTTGGTCAAGTTGATTCACTCCACACCAAGACTGAATCTGTAGTCTTAATAACATAGATGATACTAGCCCACAACCTCAAATTTTTTTTTTTACAATAAGTGCCAATAAACCAATGAAACCAAAAGAAGTCCAATTAGGACGATTAATTTAATATACCATATAACAACGTTTGAAAATCAATGTATCTATATACATATATTTACATAAATCATAAGGCAAAATACACTTTTCTAAAAAGAGAGAACGTGCACAGAGAAAGATAAAGTATGTGCTCAAGTGAATGATCAAGAAGATCAGAAAACAGTGTAGATCATTTATATACAAAGAAACATTGAGCCTGTCCTGGGTAATGCTTGTAAAAAATACTTCTTTTTTATTAGCTAAATGCTATCTACAATTCCTTGGTCCTTAACTTGCACCGTTGGCAATAGGATTGCCAGGAAGAAGGGGGTGGGGGATGGACAAGGGACAGGGGTCAGTAGGTACAGGCTCCCAAAGGGGAATGTCGTCGACGTTTCGACCCAACCATATAGTGGGTGGTTCAAGTCCTCAACAACGGGTCTTCATCAGGACGGAGTAATAGGGGAATGTCTCTCAGAGTGCACGTCAATTAAAAACGACTATCATTGGGCACCTGTAATGATAAATGAATAACGGGGCTAAGTATCACTATATAATATCAATTGAGTCCACTAGTGACTATTGTAAAGAAGCACTCACCCTTCCGTGGTGCCTTGACAAGACAAAGTGCGACGATAGGTCCGCACCCACAATATGAAAGTATCCAAAGTTATACTGCGAAACAAAAAGAAGAGGTAGCCATTAGTGCTACACAACTTATCTCCCATTTGAGTGACTACATATCAAAGAGAATTGCTTACATTTGCGAAACCGTCAAGGCCCATTTAGTAATTGCCGATTTTTTCTGGTTACATGCCCCGCAGACTGAGCCTGCTTACCTTGCTGATAGAAGCTCCTTGGAAGGCAGCGGACTGCTGGGTAATCTTTACAGCCCCCGTCCACCTTCAGACTTGATAGGCCCGACGCAGCACTCTGTACAACTATGGTACCGGGCCAACAGGCGTCTCAAATGCTTAGGAACTATCACCCAAATGACACCGCTATGGGACTCAAGCAAGTTGGGCTTCCTCCGCAATAGTAAGGGATTCCAGGTCTGGGATAACATTGGTATTGCGGTGGTAGGGGATTTATGGAAGAAGGATAGGGTGGTTGACTTCGCCCATCTACAAACACAATATGAGATGTCACCGACGGAGATGTTTAGATACTTGCAAGTCAAACATGCGTTGCAATCGGTTACACCGTCGGGGACCATCCTTAAGGAATCGTCTCCTCTTGAAGATAGGCTTCTGACCGAACACATGCAGGACTGGGCCACTTCCCTCACATATAGAAAGCTTGTCAATAATCTCCCGGACGTGACAGTCACTTTGAAACTAAATTGGTCGGAGGAGTTGGGCCCCCTTGATGACTCTGAATGGCAGGCGGCTCTCACCTCGCCCCGTGAAGCAGCGATCTCCTCAAGATTAAAACTGGTCCAACTCAAAATATTGCACCGTACGTACTACACCAGATCACTCCTACACAAGATAGTGAGAGCTATGCATAAATTCTGCCTACGTGGCTGCGGGGAGGAGGGGACATTTTTCCACACTATCTGGGAATGTGGGTCCATAGCGACATACTGGACGGCAGTGATGCACACGATTTCTCCAACCATAGACATCTCCCTGCTGCCGGAGCCCCGGAGTTGCTTGCTGAACGTGTGGGAACCTAATGACCTTGACCTCTGGCAGCAGGACTGGGTGATGTTGGGCATGTTAATAGCAAAACGTAACATCGCCAGGCTGTGGGGTTCTACAATACCACCGACACTGCGTGATTGGTGTAAAGATATGAATGGGGCGATGGCAACGGAGAAGGCTGTCTACATCCACCGTGGCTGCCCAAGAAAATGGGGTAGGATATGGGGTGCGTGGAACACGTTCAGGGGTAACATCTGCGAACCTCCGAGCACTGCTGGGAACGATGACGAACCAGACTAGTGGTGCTTGTCCGAAAGTACAGTTGAAGTAGTGATATATTCATAATGTCATGTCCTATACTTGTGATTCCAAATTGGTTGTAATGTCAAAATGCCTGCTAAAGTATGCATATATCTGTTGTAAAATCCTGTGCAGATTTGTCCCATTTGCCTTGTTTTTATTAAATAAAAAGTAAAAAAAAAAAAAAGAGAGACAAAAAGCATTCCTCCATTTCTGTGTCAACAACTGCCTTCGACCTACACTACGGACAAGAGGATTAACAACTTCAATTCACCTTTCAATGTACACTAAGGGCAACATTGAATGTAGCTTTGCTTTATTTACGACAGACAATTGTACTGTGTCCACACATTCTGTTAACTGTGACAAAATTGCATTCATCGATCCCTTTAATGAAGGCCAAAAGTAAATTGAAAAGAGAAACTAACACATCATTTTTCAGACATTTTTCTTAGGAGAATGGAACAATAGATCAAGTTCTAAGCCTTTTTTAATGACAAGTTATCTTCAGAGTATTGATTTGCATACAGATGACACTAGTATTCGTACCTATGAGGTTAGAAATGGTTGTGCTATTGTGAAACACAAAATTGTTCCTAGAAATGAAAAAGAAGTGTTACCTGAGGAACTTTTAGGAACACGTTCTAAAACTCCAGTGAACACTTCCAATTGTAGTAGTATTTATACTGTAAGTTAAGAATATATATAGTTTTTTAATGCAACTTTTTACCTAAGTATAATAAAAAAGTGTTAAACAAAAGATTAAGATGTGGCACGCACTAGACTCTTGCAGAGTAAAAGAAAATACTGGTTTGCAAAGTCATTCCCTGCCTTGTCTTTCTAAAAAAGTATGCCAAAGTGTTTTACACCAATTCAGAATGTTACCAGTTCATCATACTCAAATCAGAAAATTAATCAGAACATTGTATTAGGCAAAAATTCCAGCACTAATGTTAAAAACAAATTGAACAGTACTCTTTTCCGTGCATCTGTATCAGATGTAACACATGTCTCTGAAGAAATCTGTCGTATTTTGACGATGGCTGGGTTAGCGCTTAGCTTTGCTAAATGTAAATGTATAAATGTATAGGCATTTATATAGCGCACTACTTACCCGTAGGGTCCCAAGGCGCTTCGACCGCTGCGAAACCCTTCCTGGCTTCCCTGAGAGATGGTCCCTTAATGGGTATCTCCAGGGTGAGACCAGGCATCCCCGGCGGTCTGGTGGGGCCGTTAGTGAAGATGAGGCAAGCTAATGCCCAGAGTTGCCGAGTGTGATCGCTGATCAGAGTGGGCACCGAGGCGAGAGAATTATCGAGTCCGCTGACCCTGGTCCAGAAACCTGCCGCGCCGGGAATCGAACCCTGGTCCCGGGCCGTCCTCTGCTCTCGGGTCTGCCGCCTCTAACCAGTGAGCCACACTACTTCACGTTTCCCGCTTAAATTAGCTATACATAGAAACGCCATTTTGTATGAAGTGGCGGCCATCTTAGACCATGAGCGGCCTCGTGGCCAGCGTGCCCTTTAGTCCTTTGTCCGTTCCACTGACCACTCGAGTCTGCCCAGCAACAGGCTATTTTTAGTATTGGTCAAGCTCATACATGCGCAGTTCACACTGACCAGTCACCCCTTAGGAATGTGTTGTAAACTGACCAGTGGGTTTGAAACACTCCAATGAGCTGGCAGTATTCCAAAACATGCCCTTATATGTACATAATGTTCTATAACTTTGTGCCGCGTGTTCATTTTATTACCTGTGGAATTGTATAAAAGAGGGGGTCACACCGATGTTCGGTGTGATACCTCTTGCATTACCGAAGGGTGCTGTATGAGTGTACCACCACCCCATGGGGTCTTAATAAACTTGTTCTTTGACTTTTACAGTGTCCGTGCCAACAGTTCTTCCAATGTATGTGGGTTATCTTCGGAACATGTAGGCCTTGGGAACCCGATACAACAAATTGGCGACCACGAAGGGACTCATCGGCGACTCGGATGCCCGAAGGAGAGGTCGTGACGAAGGTTGGGACACTCGCCATGGACGCGCGCTGCCACTAAGTGACCCGAGTCTTGGCTCCCACGGTGTTTTTCCTTTCCTTCCGATCTGACCTTCCAGGTGGCGCCGGTCTCCGACTGAGTTTCAATCGTCTGTGTTGTCGGATAAAGTGCCGTTTGGCTGATTCGATTAAAAGACCTTGGCAGTTGGAATCTGGACCTTTGAGATTTTGGGTAAGATTTGTGATCGGTAAGGTAGTCTGCGGACGCTTACTGGAGTTCTATGATTTGTGATCGGTGAGGTAGTCCTCGGACGCTTGCCAAAATTTTGTGACCTATGACTTTGATTTGAGTTAGCTAACATTTGTGAATTTGTGAATTTGTGAACTTTGAATCTATATGTGTAGTGCACTTCACATAGGCAGGCATGTAGAGATGTTTCTCTAACTTTGTTTTTTTCCTCTGAGCGGCACATTTGTGTGAAGTACTGTAAGTGCCATTTTGTACGGTGTCACGCTTTCGTGATACTCTTTGAACATGCCTGTTTTTAGCACGCTTCGAGGGATGTGCTGTCTTGGAAATGGTACCACAATTAGGTTAGCGGAATCACAGCCGGCTCCCCCAGAGGGAACACCAAATCGCGAAATGTACATTAAACATGGCCTTCCCCCTATAATGTACAGTAAACTCTGGCACAAGTATACTAAGTCGGATCCTGAATTGCAATGGCCACTACATGGGTCGTTCGATTTGCAAAAAGTACAGTTTGTGGAGCAATGTCTGTTTCAACGCAGGTCTAGACAAAACATGTTTGATTGTGTGCGAATGTGGGAGAAAGCGGTGCGTGAGCGAATGAAACGTGAAGTTGCCTTGGCGGATAATGAGCAGCGCAAGGCTGCTCGGGATAAGGCTTTACAGCTTGAGGAAAAAGAGGCTCAGGAGAAAAGAGAGAGGGAGGAACGGGAACGTAAATTGCAAACGACGGGTCAATTCCCTATTCGTCGACCGCTTTATCCTGTCCTTAATAATGAAATTGATGATTTTTCGTTGCTAGATCGGTCACCACCACCGTATGTTTCGCCGACGGCTCCAGCTGAAGATTCGGGTGATGATGGGCAGGATAAGTCGGAAAAGAAGGGTGTATCTGCTCTCAGGTTTACTACGGAGAGGTCCGCACATTTACGTAGTTGGGCTCGTAAAGTGAATAAGAAATGTGTTTCTCAGGATGAGGTGATTGCGGAGAGGAGTAAGTGGTCGGATCTTGAGTTAATGTATTTCCTGTCTACTCTGGCGGATGAAGTTGTTGCCGCGTATCGTGACCTTTCAGACACGTTAGAACCTAAATCTGTGTCAGTACATCGTGAGAATTTGGATAAAGGTTTATTTGCTCTTTCAGATGTCGACGACCTTTTCAAGCAACTGATCCAGCTGCGGGATGAAACAACCAGATTGCGGGAGGAGCGAAAAAGGAGGCAAAAGGAGTCCGAGTCGAAGAATAGCGAGCAGATTAAGGAGTGTTCTCTCCGGGGTTCAGATAAGAGTTCTGCATTGCATGTTATGCCTATGCGTGAAGCCGCACCTTTGTATGTCCCTCCTAAAGGGCAAGGTACAGATGAGGATAAATTGTCTAAGGATGCGAAGGGGTATTTTGTATACAATTGGGTGTACACGCCCTGGAATAGAGCAGATGTTATGGCATTGAAAAATTCTCTACCTGATCTTCGGAAAAATCCAGCGGCATTCTATGAAGGGGTGGAAGGGGCTATCTCGTCTTGTGTGATGACTCTTGTTGATATAGATTTGTTTTTTGGGTTAATTCTTCCACCTGATATGTGGAGGCAAATTCGTAAAAATAATGATGAAACAATATTGGGGGGAACATGGAAAGAAATAAATGCTGCCGATTTAGATAGGGAACCGGCATGTAAGCCTTGTCAGTTGATTTTAGACCTTCCGGCGGCTATCTTGGTTAAATTAAAAACGCTTGTTCCTTCTAAAAAGATCGATTGGACTATGTTAACTTCGTGCAAACAAAAGCTCGATGAAACGGTTTCAGATTTCTTTACACGCTTTGAGGAGGCATTCCATGATTACAGTGGTCAATCTTTAACAGATGATACGGGCCGGCATTTGTTCGTAGATAAGTATGTGGCTAATCTCCTACCGGAGATTGCAAAACGATTGAAATCGAGTGAAAGTTCCTGGGCCACGGTGACCCCTGCGTCTTTGTTAACGATGGCTCAGTATTATGAGCGGCAGGAGATAGAGGCTAAAGAAAGTGTTGATAAGAAAGCGAAAGAATTGAAGACGAAGGTGATGTTGGCACAGGTCCGTGGGACTCAGTATAGAGGGAGTGATAGAGGAAGACGAGGTGGAGGTACTACGTCGTATGGTCGTACGGATATAGCGGAGGATCAGTGTGCCTACTGTAAGGAGTTTGGGCATTGGGCTGATGATTGTCCGGTACTTCGTGATCAGCGTAGTCAGCGTGGTCGAGGAGGTGGTAGGTCGAGAGGAGGTTATACGGGAGCAAGAGGTGGCGGAAGTGATCGTGGAAGGGTTGAGGGCAGGGGCCGTGGCCAGGATGAACGAAATACTTTCGATAGACGAAACCAATATCAGATATCGGAAAGTGAGAATGTGGAACACCAGGATTATGTACATGCATAGGACTGCGTAGGATGGGGTGCGGAACCAATTGAAGTGCCTGTAGATCAGGAGGGTCCATATGTAACAGCGGGTATTTTGGGTTCTACTGATCAATTCCTAGTTGACACCGGAGCTACCCGTAGCGCTTTGTCTAAAAGGTTGGTTCCGAGGGCTCCCCTGTCTGGCGAAATGATTACATGTGTAGGGTTTGATGGCACACCCTCCCCTAGCCCATTGTCAAAACCCCTAGCGCTTTGTCTCGACAAATTTTTTAGTCTTGGCCAATTTTTGTTATCGCCCTACACCCCAGATAATATCCTGGGCATTGATTTGCTTAAATATTTTCGAGCAACGATACGGTGCGCTCCGGAGGGAGTGCGTGTCATTCTCAATGACAACTATCCTGACCCAAATAGGTTCTATACTATACAAGATATTTCAGCTTTGGCCTCTCTCCCGCACACGTTATGGGCGACCTCAGACACGGATGTGGGAGAGATGCGCATTCCACCTATTCACATTACTGTTAAGGAAGGGGCTTCTCTGCCACGTGTGCCACAGTACAAGATTTCGAAGGAAGGAGAAATTGCCCTGACACACATTGTCCAAGCTCTGATTGCGGCTGGGGTGGTAGAAGAGGTTTCTTACAATGTTTGTAATAGTCCTATTCTGCCGATTCTGAAGAGAGATACTGACGACAAAATTTATCGGTTTATTATTGACCTGAGAGAGATCAATAAAATTGTCGTTCCCCAATACCCGGTGGTGTCTGATATTACAACCTTGCTTACGATGGTACCACCAACGGCTACGACCTTTCGCGTAATTGATTTGAAGAATGCCTTCTTTTCTATTCCTGTCCATCCCGATAGTAGATACCTATTTGGCTTTACGTTAAATAATAAATCGTATAGATTTTGTCGTGTTCCTCAAGGGTACACTGAGAGCCCGAGTATCTACAGCCAGGCTCTGAAAAGACAGCTTGACTCTTTTGTGTTGCAGTCGGGGGTTGTCCTTATCCAATATGTGGATGACCTCCTGCTTGCTGCTGACTCTTATGCACAATGTGAAGAAAGTACGATTGCGTTGCTTTCTTTTCTGGCACAGAACAATCATAAGGTTTCCAAGAAAAAGCTTCAATATTGTAGACCCAAGGTGACCTACCTCGGTCATCTTTTGTCTAAGGAGGGGCGTGCATTGACATCAGATCGAATCCAAGCAATATTAGACACACCAGTCCCCCGCACACAGAGAGATGTACGTGCCTTCATAGGGTTGACGTCCTTTTGTAGACAATGGATCATGGGGTTTTCACACATTATAAAGCCCTTGCTAGTGTTACTGTCCAAAGCCACACCAATGCCCCTTGAATGGACAGATGAATGTCAGAATGCTTTTGAACAGCTGAGACAGGCCCTTTGTTCTGCACCCGTGTTAGGCACACCAGACTACACGAAACATTTTACATTGTACGTGCACGAGAATGATGGGTGCGCGTTGTCAGTGTTAGTGCAATTACACGGGGATAAGCAGAGACCATGTGCGTATTTCTCTGCCATTCTTGATCCTGTAGCACGAGGATTGCCTGGGTGTTTCCGAGCGGTAGCAGCTACAGCAGTAGCCATACGGCAGAGTGAGGGAATAGTGTTATCACATAAACTGTTGGTGTTAGTTCCTCACGCAGTAGATGCCCTGCTAAACCAAACGAAAACCCAATATCTCACGAGTGCACGGTTAACAGGATATGAGCTTACACTGTTGGCGCCACATATTACACTGAAAAGATGTGCTACTTTGAACCCTGCCACTTTATTGCCCTATCCGGTCGAGGAGGGTCAGGAAGAAAAACATCACAACTGTGTTTTCCTGACCGAGGAACAGACAAAGGGTCGTATCGACTTACAGGATATGCCACTTCCAGATGTGGATGGGGAACTGTGGGTCGATGGATCGTGTTTAAGGCTGCCAGATGGCACGACTTCCGCAGCTTATGCGATCACGACACTTAAGACAGTGGTGGAAACAGCTAGAATACCACAGAAATCGGCTCAGGCAGCAGAGCTGATAGCCTTAACAAGAGCCTGCGAATTGAGCGCTGGTTTATGTGTGAACATATACACAGACAGCCGGTATGCCTTCGGAGTAGCGCATGACTTTGGGCTACTCTGGAGAGAACGTGGGTTTCTGACTTCTCATGGAGAACACATCATGCACGGAGAACTAGTGCGGGATCTCCTAAATGCGTTGCTTTGTCCGAAGAAGGTAGCGATCATAAAATGTAGTGCCCACAAGAAAATCACTGATAAAGTGGGTCAGGGAAATGCCTTTGCGGATAGTATAGCAAGACAAACGGCTATGTTTCGAACTGACTCCCCCATGTACGTGACAAAGTCTCAAGCTGAACGATGGAATGATGCTAGAGCTGAGATATTAGATATTCAAAAATCAGCTACTGAAGCTGAACTTGCGGCATGGGCAGTAGATGGGGTGCTAGATGATGAAGGGTGTTGGAGAAGTAAAGACATGGAGAAATGGAAATTGCCTGCAGCTTACTTGCAGGTGATGGTCCAAATGGCGCATGGGTTGGCACACGTGGGGGCTCTTGCAATCACTCGACTGTTGACACGAGTTTGGGAGCATCCCGAGATTGCCAATACTGCTAAGAGAGTAGTGCAGACCTGTCTGATATGCTTGCAGCACAACCCTGGAAAGGGGACCCATACTCCGAAAGGAGGGTTCGTTCCACCTTCTGCACCATTCGAAGTACTCCAAATGGATTATATCCAGCTTGAGCGCTGTAATAACCTGAAGTATGTTTTAGTGGTGGTATGTGCTTTTAGTAAATGGGTTGAAGCCTTCCCCACGAAAGACAATACAGCGCTGACAACAGCTAAGGTTTTGCTCAAGGAGTACTTCCCTTGATTTGGAATTTGCAAATATCTGTGGAGCGACAATGGGCCTCATTTTGTCGGGAAAATTGTGGAATATGTGTTGAAGGGGTTGGGGATTCAGCAGAAGTTCCATGCTGTGTTCCACCCTCAGTCGGCAGGTCTTGTTGAGCGGTACAATGCCACGTTGAAATTAAAACTGGCCAAGATCGTGGCGTCCACGTCATTAAAGTGGCCGGATGCCTTACCGCTAGCATTACTCTCTCTCAGATCAATACCCCATTCTCGAACGGGCCTCACACCATATGAAGTGGTGTTCGGAAGGCCGATGAATATTTGGGGGGTGCCTAAGCCGCGATTGATACATGATGTGCCTTGTGTAATGATGAACGACTATTTGGCACGATTAACAAATGATTTGCTTTCTATTCATCAACAGGTTCGAGAAGCGCTCCCTGACAACTCTACTGGAGAGGGCCATGATCTTCGTCCTGGGGATTTTGTGATGATTCGGTCGTTTGAGAGGACGAATAGCTTGGAACCAAGGTGGCGTGGCCCTGAGCAAGTCCTTCTCGCCACTCGGACAGCTGTACGAGTGACCAACAGGAAGCGGTGGATACATTCAACCCACTGCCGTCGTGTTTCTTCTGATCTGGCAAATCCTGTTGTGTTGACCGATTATAAAGAGATTTTGGAAAAAGAGAAGAGCCCAGCTGTGACGTCGGCCGAAGTTGAGGGAGCCTTCCCGGACCACACTGCTTCTGGACGAGAGCGTTTTAATCTACGGCCACGATAAAGAAGAGTTTCTTTTTGTGTTTTTTTTCTTATGACTGGTTGGTTACCGCTCCAGGTTTGTGAAACGGAAACCGGGAATTCCAAGGGGGGGGGATCAGTTCTGCCAGTGTAGTGACACCCGTCTTGGCCCGGAGAAGAAAACAACGGCTACCTCGGAGTTCAGCACCATATTTTTCTTTTTAGGTATACACGCATGTGTATTTGAGACTTTGTGACCAATTCGAACTATTTGAGACTCTGCAAAAACTTTTCTGAACTATGGCATCATCAGCATCACGAGATAAGCGACTCTTGGGTGCCATTCTCTTTGTCTTGACTATTGTGGTGATTGCTGTAATAGCCTGGGTAGTTGAACTTGTGGTGCCTGCACGTGAACATTTGCTGCCGACTACCCCGGCTCCATCTGAACATTTTCATTTCACCCTGCCTTACCACGAAGAACGGCACCGACAGACTTATCTGAACAATAGCTTTATTCAGATCCTACATCATACGCACAATATGACAAATACCTCTAATTGCTGGGTGTGTGGGATGTTGCCTGGGCACCAGAAGAAAGGGGGTACTCCACTCATTCCTCTCCCGTTTTCGCATAATGGATCCTGCAATGCATTTTACACTCTCCTCTTTACTTTGAGATGGCCTACGAAAGGGGGAGTGCTTTTCCGTTTGAATAAATTGTGTCATCATGACCGGGATGGGTATCCACAAGCTGAGGGTACTCGATTTGAATGGGAGGAATACCGCCCTGATAATGTGTCTGCTTCACGAATTTACAGCAACCAACGAAATGTCAATGTATCGAATGCACATGTCATTAATGTTATTGCTACTAAAGCAGACCTATGTATACGTAATAAAGGTGTAATTTCTGTTGGGAAAAGTGAATGCAACACCACACTCACGTTTGATAGTCCTACTGGCATATCGTTTGTGACATCCCGAAATACTTACTTCATCTGTGGAACGAAGGGTTATCACCAGCTTCCTTTGGGATGGTCAGGCACTTGCTACGTGTCTTTTGTATTACCGCCTGTATTCATTGCCCCACCAATGTATCACAATAACTACATTCTATATCATGACTTTGTTTTAAACCGTGACAAACGCTCTGTTGTTTTGGATGATATAGATCAAACGGACACTACTTTGCAGCAGTATGTGGACTTTAATTTGGGTCTGTTCTCCTTCGTTGGGGCAGCTTTGAACAGTCGAAAGATCCGACGACTAACACGTGTTGTTGAAGCTGTGGCTAATGATACTGCAATAGCACTTGGAAATATCACTGAAGAAGTACAGATTTCTAGAATTGTTGCGCTTCAGAACCGGATGGTTCTAGATGTAGTGTTAGCTGACCGTGGGGGGGCATGTAGAATCATCGGAAGTAGCTGTTGTGTCTATATACCTGACAATTCACCATCTGTATATGATGCTATCACTAAGCTACACAAGATAGCCGCTGAAATACATCCGGATAATGGTACCTGGACTCTGTCAGGATGGTTCTGGTCAATACTCACCACCTGGGGATGGAAACTGTTAACGATTCTATGTATTATTGTGGGGATTCTGTTCTTCGTATGCATATGTATCCAATGTGGCCCAGCTTTATGTTCCATGTGCTTATCAGTCTGTGTACCATCGAGACGAGCTCTTGCTCATGACAAAATGATGCTTCATAAAGAAGTAACACAAATAATGCTAATTGATATAGAAGATGAACACCCTGACTATGTCCACTATGAGGTAGCTTCAGCTAAACGCTAAAAGGGTCGTCTGTCGTATTTTGACGATGGCTGGGTTAGCGCTTAGCTTTGCTACACGTTTCCCGCTTAAATTAGCTATACATAGAAACGCCATTTTGTATGAAGTGGCGGCCATCTTAGACCATGAGCGGCCTCGTGGCCAGCGTGCCCTTTAGTCCTTTGTCCGTTCCACTGACCACTCGAGTCTGCCCGGCAACAGGCTATTTTTAGTATTGGTCAAGCTCATACATGCGCAGTTCACACTGACCAGTCACCCCTTAGGAATGTGTTGTAAACTGACCAGTGGGTTTGAAACACTCCAATGAGCTGGCAGTATTCCAAAACATGCCCTTATATGTACATAATGTTCTATACATTTGTGCCGCGTGTTCATTTTATTACCTGTGGAATTGTATAAAAGAGGGGGTCACACCGATGTTCGGTGTGATACCTCTTGCATTACCGAAGGGTGCTGTATGAGTGTACCACCACCCCATGGGGTCTTAGTAAACTTGTTCTTTGACTTTTACAGTTTCCGTGCCAACAGTTCTTCCAATGTATGTGGGTTATCTTCGGAACATGTAGGCCTTGGGAACCCGATACAACAAATTCAGCTTAGTTACTTTGGTCCTCAGGAAAACCGTGCAGAAACTGAGATATTAATAGAAGAAAATGTGGAACCGAATGTACAATGTTGTACTGTAGATAATTGTGAGCAACATATTACAAAGTTGTAGTTGATTTCACTAACACCAAAACACCAAATTATTCTTCCATTTATTTTCAACAAACTCGTTATAAAAATCAAACCAGTACTGTTCATCTGTATTTAAAAAGGAAAATAATAATGACGAAACATTTCGCAACTTATTTATCACAGAATTGTTTTGAATTGCATTCTAATCAGCATATTTATAATTATTTTTATAACAAATTAGATAAGAACAAAATGCCTCCTAGTGCTGTGCATAATAATTTAGACTTCGTAATAATTCCTTCTGAACTGATGGATTTAAATAACTATGAGTCTATTCTTATTAAATGTGTCCGTCCATTTCAGGCTGTTATTCGTATAGAGCCTAACACAGAAAAATGTCCGCCATTTCATTTACAGAGAGAACCCACCTACTGCTGCACCAAGCACAGCAATTGCTGCAGCAGCATATTCAGCAAGAAATCCACACCTACAAATTAATCCTCATTTCGGTGAAATTAACATTCTATGCATTTATTGTGATGAAGTTTTGTCTTACGAGGAACAGTCTATCGACCTAATAAAATGCATCGATCAGGAGCATCACTATGCTCAACATTACTTTTTTGACATTATCTTCTAATTAGTATGAACCACCTCAGCCGAAAGCAGTGCTTAAATTGTACACTTTCTGCCTTTCTTGACTGGTATTATCAATTATTCTTCAATATCACATTCTGATTGAACATCAAGGCCCTGCATCAAGCCTTTTTGTTGTAACTACTTCCCCGGCTAAAGGCACTGGGTAATTTGCACACTTGCAGCAATTTTAATAAATGTATTCTTATAACATCTCATAACTTAATAGACCTAAAATAATTTCATCATGTATTTCATATACCTCATTATCAATTTCAAAACTCATATGATCATACTCGATGTCATGTAATTCTTCCAGAAAATCAACATCTAACCTTTAATCTAGAAAATCACAGCTAATATCTCCAGCATTTATATTTTCCTCTTCATTCTCGCTACTTGTAAAAAGTATGTTCAGCTCTTCTATGACACTGTTACTAATTTCGAAAATGTGTTCAAATTGTGTTATTGATTTTCCATACTGAATTTCTTCTGTTGTAGCTCCTTGTACATAAACACTTCTTTTTATCTTTACTATAATATCAGCTCATGTGGTGATTAAAAAAAATGATATTAAATATTTATTTTTCAAATATAACAATATTTTGTACATGAGTATATTCTATTTTAAAAACATTGGAAAATTAAATACAATAAATTGTGTCCCTCTACATTGTGTCAAGTGCTTTATTTATCCTACCTACTGTGTTGCAAACTTAAAACAGACACAACAGCAGTGCCCCCATTACGTTGTCAATTAGGGTGGAGGGAGACAAACAAAAAACAACACTGCCACAGAAGCTACGCTGTGGAACTCATTCTGAAGAGACGTAGAAACATACTGTAAATAAAATGGAATACAAGTAAAGAAAAAGAAAAAACATACATGTATGACAAAGTCACTGGACTAATACTCTGTTCCCCAACACAAAAAAGAATTTTGCAAAAACTATATGTACGAATGTTTAAGGAGCTGCAAATGAACCCATTCCCCGGGATTCAAGAAATATGATTAGGAACCGTGTGGGGAAACCCAATGCCCACACGGTCCCAGCCGTCTCCCCGCATCCTTCGAGAGCCGGTATTGCTTTCTCAGAGAGAGCAGTTTATATGCAGCTCTCTAACAAAAAGCAATCTAATTCCTACTTGAAAGACACAGCAGCTTAACTTGCTCTCCCTTTCAAATAGGAAACCTGTTTGCTGTGCTAAAGTGGAAGCCGCGCGCTCCTGCCCTACCATACCAAACAGCAGTGTCCTGGGGGTACACGCCCCGGGACACTGCAGGAGTCGGCCCTGAGACATGGTGGTCCCCAGAACAATCAAGAGCTCCAGGACAGAATCAACGCTATCCCCTTCCAACATTAAAAAGCCCCGAAAAGTGATAACCCCCGGAGCTAGGAGGTCCGTGCCCTCACGGTCACACTATTTTAAGATTACTGCCCCAGGAAGGTGGCAGACCCCAGGGAATGTACGCCCCCTCGGCCACACTTCAAAATAAAACATGCCTGCTAACACATCCTACTTTGAAGCGTTGACAGCCAATCAACATGCAACTCGTGATTGTACGTCTGCGTACGCCGCAATTTTTCCATTGTAAATAAAAAAAATATATAGAGCTTAAAAATCCATGAACGACCCCCTGAGCAAGCCTACAGGATCAGGATGTTTCTACCATGCCCCCTTTCCATATTTCTCACTTTTTTTTTAAACTGCTTTCTTGTGACTCGGTTCTAGCGACCATCAACACGGCTGCCAACCCTTCCTGGTTTGGAGTGTCGACAGGCAGTTGACAACCAATCAGCATGCACGTAAATATGCGTACTCCACAATTTTTCTATTCAAAATAAAAAAATATATAGAGCTTAAAAATCCATGAACGACCCCCTGGGCAAGCCTACAGGATTAGGATGTTTCTACCATTCCCCCTTTTCTTATTTCTCACTTTTTTTTTAATTTGATTTTTTTAACTGTTTTCTTGTGACTCGGTTCTAGCGACCAACAACACGGCTGCCAACACTTCCTGCTTTGGAGTGTCGACACACAGTTGACAACCAATCAGCATGTGTAAATACGCGTACTCCGCGATTTTTCTACTCAAAATAAAAAAAATATATAGAGCTTAAAAATCCATGATTTTGAGCAAACCTACAGATTCAGGATGTTTCTACCATGCCCCCTTTCCTTATTTCTCCCTTTTTTTTAACTGTTTTCTTCTGACTCAGTTCTAGTGACCAACAACACGGCTGCCAACACTTCCTGGTTTGGAGTGTCGACAACCAATCAGCTTGCAGCTTGTGCACGTAAATACGCGCACTCCGCCATTTTTCTATTCAAAATAACTTTCTAAAAAATAGCCTAAAAATTCTAAACCTAACCCCTGACGAAGCCTACAGGGTCAGGATGGTTCTACCCTGCCCCCTTTCCTTATTTCTCAACTTTGTTTACTGTTTTCTTGTGACTCGCTTCTAGCGACGAACAAGATGGCTGCCAACACTTCCTGGTATTGAGTGTTCACAGACAGTTCACAACCAATCAGCATACAGCTCCTGCTCGTAATTCTACGTATTTCCGTACGCGTACTCCGCGATTTTTCTTTAAAAAAAAGAAAAATAGAGCCTAAATATCCATGTACAACCCCCAGAGCAAGTGTAAAGGATCAAAATGTTTGTAGCCTACCCCCTTCCCTTATTTCTCAACTTTCTTTACTGTTTTCCTGTTACTCGGTTCTACCGAGGCACAAGATGGCCGCCAACACTTCCTGGTTTCGAGCGTTGACAGACAGTTAACAGCCAATCAGCATGCAGCTCGCGCTCGTAATTGAACAAATTTCCGTACGCGTGCTTCACCCCGTCTCTAGATATCGCTATGATTTTACTTGCAATTTTCTCAGAAACTACGGAACGGATTTACACCATTTAACAAAAAGCACAATCTGCGAACCAAACTCTACCTCTCTGCCAAATTTCGTGTAATTCCGTTCAGCCATTCGGGCTGTAGCCCTGGCTAAAGGTCCCTATGGAAAATTGCATGGGGAAAGCATGATTTGGGACCCCTCTTTTTTCTCGCCCCCCACTTAACGAATCACCCCCAAACTTTCAGGGAAGGAGTGGAACCAAGCAGGCCATTTTCTTGGAGAAATTCACGAACATTTGTCCACCGGCACCAAAGTTATTCCAAATAGAATGTTGTGGATTTCCTATGGAAACTAGGTCCTAACTATAACTACCTACTGGCGACACGACGCGTTTCGTGCACACCCTGCACTTATTCATGGGCGAGGTTAAAATATTAGGGATGAGGACAGAGGCACCTGAAATAATTTGCAGACACGCCCCAGTGGGCGGGGCAGCACTGCTGCCTGTCGGTCTTTGTAGTGCCATCAATCTTCCTACAGTGAGGCGTCTTCCCAAATGTTAAAAGTTTAAACAGTTTCTTCCCAAGTGGGTCGATGACATGTCTTGATGGAAACCATCTGCCAGATAATCCTTTCTCTGCGCACCTCTCGTCCGTGTTTATGCTGTATGTCTTCAGACATCAGTATCGGTCTGCTTGAGCTGCAGCAGGGCTCCCTTCACGGCAGGACTGGCCGTAATATACAAATTCAAAAAGGGTGTCCCCTCGAAGAAGCCACATACCAGAGGTTAAGTCTTTAGCGCTTTATTAGGAAAGGTAGCAGTTGGGCATCAGCACAGTTCATCCATTTAGAAGCGTCTGACGCGTTTCGTGCACACCCTGCACTTATTCATGGGCGAGGTTCAGACATTAGGGATGAGGACAGAGGCACCTGAAATAATTTGCAGACACGCCCCAGTGGGCGGGGCAGCACTGCTGCCTGTGGGTCTTTGTAGTGCCATCAATCTTCCTACAGTGAGGCGTCTTTCCAAATGTTAAAAGTTTAAACAGTTTCTTCCCAAGTGGGTCGATGACATGTCTTGATGGAAACCAGCTGCTAGATAATCCTTTCTCTGCGCACCTCTCGTCCGTGTTTATACTGTATGTCTCCAGACATCAGTATCGGTCTGCTTGAGCTGCAGCAGGGCTCCCTTCACGGTAGGACTGGCCGTAATATACAAATTCAAAAAGGGTGTCCCCTCGAAGAAGCCACATACCAGAGGTTAAGTCTTTAGCGCTTTATTAGGAAAGGTAGCAGTTTGGCATCAGCACATTTCATCCATTTAGAAGTGCCCAACGCGTTTCATGCACACCCTGCACTTATTCATGGGCGAGGTTCAAACATTAGGGATGAGGACAGAGGCACCTGAAATAATTTGCAGACACGCCCCAGTGGGCGGGGCAGCACTGCTGCCTGTCGGTCTTTGTAGTGCCATCAATCTTCCTACAGTGAGGCGTCTTCCCAAATGTTAAAAGTTTAAACAGTTTCTTCCCAAGTGGGTCGATGACATGTCTTGATGGAAACCAGCTGCCAGATAATCCTTTCTCTGCGCACCTCTCGTCCGTGTTTATACTGTATGTCTCCAGACATCAGTATCGGTCTGCTTGAGCTGCAGCAGGGCTCCCTTCACGGCAGGACTGGCCAAAATATACAAATTCAAAAAGGGTGTCCCCTCGAAGAAGCCACATACCAGAGGTTAAGTCTTTAGCGCTTTATTAGGAAAGGTAGCAGTTGGGCATCAGCACAGTTCATCCATTTAGAAGCGCCCGGCGCGTTTCGTGCACACCCTGCACTTATTCATGGGCGAGGTTCAAACATTAGGGATGAGGACAGAGGCACCTGAAATAATTTGCAGACACGCCCCAGTGGGCGGGGCAGCACTGCTGCCTGTCGGTCTTTGTAGTGCCATCAATCTTCCTACAGTGAGGCGTCTTCCCAAATGTTAAAAGTTTAAACAGTTTCTTCCCAAGTGGGTCGATGACATGTATTGATGGAAACCATCAGCCAGATAATCCTTTCTCTGCGCACCTCTCGTCCGTGTTTATACTGTATGTCTCCAGGCATCAGTATCGGTCTGCTTGAGCTGCAGCAGGGCTCCCTTCACGGCAGGACTGGCCATAATATACAAATTCAAAAAGGGTGTCCCCTCGAAGAAGCCACATACCAGAGGTTAAGTCTTTAGCGCTTTATTAGGAAAGGTAGCAGTTGGGCATCAGCACAGTTCATCCATTTAGAAGCGCCCTGCGCGTTTCGTGCACACCCTGCACTTATTCATGGGCGAGGTTCAAACATTAGGGTTGAGGACAGAGGCACCTGAAATAATTTGCAGAAATGCTCCAGTGGGCGGGGCAGCACTGCTGCCTGTCGGTCTTTGTAGTGCCATCAATCTTCCTACAGTGAAGCGTCTTCCCGAATGTTAAAAGTTTAAACAGTTTCTTCCCAAGTGGGTCGATGACATGTCTCGATGGAAACCAGCTGCCAGATAATCCTTTCTCTGCGCACCTCTCGTCCGTGTTTATACTGTATGTCTCCAGACATCAGTATCGGTCTGCTTGAGCTACAGCAGGGCTCCCTTCACGGCAGGACTGGCTGTAATATACAAATTCAAAAAGGGTGTCCCCTCGAAGAAGCCACATACCAGAGGTTAAGTCTTTAGCTCTTTATTAGGAAAGGTAGCAGTTTGGCATCACCACAGTTCATCCATTTAGAAGCGCCCGACGCGTTTCGTGCACACCCTGCACTTATTCATGGGCGAAGTTCAAACATTAGGGATGAGGACAGAGGCACCTGAAATAATTTGCAGACACGCCCCAGTGGGTGGGGTAGCACTGCTGCCTGTCGGTCTTTGTAGTGCCATCAATCTTCCTACAGTGAGGCGTCTTCCCAAATGTTAAAAGTTTAAACAGTTTCTTCCCAAGTGGGTCGATGACATGTCTTGATGGAACCCAGCTGCCAGATAATCCTTTCTCTGCGCACCTCTCATCCATGTTTATACTGTATGTCTCCAGACATCAGTATCGGTCTGCTTGAGCTGCAGCAGGGCTCCCTTCACGGCAGGACTGGCCGTAATATACAAATTCAAAAACGGTGTCCCCTCGAAGAAGCCACATACTAGAGGTTAAGTCTTTAGCACTTTATTAGGAAAGGTAGCAGTTGGGCATCAGCACAGTTCATCCATTTAGAAGCGCCCGACGCGCTTCGTGCACACCCTGCACTTATTCATGGGCGAGGTTCAAACATTAGGGATGAGGACAGAGGCACCTGAATTAATTTGCAGACACGCCCCAGTGGGCGGGGCAGCACTGCTGCCTGTCGGTCTTTGTAGTGCCATCAATCTTCCTACAGTGAGGCGTCTTCCCAAATGTTAAAAGTTTAAACAGTTTCTTCCCAAGTGGGTCGATGACATGTCTTGATGGAAACCAGCTGCCAGAAAATCCTTTCTCTGCGCACCTCTCGTCCGTGTTTATACTGTATGTCTCCAGACATCAGTATCGGTCTGCTTGAGCTGCAGCAGGGCACTACAAAGACCGACAGGCAGCAGTGCTGCCCCGCCCACTGGGGCGTGTCTGCAAATTATTTCAGGGGCCTCTGTCCTCATCCCTAATGTTTGAACCTCGCCCATGAATAAGTGCAGGGTGTGCACGAAACGCGTCGGGCGCTTCTAAATGGATGAACTGTGCTGATGCCCAACTGCTACCTTTCCTAATAAAGCGCTAAAGACTTAACCTCTGGTATGTGGCTTCTTCGAGGGGACACCCTTTTTGAATTTATATATATATATATATTCACTGAAAAAAACATAGGTTTCACATTTGTTATAGTTAGGAATTAGCATTTAAAAAACCTTTGAAATTCACTGAAAAAAACATAGGTTTCACAACAGTTATAATTAGCTGAACATTTTGCTCATACAAAACCATGAAAATTCCCACGTTATAGTTAGTTGGACTCACTATAACTCGTGCGCCCGCAATCCGCTGCTGACGATGTCACATATTACATCATTCATGACATGGTCAGTGACATCACGGATGACATCACTGATGTCATCTCAAATGACATCACTGATGACATCATCCATGTGATAATATAATGCACCTCCTCACACTCTAATCTAGCCTTTGATACATCCAGTGTTGAATACAGACTACCATTCCTGAAACCATTGACACACCAACACTAGTTACTACATACACAGTCACTGATTCCTAAGTCTACACACACATCCACTCATTCACCCATACAATCACTCATACATACAGTCACTCATCAATACAACACTATAATATGCACTCATACACCTAGACACTGACACACTGCCACTCATCCATGGAGTTACTCACACACCTAGTCAGTCATGCAAAGAATGAATCACACTCCCATTTCCCCATCTATACAGTTATATACACATAACCTTACTTATTCAAACATTTACTAACACATACTTTCTCTCTTTTACAATCACTGATACAAGTACACATTGATCCATACAGTCACTTAAGCAATCACAAACTCTCATGTATAGTCATTGATATATGCCAACTCTCACATGCACTGTGTTTTACATATGTACTTACTTGGACATGTAGCACTGAGATATCCATTCACTCACCAACACATCCATGCACACAGTCAACCGCCCATACAGCTGTTTCCACATACACTCTTGAACCCATACACCAAGTGAATCAACTGCTCACACATCTATGCACAGAGTCACACACCTCCCAGCCACTCCCACACACACTCACCCTCACATACAAATACTTGGGCAACCAATCAATAACCCATATAGCCACTTATATAGCTACTAATCAACACATGCAGCACCTTACACAACAACAGACATAATGATGCACACATACAGACAGTTTAGTCAAGTCAAGTTAAGTCAAGTCAAGTCAAAGCAAGCTTTATTCGATTGTTAACATCATAAAAGCACAATCAGACAATACAAATACAGTATCACAATTCATTAATTCAATAATACAGTAAACTTTAGTGATAATATCAATGCATATAAAAATCATTTCAAGTTGATAAAAAATGGACATGTAAAAGAGACAATTTTAAAAACAGTAAAAAGACTCAGTTTGTTTGTTCAGCCCGCCTGATTATTCGGGGATAGCTTCCTAGACTTAATACGAATAGCAGCTACCAGGAAGCTAGCAACCCTGAAAATTACCCTTGTAGTTCCTAGGAGTTGTAGGTACAAGAGAGCTGGGCGAACCTGGAGAAAACCTGCGTCTCTTAGAATTGGGGCTAAAAACCGTCTTCTACTCTCCTTAAAGTGATCACAGAACATAACAAAATGCATAAGGGATCGTTCTGAGAAATTGCCACAACTGCATGGGTTTAGAGTGTCAGGTACCCCCCACACAGGGAAATTTCCTAGGGAGTATTGTATGATATTAAACCTGAATCTGATAAGGAGGTGTCGATGAAATGGATTGCTGACAATTTTCAGATAGGGTTCTAGGGAAGGAGTAGTTAGTAGCAGAAAATTCGCTCTTACTTTAGGCTTGATTAGTTCCTCTTCTTCCCTTGCTTGGTTAGCCCTATGCAGGAAATTTTCCTTTATCTAATTTACGTCACCTTTGACTATGGTGTTCGGGTTGTTGTAGAGATCTGGCCTACCCAATTTATTCACCGTGTTCGTAATATATGCAAGCCAGGAGATGTTAGTTGCCTTATCTAACTCCATGCAGTCTTTAAGGATGCAGTGGTTCAGGGGTATATCGTTATTTAGCCAGGTTTTTGCCCAGTAAACAAGAGGGGTCAATTGTAGCTCATCGGTGACATAGCCTATGCCTAGCTCAGTGTGCAGGGAAAAAACTGGTGTTGATTGCGGGACTCCTAGCAATGTTCTAAGAAAGTTGTTTTCCGCAATTTGTATTTTCCCCTGAGGCGAAAATCCCCACAAGGGGGCACCATACATGGCTATAGACAGACATTTTGACTTATATACTTTCAGGAAAGCATCCATTGGTCGCGAGCCCAGTCGCTTTGCAAAGCTCATTAGAGCTGAAGTTGATCTCTTAACTGCAAGGCTTTTTGCATTTACTTGGGTGGACCAGGAGCCCCTTTCTTCAAAAATAACACCCAGATAAGTGAAAACAGGTACCCTGGTCACACCCTCACCAGTGTAGGTAAACGTCTTTAGCTTTTGTGTTTTCTTGCGTTTACCTGCCACCATAATGTGGGATTTTTTATTATTAATTGCTAGGTCAAGTGATATCATGAACTCTCCGAATGCGTCAAGGAGTTTTTGTAGTCCTACCCCTGTGCCGGGCTAAAAGCATTGCGTCGTCCGCGAATAGTAATACGGGCACCAGGGAGTCCCCTACTTGTGGAATGTCAGGTGTTGATACCTCTAGGACTTTGCCCATTGAGCTCATATAAAGGGTGAATAGAAGGGAGGCCAGGATACAGCCCTGCCTGACACCCCTTCTAGAATGGAAAGGCCGAGTGCAACTGCCCTCCCGATCAGTTCTTACAGAGGCTGACAAATCAGTGTGGAGTGACGCTAAAAAATTTACCAGCGATGGGTCGATACCCAAATTGGCCAGTATAGCCCAAAGCTTGGATCGATTGACCAAGTCGAAGGCCGAGGAGAGGTCCATAAAAGCCATGTATAGATTTCCCTCTTTGGCCTTAGTATATTTACCTACAAGCATGAGGAGATTTAGGCACTGGTCCATGGTACCTCTCCCGGCCCTGAACCCATACTGCAGGTCTGAAAGGACCCCCTTCTCCTTTATGTAGTCCCCCAATCTGTGAAGAATGACTCTGCCCAAGATCTTCACGGCAGAGGCAATCAATGATATTGGCCTGTAACAGGCCGGGTCAGTTTGTGATCCTTTCTTGAAAATGGGAATGATATTTGAGGAGGACCATGATTTAGGAAACCCAGCTGTACCTGTGGAATTAAAAACATTTGTGAGTATTTTAGTCCACATAATTAGGGGTGACCTATAAAGATCTGCCGGAACACCGTCTGGGCCCGGGGCCTTGCATTTTGTCATCTCCATGATCGCCCTAGTAACCTCATGCTCACTAAATTGCAGGGGAACATCAGAGGCCAAGTGTAGGTGTGGGCTATCTTGTTCACTATTATAAATTTTACTAAAATGGGCAACCCAGTCTTCCTTGGGGATCACACAGTCCATAATAGAGTTTTCCCCCTCCGCGAAGTATGAGTGATTGATCACTGCCCAAAATTTGGAACTATCTTTCAAGATGTTAATTGATGTAAGATTGTCTCAAGCCTCATTTTTTATGGCTTTTTTTCGATTATTAATAGTTGACCCATAAAGTTTCCTGCATTCGGCCACCCGCTCACGGTTTCTTGGCTGCTGTTTAAAAGCCCCTTATGAGCCTTCGAACATTCCCTATCGAACCATCTAGGACGGTTATCAGCAATTTGCTTCTTTTTTCGTGTTAAGTTACGGTTTACTTGTATGCAAATGTTAGTGAAAGAATTGATAGTATCTTTATCATTTGCGAGCTATCTGTACATATTAGCAAATCTGCGCGAGCATTTACTTTAAGTTGTTCAATGAATGTGTCCGGAACCACCTTGGACCATTTTAGCCTTCTTCCCCCGTCCTTCAGGACAATGGAAACACAGCAACCTCCCAGACTCTCAACCTGAGTTGCGCTGTTAATCCCATTATTTAAAATCAGGATCAGTGGATTATGGTCACTGAAGGTGGAAACCTTTACTTCCAGGGAGAATACCATAGCACCAGCCCCGCTGAAATAAAGATGTAATCAATCACAGTGTTGGCGTTTCTCTTCCGATAAACGTCGGTGCCCTGTGTACCCCCTCGGGCCCTATTACATCGGCAAGTAATTCTTCCAACTCCATCCCCTGGGGTGTGTGTTCAAGATGGGGGCTTATGGCACCAGGAGGCGCCAGTTGTTGTTTGGCAAAACAATCCCAATCACAGGGGTGTATATTAAAATCTCCCATTAGCAGGATTTCAAATAAAGCTGTTTGGTTAGACTTGTAATGAGAAAGAAATAAGGCTAAGGACCTTAGGTGTGTGTTGTACGGGACCTTATCCGGGGCATTATAAAAATTACAGTTTAGTCACTACCCCATGCATTCAGTAAGACACATTTAATCACTCACTCATACAGTCAGTCACGCACCAACTAAATCCTTCATCTAGACACTTATACACCCACTCATTCTTGAATATGTAAAACATATTTAAACTTTACAGAAACACACAAATGATGTATAGAACTTTACAGAAACACACAGACACTGGATGATGTCATCAGTGATGTCATTAGTGATGTCATCAGTGAAGTCACTGACCATGTCATGAATAATGTAATATGTGACATCATCAGCAGTGGATTGCGGGCGCGCGAGTTATAGTGAGTCCAACTTACTATAACGTGGGAATTTCAATGGTTTTGTATGAGTAAAATGTTCAGCTAACTATAACTGGTGTGAAACCTATGGTTTTTTCAGTTAATATATATATATATATATATATATTCACTGAAAAAACCATAGGTTTTACACACGTTATAGTTAGGAAGTAGCATTTAAAAAACCTATGAAATTCACTGAAAAAACCATAGGTTTGACACACGTTATAGTTAGGAAGTAGCATTTGAAAAACCTATGAAATTCACTGAAAAAACCATAGGTTTGACACATGTTATAGTTAGCTGGACATTTCACTCATATAAAACCAATGAAATTCCCCCGTTATAGTTACTTCAGCTAACTATAACTCGCGCGCCCGCAATGCACTGCTGATGATGTTACATATTACATCACACATCACATCACTCATGACATCATCTATTAAATGGGTTAGTTTTGAAAATTACATATATTTTATATATGTAGATCTGAAAGTTGGTTGAACAAAAATGTTGTATATAAGTGTATAACCGGTTGCATTTTGGGTGAAAAATAGATTCTATAACTGACTGACTAAATATATCTTAATGAGTACATGGGTTACTGAGTAATATTTAAATATATACCTATCTGTGTCTGTCTATCAGTTTCTATTTTAGTGGCTGAATGTGTTGATGAGTAGCTTTATCACTGATACATTCTATCTATATAGGTTATTGTTTCTTTATTATTACCAAAAGTGTCTCAGTGTCTAAGTGTTAATATGCTACATTAGGAGATTATACATATTGCATACATGCAAGAATCAGTGACATACTATTCCTATATGTTGTAGACAGCATATGTCAGATATTAGATATTATCAGTGATCTCAAGAGTGATGTCACTAACCATGTGATCAGTGATGTAATATGTAACATCATCAGCAGTGCATTGCGGGCGCGCGAGTTATAGTTAGCTGAAGTAACTATAACGGGGGAATTTCATTGGTTTTATATGAGTGAAATGTCCAGCTAACTATAACATGTGTCAAACCTATGTTTTTTTCAGTGAATTTCATAGGTTTTTCAAATGCTACTTCCTGACTATAACGTGTGTCAAACCTATTGTTTTTTCAGTGAATTTCAGAGGTTTTTTAAATGCTACTTCCTAACTATAACTTGTGTAAAACCTATGGTTTTTTCAGTGAATTTCATAGGTTTTTTTGAATGCTAGTTCCTAACTATAACGGATATACCTAAAATGATTGTCGCCATACCAATCTTACGTGCGCGACCGAGTGCGCGCACCCACCTATATATTTCGTGGAAGCTTTGCAATTTGAACCTAATGAATTTCTTCATAGATCAATGAAAGAACTTATAGTACGTTAAAGAGACTGAACCTAGGCTTTTTTTTTTCATATGAACCTTTTAATTAAATGGAGCCGAATGTCTTTTTAATCTTTCGTGCGTAACTGGATGTACATACCTTGATATTTTTTTTAAAAATATAAAAGGTTTTATAGTTTAACAATTATATACTTAAATCGAGCTCTGAAGATATGTAAAATCCGTATGTGTTTGAATTTACTCCTTTTCACGTTTTAAAACTTCGCTGAAGAAGAATGCTACTTCCAAATCACGTACGTGACTAGATACTGTCACCGCGTACACGTCCTGAGAAGCGCATGTGAAGTCATGTGACTTGAAAACAACACTTCCAATTGGTTCTTAGTAGTTTCTATTCTGGAATTTACATGCAGCACTCCACCCACTTCCCTCACTATCTTTTCTACTCTCAAGAGAGAACAACGTCCAACATTTTTCCGAAGACTTTGCTGAAATGGCTGCCGCTCCGCATTCATCTTCCGAATCTGAAGAAAATGAGCGACTACCTTTAAGAAGAAAAAAGGAATCTTTCATTTGGCAATTTTTCACTTATCCTGAAGATGAAAAGAAAGTTAATGCGCCAAAGGTAACCTGCACGATATGCAAATTGGAGCTCTCAAGAGGAAATCCAACAAAAAAATATTCCTTTTCCATACATACCATGAAGCGGCATGTCAAACAAAGGCACCCTATAGAGTTTGCAAAGGCATCGACAAGAGCCCTGGCCACGCTATTACCATCAGAAGTGGCCAGCAAATCTTCCGCAGGACGACCTGTATCTCCATCGAGTGCTGACATGGACTTGAGACCATATCTTGCGAAGGTGCACATGAAATGCAACGACTGTGGAGAAATTCTTCTATACGGAGAGCAGAGCCTCATTCTAATTAAACTCAAAATTAAGAGTCATAAATGCTCCGGGAAAAGATAAATTTCTTCATTTCATTTTGATCGTATGTTATACTTAAAAATGTCGTTGCAAGTTTAAAAAATCAAAAGCAACATAACACTTGTTTCCAAAAAAAAAAAAAAAAAGTTCTTTTCAGAACTAACTTTTTCTACCAAAACGAGCTCCAAGAGCATATTATAAAGGGGAGTTTAGCGCCACTTTTTTTTAGTGCGCGACCGGGTGCGCGCACCCACCCACATATTTTGTGAAAAGTTTGCAATTTGAACCTATTGAATTTCTTCATAGACCCACCAAAGAACTTATAGTACATGAAAGAGACTAAACCTAGGCTAATTTTGTATTATTATCAACATTTTCATTAAATAAAACCAAATCTCTTTTCAAACTTTGTACGTGACTGGATGTACACACCTTTGCATTTTTTTTAAGAAATATAAAAGGTTTTATAGTTTAAAAAATGTATGCTTGAATCGAGCATAAAAGATATACGAAATCCGGATTTGCTTGGATTTACTCCTTTTCACGTTTTGAAACTTCGCTGAATTAGACCGCTAGTTCAAAATAACGTACGTGACTAGATAGTATCATCGCGTACACGAACTGAGACGCGCATGTGAAGTCATGTGACTTGAAAACAACACTTCCAATTGGTTCTTAGTAGTTTCTATTCTGGAATTTACACCAAGCACTCCACCCACTTCCCTCACTTTCTTTTCTACTCTCAAGAGAGAACAACGTCCAACATCTTCCGGAAGACTTTGCTGAAATGGCTGCCGTTCCGCATTCATCTTCCGAATCTGAAGAAAATGAGTGACTACCTTTAAAAAGAAAAAAGGAATCTTTCATTTGACAATTTTTCACTTATCCTGAAGATCAAAAGAAAGTGAATGCGCCAAAAGTAACCTGCACGATATGCAAATCGGAGCTCTCAAGAGGAAATCCAAGAAAAAAATATTCCTTTTCCATACATACCATGCAGCGGCATGTCAAACAAAGGCACCCTGAGCATTATGCAAAAGCATCGACAAGAGCCCTGGCCACGCTATTACCATCAGAGGTGGCCAGCACATTTTCTGGTGGACGACCTGTATCTCCATCGAGTGCTGACATGGACTTGAGACCATATCTTGCGAAGGTGCACATGAAATGCAACGACTGTGGAGAAATTCTTTTGTACGGAGAGCAGAGCCTCATTCTTATTAAACTCAAAATTGAGAGTCATAAATGCCCCAAGAAAAGATACATTTCTTCATTTCATTTTGATCCTGTGTTACACTTCAAAATGTCGTTGCAAGTTTAAAAAATCAAGAACATCATAACACTTGCATCTCAAAAAAAAAAAAAAAAGTTCTTTTCAGAACTAACTCTTTGTACCAAAACGAGCTCCAGGAGCATTTTATAAAGGAAGTTTATCGCCGCTTTTTTTTCGTGCGCGCACCCATCTATATATTTTGTGCGAGGTTTGCAATTTGAACCCATTGAATTTCTTCATAGACCCATCAAAGAACTTATAGTACGTGAAAAAGTCTACACCTAGGCTTATTTTTCATTATTATCAAAATTTTCATTAAATATAACCCAATGTCTTTTTAAACTTTCGTGCGTAACTGGATCTACGCACCTATGTATTTTTTTAAAGAAATATAAAAGGTTTTATAGTTTATTAATTGTATGCTTGAATCGACCTTAGAAGATATACAAAATCCGGATTTGTTTGGATTTACTCCTTTTCACGTTTTAAAACTACGCTGAATTAGACCGCTACTTCCAAATAACGTACGTGACCAGATACTGTCACCGCGTACACATCCTAAGACGCGCATGTGAAGTCATGTGACTTGAAACCAACACTTCCAATTGGTTCTTATTAGTTTCTATTCTCCAATTTACACGGAACACTCCACCCACTTCCCTGGAGAAAAAGTTTATCGGAAAACTTTTAAACCCTCCTCTTATCAAACATTCGACATCGTTAACATAACAGTGTAGTAAATAAAACTAGATCCACCCGTCCCTTAATTACAAGGGACACATTACTGTGTGAAATCAACTTTTGTTTTCACGCGATAATGTGAAATACTGAGCCTGTTACAGGATTTTCTTTCACATATATGTTCCCATTGATCTTCAAGCACTAACACCGTGGAAAATACCACCGATAGCGGTGATATTTTTTAACGCCGACAACGGGCGATTTTTATCGCTTAGAGCCCTTGCTATTATAAAGGTTTATCTCCTAAGTCTCTGATTCTCCAACTCTGCAACGCGGATCCCCTGTGTGTCGTAATGAGGTGCTAGGGGCGCCGCACACACTCTACTGTGACTAAGCATCCATAAATTCCACGGACATTACTACCCTGTTATCTGCAATTGTAAACATCAAAAGGAGCTGCGCTGCGCCCCTCAAAGAAGCCTCACTCCCATTGTTACAGCGGCTCGGCAGTCGTCCAGATCCACAAGAACAGCGTCTCGGATCCATTGAACTTCTGTGTCAGTCTCAATGAAAATAAGCACGGAAGAATATTCAAGTATGTAGTAGTCCTCCTGCTTGGTTAGAGACAAAAATTTACCAAGGTTAATGCAAATGCGGTAAAAATCCTTGCAAAGCATGAATATCGCTGAAAAGTCAGCATTATTCATGCAATAGCGAGCTAATGCTGTTAGCCATGTTATCCACCTCCCATTGGATAACATGGCTAAGAACTGCTCAGGGCAGGTGTTAGCTTTTAGATACATTCCCGCTTAGCGCAAATATCTCCAAAAGCTAGTGATATGACATAGCGATGTTAGCGACTGTTTTTAGTCGCTAACATCTTGGTACGCCCACTTTGCATCTCATTAGTGATAAATATAACTGACATGCAAAGTGGAGCCCAAGATGGTCGCTATCTCCTACTAGCTGTCGCTAACTGGTGTTAGCGGCAGCTAGGTAATAGGGAGATAATTTTATCTCTGCTTTCTTGGCTTTTAAAGCCAAAAAACAGAGATAAACTCCCTTGATAATATACCCCTATATTCAAATTGCTGCATCAAGACCTACGCCTACTTCAAGCACATGCACAGTTTTGAAACAGCATGGGCCTGAAAGTCACTGAGGAAAATCTCATGGATTACAGTCAGCCACTTTCAAGACGCATTACTTCAGAGGAACACTTCCTTATGATACAGGGCTTTAGAATGTCACATATCTCCTAGATTCATTAATGTTGTATATATGATACATTATTTCCACTGTCATTATAAAAAATAAAGTGACGAAATTCTAGCGCAAAGAGACGCAACGTCAACATAAAGCTGCCACAATCTATTTTAAAGTATCCTTTAAATTACAACCAACACTCTCTTTATAGACACCCCTCAGGTTTTTTTAACACCTGTTAAATCCTTCCATATTCATCACAAAGCCGCTCCATCACGAGCATTGCCTCAGCTGTCCTCAGGACGGACCACATTTGTCATGGACTTGCCGCTCTGCTTGCGCAACACTAACATTGCACTTCCATGACACGTTCTATTGACTAAGCAGAACCATGACGGAACCACTCTATCATGAACACATCTCAACCATGACTCGGAAAGAAGTAGCTCTATCATGACCATACAAGTACCACTCAGCCCCCCAGCCCCCTAATCCTGAGGCAGAATTACCACTGCAACACAGGATTTAAAGTCCTGCAAAGAACACCATGTAACATTTAATATCATTTTCCAGCAATATTTTCATATATCAGTATTGCTAAACTCACTCACTGAAATGTTGCTCATTACAATAAATCACTTTTAAAGCATGCCTTATAACAATGCACCCAATCCTATGTGGATATGTTTATATAAAACATAACATTGCTTTAATGAGGATAGACAAAGAAATAACACAATGATGTAAAAGTTTCTTTATTTTATATACTTACCTAAAAAAAATAAAAAAATAAAGTAAATTTCCTTTTAAAACGTAGTACCTGTGGAAGAAAATTAAAAATAACATTATAAAGTACATTTTATTAAAGAAAAAAATAGGAGACAATAAGAGAGAGGCAGGGAAAACTCTCGGATATTATTAGTTGTACTTACGTTATAAATATAACATCTGTGGAGGACAGTAAAAAAAATCTGTTATAATACATATTTCTAAATGCAATGTAACAAATAAGTCAAACAACATATTAAATGGTTTATTTTTGCTGTCCTCAGAATACATTGATTTTCACTAACAAGAGTGATTTCAATATTAATCATCATATAACAGCGGGGGAAAAAAACACAATCAAAATGATAGTGTTTAAAATACCCATACAAAATCTCCATACATATTATAAATACCTGAAAAAAACATGTCTTAAATGTTTTTCTCAAATTCGCAATTTCTTGAGTAAGCACACTACATCTTACACAGTTACAAACTAATTAAAGTATACAACCTATTTTTCAAGATATCTCAACAAAGCCCCGTGCAAGTATCTCCTATAAAAAATCTATCTGAAGGACACATTTTCTTCTCTCATACCTTTCCGCGTGGCCAAATTGTATAAGCTAACTCATTATCTTTTAAATACCTCTCCAAAAAACTTGCGTCCATATAAATTCTAAAATAATTATCTAAAGTACTCATTTTCTTCTCTCATATTTTTCCACGTGGCCAAATACTATGAGTTAAGATGTTTTTTACTGAAATTATTTAATCTTAGTCTTATCTATTGTTTTCTGAACCTTTACAATTAAAATTTATAACATGTTTTATACCATCAAACATTAAGTAAATTTGTACCTGATGTTATCACTATGCCAAACCCAAATTTCATTTATAGATTTGTACACCCTCAGTCACATGATATTTGTAAACTAGTAAGTTTCAGATCTTTACAGTATACATCTTCCTACAGCAAGTCACTCTACTGAAATTTGGGTTCCAAAAATAACAGATAAGAGTTAGTTAAGGCAAAAGGCAAACGTTTCTGAAAAGTCAATTGGCTATCATTGCAAAGCGTCCAGCCACTAGCACACTTCAAATAAGCTGTATAATGTCCTGATGATGTAGAAGGCCCATCATGAAAAATAATGGCTACAGTTACAAATGTTCTTCTAGAAATAGATACTTGAGAAGCCACAAAATGTTTAATTAAAGTTGACAATTTACTCCCATCAGCTCTGCATCGTTGAAACATTAAAATTACATATTGTCCGTATCTATGGATAAATAAAGTTGATAACATTTCACACTTACATGGAGAACAGACCATGTTCTGATGCGCATCTTTAACTAGTTTATTAAAAGGCACTTCTTTGCAGTCTGGTAATGTTAAATATAAAAATCTCTCACTGTGTATGTCAGTACTACTTAAAAATGAGCAATTATCACACCTATGTTCCCATTTATAAGAAAGGCCAAAAAGACTATCAATATCTACACCTTCATCTTCCAACACTGTAAACATATACATGATAAATTCCTGACAATCTTGCTGAATATTCTGAGAAAATTGATTTACTCCTGCACATATGTCTAAAACATTCCTTAGATCTGAAACACTTGCTACTTCACTATCACCACTACTACATATTTCAAATATAGAATTTAAAGAATAGCAAAATGTTTGCTCCTGATTTTCTATAATCTGTTCCTTCACATTTTTCAGAAAGAAAACAACATTAACTACTACATTTGCATAGCAGTTGACACCAGACCTATTTTCAAACTTAAATCCAACAATCTCTTCAATACTAACAGTTTTCTTACGGCTACCAACAACAGCTACATCTTTCTTCCGTCGTTTCTCGACTACTTCAGCACATTTGTCCTCATTTTTCCTTTTCTGACCAACTATACGCCTTTCAATTAAAGGATATTGAGGTAAACTTGGAGCATATTCTCTTCTTAACCTATTATACTCCTTCACACAATTTAAATCTGCACTAATCTTTGTCTCATCATAATCAATTAGATAAAGTCCACATAAAGTTCTAACTCGCGATAAAGCAACATACGCCATACCCTCTTTGAATACAGTGCTTCCAATATTTACCAAAGCACAATCTACACTTAAACCTTGAGATTTGTGTATAGTCACTGCATATGCCAAACAAATTGGAAATTGCTTACGACGGACATATAAGTCTTTCACAAGCAAAAAACGAGTTGAACATCGACTAATTTGTTGAACTTCCTCAATTCCATCAAATTTTATTCTCAAAAATTCAATCTCATCTCTATTTGTATAATTGACAAAACCAACAACATTACCCATTGCTCCATTTACCAATCCTCTTTCTACATGTAAATTTCTCCTTAAAATTATCCGACAATTTAAACATACATACAGATTTTTCTCTAAACCAGCAGTTTTAGATATAGTTTTTTGAAGAGAATCCAATTTTAATTTCAACTTTTCAGACAAAACAATAGTACTACCTTCATGCTCTATTCTATCTTTAGCTTCCAGTTTCTTAATTTCTTGATTTTCTAAATTCAACATTTTCTCATTAAAAACTGAACATTCTTTCAGAGTTGGCATCAAGCATATCACTGACTTATCTGCTACCTCTTTCCTATATATTTTCTCAGGTACATTATCTACATTAGGAAACAGCTTGGAAAGTAATCGTGTTCGTAGAGTGTGTTTCGCATCTTCAGTTAGTTTTCCAATCCTAATATCTTGAAGAATATTTCCATATTTAGTATCCTTTGCCTGTTGCATAT
Organism: Lissotriton vulgaris; assembly: GCF_964263255.1. Lineage (NCBI taxonomy): Eukaryota > Metazoa > Chordata > Amphibia > Caudata > Salamandridae > Lissotriton > Lissotriton vulgaris. The sequence goes on from NC_141691.1 coordinate 1,211,039,435, forward strand.
TTTGAATCAGTTCAGTATATTTGAAATGTGACCATATATTTACATTTCCAATACTGCCCAGGCACTTTCTGGTCTCCTCATGTGTAACAGTTTCAAATACAGGTTGTCCTTTCACAGGAGTTAGCTGTAGTAGATCTCCAAAAACTATGACATGTTTACCTCCAAATAACACATCATACTCTGTCTTAAGTGTCTGCTGCAAAGCAAGCATTAAATTGGATACCATGCTTACTTCATCAATAATAAGAAGTTTCATTTTTTTAAGGACTCTAGAAACTTCAAAACAAGCTTCTCCAGATAGCTTCTGATATTGTAATTTATTTTCATGTTCAACTGGCAGCATCAGTTAAAGCTGTAAAGTAACACCTTTAATATTATGTGCTGCCAATCCAGTTGGAGCAGTAACAACACACGACAGTGTTGACTGAGTTGTTTGCTGTAAATATGTAGTAATTCCTTTAATTAGGAAACTTTTACCAGTCCCAGCTTCTCCACTTACATATAATCGAATAGGTTCAAATGACATACATGAGCAATCTTTTCTCTCATGACGAAAGCCATGCTCAATGTGCTCTGTCACTTCATCATATATCTGTCTTTGCTCAACATTAAACTGCTTCTTTAATTCTTCTAAGTCGATTACTTCCTCTTCACCTTGCTGCATTGCTCTTTCCACCTCATCCATGGTGGTGGCTGCTTCATTTTGGATAATTGGTTGTCCCAGTGGATCTTGACTTAATGAAGCCGAACTTTGACTACCTTGTGAACTATCTCTAGCAATCTACGCTGCAATTGTCGCTTCTTGCTCTATTTCATCATTCAACATTTGGAGATAATTACTAAAAACAGGACATTCAATACTACTTTTAGATGCATTGAATGAATCTTCATAACTATCAAAGTCTCCAAGTAGTTCCTCTTCTCTACGCCATGGTTTAAAGAGTTGCAAAAGAGCAAAATAGTAAAATTCTCTTTTGTCAGGTGTTTCACAACTCAGTTTCCGATGATTAATCAAGTGTCCTTTTCTTTGTTTCACCAGACATCCTTCATGTCCAATTACAGTGTGTACACCTTTATCAATGTTCTCCGTAACATTCCTTTTAAAAGTATAATTTTGAAGTATTTCATACAGACAAATGTTTTCAAGCAGAGTACTTCTATTTGGATAGTATGTATCCAACATATTTGTTTTCAGAATGTCTGTACTGTTTGGTTCTTTCTGGGCTAAATATTCAATTTCTTGCACAGGTTTCAGAACACGGTTTCGTGTTTCTGCTAGGCCCAAACTCACCCAGAGAATAGTCCTTGATTTAGCATAAAGACTTGCTGATGATAATCGGTCAGAACATTCATATGCTCCAATTTCTCGATGAGACAGCATCTTCAAACTGTACGTATACAATTTCTTGCTTAGGCTCTTTTCATGAGAAATGTCTTCCCACATCTCCTTCAATTCCGTCTTTTCAGATTTCGTAATGTAAGACGTTACATATCGAGCCACAGCAATAGAATTGTCTGCAACATATTGTATGTCCATGTTAGCATTCCACATGGACAAAATGACTGGATTATAGTCATTTATATATTTGGATTCTTCACCTCTTCTTAAATTGTACGTATTTTTAGGTGACCTCCTTCTGATATTATGTCGCAAACATGACATCAAATTGTTGACTCTTCCTTTGGAAAGTACCGGTCGTGCAAATCCAAAACGACATTTGGTGTAGAATTTGCTCTTTGATTTGAATTTTCGCCGACAATATTTACCACAACGATGACTTTGAAAACGTAACACTTTTCCTCTTAAGTCCTTATCAGTTGTACTATTAGGTACGTCACAAGTGGCATACTGTTCAATAAAAGACAGTACAGTCTCATCCGAGTCTGTTCCAAATTTAGGAGCATCCTTGATCCATAACAGCATATGAATATGAGGAGCACCTCTTGCTTGATATTCTTTTCTCCAAAAGAAATCCAGTACTTCACCAAGAGGCGGATTTTTCTTGTTTGTAATGAAAGACATCATAGCTTCAAATCTATGATTAAAATATCTGCAAACATTAACTGGATCTAATGAACACAGTTCTCCAGGTGTCTTGTAGTTTATGTTTTCTATGTTTGCATTCGCCTCCCGAAGAAATTCAAGTAAATCTTCCCAAGCATACTCTGCACAGCTTAGAGTTAAAAACCATGTTGGTGCTCTTAAATGTCTAAGCATGCACTTCAAATCTCCATGACGACGGTACCAATACTCATTAGTACCCCGCTGACAAGCCATTAAATTAATTAGATGTGAATCCAAAACACTATCTTTCTGTTGCACTTTATCCATAAATTCCTTTGCTGAAATATTTTGCAGATGTACTCCACTTTTTAAGATATGATTTACTGCATAAGACAGACCAGATAAGTCACTCTCAAACAGAAGATGAAACAAATATGGAATGCATTGGCGAAACCTCGGATCTTCTGCATATAATCTTGTTGTCCGGTATTCAGATGCAGGAATCTGCATAGGTCGATCATCATATCGTGTACCTTCACCTGTAGGGAATAACTGTGGAAAACAACGACCTTCCAAACTTTCTTCCCACACACTAATAGGATTTCCTTTTGCCTTTTTCATATGAAATAATTCAATAGCATTCCCTATTGCTTCTTTGGAATGCAATGGATGAACACTGTAATGTTCATAAATTTCTTCACTTCTGGATACATCAACTTTTTCAATTTGTCCACTAGACAAATCACTATCCTCTTCTTCACTTACATCTTCTTGTTCTACGTATACATCTTTGTAGTACTTATTGTTTTGCACTAAATACAACGTTGCCTTTTTCACTTTCCTAACATCCACTAAATCTTGCCAGATTTTCTTACTCTTTGTAGGTACATCATTAACTAGAATAACTAGAGGTTCCTCTTCTACATTTTCAACACCAATTGTTTCCATATTTTTTTTAAAATCAAGTGGCAAATACACAACTCTACCCTTTAATCCTCTTTGTAAATCTGAAGGATTTAATTTACCAGTCTTAGGCTCCATACGAACAATAGCCTGAAAAGGATGTACACATTGAATCAGAATAGTCTCATAAGTATTTAAATCCATCAATTCTGATGGAATATTTATCAACTCTAGATTATTATGAACAGCTCTAGCAGGCATTTTATTTTCATTTAATTTATTATAACAATATTTACAAACACGTTGCTCAAAACCCAAATCAAAATAGTTTTCCACCAACAAATAAGTTGCAAAATCTTTCCATTGACCATTACTTATATCTTCACTTTTTAAATATAAATCAACTAACCTAGTTTGACTTTTATAATGAATGCGTCGACAACAAACACAAGAAAAATTTGGTTTCTCACCTGCAATCACCTTAAACTTGATTATATCCTGTTCAAAATGTTCAATATTAACATGTCCAACATTTTCTAATACATTTCCTTCTATATTTATATCAGTTTCTACATTGTCTTCCTCTGGACCAAAATAACTTACCTCAATTTCTGCACAAATCTTCTTAACATCTAATTGACATCCATGCAAAAGAGCACTATTTAACTGTTTAAGTTTAAGTGCTGGACTTTTTGCATAGTACAACTTTCTCACTAATTTTCTCATTTCAGTATGATGCACTGCTAACATCCTGAAGTGATGAAACACACTCTGGCATATTTTTTTAGAGAGACAAGCCAGTGAATGACCTTGCAGACCTATTTTTTCTCGCACTCTGCATTGATCTAATTCTTGCAACATTTTAATTTTTTTTTTAGACTTTCTTTAGTGTACTTACGTAAGAAATTGTGAATGAAATCAATTGAATCCTGCCGTACACTACAAATGCTACTACAATTCCAACTGTAAACAGGAGCATTAGGACGCCCCTCTAAAGCTTCTCCAGCCATAACCTCTTCTGCATTTCTAACCACAATTTTCTCTTTCTCAATTACAGAACCATCCTTCACCTCATACGCTCGACCACTGGTGTCAACTGCATGCAACAGATCATTACTTTGAAAGTAACTCTCTTCATTGAAAAATGGCTCAGAAGTTGAAGTATGCATCCAATTCCCAGAAAACACTTTACAAAAATTACTCCTATTTATGTGTCTCTTCCATTTACTTTTACCTTTTAAAACTCGAATTGCCTTATTTAGAATATTTATTCTATTAAGTACTGAAATAAATAATTTTCTTTTTATCTCAAATACGCGCTCAACGATACCCTCCATATATTGTTTCTTCTTAAAAAAAGCAGATCTTCTTTTAGAAACTTTCTCCTTTTGTAATAAATTCAAAACTACTCTGTTGTAAAACATACGCTTCCTGATTTGGCTAAATTGATTAGTCCGGGTTTTACTATATTCTTTTTCTTGTCTCCTAATTGCAGAAACATTTTTATCTTTGATTCCATCTCTCCTTCTAGATACTGATATCGTTTTCTCCTTCTGGACTTCAATATTAACATTTTTCCTTCCCAAAATTCCTTTCAAAAACTTTTTAGTTTGCTTACCAGGAGCACTCTTCTTTGTATCCGTCCTCTCTTTCTTGGTAAATTGTTCCATTCCTTTCTTCTTCAAACTGTAAGTCCATTTGTAGAGTTTTTTTTTTCAATTCTGGTCGGCATCTTAATTTAAAATTTTGAAATTGTCAATCTGTAAAACACAAAAATAACAAATATTATAGTTCACTACTAGCATATACCGTACAAATTAAAACCACAGATTCATTTCCTAATAGAATACAGAAAATAACAGAAAATCTCTGAACAAAGTAGTAAATCCTGTAGTGAATGTTTGTTCTAAATTTATCACACTCCATATCTGTTTTAATATTATTGACAGTTTTTTATTCTAATTTTTAAAGCATACAAACAGTACACTTTTTTCCAGAACTATCGGTCATCGTACATGTTTTAATCTTTTTTACTACAATCTCTTTTACACTTCATGAGAACATATCTCATCACTCTCATAAAGCACATCATCGACGAATATATCAAGAAAACTGTCGTCACGAATGCTTTGCAATCAAATTTTTTTTATTTATTCAAAAGTTCATAATTTAGAAGAACTTACAACATTAGTTCATCAGGGACTTCTTCAAGTCCATAGTCCTCATCTCCTTCTACCATATCTAAATAAGCTGAATCTAAAGATATGTCCATGAAATCATTATTTTCATCTGTTTCCTCTTGAAACACCGCGTCTAAAATTTCCTCCATCACTTCGTTAATGATGTCAAAATGAATTTCATTGTCTTCTGACCAATTCTCCATAACTAGACTGTTTTTATTCTTCTGTATCCTTTTAAAAAAATATAGAGACTAAATTATATCTTTTTTCATAAGTGTATAACTGAATAGTACCTTTACTAATTTTTAAACTACATATATTTTTATAATCTTATTAACTCTATATATTATAAGATACCACATTCCTCTTGTTTTCAAAAAGTAATTGGCAATATAACCCTAAACATTTACACTGATCTTTTTTTTCCCATTAAATAATTACTGTTGTTAAAAGACATTTCACTGTAAAATTTATTTTTAGATTTTCTAGATATCAGAAATATTTATTACCTGTACAATAATTTTTAGAGACCCATTCTTTGAGTTCATCACTACAAAGTGCAATATAAATTTATGCACTCTGAAGAAAAGGATCACACTATACAAACCATAGCATTCACTTAACAGATTACTACTTCCCACATCGGCCGCAGCTGGTCCTCTTCCCGCCCCCTCCTCCTCCTCTTTAAAATCTGTGTGGAGTGAGTGAGCCTTGGGACCCTTCCTGCAAAGAAGCGCTGTTCCTGTGCTGTTGCTGTCCGGCCACTTCGCCACGCCTCGCGGCCCCCGCTCCGCGGGAGCCGCTCGTAGGCTTAGACTCTCTCTGGGGAACATCCTTTCTGCCTCCCTTCACGTGCTTTGAGCACCAACGCGCCCCTTGCAAGCTGTCATCTGGTCAACAGGGGTAGAGGCGGGACTGCGAGGACCAGCATTCCTAGCGGCGTGGATCGGCCGCAGCTGGTCCTCTTCCCGCCCCCTCCTCCTCCTCTTTAAAATCTGTGTGGAGTGAGTGAGCCTTGGGACCCTTCCTGCAAAGAAGCGCTGTTCCTGTGCTGTTGCTGTCTGGCCACTTCGCCACGCATCGCGGCCCCCGCTCCGCGGGTGCCGCTCGTAGGCTTAGACTCTCTCTGGGGAACATCCTTTCTGCCTCCCTTCACGTGCTTTGAGCACCAACGCGCCCCTTGCAAGCTGTCATCTGGTCAACAGGGGTAGAGGCGGGACTGCGAGGACCAGCATTCCTAGCGGCGTGGATCGGCCGCAGCTGGTCCTCTTCCCGCCCCTTCCTCTTGTTTTTCCTTCATAGCTTGTGTGGACAACGCGCACGCGGGACGCGCGCGGGGCAACGGCCGGGGCGAAGACCGGGCTAAGAGCGGGCCGTTTGAGGCCGTTCGAGGACGGCAGAGGACGGCCCTGGCCCACCCCCCTTATTGCTGCTAACCTGCTTGTTATGGTATCATCGTGCTGAGACAGGTTAGCTTAAACTGAAGCTCCCTAGTTAATAAGTCGAGTGACGACCCTGATCTTATCGTAAGCACCATGAGTACTAGGATGACACGTAGCAAAGCCTCCAAAGGTGGTTCACAAATCTGTGGCCCTATGGACGACTTCATCACCCACACAAATATAGCCATCGATGAGGAAATATCTAAACTTCAAACCCGGGTATCCCTAGAATTGGTAGCTGCACGTAGGCTGTCCGAGGTAATTGCCCTCTCGAAAAAATCATCCCTAGGACATATAGCCTCTGCTGTCACTCCAGCACGCCCTGCCCGCCCAAATAGTATTACCACCCAGGTTGATTTACACCAGCCCCCGATTACTTCCACCCTCACTCCGCCCTTAGAACAATCACGCATTACAGAAGAGCTAAGTTTCGCTGCACCTTCTCACGCCCAGACCCCCACCCTTAATCCCCTTTCCCAAGTATTCCCAACTACTTCCCGTGTTAGTGGTGCACAACCCAAAAGAAAACGCCAATCACGCTCAGCCTACTCTCGTAAAAAGGCAAAGGTCGCAGTCTCCCACCAGCTCACAATGACCAACACTCAGGCATGTAATGCTTTACCTGAGGGTTTCTCGAGCACACAGTCAGTATGCCAAAGTATGGGAGAGGGTCCAGCCAACACCACCCCAGTAGACGAGGGGGCGCAGGTACAAGACCAGGGAAGGAATGATAAGGAATTTATAGATCAAGTCTGGGAAACATTAAAAAAACTTCTCTCACCACTCGACTTAAGATTGTCTAGGATAGAAAACAATCTACTCGAGATGGAGAAGAGCATTATTGCTCTGGCCACTCTTGGCCTGAGAAGTCTCGAAAACCAGGGCGTGTCCTTATCTGACCCACTTTCGCCAGCCCCTGTTTTGCAAGCTGAGCAGCACCCCCCACCAGTACCTGTTGCTGTAAGGCCTGTTCCTAAGCCGAGGACTGTGGCTGTGGATCAAGTTTCCATAACCGCTAAACCTCAGGCTACCAAACCGCAGATTCCCACACGGAACTCTAAGCCTGGAAAAGTAAATCCAAACCTGGTAGCATCCGCCAGACCCCAGCCTGCCGAAACCCAGGGTCCTTGTCCAAAAGAAAATTTTAGAGGAGGCTATATAGACCTTCCACCAGAGGCCAATGACTATGTGGTCGTGTTGACAGGCGTCCCTGTGATTGGCACTGACCAACACGAAAACCACTGGTCATTGAAAAATAAAACTATGCACTGGCTTAACGTCAACAGACCGATTCCCAATGGCAAAAGAAGCCGAGTAATGATGGTCCGTAGAATACCCTGGGTGGGCCCAACCAAGAAATCTAAGCAAGGGGACTGTGTAGTTGTAACTTTTGAAGACCCACATACGGCGCACCATATCTGTTCCTGGCCAACTAGTGAAGATTCTTTAGTCATACCAAGGCCGCTATCCTATTTTTATCCCCCACGCCAAGTGCATACCCAAGCGGATAACTGGTCCTTGGTGCAGACCCACCCATGGAACACCCATCCCATGAGGCAAAAGAATACTCTTTTACACTGGAATGGCCTTTCAACCTACAATAGATTTGGAGGCCTGGAGGAGGTCGATTGACTTTCTATGTTCCCAGCATGCCCACAACTAGAAAAAGCATCGTCTCCACATGTTACAGACATAATTGGAAATCCAACCAACGGCCCTCCAACTAGCCAAGCCGGGCTTCTGACTCTCTTGCCCCGGGCCATGGAACCGATCAAAATGGCCATTTTAGATTGCAAAAGAGTGGAAACGAGGCCAGACAGCCCCTGTCCGATCCCCCCTCCTCCAGTACAATCTAATCCAATGGAGATCGACCTGCCTGATAGAGTTGCCTCCCCAGGCGATTCTTCACTGAGGGTCTTAAGCTGGAATGTGGCTGGCCTTGCACGTAACTTTGATAACCCGGAATGGAACACCTTCCTGGCACCCTATGACATTTGCTTGTTACAGGAAACATGGTGCCAGGAACCTAGACATAGAGTGGGGTTTTCGACCTTCTATGTTCCGGCTGTATGTCACCAACGTTCTAAAGGACGCCCATCCGGTGGTCTTCTTATCTGGATCAACATAGCACTAGACCTCAGTGTTTCTCAAAGGACCACCGAAACACCTGACCTTCAATGGCTAACAGTGCACTACAAAGGGGGAAGGAAACTAGAACTATTTAATCTCTACTTAAGGGGCAATAGGAACGGAGGATCTCTAAACTCTTTAGGCCAAAGTAACTACCTGTCTGCCTGTGACGCCAACTCTCTCGTCCTGCTGGCAGGCGATTTTAATTGCTGTTTTGAGCCTTTAGCCAAAGAAGATATTCTGGATACCAACGATGAGGATAACAGGAGGGGCATCCCTATTTTGAACCTCGAACCGATCCCTAAATGGACACAAAAGGCGATCGATATAAATGCTCTTTGCATGGAGTATAACTTGAGAGCAACGAATGGGCGTTCTAAATCAGATCCCATGGGTGCCCATACATACAATAGGACGGGCCACTCATCCAGAATTGACTTTGTTATGCTCAACTATAACCTCTGGCCATATCTTCAAGACATGGAGGTTATAGAGACCTGTGACAGTGACCACAACCCTCTCGCTTTAACCATTTCTGTCCCCTGGCAAACTGGGTCTCAAGAAACCTCTAATCAGTTATGGAAAGCTTCACATGAGATTCTTCCCTCAAACTGTGGCAGACGTCTTAAATGGGCAAGAGTCTCAGCGGATGAGGCTAGGATGTCACAAGCTGAAACCATCTTACTAGAGGCTGAATCTAGGCTTGATAGCACGAATAGCGATAGCAAGATGTTTTTATCGTTATTTACGGAGACTGTAACGGCACTAAGTGGGCTGTTCATCATTCCCAAACCCAGCTCCAGAACTGCTTCAAAGGGGGCCCTGAGAACAAGTGAAAAGTGGTTCACAGCCAAGTGTCGACTTGCTAAGGGTGATCTTGTTGCTGCAGTAAAAGGAAAAGACCAAGCTACCATCAGGTCTGCAAGGAAACTTTATAGGAAAACTGTGACTGAGGCCAAGCGGACATATGATTTCAACTTTTGGCGTGACCTAACGGAGGCGAGCACAAGGAAAGATGCTAAGGGGTTCTGGGACTTGCTAAGATCAAGAGACAAGCCCATTGATCAACAACTGACTTGTAATATCCCTGGTGTTGCCTGGTTTGCCCACTTTTCGAAATTGTATTCGGCTCAGACAGGGCCTCCGCAACCAGACCCGCTCCCAAGGCTCAGTTCCACAGATCTCCCACCAAATGAAGTCCTATTTACCACCTTGGAAGTAGAGAAGGCAATCAGGTGTACTGTTTCTAACAAAGCGGCAGGACCTGATGGGATCCCGGGCGACCTGATAAAAAATAATCCCCTATTTTGGAGCAGATTAATTGCTGCTCTTCTTAATGAGGTTATGTTGGGGGGGTCTTTCCCTGACTCTTGGAGGGGCGCTGAAGTAGTCCCCATTTTCAAGAAGGGTAGCAGGGAAGACCCAGCCAATTACCGCCCCATCAGTTTGCTGGATTCGACGCAAAAGGTAGCGGGAAAGTGGTATTGGGCAGGATTCTGGAGTGGGTGGATGAAAACCAGATATTGTCTGATTTCCAAGCGGGTTTTAGATCAGGGACAGGCACCGTCGAGCAGACATTCCGCCTTTTAATGCTCTATTGGAAGGTAGTGGTGCTAGGAGGGGGCAGCTTATACTTAGTCTTCATAGACTTAAAAACAGCCTTCGACCTGGTTCCAAGAGCATTATTGTGGAAGGTCCTTGACGAGTTAGGTCTACCTCCCTATTTGTTGGCCTTGCTGATAAAATTCCACGAAAACAACTTTGCCCAAATCAGATGGGGTGCCCAGGGAGAAAAAACCCCGCTTATTCCAGTAGACAGGGGCGTCCGCCAGGGGTGTGTGCTTGCCCCCACTCTGTTTTCGCTTTACGTCAATGGAGTGGTGGAGCACCTTCTTCAACATCCTGCAGATGCACCATCCCTGGCTGGAAGGAAAATCCCGACGCTCCTGTTTGCGGACGACACCCTCCTGATTTCGAAATCACCTGCAGGCATACAGTCACTACTTTCCAGCTTCAAGGCCTTCTGTGACACCAAGGGACTGGCCATAAATATTGGCAAGACCAAATTTCTTGTCCTCAACCCCCCTAAGAAATCTGTTAAACCCCCCACTCTAGACTCTGTCACATTAGAACGGGTCAAAGAATTTGACTATCTAAGCATACGTCTTTGTGATAGTATGAGCTGGAAGGCCCAGCACCAAAAAGTGTTTCTAACCCATAAGAGGGTTGTTGGTGCTTTACTTAAAGAGCAGCGTGCTTCCTCCATAAAACCTATTGGGGCACTTCTTGATATTTATAGGGGTAGGGTTGTGAGTGCAGCACTGTATGGCGCAGAACTTTGGGGTACCCAGAGAGTGGATACTTTGGCCCACCTAGAAAATAAATTTCACAAAGATCTGATGAGGCTACCCCAGAGCACCCCCACAATCCCCCTCTTGCTGGACGCAGGTACTCGTCCAATCTGCGAGCAAGCTAAATTACGCCCCTTACTACTATGGTCTAGAATTTGGAACGTCCCCGAACTCCACAGCTGTGCAGATGCCCTAAAAGATGTACAGTCCTTACCTGGCTGGCATAAGATCGCCTGGCTCAGAGAGGTCAAGAGGGCATTAAACAAGCTCGGTCTGGGAGCTGCGTGGGAAAATAAAACAGCACCTCCTAAACAAGAACTGAAGAAGGCTTACTGGTCTTGGGTGGATAACGAGAGACTTGGTAAATCAAATCACCCAAGATCTGTTGCCAACTTCTTGATGGTTAAAGATATCCCTTCCAGAGAACCATATTTGGACTTGATTCACAGTTCACATGATAGGGCATTATATTTTAAATTCAGGGTTGGGGTCTTACCTTTATGTCAGTTTACCTCTACCTGGAAACCACCACTGCAAACTGTACCCTATTGCCCATTCTGCGAGCTAAAAATTGAATCTGTCGCACACTTTCTATTTGAGTGTCGAGTCTATATGGCCCCTAGACGGAGGTGGTTGAAGCCTCTTTGTAGGAGCCTGGGAACTCGCTCACATCTGGAAGCTATAAGAATACTGCTCTCAGATACAAGACCCTTTTTTGCCATTTGTTTGGCTAAATTCCTAGGCTGGGCTTGGCGCATAAGATCTGCTAAACAACTGACGATACAGTAAAGTGTCCCTTTTTCATTTTTCATAAATTTTAAGATTATCTCGTGTAAATATGAAATGTTTTTAATGGTAATATGAATTGTAAATTGCTTTATTTCGACCATTGTTTTTATGCTGTCATGTTTTGCTTTTATGATATGTTTCTATATCGAAATAAAGCTTTACTACTACTACTTCCCACAGAGACAGTTCCTTTTATGTTTCAACAGCATACTCACCATGTAAATGTCATAGCATATGCAAAATGTCATACTAACCATGAAGAACCACCTCATAATAAAGCTCTGCATTAATATGTAAAACAATGCCTATACATAGTATAATCACAGATATACAGGAAAGATGCCCATCACCACCTCATAATAAAGCTCTGCATTAATATGTAAAACAGTGCCTATACATAGTATAATCACAGATATACAGGAAAGATGCCCATCACATTTAGAACCATATCATAATACCTCTCTGTAAATAAAGCAGAAACACTGCCAAACATAATACAACAACATTTAAAAAATAATGAGCACTTCACAAGAACTAATTAAAGGAAACCTGAAAGAATTATACTCCAATGATCCGTAAATCTGAACTCCTTCCAAAAGAACACATGCACCAAGCTCATTAAAAGATAATTTGAACTGTCAATGGAGAACATCTCAAAATACATATCTAGTATAAGCAGTTAGAACCACATGTGAAAAATTTAAGATAAAATCATGTTCCAAACATTTTAAAAAATATTCTTTATTATTTTCATCAGCACCCAAAGAAATTGCCAAAGCAAAAAAAATAACTCACCTAAACAAAAGAATATATTCCCTCAAATTGTATAATTCAAAAGGCAGGTTGTTGCTTTCAGGCACCAAACACTATAAGAAAGGAAATAATAAAATTTTATTAACTTATTACAAACTTATTTCCTACACAATATACAGCCATTATAGCATTGAACAAGCATAACTGATAAGTTCCCCAAAATCCTCTGTGATTGAAGCAAAATACAAAATGTCTCATTTATAAAAGCATTGAGCCACAGATATGTCACTTTTTCCCATGTTAAAACTGATGCACCTGCAACAGTAGGCCTTCATAACTAAAAGCCCAAGTCACAAAAAAACAAAGGCCTTATTTATGAAGACCTTGCGCCGCCAGTGCGTCACTTTTAACATGGGAAAAAGTGACACACTGGTAGCGCAAGGCCTTCATAAATAAGGCCCCATGTCCATAGACAAAAAATACAGGCCCAGCCTTAGACACATGCAAGCAGTACACTTGCACAGGACCACCAAACCCCAGGGACCACCATGTTAATATATATCCTTAATATAATAATCCTCTGAGGATGGATACATATTTGCATGGCAACCCATACCAGAAATTTGGCGTCCTCTGACTCTATTCCACTACCAAACACCCTGACCCCCCCCTCTTCACTGAACTCCGCACTCCACCCAGCCCAGACCCCCTGTTACAAACCCCCTACCTACCCTCCCTGCCCAAGCCCACCATGAGCCTAGAACCGCCCCTGGTAAATTTATAAGACACAGCAATAGTAAAACTCAAAGAATACGCGACAGGCAGATAAACTAAATAGTACATAAAGACACATATTTTTTACATAATCCCATTGAAAAACATGTAGTAATTTTTTTCAATCTACCATGCATCTGGCCCTCCAGGACCGCTTTCAAAACTCCTGCTTTAAACCTTTACATTTCATTTTTAAACCATACACTTTCAATTACATTTTTTATTTAATTACAATTCCTGTAATGTTGCACACCTTTTCAAAAATACACCAGTGCCTGTTATTACAACGATTTTTTTTCATTCTTCATCAGTGATACTTTTTTTAACATATAATGAAAATCACTATAACTTTTTAAATGACAAAGCTAACGCGGTAAAAATAACTCTCCATTTGCTTTCCTTTAAGAATGTAGATTATCTACCCCACGCATGCGATACTTGATACTTCCATCTGGCAGCGAATAGCGACCTTGAATCGGAAGACATGAACAACAGCCAGTGGCGTCACTAGGGGGGTGCGGGGGGTGCGGACCACACCGGGTGACACCCTCACATGGGTGACACCATGCTGCTCCCCGGCGCTGCAGACTTACTACAGCAGCTGGCTCCGTCAGATAGTCACAGTTAAATCTGTCTCTCCTATGAGACTCTATGAGATGCTACAATGTTGCAATCTGCCGCTGCGACGGACCCGGCTCACCCCGGGCCCTCGGCGCGGTTGTCAATCACTGAAGACTTCCTGCCCTTAGCTCAACAGAGCAGAGGCGAGGGGGGGATTATCGGATGTTGGAACCTCAATTCCGGCTGCCTCCAGAACACAGGAAGGAAGTCATTAGAAGTGGCGGGGAACTGGAGAGAGGCAGAGAGTCAAGCTTCTGCTGCCTCGGGGCCTAGGGTGCGTTTAAAAATGTAATTATTACCTCGGCGCCCCACACCTGTCCATGACTGACTCTCAGCATGGGCCGCCCGCGCATCAGGCAGTGTAAACATCCATATTGCAGCAGTGGGAGAGTCTGGAGACCCCCCTGCAGCTCAGTGACGTGATTCCGAGACGAGCGAATGAGAGATAGAAGTAAGTAATGGCCAGGTCCAAGCGGCGCTATTACTAGTAGAACCTTGAAGTGTGTCGTTTCCTCCACTCTGCCTTAATGCACTTAGCAGATGAAAGTATATGGACAGTGAGGATACGGGCCTCCTTTGTAGTGTACGCACCTCAAGCTGCCTAAGCAATGACCCCACTGCCCCTGAGACCATTAGAGCCCTTTCAAAGGGTCCACTTGGCCCGTGTACGCATCTTTACAGTGTCTCGCACTTAGCCCTGCGGGTAGTGGAACACCCTCAAAGTGCCCACGTGATTAGGTACTCTGCAGGGCCTTTTATGATGCGTATTTAACCCCATGTGCAGGATGGCGTTTTCTCTAAGCTCCACAGCTCCTTCCTTAACACCAGAGCCCTTTCTTGGTCCCTCCAGACAAGTTCTGCAGACACACCCATCTTGGTCCGTGTATGCCGAGGGCAGAGAGAGAGATGGAGCTAGGGGAGTAAGACAGAGAAAGAGAGAGCTAGAGTGAGAAAGACAGAGAGAGAGGGAGCTAGAGTGAGAAAGACAGAAAGAGAGGGAGCTAGAGGGAGTAAGACAGAGAGTGAGACAGAGGGAGCTAGAGGCAGTAAGACAGAGAGAGAGGGAGCTAGACAGAGAGAGGGAGCTAGAGGGAGTAAGATAGAGAGAAAGGGAGCTGGAGGAAGCAAGACAGAGAGAGAGGGAGCTAGAGGGAATAAGAGAGAGGGAGCAAGAGGGAGCAAGACAGAGAAAGAGGGAGCTAGAGGGAGTAAGACAGAGAGAGAGGGAGCTAGAGGGAGTAAGACAGAGAGAGGCAGAAAGAGGGAGCTAGAGGGAGTAAGACAGAGAGAGAGAGAAGGAGCTAGACAGGGAGAGGGAGCTAGAGGGAGTAAGACAGAGAGAGGGGGAGCTAGAGGGAGCTAGACAGAGAGAGGGAGCTAGAGGGAGTAAGACAGAGAGAGAGGGGGCTAGGTGGAGCTAGACAGAGAGAGGGAGCTAGAAGGAGTAAGACAGAGAGAGAGGGAGACAGAGGGAGCTAGAGGAAGCAAGATAGAGAGAGGGAGCTAGACAGAGAGAGGGAGCTAGCGGGAGGAAGACAGAGAGAGAGGGAGCTAGAGGGAGTAAGAGAGAGAGAGGGAGCTAGAGGGAGGAAGACAGAGAGAGGGCGCTAGAGGGAGTACAACAGAGAGAGAGGGAGCTAGAGGGAGTAAGACAGAGAGAAAGGGAGCTAGAGGGAGTAAGACAGAGTGAGAGGGAGCTAGAGGGAGTAAGACAGAGAGAGAGAGAGAGATAGAGGGAGCTAGAGCGAGCAAGACAGAGAGAGAGGGAGCTAGAGGGAGTAAGAGAGAGAGAGGGAGCTAGAGGGAGCAAGACAGAGAGAGGGAGCTAGAGGGACTAAGACGGAGAGAGAGGGAGCTAGAGGGAGTAAGACAGAGAGAGAGGGAGCTAGACGGAGCAAGACAGAGAGAGGTAGCTAGAGGGAGCAAGACAGAGGGAGCTAGAGGGAGTAAGAGAGAGGGAGCTAGAGGGAGTAAGACAGAGAGAGAGGGAGCTAGAGGGAGTGAGACAGAGAGAGAGGGAGCTAGAGGGAGTAAGACAGAGAGAGAGGGAGACAGGGAGCTAGAGGGAGTAAAACAGAGAGAGGGAGCAAGACAGAGAGAGGGAGCTAGAGGGAGTAAGACAGAGGGAGAGTGAGCTAGAGGGAGTAAGACCGAGAGAGAGGGGGCTAGAGGGAGTAAGACAGAGAGAGAGGGAGACAGAGGGAGCTAGAGGGAGTAAAACAGAGAGGGAGCTAGAGGGAGCAAGACAGAGGAGCGAGAGAGAGTAAGAGAGAGGGAGTAAGACAGAGAGAGAGGGAGACAGAGGGAGCTAGAGGGAGCAAGAGAGAGGGAGAAGGAGACTGAGGGAGTAAGAGAGAGAGAGGGAGCTAGAGGGAGCAAGACAGAGTGAGAGGGAGCTAGAGGGAGTAAGACAGAGAGAGAGAGCTAGAGGGAGCTAGAGCGAGCAAGACAGAGAGAGAGGGAGCTAGAGGGAGTAAGAGAGAGAGAGGGAGCTAGAGGGAGCAAGACAGAGAGGGAGCTAGAGGGACTAAGACGGAGAGAGAGGGAGCTAGAGGGAGTAAGACAGAGAGAGAGGGAGCTAGACGGAGCAAGACAGAGAGAGGTAGCTAGAGGGAGCAAGACAGAGAGGGAGCTAGAGGGAGTAAGAGAGAGGGAGCTAGAGGGAGTAAGACAGAGAGAGGGAGCTAGAGGGAGTAAGACAGAGAGAGAGGGAGCTAGAGGGAGTAAGACAGAGAGAGAGGGAGACAGAGGGAGCTAGAGGGAGTAAAACAGAGAGAGGGAGCTAGAGGGAGCAAGACAGAGAGAGGGAGCTAGAGGGAGTAAGACAGAGGGAGAGTGAGCTAGAGGGAGTAAGACAGAGAGAGAGGGGGCTAGAGGGAGTAAGACAGAGAGAGTGGGAGACAGAGGGAGTAAAACAGAGAGGGAGCTAGAGGGAGCAAGACAGAGGGAGCGAGAGGGAGTAAGAGAGGGGGAGCTAGAGGGAGTAAGACAGAGAGAGAGGGAGCTAAGGGAGTAAGACAGAGAGAGAGGGAGCTGGAGGGAGTAAGACAGAGAGGGAGACAGAGGGAGCTAGAGGGAGTAAGACAGGGAGAGAGGGAGCTAGACAGAGAGAGGGAGCTAGAGGGATTAAGATAGAGAGAGAGAGGGAGCTAGAGGGAGCAAGACAGAGGGAGAGGGAGCTAGATGGAGTAAGAGAGAGATAGAGGGAGCTAGAGAGAGCTAGACAGAGAGAGGGAGCTAGGGGGAGTAATCCAGAGAGAGAGGGAGCTAGAGGGAGTAAGACAGAGAGAGAGGGAGCTAGAGGGAGTAAGACAAAGAGAGGAAGACAGAGGGAGCTAGAGGGAGCATGACAGAGAGAGAGGGAGCTAGACAGAGAGAGGGAGTAAGAGAGAGAGAGGGAGCTAGAGGGAGCAAGACAGAGAGAGAGAGAGCTAGAGGGAGCAAAACAGAGAGAGAGGGGGCTAGAGGGAGTAAGAGAGAGAGAAGGAGCTAGAGTGAGTAAGAGAGAGGGGGCTAGAGGGAGTAAGACAGAGAGAGAGGAAGTTAGAGGGAGTAAGACAGAGAGAGGGAGCTAGAGGGAGCAAGACAGAGAGAGAGAGGGAGCTAGAGGGAGTAAAACAGAGAGAGGGAGCTAGAGGGAGCAAGACAGGGAGAGAGGGAGCTAGAGGGAGTAAAAGAGAGAAGGAGCTAGAGGGAGTAAGAGAGAGAGAGCAGGAGCTAGAGGGAGTAAGACAGAGAGAGGGAGCTAGAAGCAGTAAGAGAGGGAGAGAGGGAGCTAGAGGGGGCAAGACAGAGAGAGGGAACTAGAGGGAGTAAGACAGAGGGAGAGGGAGCTAGAGGGAGTAAGACAGAGAGAGAGAGGGAGCTAGAGGGAGTAATACAGAGAGGGAGCTAGAGAGGGAGCTAGAGGGAGCTAGACAGAGAGAGGGAGCTAGAGGGAGTAAGACAGAGAGAGAGGGAGACAGAGGGAGCTAGAGAGGGAGCTAGAGGGAGCTAGACAGAGAGAGGGAGCTAGAGGGAGTAAGACAGTACCTAGCGCCGTACATTTCCGACAGAGGTGGTCCACGCGGTAAGTCGTGAGGGGGTGACACCATGAGTTACCCGCACCGGGTGACACCAACCCCAGTGACGCCACTGACAACAGCTCCATTGTCACATTTAGAACTTAACGTAGCATCTGCTCACACACATATCTTTCACTTAGCTAATTTTCACAGAGAACAGCATTTGTGTAAAAAAAAAATTGACCTTCCTTTACAATTTCCTCAAATGACTCCCTTATTTTTTAACGCATCCTCCACTTCAAGACAGGCTATTTTTTTGATAACTACTAAGCAATATTTAAGTGACTACTAGAAAATTTATCAAGTCATTCTGCTACTCTTCACTCCATAGCCGGCGACCTATTTCTGTGGAGTTCCTGTTGAACTGGCAGTGCTGCGTCGTTTGCCCTACCATCTTGGGAAATTTAAAATGGATGTCCCTCCTGTCTTCGCAAACGAGCCGGACCACTTAGAACTATTTCGACAGAGGATGCTTCTCTACTACGGCACCTTAGCACTCTCGACTTTGAATACTTCATATCGATTATCATTTCGATATTCGTATTTCACCTGTGTGCAGCCTGTATTTCATTGCCTGAGCTGTGATTTCATGTGGGCCCTGGACTTATGTCTCTGCAACTTGGTACCTCCTGAAGCGAATTACAATCACCTCATGAATCCGTTAATTGATCATGAACAGCTTTGTTACAATGGAGGGTTTATGGCCTTTGCAGCGATACAAGGAGTTTTGGGTCATTGGAATATATTCGCAGCGGCGCAAGATTTCCTAACAGAGAGCTACATCGAAAACCCACCGAGCTGTCCTCTGATGGTAAAAGAGGCTCCGATAATAACAGATCATGAATGCTGCTTTCCTCTTTTCAATTGGATGGCTGACATGTTTTCAGATGATAACAGTGATTTCCTGTTAGAAGCACTTGCTGCCTACTTTGCTTACACAATGGAGGGATAACTCTTTCCTAACAGAGAGCTACATCGAAAACCCACCGAGCTGTCCTCTGATGGTAAAAGAGGCTCCAATAATAACAAATCATGAATACTGCTTTTCTCTTTTCAATAGGATGGCTGACATGTTTTCAAATGATAACAGTGATTTCCTGTTAGAAGCAGAAGCTACCTACTTTGCCTACACAACGGTTCACTAACTCTTATGCAAGCCATTGACGTCCTCAATTCCTTTTGCCTCCCTATGTTCTTCACGTTCTTTTGGATATTTTCTTAACAAGAACAGACCTATTGGCTTTACTAACAGTGGACATTATGATTTCGTGCTGGTTAAAGTTTGGTCTTTTATGTGGACTAAATTTTTTTCTTCAGCTACTCGATTTTCAACTTTATTTTTTTTTAAACTTTAATCTCAACAATTCTATTTCATATCTTACACAACGGTTCACTAACTCTTATGCAAGCCATTGACGTCCTCATTTCCTTTTGCCTCCCTATGTTCTTCACGTTCTTTTGGATATTTTCTTAACAAGAACAGACCTATTGGCTTTACTTACAGTGGACATTATGATTTCGTGCTGGTTAAAGTTTGGTCTTTTATGTGGACTAAATTTTTTTCTTCAGCTACTCGATTTTCAACTTTATTTTTTTTAAACTCTAATCTCAACAATTCTATTTCATATCTTATCTTATGTTATTTCAAACGTACTCGAAGCAAAACTCGCTAATATATGCTACATGTGCCCTAATTAATGTGTAAATATAGAATGAGTTTTTTATAACTGTAAACCCCATTTCGCCTTTCATAGTGCTTATTTCCGCCTCACTCGCCTCTTCTCAACAGTGATTTGCGAACCATCCAACAGATTACATACATGCACCTCTCGCCATTTTGTCGCTTTTGGCGCCTTTTTCTCCCCTTACACAGTAACATAACACAAACTTGATAGTGCTTCGCATATAGACAGCTGATTGATAAAGTGATGATGTATAACCACTAGCATTTTCATATATCGTTCCTAAACTGAAAGGCCAGAGACCTTCTTCCATTTATTAAAATATAATATACTTCCTTATAAGAGTGTACAATTAATTTTACAAAACTATATTCATTTTTCTTCAACTATAGCGTTTGTATTCCATGTACTACTGACTATACCGATTACTTTGTTTTTTGCAATGTCTGTACTCATATTACATAATGATTTGCCTTCAAAACAGTGCATTTCTGAATAAACATTTCAAATATACACGTTCTCTCTTTTAATCCATAAACTCAACTGAAATGATTATATATTGAAAGAGTATTCATGTGTTCCACGTAACCTCAGCTGTACTAACTTAATGTTTTCTCATGTCGACCTCACTTACTGATACTACAACCCGCAGGCCTATAACGGCCCGTGAACTCTTTCTTAGTAGGTCGCGCACCGTACAGACAGTTGTACCTCTGTTAAAAAAAATGTATTACTGTTACCAAGCACCGCCACAGTTCCGCTTGACTCAGAGTTAATCACTGCTCCCACGCTTCTACAGGCCAGACGCTATGTCATATTTCACTCCTTATCACGCTTTCATCTCCACAATAACAAACAGTTCTCCGCCAGCCACCAGAGAACAGAGTGCAGATGCAGAGGCACTAAGTAGTGAAATACGACATACCCTCTGCTCTGTGAAAGCAACCAAGCGGTAATTGTGAAAGAAAACATTCACTAGCGCTTCTAAAAAGCAATGCAATTATATAATTATTTTTTAGAAAACGTTCCAACTACTTTGACTATCTGTGTCTGCCTCCACAGCAAACTTCCTCAGCCCGGACTGAAGGCAGACACAGACAGACACACACACAATAAGATAACACAGGGCAACAGAGACGGAAAACAGAAGGGACATGAAGATGCAGTCAAACAGCAGGAGTGAGAAAGATATTTTTATACTCCGTTTGGTACCTCAATTTACGAACACATTTTCTGCACAAATCTGTGTACAACCTCATGGTCAAAACTTTTTTTTTAATTTCACTCGACCACCTCCCCTTCTCACCCCACCAGTCCAAACCGTGACCAGAAACCGCACAATAATTTTGTGTCTAACAGAAACTTTGTGAATACCTTAATCATTAGCACTTTGACCCCCTTCCCCCTCCCTCTCGCCCCACCCCCACCAGTGCAGGCCACGTCCACCAACCACCCTAAAATTTTGTCGACTGACAAAAAGTTTACGAATTCATTAACCATTAGCATTTTTTTACGACGGTATCACTAGTAATTTACCATTTCTCTCTCTTTCTGTATTATCTGTCTCTCTGCTAATATCATTTTTTCACTTCATGAACAACTTCTCTCATTATATATAAACGCTTCAAGATCTCACAAATAATTACTCTCTATATTAAAAATATTTTATACTGCGTATTCAACATTTAAATGAAAAAATTAGTTTTAGAAATACAACACATTATGACAGCCAAAAATTAGTTTTCTTTCAGGCTACGAGGAAAATCAATCAATGTTTGTGACTGAACCATATTTTACGGTACATGATAAAACAAACTGTTACAGACTTACCTTTACCAATGCTTTGTACGATGTACAACAGTGACAGACACAAAACAGATATTCGTTTGACGGAACTCTCTATTAGGCTTCTATCACTGCAACCAAAATTCAATGGCACAGATATCCATTCAATACAGACTCATATAACTCTCTTCAGCCAATCATATTTCGTCACCCAAAATTGTAAAATCAAATTTACATTTCAATTGGTTATCCCTCACAATTTTTTTAATCTCACGTAAAAGTCACCCATCACCCACTGCCATCTCTGGCTGTTTCCATGGTAACACCTCATTCTGCACCTGGCTGAAGGCACAGGTCAAAAGTTCATATCTCAACGGCCTAACACAAACTAACAAGACTGTTTTCCCTCCAGAAACACCTGCCAATCCACAGCTCTGTTACATGTCATTTTTTTCACACCAAATAGAACTTTTCGTTTAACATAAACATTAACATGCAACGTTGTCTTCAATCTCAACGTATTACAATCAACCAATCATTTTTATTTTTTCAACCACACCCAGCCTCATCCTTTTTTTTATCCTGACTTTCAGCTTCTAACTACCATTACACTTCCAGAACCCATCGGAGTACGACTGCATATCCCTTGAAAATGAAGGTCTGGCTTTTAGGACACAGTTATATTCACTGGAGTGGAAAATATGCAGCAAGCAGACGAATTTCCAACCTTGATTTAGCAAATGTGCAGATAACGTGGATTGGCCAAAGAAGATTGAAATGTCACCAATTGATTCCATTGGTGAAAACTTTTATGCATCTCCCAGAACCAGACCTTATAATTGTGCACTGTGGTGGGAACGATCTAGGCACAATGACTGGGGTAGGTCTGCAAATGCTTCTAAAAGACACTTTTTCCTCGAACTGCCTTGGTATATTCCAATATATGCCAAAGACAGAAATGAAATTGGCCCAATCAACATTGTGCACAAATTGAGAAAGCACGGAGACATGTAAATAAATCTGTTTCTGCTTTCCTCAGAGATTACAGCATGGGTTCTATTTACCACAACAACTTGCGTTACCACATGCAAGACGTCTATAGGAGAGACGGTGTTCATTTCACGGATGAGGGAAACAGAATCTTCCTCTGCAACATCAGGCTCTGCATCGGTACTTACTTATAAATGCAGAAAAAACTCAATTAACACAAGGGCTCTTTTCAGAGCCACCTTATATCTAAGCACTCAAACTTCTGATTTATCTCCATTTTCACACTCTTGTAAATAGGTGTGCGCGTACGGGTGCGTGCCCCCCGCAACTTTAAAAAAAATATATATATATCTTTTCGCGTTTAAGGGCCTTACTGCACACCCCGTGAAAACCTACGCAGCAAGACAATCTCTACCTTCTTCCCTTTCCATGTTTCAACGCTTTGAAATGAACAATATATTTACTCACAGTGACAAAATGGCGGTCAACACTTCCTGATTTCCTTCGAATCGAACGTTAACAAACGTCACGCAGCAAAAACAAATTCCGCTCACGCGCAGCCGCTTGGGTGCGCGCACCCGTGCGCGCGTATAGATATATAATTGACTTTAACTTTCATTTTCTCAGCAACTACTGGACGGATTTACACCATTCCAAAAAAAGCATAATCTGCGAACCGGACTCTACAGTTTTGCCAAATTTCTTATAAACCCATTCAGCCATTCGACCTGTAGCCGAGTCTAAACGTCCTATGGAAAATAACATGGTGAAAACACGTTTTGGGACCCCCCTTTTATCTCAGCCCCCACTTGACCAATCCCCCCAAAACGTTCAGGGAAGGAGCGCAACGGACGGAGCCATCTTCTTTGAGAAATTCGCAAAGATTCATCCACCAGGGCCAAAGTTATTCCAAATAGAATGTTGAGGATTTCCTATGGAAATTAGGTCCTAACTGTTGTATACATTTATAATATTTGCATAGGGTTTGTCGTTATTTTGGGTGGGGTGGGCGGCGGAGCCGAGCTGTCTTGCAGCCATCATGGTGTCGAGCTCAGTTCCTCTCACTAGTTTCGTATTTGTCATGAGGGGTTGTTCATAATGTTTCTATTTTAGCGTGGTCAAAAAGAGATCCCATTAGTGGCCTACTGATTTTGCTTGATTCCTTTTGTTTTTTTAATGATTTTTCACTATCTGCAAAGACTAAACAGAGTATTGCGACTCTGTGCTTGTTTGTAAATAGAGAATGAACCAAAGAGAACCAATTCCAAAACAATAAATGCTAGGATAACAATCAATCAAATGGAGAGGGAAGCAGGCACGACGGATTACAACGGGGGCAAAGGCCTGTGTTACCTACCCTTCACTATCTGCAAAGAGAGAATACTCCTAAAAGAAAAGAGGAGGGGGGGGGCAGCGTTCAAAGCACATCAGCGTGCATAAATACGAAAATGTTTTTACCTACCACGTACTTGACATTTTACAGCTTTTGATATTTGCTATTAAAAAACCATTGAAATTCACTGAAAAAACCATAGGTTATAGACCATATATAGTTAGGAATTAGCATTTACAAAACCTTGAAAATCCACTGAAAAAACCATAGGTTATAGACCATATATAGTTAGGGATTAGCATTTACAAAACCTTAATTTACTCGCACAAAACCATTGAAATTCGCATATGTAGTTAGTTGCACTAACTATATATCGCGCACCCGCAATCCACTGCTGATGATGTCACATATTACATCATTCATGACATGGTCAGTGACATCACTGATGACATCACTGATCACAACATCCAGTGACTGTATGTTTCTGTAAAGTTAAAATATGTCTTACATATTGAAGAATGAGTGGATGTATAAGTGTCTGGATGAAGGATTTAGTAGGTGCATGACTGACTGTATGAGTGAGTGATTAAATGTGTCTCACTGAGTGCATGGGTTAGTGACTAAACTATCTTAATTTGTGCATCATTATGTCTGTTGTTCTGTAAACTGCTGCATGTGTTGCTCAGTAGCTATATGAGTAACTATATGGGTTATTGATTGGTTGCCCAAGTATTTGTATGGGAGACTGAGTGTGTGTGGGTGGCTGGGAGGTGTGTGACTCTGTGCATAGATGTGTGAGTAGTTGATTCACTATATGTATGGGTTCAAAAGTGCATGTGGAAACAGCTGTATGGGCGGTTGACTGTCTGCATGAGTGTATTGGTGAGTGAATGGATTTGTAAAACACAGTACATGTGAGAGTTGACATATATAAATAACTGTGCATAAGAGCCAGTGAATGTGTGAGTGGCTGTAAGGATCATTGTGAACATGTATCAGGGATTGTATAAGAGAGTAAATATGTGTTAGTATATGTTTGAATAAGTAAAGTGTGTATAACTGTATAGTTGAGAAAATGGAGGTGTGATTGATTCTTTGCATGACTGACTAGGTGTGTGAGTAACTCCATGGATAAGTGACAGTCTGTGAGTGTCTGTTTATACTGAATGTATCTAAGGTTATATTAGAGTCTGAAGATGTTCATTGTATTATCACATAAATGATATCATCAGTGATGTGATCAGTAATGTCAAATGAGATGTCATCAGTGATGTCATCAGTGATATCATTTGAGTTGTCATCAGTGTTGTCATCAGTGATGTCATTTGAGATGTCATCAGTGATGTCATCAGTGATGTCACTGACCATGTCATGAATGATGTAATATGTGACATCATCAGCAGTGGATTGCGGGTGCGCGATATATAGTTAGTGCAACTAACTATATATGCGAATTTCAATGGTTTTGTGCGAGTAAATTAAGGTTTTGTAAATGCTAATCCCTAACTATATATGGTCTATAACCTATGGTTTTTTCAGTGAATATATATATATATTCCACAAGAAAAACGCTCCTTCTGGCAACCCCTCACCTTTGATAGGGGTGGCTCGTTTCCGGCGGAGCCACCGGCCACAATATCCTTCCAAACGGCGTTCCTTTACGAGCACTCAGTGATATCATTTGAGTTGTCATCAGTGTTGTCATCAGTGATGTCATTTGAGATGTCATCAGTGATGTCATCAGTGATGTCACTGACCATGTCATGAATGATGTAATATGTGACATCATCAGCAGTGGATTGCGGGTGCGCAATATATAGTTAGTGCAACTAACTATATATGCGAATTTCAATGGTTTTGTGCGAGTAAATTAAGGTTTTGTAAATGCTAATCCCTAACTATATATGGTCTATAACCTATGGTTTTTTCAGTGAATATATATATATATTCCACAAGAAAAACGCTCCTTCTGGCAACCCCTCACCTTTGATAGGGGTGGCTCGTTTCCGGCGGAGCCACCGGCCACAATATCCTTCCAAACGGCATTCCTTTACGAGCACTCAGCACAGTCCACGCACAAGTCCAAAGAAGTTAGGTTTATTACTTCATAAAACGAACGTGACGCGTTTCGCACTCCACGCAGTGCTTAATTTGAGCCGGGGCTTGCCGGTGCTTAGCACCGGCACCTAATTATGAGGGCCGGGTCTATGTCTCGGCGGCCGCGGCATTGATTAAAGTCAGTCAGCTGTGTAAATGAAAGTCTCCACTGTAAATCGTGACTCGTGCACTGGTCCGCGCTCGCTGGCTTAGTGTTAGTTTACTCTTTACTGCGGGGCCGGGCTCGTTGACTTCGTGTTAGTTTACTGCGGGGGTGACCTGTTGCCTCTCTTAAGTTCACACGAGTCTGAGGCACATTGCGCCACTCTGGGAGGGACTGCCCGAGAGAAAACAGCTGAGCAGTGCCTCGTAATTCTCCTGCCTAAGGCTGATGATGATGGAAAATACATTGTTCTCCCCGGCGTAATCACCTGACCTGCTTGAAAAGCTGCGCAGCCCCCAGAGCAGATCAGCCTTCTCGAAAAAGCACCTCCTCCCCCCACTCTCTAACTTTCGCCCGCCTCTCCGCTGGCGCTGCTGCTTCCTGCCCCTACAGTGATCCTGACGTCCTGACGTCACTCTGATAGCGGAAAAAGCGGGCATTTGATTTTCCTTTCTAGAGAGAGAGCATTTGAAAATAAATAATACAGTGGGTCACGGCATGCTTCTTCAGTCCTGAAACATGTCTGCCACAATGCCACCGGACTGCCCGTACAAGCCCCGGGAGCAACCACTGTAAGAAGAGGGGCAACACAAGGGTGCAGCTTCTATATCATGTTTGATGTTTGAAGATTCGGCTGCGGCAGTGACTCCTTCCATCGCACAGGGCTGAGGCTGCCAGTCCACTCCAGTGCCGTTCGTGAAGGCGCCAAGGGGAGCAGAGGTGGTGCGGACCGGCTGTGAGGTAAGTTTTCTGTTCTATAATATTTAATCCCCCCCCCCCCTCCATCCCCCCTACGCACCTCGAGTATGGTGGAGTGGCACAGTCGAACATCACAGTGCTTGGCATTGGCAGCTTAAGGGAACAGATGAAATATGACATCTCAAGTGCACTCACCAGTTAAATGCTACATCTTTTAAACATCTTTAATTAGAATGTCAGCAGACATATGAACAACATAGATCATTAGTAAACCAACTGGCCCATGCACTAGGGAAGGTGACAGTATGTGGCAGCGATGCATATCCATAGATAGTCAATGCAAGCAAGCGTCCCCACCCCCCCAGCGCCCCCCAGGTGCGTGCATGGTTCTTACCGCTAGTCTTTTAGCCAGCAGTACAGGGTTTGTTTATATCTCCAGCACAAGTTAGGACCCCCGTTCTCGGGCCCTAGGATAGACCCTTCCTATCTGAGGCAAGGTCATCCACCCTGGAATCAACATGTCCGTCTTCTCCCCGGGTTCTCCTCCGCCCAGTCTTCTCTTCTAACCACTTTCAATCGCAGTTCTTCCGCCAGTGCCCATTCCAAGACATTTTTGGTCTTTTTTTTTTAATAGGAGGCCCTATATTTGACAGCCAATGAATCGCCAAAAGTGAGGCTAATTTTGCAAATTTATGATGCATATATCCCAGTCTGGGTTTAGCCCCAATGCCCACTAGGCCGTGCTGTATCACTGTCTGGAGATTGATGTGGGTCACCTGTTTTGTCACTGCAGCATCCCAAGAACCCCTCAATATTCTACACGTCATGTGTAGGTCTGAGGCCTCTTGTTCAGCACGTCTTGGGCATCTATAGGTTCTATTGGGGTCTATTCATTGTACTGTAGTGGGTGCAGGCATGTGCAGTGAATGGAACTGAAGTGTGCCAGTTTAAATCTGGCATTGCTGCCCACTTCTTGGACTTGAGCACAGCCCCCCCCCGCCCCCCCTTCGTCTGTCAAGGGGCTTTGCAGGTCTCTGTCCCATGCTGCCGTGCCTTCATCACTGCAGGCCTGTCCTTGTTAAATACGAACCAGAGTCTTGAGAAAGGCTCAATCGTAGGTTTATTGAAGTAAAGAAATCCATCCAATACACCCACAATCCTCTATTACCGCGTTATACAAATCAAATGTGACACTAGCGCACTACCCTTCATGCCCTACGGGATCGATTCCATCCCTGAGGAAGCCCAGGGCACCTCCGGTAATACAGTCCAGATCTTTCCTGCTTTGTGTGCTAGTTTAGCAGGTTGTAAGAATTCCGTGTAGCTGCCAAGTTTCCATGTGTGATGTGCTTCTCCAGTCCAGGTTTTTTCCTCTGATTTACGGGACGTGCAGTCCTGTGTTATACTGAAATAAACAGGACTACAAGTCCCAGAATTCAAGGGAAAAAACGTGGACTGGAGCAGCACATCACGGATAAACCTGGGAAACTTGAGAATGACTCCTCTGCATGAGTTGTGACAATCAGCATTAGGCCTGCGTCTTCCCAGCAGCAGCAGAGTCCTGTGGATGGAACACCTATGACAGGCCAGGCTGTCCCGTGTGATGTCACGAAGACCGCACTAAGTGCAGAGAGAGGAGAGGCCTCCCCTGCAGCAGAGACAAGGACAGGCCCCCGCCCCGACCTGGCTTTCGTTTAGGTTCCGAAAACAACGGAAGGCTGTTGTTACTTCTGGTGACAAAAAGATGTCAAATAGGATTTTAGAAGAACAAGGTAAAACACATTTTTATTAACTTGGGTTTTTAAACTTGATGTGTGCTTCAGTTGAAGGCTCAAGTAGAATTCAATTGCAATCGCCAGAATGCATCTCGTATTTTTATGAATGTCTGCTTACACTGTGCTGTGATCGTTAGCACATTATTAAAACATTAATCAGCTATCATTTAGGTGATTTGGGATGAAGATGAGAACATTCAGTCTCAGAGCGTATAATATAAAAGGGTCGAATATTGGCAGTGATTGTTTATTTTAAGCGGGATCCACTTGTCACCTCAAATGGCAGTGTTTGTAGTCTGTCGCAGGTGCTGCCCTCAGGGAATGAAAGGGTGTCTTAAGCTGTTGTTGAAATTGAGAAGATCTCAAACAGCTCACCTACCAGTGGTACCCAAGAGGCTGGTGCGCTGCACAGCTCCCGTTCTAGAAGTTAGTAGCGCTAGCTCTTTTTCATTTTAATATCTGCGCTTTCTAACGAAAAGTCATGTTTTCTATCAAAAGACGTTTACCGTATATGTACCCAGTCTATCAGTGACCTTGCAAAAACACACAGCAAAGTGCATTTGGCGGTGTGTAGAGGTGCATTAGATGGCTTTGCTGGACTGTCATCTTGTCCATGCTGTAGGTGTGATAGGTGAGTTTGGTAGGTACATGAGTACTCCCCCCAGGGCACTAAATCTGTCTCTAGCAAGATCTAAAAAGATGCAAAAAATGGATCCTTTAGTTTTGTTTTAACATTGCTTTCATCCATCAAGTAGAAGATACAGTAGCCAATGACTGAGCCATCAACTCAGGCTGAGGTCATCCAAACCCACATCATGAGCTGAATCCCCTACCCCGAAACAGACATCCAATCACAAATATTAGTGCACTCAATAATACAATTGTGCTGGTGCTAGTAATGCTCCCCTGGGCCACTAGGAAGCAGCAGGAACAGCGCAACAAGCGATGCAGACAGAATCTGTCCCATTACTTACATCTTCAAGCTGGAGAACCAGGTTCGAGCCTGGCGGGAGGCCTACACATCATGTGATTCTGGGCACGCAAATAATCGCCCAATCTCACTGTGCCTAAAAATGAATGTGTCCCGTCAGTCTGTAATGGAGCTGGTGCTCATGTGAAGCGCCACTTGAAGATGTGGGTGGAGCCAATAAAGTGGGTGGAGCCAGTGTCGAGAGTGGGCGGAGCCTGAAAAAGTGGGTGCGGCCTCCGACAAATTTTTCAGCACCTGCACTTCATATTTTACAAATTAAGCACTGACTCCACGGAACGCTTGATCACACATGTTGTCACCAATAATACAAGCAATTTAAGTCTCCTGGTGTAAAGCATAGAAAGCGGACTAGACTTTTTCATGTTCCGCCATATTGGACTGGTCATGAATACATACATATCCACATGATAGTATTATTTCAAATTATACTCATACTTTCATCTTATATATTTGAATCGTCAGTTTACATCTTTCTAATTAAAGATTCTATTTTAACCAACTGCAATTATTTCTGAGTTTTCATTTTGTCAATTTAACTTTTTAACTTTTGGTGCCTGGGTCTGAATTACTCCAAATTTAAGACATCGGTTCATTATATGCTTTGTCTTTTGCATTTATAATTCACCCCAACTTAGCTTTCAGGGGGATTGCAGACCCTGCTATCCCGTGTGCTCATCATACCGTAAGTAACGTGGGTTGCGTGTCTATGTATGCGGTTGCCAAGTAAACACAGTCACTCTTTGTCACCCCTGACAATCTATACGGCAGTGCCGTTAGTTAATACAGTTCTTAAACCCTGCGAAAGACCAAAGTAACTTCACGGGGGAGGGTGGGGTGCCAGTCTGCTCTCCATACGGCCATCTAAATAAAGGAATTCAAAGGGTGGCTGTGTTACCATCTCCATGAGCCAATAACCATGGACGTAACTGCATTGTATACAATAATTGAACACAAACAGGGCATGGAAGCGTGTGCTAGATATCTAAAGGGCAGAGATATTAAATTTTTAGGACACACTACAATGATCCTAGATATGATTAAACACTGCCTAGAGAACAATTTCTTTGCATTTAACAACAACATTTTTGTGCAATCCCATGGTACCGCGATGGGTACTTCTTTTGTACCGAGTCTAGCAAATCTTTTCATGGGAGCATGGGAGCCTGACATCAAAAATTATGTAAAGTACAAGGAGGATTAAAAAAAAAGTCCAAGTATGGCTACAGTACATAGACGATATTTTCGTCATTTGGAAAGGTGGGAAAACGGAAGCACTCAATTTTATAGAGAGGATCTAGTTTTAGCAGAGCGACGCGCTAACAGGCGCCGTTCGATTGAATTTATTAAAAATAACAGATCCACACAGGGCCCTGTCTTCCCCGCTTCGCCATTGGTAACCGACAGAGCCCTGAGCACTCGTTGGACTCCAGTATTCCCCTACTACTTTAAGATAGGGATACCTCCCCGAATTCTATGCCCGCCCCAAATTCTATCATTAATCTTTCCGCCTCGTTAAGTAGCATCCATGACGAGGTGGAACTTTTGAAAGAAGATCTGCTATTAGTGACTGAGCCATCACCTAAGACTAACGTTAGGCTGGATGAAGTGGATATTCACCGTTGTCCCGGTCCTCCGTCCAAGAAAAGGCGTAGAAAGGGACCCGGCTTAGCCAAGAAAAAAGCGGTGCCCTCCCTTTGTTCTAAGAAGTCAGCTCAGTTATCTTCAAATCCACCCCCCCCCCTCCTGTGAACACTGCCTTCGTCCCAGATCAGCAGGGTTTAGACTTTATGGGGGTATTGAGAAAATGCTTAGATCTTTCACCTTGCCTCTGGTGGAGAGGCTAAAGAGGATAACTGTGCAATTGGAGGAGCTAGAGAAAGTTATTAAGGGGTCCCATACGAGCACTAAGGGTTCTACTGTGAAACCCCTCATCCCTACACCCAGTAATGTCCCTCAGGCTTCTGCCTCTCGGACTCAGGATAAACAGCCCAGAAATATTGTGTCATCTGCTGGTTTATCTTCTGGACAAGTAGCCAATAAGTCAGATAGTGAAACAAGGGGGTGCCCAAATACAGGAAGTGCCATATCCAAGCCCTTAGTTGTAGACGACCCAGCTAAGATACACATACGCAAAAGACATAGAGTAAACCTCCCCCCTGAAGCAGCCCCTTTTGTAGTGATTCTAACGGCTGTTCCAGTCTTAGAACAGGGAAAGAAAGAAGACCAATTTCAACTTAAGAATAAAGCCATCCACTGGTTAAAACAGAACCGGCCCCTACCCCCACACTTAAATGGCGAAATACTTATGGTACGGCGTCTTGCGTGGTTGGGTCCTAGCCTAAAAAATATTTCAGGGGATATCGTTATAATCAGTTTTAAGGACAAAAGGGCGGCTAGTCACATTCTGAATTGGTCTTTCCCTTCAGGTAGCAGCTCGATTATCCCAAGAGATTTGCCCTATTTCTATCCTAGAGATTTGTTAAGTCCGGTCAGGAAGCCAAGTTCTTGGATTCCCAAAGCGGACAGACTAATAAGACCACTAAGGCATCCACAGTTTAATTATACGAGGAGACCTCCTTACCATCATCCAGAAGGTTTTCATAATGTCCCTAGACCCCTAATTGCACCACAGTTTGTAATTCCTGCTTACCCTGCCCGTCAGGCCTATTCAAATCATTGGAATCTGTACTCTAATACTTCATATGCTCCATCTGTCCCTTGGTCATCTAACCAGTTCCAAATTCCCATCCATAACCGATATGATAGCTTGCGCGACTTGGAGGGAGTGGACTGACTGAGTGGGAAATCTCCAGTACAGACCTGTTCGATACATTCTCCAACTTTTTCATCTCTTGATAATGGCCCAGATGCTTTAGTAGGTCAAAGTAAAGGAACAACCATTGAGAATGTTTTAGGGACTTGCGTGGAACCCGGCTTGGCAATTTCTACTGATCCAGATTATGTTATACCAGAAGCTCATGTCACCAGCTTCGAAGCTATTTGTAACTCAGGTCCTGCAAACGTGGAAGCACCCGCTGTTGGTGCAGTTAGACAGTCCAGCGTGCCCCCGACTGCACGCTGCAATAGTACATCAGCTCCCAACTACAGCTTTCTATTTTGGAACATTGCAGGCATTAAGGATAGGGCTTTGGATTCCTCCTGGATTGATTTTGTTAATGCATTTGGCATACTGTGTTTCCAAGAAACTTGGTCTACTGAACCTGTTCATTTAAACGGGTATATCACTTTTCATGTTACGGCTCTTCCATCTAAACGTGGGAGGAACAGTGGGGGCCTCTGCATATTCATCTCCAACCTTTTGGGTGCCATGAAAATTAAGGTCGTTACCCAGGGAAGTTACTTCCAGATTCTCTCAATTCGGTTGGTTGTTAGGGTTGATATTATTTTGATTAACATCTATAACAACACGAATAAATGTTTATTAACCGATACGGTTCTCTCACTGAACAAAGTTTTACAGGTGACTCTTATTCCAAAGGGGAGGGATTGTATTATTGTTGGTGGGGGGGATCTTAACCACAATTTGTGTGACCTAGCAGCAGGGGGGTGCGGATTTATCGGGGCAGGTGTAGATGATTCGTCCCCTCACTTTTCTCACCAGGACGGGGGGGATTTACTGAATGAACTGTTGGCATCTTTTAACTTACATTTTGTAAACAGATTATGCACTCCCTGTGTCGATTTTAGTGCAACTTTTGTGGGGAGAGGCCACAGTACCACCATAGATTATATTGTAGCCTCTGAAAGTCACGCCTCTTGGTATACTGATTTTTCCACCCATCTGGTAGGGTTTAGTGATCATCTTCCCCTTTCCTTTGCTATCAGATATCCACAGGCTCAACATAATTCCCTGATAGAGAGACTGTCATGGTTGAAATCTTGTGAAATGCCAGACTTAATGGGTATACTATTAAATGGAGTTACAATGATGCAGAGACCTTGCACAATAAGATTGTCAGGGGATCTCTTGCCCATATTGAGAGGTGTTTAGATGAAGAGACTTCTAGTGAGGATGTGCTAAAAGCTTTTGAAATTATCTCTCACAATATCAGAGATAGTTTGTCCCGGAGTGGGCGAGATTCCTCCTCCAGCACATCGACTAACTCATGGTTTGATGCGGCATGCTCTAAGGCACATTCCCTCCTGAAGGCTGCTCTACATAAAAAGATCAGGGACCCGGCAGAGGTGGCTAATTGCAGAAAAATCTATTGATTGTCCAGAAGTAACTGTAAGAAAAACATTAAACAGGAGGCCTGGAACAATTTGGTTCTTGCTGCCCAATCTAAGGACAGTGCCCAATTCTGGCGCGCAGTTAATGCACCGTTTTTTAATACTCTAAATAGCGCGAGGATTGAGGTCGCCATTAGCAAAACTTCCTGGATCGACTTCTTTTCGGAAGTCTATAACCCTGGGGAGACCTTAAAATTAGTAGGCATGGAGGGCATTGAAAAAGAGGCATCCGGACCTTCAATCGAGTTAATTTGGGAATTTCAACTGGTGAAATGACCACCGCCATAGAGCAGAGTAATGGAAGAAAGGCCCCGGGAATTGATGGGGTACCTATTGATTTGTTTAAACATTCGGTAGACTTATGGTCTCCTATCCTGAAAAGAGTGATGGATGCAAGTGGTGAGCTGGGCCTTCTTAAAACTTGGTCCGATTCCATCATCATTCCCATTTTTAAGAAGGGAGATAGAGAGAGTCCTTCGTGTTACCGTCCCATCTCCCTTCTTGATTCTTTTATGAAGATTGTGGGAAGGGTCGTCCTAAACCGATTATCATCATGGGTTGAAGATGCAGGTGTCCTATCCCAGGTCCAGTATGGTTTTCAAGAAGGGATGGGCACTGTTGAACAGGTTTTAAACGTCACACTCCTTCAAGGGAAATATGTACATGCCAAGGCTGAAAAACTTTATGCGACATTTGTCGATCATAGTGCTGCGTTCAATTGTATTAGGCACGATCGATTATGGGAGGTGCTGGAAAAACTCAAAATAGACGAGCCCATTATCTCATTTTTAAGACAACTTTACGCCGGGGCTAGGGCTAGGGTGAGATTTGGTGTCAGTGGTGAATGTACCAAACCATTTTAAGTGAAACGAGGGGTGAGACAAGGGTGCGTCCTTGCGCCCCTTCTTTTTAATCTTTATACGAACGATCTTGAAGAGGTCCTGGCGTCCAAAGTTATTGATTCACCTAGAATCAACTCTAAACAAGTAGTGTCCCTACTATATGCGGACGACGCCGTTATTAAGCTAGAACCGAGAGGGGTCTGCAGTTAACCTTAGATACGTATACTAATTTTATGGAATCCAGGGGCCTGTCTCTAAATGTAAAGAAAACCTTTGCGATGGTTTGCACCAGAGGAAAGTCCAAAACCTGCCAACTGTTTGCTGGCAGGGATAAAGTGCAGACCACAAAAACGTTCACATATTTGGGAGTAGTTCTGGAGGCCGCTTGACACTGGGGTCCAGCAATTAGGAGTAGAATCCTGTCGTTTAAAAAGGCCACAGCAGCACTTATGGCCTTTTCGCGTAAAATGGGAAAAAAACCTCCAGCTATTTTACTTAAGATTTATTCTGCCAAATGTGTAAGTACAGCGATTTATGGGGCAGGCGTCTGGGGCATTCTTGATTCTAGAAAACTACAATCCGTAGAAAATGCTTTTTTAAGGTTTATTTTAGCTGTTCCGCCTAGTACTTCTGTATACAATTGCCACGCTGAGCTGGGGGTCCGTCACATTAGCGACCAGATTGCGATGCAACCATTACTTCTCTGGCACAGGGTCTGGACTGCAGACGAGTTAGCGTTAAACAGAGAAATCATGCTTGACGTCATGGCCCTCAATAACTCTAATAAAATACCATGGCTAACTTACATCCGTAAGTTTTGCCTTGACTTGGGTAAACCTGAGTATTACATTGAACCGAAGGGGCTATGCAGAATCACGAGGGCAGCCATAAAAAAAAATGCTGGGCTCATTTGGAATCCTTGAGGCTAGCGGTAGAGCTGAACAAAGTTACGGTATTGCAGCACCATTCTTTGCTCACCTCAGATAATATGCAGTCTTACCTGATCTGGTGTCCTAGGGGCTCTGATAGGTACCTACTCACCAGATTTAGATTTGATATTTTTTTCCGCTTAGTGTCCTTCCCTCAAACTAATGATTGGTCAAAAAAACGTATTAATTGTCCGTGTGATGGGAGATCTGATCAATCAACATTGCATGTGATCTGTTTCTGTGGTTTTTATCATAACGAAAGAGCCCGATGGATCAAACCTCTTTTGAATGAATATGGCCCATGGCGACATTGTCGTCTTGCTTTGTTGTATCTCCAGCTCTTAAATGATGAACTTTGTGTGGCAACTATGACTAGTTTTTTAAAGAGTGTCTTTTTAAAAAGGAACATTCTATCATGTTCCTAAAGTTATTGTAAATATTGTTACTTATTTCTTTCATTGTATTGTTTTATATATGTATTAGTGTATTGATTTTTGATGTTGATGCTTTTATGATTTTTTACTTTACAAAAATCAAATAAAGCTTTTCTACTACTACTGGAGAGACTAACCCTTAACAACAGAAACATTACTCTCACTAGTAACATCAGTAACAAAGAAGTAGAATACTTGGATACCAAAGTCCAAATTAAACAGAACACCATCCATACAGTACTATTTAGAAAAAGTACAGCAGGGAATACTCTTCTCCATGCCCTGAGCAGCTATCCAGAAAATCTTAAGTGGAGCATCCCCTTTGGGTAATTACTCAGGGCCAAAAGGAACTGCAGCAATAACGATGACTTCATGTCAGAAGAAAAATCTATTATCCTATGAGGTTATCCTATGAGGGTCATCAAAAGAGCTAGCAAAAAAGTGGCTGAGATAAGAATGTAAATGTAAATGTACAGGAATTTATATAGCACAAATCACCGAGCGGTTTCTAAGTGCTTGCTTAGGGAACCCGTCCTGGTATTCCCCTGTGAGATAACCCCGGCAGGGAATCCGCAAGGTGAAAGCCAGGCATCCCGCCGCGAGGGGCCGTTGTGGAGATTAAGCAAGCTATTGCCCAGAGTCGCAGAGTGTGAACCCGTGAATCAAGTAGGCACCGTAGCGAGAATTGTCGAGTCCATGGACATTTTAGGACTCAAGACCCCGCTGAGCCGGGAATTGAACCCTGGTCCCGGGCTGACCTCTGCTTCCAGGTCTGCCTCCTCTAACCAGTGAGCCACACTTCTCCACTCAAGAAGGGAAGAGCTACTGTCTATCAGAGAGAAAGTGGAGAATGAAAGAGAGGAGTTGGGCACAACCAGAGTAATTCTCACATATAATGGGAATTCTAATCAAATTAAGAAAAGTTTGGTTAAAAATTGGAACTTACTGAGGAATGATCCCATCATAGGTGATACTCTCCCCTCAAGGCCCAGTATAACATACAAAAGAGCCCATACTCTCAAAGATCTACTTGTACATAATGACATAGGCAAGAATACAGTCCCAAGGGGGATTAACCTACTTGGCTTCTATCCATGTGGCCATTGCAAAGCTTGTGTGAATAGTCACATGGTAAAAGAATATAGGAATCCAAGCACCAAGACCATGCAACAGATTAATCAATTTTTAACATGCACTACCACCTTTGTTATATGCGCGTTGGTCTGCCCATGTGATTTAATTTACATCGGCAGCACAACGCATATGCCCAAGAAACGGGTCCTGGAACATACTCGTGCTATTAGTAACTTGGACCAACAATATCCCATAGCACGCCACTTTGAAAGCCATCATTTTTCGGACCCCAAAAAACTATCATACTACATCATTGAACAGGTTAACTTAGGTCAAAGAGGGGGAAACCATTTACTGAAGCTGAGACAAAAAGAGTTGAGATATATCATAGGACTATGTACCCGTTATCCGAAAGGCCACAATATAGACGAAGTGTACAATGTGCACCTACAAGAAGAAGAAGTTCAGATTAATTGCACGTAACAGAAATGTATGATGTATATGGCTGGTTAGTTCTACAGGTTTTCTTCTTTCTCTAAGTTTGGTCTAACTGCATTCTTCTTTTCTTTTCTATTCCGCAGATGTAAAGGGAGGGATGGTGTCTTTCGACCTATGACACAAGCACCCTAATTCTTTCACTGTGGCCATCTTCTTCCATCAAAAACAAAAGTACCAAATCTCACTTATATATTTATGCACTGTTTTGTGGTTGTCACCATGTTCAGTATTGATGTTCTCCTGGAAAGTTTACTTACAATGCCTGAAGAAATATGAGAATAATTCTAATTAAGAATCAGGTTCAATACTCACTAAATTGAGATTAATACGCAATTGATGTCTAATGTGGCCAATTGAGATCATACTGATATATTACCCTGATACTAGTGAAATTTCTTGCATAGACATATTATCAGATAGCCTGTCTTGGTAAGGACTAGCAATCCACTAACCAGGATTGCATTGGACTATACTGAGCGATTGCTCATGGAGATGGTAACACAGGCAGCCTTTGAATTCCTTTATTTAGATGGCCGTATGGAGAGCAGACGGGCACCCCACCCTCCCCCCTTGAAGTTGCTTTGGTCTTTCGCAGGGGTTAAGAACTGTATTAACTAACGACACTGCTGTATAGATTATCAGGGGTGACAAAGAGTGACTGTGTTTACTTGGCAACCGCATACGTAGACACGTAACCCACGTGACTTACGGCATGACGAGCACACGGGATAGCAGGGTCTGCAATCCCCCTGAAAGCTAAGTTGGGGTGAATTATAAATGCAAAAGACAAAGCATATAATGAACCGATGTCTTAAATTTGGAGTAATTCAGACACAGGCAACAAAAGTTAAAAAGTTAAATTGACAAAATGAAAACTCAGAAATAATTGCAGTTGGTGAAAATAGAATCTTTAATTAGAAAGATGTAAACTGACGATTCAAATATATAAGATGAAAGTATGAGTATAATTTGAAATAATACTATCATGTGGCTATGTATATATTCATGACCAGTCCAATATGGCGGAATACGAAAAAGTCTAGTCCGCTTTCTATGCTTAACACCAGGAGACTTAAATTGCTTGTATTATTGGTGACAACATGTGTGATCAAGCGCTCCGTGGAGTGCGAAACGCGTCACGTTCGGTTTATGAAGTAATAAACTTAACTTCTTTGGACTTGTGCGTGGACTGTGGTTTGTTGAACGATGCCCGAGTGCTTGTAAAGGAACGCCGTTTGGAGGGATATATATATATACCAGTTATTTATCTTATCTGTCTGTTACCGTCTGATTATGGATTTAACCAGTTATTTTATCTGTTTGTTACCGTCAGATTTACATACATAAACTGTGGTAGTATGTTTTCACTATTCATTTAGTCACATGACTCACTACGTCACTGTGAAGGGGTGTTCACTTTCTAAGATTGCATTTAAAAAGCATTAAGTCTTAAGTACATGTTGCAGCGTGAACAATGCATACCGTGCCAGAAACGCGTAGCTGCTTTCTGTGTACCGAAATAAAAACGATATGCTGATGTTACGTGGTCCGTCTCCCTTCTGTTTGCTGGTGTGCTGAGCAGGCGCTGGAAACACCGAGAGATCCAGAGGAGTCACGTGGTATATATATATATATATTCACTGAAAAAACCATAGGTTTCACACCAGTTATAGTTAGGAATTAGCATTTAAAAAACCTATTAAATTCACTGAAAAAACCATAGGTTTCACACCAGTTATAGTTAGCTGGAAATTTTACTGATATAAAACCATTGAAATTCCCACGTTATAGTTAGTCGGACTCACTATAACTTGCGCGTGCAATGCACTGCTGATGACATCACATATTACATCACTCATGACATGGTCAGTGACATCACTCATGACATCACTGATGACACCATCCAGTGAATATGTGTCTTTCTGAAAAATAAATATTAGTGAGTTATGTTTAAATATTTAAATATATATATTAGTGTTTCACTTTGTGTATAAGTGGCTACATGTGTTGGTAAGTAGCTACATGCGTATCTATATGGGTTATTAGATATTTTTATTAGTATCAGTATGACTGTCTATATGGTTTAGTGGGGGTATTACTTAGCACATAGATGCATGAGTGACTGACTCTTTGTTTGTATGTGTTTTGAAGACAGCATATGTACAGGACTGTATGGGTGGATGAGTGTCTATATGTGTTTGTTAGTGAGTGAATGACTGTCTCACTAGTGTCTTTATCAGTACCTACATATGTTTTAATCTAGTATATATGAATATT
The DNA here is from genome assembly GCF_964263255.1 of Lissotriton vulgaris. Lineage (NCBI taxonomy): Eukaryota > Metazoa > Chordata > Amphibia > Caudata > Salamandridae > Lissotriton > Lissotriton vulgaris. Next base: position 1,211,079,267 of record NC_141691.1, read on the forward strand.
GATGTATGTAAGTGAGTATATGTGAGAGTAAGAGATTGTAAGAGTTCCTGTTTAAATAAGTATGTGTTTCTATAAGTGATTGTTTAAGAGAATAAATATGTGTAATTTTAAATAGAAGTAAGGTGGAAGTGTGTGTATAACTCTATATTCAAATAAATGGATGTTCAATAGTTTATTTGCACGTGTGAATATGTGTGTGAGTAACTTTTGGATGAATGTCGGTGTGTAACAGGATGTATAGGTGTATCACTTCATATGATGAGTGAGTATATGTATGAGTGACTATATAGAACTGTTGGTGAAAGAGTGGATGTGTATATAGATAGTGGAATTACTGAATTGCTTGTTGTAACTGATATAGGTATCTCCATTTTTTTAAAAATTTCAGTTTCTATTTTTGAATATGTGTCTCAAGGGTTACATTATAGTGAAAGGAGGTCTGTCACTATGTCACAAGGATGGTGTCATGAGTGATGTCACTGACCATGTCATGAGTGATGTAATATGTGATGTCATCAGCAGTGCATTGCACGCGCAAGTTATAGTGAGTCCGACTAACTATAACGTGGGAATTTCAATGGTTTTATATCAGTAAAATTTCCAGCTAACTATAACTGGTGTGAAACCTATGGTTTTTTCAGTGAATTTAATAGGTTTTTTAAATGCTAATTCCTAACTATAAGTGGTGTGAAACCTATGGTTTTTTCAGTGAATTTCAAAGGTTTTTTTAATGCTAATTCCTAACTATAAGTTTCACTTTATAAATAAGACTGTTAGCACTCTAGTTGTTCTTTTTAACACTCTGGTACATTTTCTCATTGGGCTACAGTTGGGCTACATCTAGTTGAATTTTGGGCTACATTTTCAATTTTTGATCTCTGGTGGCCATCTTTGGGCTACATTGGGCTACTTTGGGCTACATTTGGGCTACATTTTGGCTCTAACATATATTAAGCCCAATGTAGCACAATACATATTTTTCTAAAGTTAATGTTTTTTACAAACCACTTCAGAATAGAGCTACCTGTCCCTACAATTTTCCCAATTTTTTTTTTAAAAATTATTTTGGGGAGCGCTCCCGGAGCGCGCCCCGGGGAGCGCCCCGAAAAGCGTATTTTTACAAAGCGCCCCGGGGCGCGCTCCGGGGAGCGTCCCGTGAGCGCCAATATCGCAAACGAAAACATAATCGTGACGTATCGCGTAGCCGCGACCGCGTGATACGCACGGCGTAAGCGCACCCGGAAGTACTCGAGCGAATACGATCGCACAACGTAAACTTCCGACGCGCTTACGCTGCGCGACCCGGGGCGCGCCCCCGGGCGCGCCCCGGGCGCGTAGCGTAAGCGCGTCGGGTCATGTGAGCAGAAAATAACACTTTTCATTGGTTCATAACAGTTTTGGTTTCATAATGATGAAGCCCCTGGTCTTGTGACCTGAAAATAACACTTCTCATTGGTTCAGGACAGTTTTTTTTTCTAAATGATGAAAGACCCCACCTTTTTTCCTTATTCTGACTTTGTCCTTTGACTGAGGAAGACCTGTTTGTTGCTCTGTCTACTTTTTTGCTCTTTGAGTAATATTTTGTACTATAAAATGGCTTCATTAGTAGCATCAGCTGGTGCATCTGCCCCACCACCACCACCACAACCACCAAGAGGACCAGCTCCAAATTATATTGGTGGTCAAGAACAGGAGGAGGAAGAGGAAGAGGAAGAGGAGGAGGGGAGAAGAAGATGGCTGCCTGAAGAAAACACACCTTATAAACCCAAACCACACTTCATTTGGCAGTTTTTTTCAATTCCAGAGGGGAAAAAAAAGGTGAATGCGCCCAAAGTCACTTGCCTCATCTGCAATGATGAACTTTCACGGGGCAACCCAAATAAGAAATATTCTTTTGGTAACTATACCATGATTCGGCACATGACAAGAAAGCATCCAAACAACTACTCTCGTGCAGAGTTCCGGGAAATGGCCAGTAACCTCCCCCAGTCATCAAGGACCCCCTCCCAAAGAAACCAACCCACTTCCTCGCAACCAGAAACATCTGAGGTGATGCCTTGCATTCAGCCGAGATTTGCTGATTTTAAAATTACTTGCACTGCTTGTGGCAAACTTATCTCCTATGGGGAAAAAAGTGTGAAACTCATCGTCCTTGCAGGTGATAATCACAAGTGCCCCAAAAAGAAGTAATTTTTTGGGTTTTTTGTTTTTTTGCTCCAGTTGAGCCAGTTTCAATTCCCTTTTTTTGTTTCTCCCCCAAAAAAATACAAAAAAATATATAAAACTGTTTTGAAAAGCCAAAAAAAGTACAAAAAGTTCAAAAAACACAAAAAAAATATAAAACAACAAAAAGAAGAAAAAAAAAGTTCTTTTTAGAACTACCTCCAATTTCTAAATCAAAACTTCATTTTTTAAACACTCTGTCACCTTTTTTCATCATAGTGCGCTCCCAGGGCCGCTCCCCGGTGCGCGCACCGTGCGCTTCCCCCGCGCAAAACGAAAAAAAAAAAAAAAATTTAAATGCCCCGCGGGGCCCTTTTATAGCCCCCACATCAAACCTAGGGGGTCAAAGGGGTCTATCCCTGACGCCTTATGGTCAGTTCCCACTTTGTTTTAGCCACCTCTTATGTCTCGATTTTACCGAGACACAAGATGGCGGCTGCTCTGGACTGTTTCGAATGTTTACAGACACCCGAGAGCCAATCAGCTTTCCGTGCGCACCTCGCGTCACGCGCCCGGAGCGCTCCCTGGTGCGCGCACCGGTGCGCTGCTATAGATATATATATTTTTTTGAACCTAAATTACTCAAAATCCACTGGAGCACATATCTTGAGACATAGCAAAGGCACATCGGGCTACCAGTCCCTACAATTTTGCCAAGTTTGGTGGAAATCCATTCAGCCGTTCGGGCTAAAAGTGAAATCGACCGCCCTATGGAAATTAACATGGGGAAAACGCGTTTTGGGACCCCCCTTTTATCTCGGCCCCCGCTTGACGAATCCCCCCCAAACTTTCAAGGAAGGACCGGAGCTCGACGAGGCCATTTTCAGGAAATTTTCAGGCAGATTCGTCAACCGGTGCCAAAGTTATTCCAAATAGAATTTTCAGATTTAACATTGAAAAAAATCCTAACTATAACTACCTACTGGCGACCGCCAGTAGGTAATATATATATATATATATATATATATATATATATATATATATATATATATATATATATATATATATATATATATATATATATATACCTACTGGCAGTTGCCAGTAGGTAGTTATAGTTAGGACCTAGTTTCCATAGGAAATCCGCAACATTCTATTGGGAATAACTTTGGCGCCGGTTGATGAATCTTCGTGAATTTCTCAAAGAAGATGGCCCGCTCTGCTCCGCTCATTCCCTGAAAGTTTTGGGGGATTTGTCAAGTTGGGGCAGAGAAAAGAGGGGGGTCCCAAAACATGTTTTCCCCATGTTATTTACCATAGGATGATTAGACATGGCTACAGCCCAAACTGCTGAACGGATTTACAAGAAATTTGGCAAAATGGTAGAGTCTGATTCGCAGATTACGCTTTTGCTTAAATGGTGTAAATCCCTTCAGTAGTTCCTGAGAAAATCAAAAGAAAAAAATATTATATATATCTATGTGCACGCACGGTGCACGCACGGTGCGTGTATCGGGTGTGCGCGAGCGGAATTCTGATTTGCTGTTAGACGTTTGTCAACATTCCAATCGGTGGAAACCAGGAAGTGTTGGCCGCAATTTTGTCACTCCGAGGCAAAAGAGAGCCAAAAACAAAAGTTGAGAACATGAAAAGGGGGCAGGGTAGAGACTCCCTGACCCCCTAGGCCTTCTCAGGGGGTCCCCGAAGGACCCAAAATTGTTATTTATTCTTGTAAATCGCGGGGTGCGCGCACGGTGCACGCACTGCCGAGGCAGAAGAGAGTCAAAAACAAAAGTGGAGAATGTGAAAAGGGGGCAGGGCAGAGACTACCTGACTCCCTAGGCCTTCTCAGGCGGTCCCTGAAGGACCCCGAATGGCAAAAAAAAAATCATTTTTAAATTGCGAGGTGTGCGCACGATGTGCGCACGTCGGTAAAAAAAAGTTACAAAAAATACAGTTAAATAACAAGTTTGAGTGTTTAGATGTTGGTTGGCTCTAAAAAGAGCCATTGTGTTCATTGAGTGTTTTTTGTACCTACAAGTACTGATGCATCTGTGAAATGTACACCGTCTCTTCTATAAATGCCTTGCATGTTGTAACGCAAGTTGTTGTGGTATATAGAACCCATACCATAGTCTCTGAGGAAAGCAGAAACAGACTTATTCATATGTTTCCTTGCTTTCTAAATCTGCGGACAATATTGGTTGGACCAGTTCCATTTTTGCCTTTGGCATGTATTAGAATATACAAAGGCAGTTTGTGGAAAAAGTGACATCAATTGCCCAAAGTTGTCCTTTAAAAGCATTTTCAGACCTACCCCAGTAAAAGTGTCCAGGTAATTGCCACCACAGTGCACAATTATGAGGTCAGGGTGTGGGAGATGGAAAAAGGGTTTTACCAATGGCATCAATTGGTAAGATCTCAATCCTCCCTGGTCAATCCACATAATATCCACATTTGGTAAATCAAGGTTGAGAATGCATCTATTTGTTGCATACCTTTCACTCCAGAAAATATAGCTGTGTCCTACAATCCACACTCTAAGCATCTTGAAGGGTGATCTGGTTGTACTTAGATGGGCTCTGGAAATAAAATGGCAGTTTGAAAAGTAGAAGTTTAGAAAAAAATGTGGATGAGATTCAGAGCACTTGGAAAAAAAGAAATGGTTGGTGTCTTTTGAAAATTCAACATTGAAAACTAGGGTGCATGCTACTGTTTTTTAAAAGGAGAATTGCAAATGGTTGAGAAAAAGTCATTGAAAGGAACATTGCACAGGATAAGCTGATGTATTGAGAAGTCAAACACCCTTGCTGGTTTGGTTTGCAGATGAACATTTCACCTGTGTGTTCAGATAGGTGTTCTATGGAGTGTTACCATGGTAACAGGCAGAGAGAGCAGTGGGGGAAGGTTGAATATTATGTGAGTTTGAAAGTGTTGCAATGTAGAACCAATTAAAATGTTAGTTTGGTTTTGAATTCGTGTGGGAAGAAATTTAATTGCTTATCTACATGAATATGGTTGTAAAATGAGAGGGAAGCAATGCCATTTTATGGTTCAAGTGACTGGTGTTCAATTCAGAGATTCTGCTTAAGAAAATCTGGTGTGTGATTGACACTGTTCTAAATCTACAAAACCATTATTAAAGGTGAGTTGTTAATTTGTAAGGCGATCTATGTTGTGCACTTTAAGTTAATAAGAAAAATGTGTTCTAATGTAGAAGCAGGAGGTTATTTGTATAGAGTCTGATTCTGAATTTGTCTGCTTTGGGAAAAACATTGTGATAGGAGCATTTGGTATGTTAATGTGTTTGAGGAGATATTTCTTTGCAGTACAGTGCTGTCGTTAAAAATGTAGAGTGTGTACATGAAGTGGTCTAACCATTTACACACTTGTATATCAGGGTTAGAATTCTCAGATAGTCTCCTTGCAGTCTAGTAAACACTCTGGGTTTGCTGCACAAATGTCATAGAAAATATTTCAGTAGCATGTGGCAGACTAATTTGCTTAGTTGATGTGTTTTAAAATTTGGGAATACATGTACTCATGAAGTGAGTCAGGCTTTAGGACATGTAGTGCTAGAAAGTCCTATGCAGCATGTGTGTCAGGCCTCTTAATTCCCAAATAGTCTCCAGGCTGTGTAATAAAGATCCTGGGTGTGCTGTAGAAATGCCATAGCAACTCTCTCTGTAGCATGTAGTAATCATTTCAGTAAATTTTCATTTCTACATTCTCAGTCCCACCTTGACCCACTACACTGCCTGGACACCACTGCACTGTCCTAAACCCTGAAACACCATCCCTAGAAAAACCTGCTAAACTCTTTCAACACTACTGCACAGCTCTAAACCCTGCAACAGCACTCCCAGCAAGACTCTCTTTCACTGTAGTAATCATTTTACTGAATTGCAAGGGATACTGTCATGTGTCTAAGATCACAGTGTGAGTTAGTATTCATTTCAGAAAATTGTGGCAGAATAATTTGCTTAGTTGATGTGTTTTAAAATGTGGGAATACATGTACTCATGAAGTGAGTCAGGCTTTCGGACATGTAGTGCTAGAAAGTCCTATGCAGCATGTGTGTCAGGCCTCTTAATTCCCAAATAGTCTCCATGCTGTGTAATAAAGATCATGGGTGTGCTGTAGAAATGCCATTGCAACTCTTTATGTAGCATGTAGTAATCATTTCAGTGAATTTTCATTTATACATTCTCAGTCCCACCCTGACCCCCTACACTGCCCGAACACCACTGCACTGTCCTAAACCCTGAAACACCATCCCTAGTAAAACCTGCTAAGCTCTTTCAACACTACTGCACTGTTCTAAACCCTGACACAGCACTCCCAGCAAGTCTCTCTTTCACTGAAGCAATCATTTTACTGAATTGCAAGTGATAGTTTCATGTGTCTAAGATCACAGTGTGAGTCAGTATTCATTTCAGAAAATTGTGGCAGAATAATTTGCTTAGTTGATGTGTTTTAAAATTTGGGAATACATGTACTCATGAAGTGAGTCAGGCTTTAGGACACATAGTGCTAGAAAGTCCTTTGCAGGACGTGTGTCAGGCCTCTTAATTCCCAAATGGTCTCCATGCTGTGTAATAAAGAACCTGGGTGTGCTGTAGAAATGCCATAGCAACTCTCTCTGTAGCATGTAGTAATCATTTCAGTGAATTTTCATTTCTACATTCTCAGTCCCACCTTGACCCCCTACACTGCCTGAACACCACTGCACTGTGCTAAACCATGAAACACCATCCCTAGCAAAACATGCTAAACTCTTTCAATACTACCGCACTGCTCTAAACCCTGAAACAGCACTCCCAGCAAGACTCTCTTTCACTGTAGTAATCATTTTTACTGAATTCCAAGGGATCCTGTCATGTGTCTAAGATCACAGTGTGAGTCTGTATTCATTTCAGAAAATTGTGGCAGAATAATTTGCTTAGTTGATGTGTTTTAAAATGTGGGAATATATGTACTCATGAAGTGAGTCAGGCTTTAGGACATGTAGTGCTAGAAAGTCCTATGCAGCTTGTGTGTCAGGCCTCTTAATTCCCAAATAGTCTCCATGCTGTGTAATAAAGTTCCTGGGTGTGCTGTAGAAATGTAGATTAATCAAAAAGAGACTAGCTATGGGATGGGGTGGTATGATGTTTACATTGTAAAGATCATGGTGACTCAGGTAAGTTTTGTTGGTCAGGGGTGGCACCCATTGGGTGTCTTAAGAAAGCCCTCACCCACCAACCTAGTTGGTGGCATGCTTCATCATCGGGCCCACCCAGTGACACCTAGCGTGTCCCGGGTGTGCTACGACGCCTGAATACAGCGGAGCAGGTATGTCACTGTGTGTGCGGTGAGGGATGTTAAGAAGGTGAGTTTAAAACGGCTTGGCGGGGGTCCCTGTACCCGGTGGGTAAAAGACTTTATTAATAGGGCCTCCGTCAGCGGTTAAAAATAAGGCTGTGGGACGCAAGAGGCGAGTTACGACCTCTCACGTCCTTTAGAATGTCAACATGTTTCAGCCAGTGCCTTATTGATATGCTGGCTTTCTTCAGGACAATAAAAATGGGTGTGGGTGTGATTAAAACTAGTGGGTGTGTAGTGTGGACTATGTGTCTACACGCCCTAAAGTGTATCTAACTGTGAGAGGGGGGATTCCCTTCTCAAGATCACGCTAGTTTTAAGTGGTGTCCTCTTCAAGGTACTTTGAAGTGGCAAAGGTTAGACCAGGATTACTGGTCGATACCGGCTGTAGACCTAGTGTGCCTCCTTCTTGGGACCGGGGATCTGGACTAGCTATCTGGTCCTCTCTCTCCCTCTTGATACACGCATGTGCTGTAGAAATGCCATAGCAACTCTCTCTGTAGCATGTAGTAATCATTTCAGTGAATTTTCATTTCTACATTCTCAGTCCCACCTTGACCCCCACACTGCCTGAGCACCACTGCACTGTCCTAAACCCTGAAACACCGTCCCTAGCAAAACATGCTAAACTCTTTCAACACTACCGCACTGCTCTAAACCCTGAAACAGCACTCCCAGCAAGACCCCCTTTCACTGTGGTAATCATTTTACTGAATTGCAAGGGATACTGTCATGTGTCTAAGATCACAGTGTGAGTCAGTATTCATTTCTGAAAAATGTGGCAGAATAATTTGCTTAGTTGATGTATTTAAAAATATGGGAATACATGTACTCATGAAGTGAGTTAGGCTTTAGGACATGCAGTGCTTTATAGTCCTAGCCCCTACATGATACCATACACTGCCCAAACACAACTGCATTGCTGTAAACTCAGAAATATCAGTCCCACCTTGATCCCCTACATTGCCTGAACACCACTGCACTAATCTAAACCCTGAAACACCATCCCTAGCAAAACCTGCTAAACTCTTTCAACACTACTGCACTGCTATAAACCCTGAAACAGCACTCCCAGCAAGACCCCCTTTCACAGTAGTAATCATTTTACTGAATTGCAAGGGATACGGTCATGTGTATAAGATCACAGTGTGAGTCAGTATTCATTTCTGAAAAATGTGGCAGGTTAATTTGCTTCGTTGATGTTTTTAAAAATATGAGAATATATGTACTCATGAAGTGAGTTAGGCTTTAGGACATGCAGTTCTTTATAGTCCTAGCCCTTGCATGATAACATACACTGCCCAAACACAACTGCATTGCTCTAAACTCAGAAATATCAGTTCCACTTTGATCTCCCACACTGGCTGAACACCACTGCACTGACCTAAACCCTGAAACAGCACTCCCTGCATGATCTCCTACACTGTACGAACACTGCTGCCGTGCCTTAAACTCTCAACGAACAGCCCCTGCTATACCCTCTACACTGGGTGAATACTACTGTAGTTTTCTAAACCCTGAAACAGCACTCCCAGGAAGACCCCCTTTCACTGTAGTAATCATTTTACTGAATTGCAAGGGATACTGTCATGTGTCTAAGATCACAGTGTAAGTCAGTAGTTGATGTGTTTAAAAATATGGGAATACATGTGTTTTAGTACTGCATTTTATTATAATAGCCTTAGTTTATTTCTAAAATGATAAACAATGACTGGTTTGAAAATGTAAGGACATTTTATAAGTACAAAATCTTATAAACACATTTTAATTGATGTCATCATATAAAGTACTTGAGAAAGGTTTCTGCATAGTAGTTTTTAAAGGACAAAATAGTTGATAAAGCTAGTTTAGTATTATCTATTAGTGAAATGATAAAACAAAGTGTTTATAATTTTCTGCAAGGTACAGCAGCATAATAAAATGTATTATGGATCAAAATCATAAGAACATTGAAGTCACTTTTGAAATTTCTAACACTCTGATAGAGGACTTAAATGTACCTTTTGTGGACAGCAGCAATGAAGAACAACCTATCGGTGCAAGAGATATAACCTGTGATTTTTTTGGATGAAAGTTTGGACAATGACTTCATTGAAGCATTAGATGATATTGAGTATAATGTCACAAGTTTTGAAGTTGAAGAAGAAGCTAATGACATTCCTGATGAAATCATGCTAGATGTTCTATTACAAAATGAAATGTTACAAGAATACATTTATGATTAAAAATTAAAAATGATTTGAGAGAGTCTTTTTGTAAAATTGTAATCTTTGAGCTAGTAGCCAGGTTATTGTGGAATAAACTGAGTCTTACAGCATAGAGTGCAACATATTTGTGTTTTATAGTTTTAATTTCCAGGTGTATATCCTTTGACTTTTAGCAAAGTCTCTGTGATTGTTGATTTCGTATTGTACAGAGCTATTCAACAGAATGTCTTTTGTATGCACTGTGGTAAAAAATTAAGCTACCTAAAATTCAGTAGGCATTCTCCTTGCAGTACTTTAATCAATCTGTTAATACCCAAGTACTCATGCAGTGACCCAGGCCTTAACACATAGACTGCTACAAACCCCTCTCCAATTCACATGCAGTCCTTTAACCACCTACACACTTGTGTTTCACACTTTTAATTCCCCAGTCAGTATCTAAACACTCCAGCAAACATCCTGTCACTCCTCTTGCAATCCTTTAGTTCATTTTACTGAATTGCAAGGGATACTGTCATTTGTTTAAGATCACACTGTGAGTCAGTATTCCTTTCAGAAATTTGTGGCAGAATAATTTGCTTAGTTGATGTGTTTAAAAATATGGGAATACATGTACTCAGGAAGTGAGTTAGGCTTTAGGACATGCAGTGCTTTATAGTCCTAGCACTTGCATGATACCATACACTGCCCAAACACAACTACAATGCTCTAAACTCAGAAATATTGGTCCCACCTTGACCCCATACACTGCCTGAACGCCTCTGCACTGTCCTAAACCCTGAAACACCATCCCTAGCAAAACCTGCTAAACTCTTTCAACACTACCGCACTGCTCTAAACCCAGAATCACCATCCTCAGCAAATGCTCCTATAAAGTTGATATTTACAACAAGGGGTGGTGAGAGACAGAGTCTCTGAATTAAGCAGAAAGCTCTCACCCAGTCAAGAGATCAGGGCTAGATCCAACACCGTTTTTAGCTCACTGCACCATCCCAGTTTCAGAACCTGGCTGTATGCAAATTAGTCTGTTCCTGTCCCAGTGCATGATGGGAACAGGGCAAACCAAACTACAAAAGCCAATTCTTACACTGGGAAGGAAACAAGCTCCCGGGGACCGGTTTCTGGCATTACAGCCGTCTTCGGCCCGGTTTGCTTGAATCCTAATGGTGCAATGAGCAAGGGTCTCACATCTGAGAATACCCTTCCACGCTTAGGGTGGACAAAAATATTTACAACAAGGGGTGGTGAGGGACAGAGCTTGTCTCCTTTCTGGTAAAGAATTGGCTTGGTAGTTTAGTCTGCCCTGTTCCCATGATGCACTGGGCCAGGGACAGACTGATTTGCATATAGCCAGGTTCTGAGCTGGGATGGGGCAGTGAGATAAATAACGGTGATGGATCAAGCCCTGATCTTTGGACTGGGTAAGAGTGGTCTGCTCAATTCAGACACTCTGTTCATCACCACCCCCTTTTGTAAATCGATTTTGGCCACTATAGGTGTGGCAGGGTATACTCAGACATGAGTCCCTTTCTCACTGCTCCATCAGGATTCAAGCAAGCCGGGCCGAAGAGGCTGAAATGCCAGAAACCGGTCCCCGGTAGCTTGTCTCCTTTCTGGTAAAGAATTGGCTTGGTAGTTTAGTCTGCCCTGTTCCCATGATGCACTGGGCCAGGGACAGACTGATTTGCATATAGCCAGGTTCTGAGCTGGGATGGGGCAGTGAGATAAATAACGGTGATGGATCAAGCCCTGATCTTTGGACTGGGTAAGAGTGGTCTGCTCAATTCAGACACTCTGTTCATCACCACCCCCTTTTGTAAATCGATTTTGGCCACTATAGGTGTGGCAGGGTATACTCAGACATGAGTCCCTTTCTCACTGCTCCATCAGGATTCAAGCAAGCCGGGCCGAAGAGGCTGAAATGCCAGAAACCGGTCCCCGGTAGCTTGTCTCCTTTCTGGTAAAGAATTGGCTTGGTAGTTTAGTCTGCCCTGTTCCCATGATGCACTGGGCCAGGGACAGACTGATTTGCATATAGCCAGGTTCTGAGCTGGGATGGGGCAGTGAGATAAATAACGGTGATGGATCAAGCCCTGATCTTTGGACTGGGTAAGAGTGGTCTGCTCAATTCAGACACTCTGTTCATCACCACCCCCTTTTGTAAATCGATTTTGGCCACTATAGGTGTGGCAGGGTATACTCAGACATGAGTCCCTTTCTCACTGCTCCATCAGGATTCAAGCAAGCCGGGCCGAAGAGGCTGAAATGCCAGAAACCGGTCCCCGGTAGCTTGTCTCCTTTCTGGTAAAGAATTGGCTTGGTAGTTTAGTCTGCCCTGTTCCCATGATGCACTGGGCCAGGGACAGACTGATTTGCATATAGCCAGGTTCTGAGCTGGGATGGGGCAGTGAGATAAATAACGGTGATGGATCAAGCCCTGATCTTTGGACTGGGTAAGAGTGGTCTGCTCAATTCAGACACTCTGTTCATCACCACCCCCTTTTGTAAATCGATTTTGGCCACTATAGGTGTGGCAGGGTATACTCAGACATGAGTCCCTTTCTCACTGCTCCATCAGGATTCAAGCAAGCCGGGCCGAAGAGGCTGAAATGCCAGAAACCGGTCCCCGGTAGCTTGTCTCCTTTCTGGTAAAGAATTGGCTTGGTAGTTTAGTCTGCCCTGTTCCCATGATGCACTGGGCCAGGGACAGACTGATTTGCATATAGCCAGGTTCTGAGCTGGGATGGGGCAGTGAGATAAATAACGGTGATGGATCAAGCCCTGATCTTTGGACTGGGTAAGAGTGGTCTGCTCAATTCAGACACTCTGTTCATCACCACCCCCTTTTGTAAACCTATAAAGTTGAAACACCACTGCTCTGCCCTAAACCCTGAAACAGCACTCCCTGTATGATCTCCTACACTGCCTGTACACTGCTCCTGTGCTTTAAACTTACTTATGGAGTGAACCACACTTTACAACATATAGTGCTTCTAATTGCAAAGTAGTATGCTAGTAGTGGTCTATAATTGTAAAAGAAAAATGTACATGTTTTTTTTCTTCACAACAGATTTTAATTATCTACAGAAAGAAAAACCATTATGCCTTCGAAGAGTGAGAAAGGAAAAAGATATAAACAGGCTTACTTTTCCAAGAAAAAACAAGTACAAGATTTATCTAAACAACAATATGTGGAAAAAAAGAAGAAAGCTCCTGGTAAGACAACAAAGGATTTTATAAGGAAAATAACACAAACTAAAAAAAGTGTGGAGAATCAGGAAAAAATATATATATATCTGTAACTACAAAGAAAAACCAGACAAAAAAGAAAAATGATGGAAAACTATGTGTGAAAGATATTGTGTATAGTAATAGACAAAAAATCAGTTTGTTGAAATTCGGAAGCGAATGTTTTATAACAGAGTTGTTTTAAATTTATTAAAAAATATAAAGAATTGTAAAGGAAAAACAGCTTTTTATAAGAAAAAGAGACATATTAAAACAATTGTTGAGAAGGCTTTTGAATTAAAAAAAAATTGTTCATTTTAGTAATCAATAGGATTTGAACACTAGATAAGCCAATCAATGTTATGAAGGCCAAAAGTAAGTGGAAAAGACTAATTAATAGAACTAATTTTTGTAATGTTTTTTCTGGAGAATTGAAACATAGTTCAAGTTGTGGGTTGTTTTTTAATGAAGAGAGTTACCTTCAGAGTAATGATTTGTTGCATACAGTTGACACCAGCGGTCGAGCTTATGAGGTTAAGAATAGTTGGGGTGTGGCTTGAGCGCCGATGGGAGAGGCGGCGTGAGCTCCCTGCCCGAACCCGCTAAATATCCTTCTGAAACGTCCTGAATAACGGTAACTATACATAACCGAGTGGCGGAACAGTTTGGCAAGAGAACCCGACCTCCACGGCGACATTCGGTGATGCCTGCATGCCCCAGGCGTGAATTATGTTGCCGGAGCGACCTGCGGAGCAGCACTAGGATGGCGGCAGTATGCGGTGAGTAAAGGCGGATTGGGCTGGCAGCCTTGCTCCATATCACACAGAGCGCACGATTTGGGCACGCCGAGTCCCCTGGGATTGCAACCCGATACCCCTGCGAAGTCGTCAGCATTACCGGTGGGCAGAGAGTCCTGGTCTCCGGCAGATCGGTAGGATGGTGAGATGGACAAAAACCTCAAAATGGCGGCCGGAGGGCCGTACAGACTTTGTGTGATGGGCTGAAGGCACTGTGGTGAAGCGTAGATGACAACAGCTGGCGGTGTGGCAGAGATAAGGCAGCGGTGAGCTTCCCATGACCCAGTACAGGGAACCGTGGTGCTGAGAAGCAAACTCACCCCGGGAACCGTGCGTGGATAGAGTACCACTCACGGGCCTGACAGCGAGACGAACGAGAGATCCTGAAGTCCTGGTCAACGCCGAGTAGACGGATGAGCAATTGCGGACCACCCACCTGGATTGAAGATCGAAAGCGCCGAGTCGCTGTGCCCAGTCAGTGCGGTGACGGGGACCTGCGCTCAGCACTACGGAGGTGGGGACGGGGAGCAGGTCTACGGCGCTGCATGAACGGGGGCAGGGGCGCGCGAGCGGAGGCCTTGGGTGGTTGAAGCAGGCCCAGGGCAGGAGCAGGACAAGGAGGAGCCAAGACCAAGCCCAGGCTACCTTGCAGGCTAAGGGGAAGAGGACACTCGAGACCTGCGATCAAGCGCAAGGTGCTGCCAGATGCACGACAAGGGACACCAGTCTGGAAGCGGTCATACAGGGCCGGGGGAGACACACTACAGGGAACAGGCGAGACTGAGAGACACACAGTGCGCATTACTCTGGGAGCCGCAGGACTGCTAACGAGGAGCCAGGGAACACGCTGGGACCCGAGTCCTACAAGAACAGAGCGGAAAGGGCTGCGGGGACAAGTGGAGAAGCGTGGCTCAGTGGTTAGAGGCGGCAGACCCGGAAGCTGAGATCGGCCGTGGACCAGGGTTCGATTCCCCGCCTCGGCGGGTCTCGGGCTCAAAATTCCATGGAGTCGACTATTCTCGCTCCGGTGCCTACTCGACTCACGGGGTCACACTCTGCAACTCTGGGCAATAGCTTGCTTAATCTCCACTACGGCCCCCCGCGGCGGGATGCCTGGCTTTCGCCTTGTGGATACCCGGCTGGGATATCTCACAGGGGAATACCAGGACGGGTTCCCTAAGCAAGCGCCTTGGGACCCCTGGGTTAAAGTGCGCTATATAAATCGAAACACATTTACATTTACATTTACAAGTTCAATGAGCAGCAACCGGGGATCGAGGCATCTGGGTACTGGCTGTGGGACCCCCGTAATGTTATAAGGTGCCTACCGGTACCTGCTCCTAAGTGTGCTGGACCTGAGGTAGGGTGGACTTTGGAAGGAGGAGAATCTGTGGTGATCACAACTAGTCAGCTTCATAACTCCCACAGTGTTCAACAGCGTGGAGGAGCATACAGGCAGAGGACGATAAGGGCAAATCCAACGCGACCAAGAAACTGAGGGCTGGGGAGTTGCAGGCCAGACCCAGCACACGCCGCAGCCAAATGGAGAGTACATGCCCACGTCCTGCAAACATAGCAAGAGGGCAATTGCATGCTTGTCGATGAGCAGTACACAGGAATCGGACACACGGGCTATGAGGTGGACTGGCGAAAGGAGGACGCGCTGCTGAGGGCAGCGCAGTACATGCTGCGACAAGGGCTGCAATCCACCTACTGAAGCGACTGGGAACACATTGGGGCCCGAAAGCTGTGTGAGCGGAGCAGAGGAGATTGTTGCGCCCGGATTGGCGAGCGGCATCAGGGGCTCAAGATTTCCACAGAACTGGCTGTAGGATTACAATACTGCTACCGGGGGCTGACTGCTGGTAGCTCCTTGGTGTACCAGACCGGCAGTAGTAGGGGCTCATAAAGGTGGAGTAACTAAGGTGACTGAACCCGGTCAGCTTTACAATACCCATAATCTTAGGTCGAGTGGAAGATCTTAAGGAGTCCTTGCGCAGGAAGGTGTAATTGTGCCGTGCAGTGTGATAGCCAGCCAAACGAGATGAAACCAAAGAATAAGAAAGGGGAGGCTATAGAGCAGGAGGACACTCTTGGTGCAGGAGGGGAGCCAGAGGAAGCGATGTCGGAAATAGGGCTGCGGCAATGTGGGTGTGAGACAATCAGAGTGAGATTGGACTAATGCGAGTGTGGAGTCTGTTGCCTCTTTACAAATACCTTTCTATGTCAATTCGAGGCATGGAAAGACCTAGATGAGTATGCTAAAGGGCGCAGTTTTTTTTACGTGTATATTACATCTGAATTCTGCATACGAGGCAAATAGATACATGCTGCAGCATGAGAACTGTTTTTTTCGAAATATTGCATTGTTGTGAGGGTAATAGTAGGATATCAAGCAGCCATGAGTAAAGGTCTTTTTGCTGTTATAATATAAAGGCAGTAAGACAACTCGAGGTGCTGTTTGTTTATTGTGCTCGAACAACCCAGCACTACGAGATAAACTATTTTACAGCACTTAATAGATTACTCATAGGTCAGCTGGCCTGTGGCTCGATACCTTTCTTTCTTTGCAATGGAGTCATACAAGCAGTTTAAACTACATCTGATAAAACGTTTTGTTCAAAGACTTACCAAACTATGATACAATATACACTAATTTTAATCTGAAGATGACAGAGATTTACGCCATCAAAGATATCCCTGATTCATTATCCTTCTATTTTTATTAGAGCGGTGCTCCACTTACCTGAGCTGCAGCCAGGTGAGGTGATGCTTTATCCTCCTACCTAATAGGTAAGCGGATCCAAATCCCAAGAATGGGCTATTGTCAATATACTTGTATGACAAGCAAGTAAGCAAAATAGCAATGTTTAGCTACTTCTAGATGTACATATTACTGTTGACATCTTTTTTTGTTTTCTTCTTATGTCCTGTTCTTGGCATGACTACTCTTCTGGTCTGAATGCTCAGTTTCCTGGAGGAGAATTCCCATGACCTAGGATGACCAGGTGACATGGTTACTAGTTTTTATCATTTTCACTTCTTTGCAGTAGCGAATCCATGGTCTTGGTGAAAGCAGTGGACAAAAGGTATCCACATCTGCTGAAACATGTTGACCCATGATTTAAAAGAAGCAGTTATTTGGTGAATCTGCTGATATTCTGCACTGTTTTTTAAAACTTGGAAGATTTGAGAGACATCTATAAATTTTTCTTTTCTCTCTTCTCTCCAATTTTATACACTTCACTATTTCTACACTCTCACGTATTCACGCACTGCATATCAGTTACCCTAACATACTTTGTCCTGGTACTCTCTATTTCTAACTATTATCCTCAATGGTTTGGCGGCAACCACTTTAAACATCTAGTGGTTGCGAGCATATTCTCCTTGGTGTGAAGAGAACCCATATGATGACAAGGGCGGTACCGAACGGGAACTAATGGGTACTTTTTATACCCTGGTGATATCATGCTGTGCCTCTACTACACACGGGAGCACAACATTTTTTCACTATTTAGTTGTGTCTGGAAAAGGATATATAGTTGACTCCACAGACCCATAGACATTTGTTTGTTGTTGTAAATGTTTCCCTTGGGGGTTATATCTATGTTTGGGTCTATAAATATGCCCTGAGACCCTCTTCCAAACGATTGTTTCTGTTGTCCATTCGCACACCTACACAGAAACTGAAAGACTTCGTTATATGCAGATTAGATGTGCCTTGCAATCAGTCTTACTGTCAGGCGCGAACCCAGAGGAGTCCTCGCCATTAAAGGATAGGCTCCTGACAGATCATTTGCAAAAAAAGGCGATCTCACTGACATATAAAAAAATAATTAATAACAGACCTGACCCCACGGGGACTGACAAGGCTGCATGGGAAAAAGAGGTGGGAGACATTGATGAGGCAGACTGGAGGGAGGCGCTGGCTTCCCCTAAAGAGGCGGCAATTCCGTTAAGGCAACAACTTATCCAACTTAAAATTCTCCACCGCACATACTATACGAGGGTGCTCCTGCATAAAATTGTGAGGACAGACACGCCGCAATGCTTGAGAGGGTGCGGGGAGCTTGGGACCTTTTTCCATACCATCTGGACCTGCCCCACAATAGAAAGATACTGGATGGCTGTGATGAGGACCCTCTCCCAGGTCACAGGAGTCACTGTATTGCCGGAGCTGAGGTACTGTTTGCTCAATATATGGGAACCAACGGACTTAAATACGACGGCTCAGGGATGGGTGACTCTTGGGGTTACAGTAGCAAAGCGAAACATTGTGCAGCGTTGGGGGTCTGTGGTTGGCCCTACCCTTGCCCAGTGGTGTACAGACATGGACCTGGCAATGGTGGCGGAAAAGTCTGTCTTTATTCATCAGGGTTGTCCAAAAAAGTGGGAAAGGGTGTGGGGAAGATGGAACTCCTATCGGGGAGATATATGTGAGCCACAGCCACCCGAGGATTGTGAATTGGATGAGAGCAACTAAACGAATCGGTCACAGTAATCTGTTTAATACACGCAAGGATGAGGAGGAAGTGGGACAGAGTGGTGTCCAGGTGTGGAACTATGAAACTGATGGAAATGTTTATATGCTTAAGAATGTGATCTATCTACTCATCATGCCAATAATACTGTATGAAAATTGCTTTGTTTCTTCAATAAAAATGTTTTAAAAAATAAAAATATACAAAAAATAACGTTATGTGACATTTAAAAATGAAAACATACTCACATTTTTTAACATTTACGGTGGTATATACACTTTTGCGTAATGTATTGAAACCTGCAACCATAATAATAAAGTTTGCACACACTAGATAAATTAAGCGTGGAAGGCTTTCGCCCAAATTTGCTATGTACAAAGACCGTTGAGCCACAGCATATTTCATTCGTAATTAGTCTTGGTTGTTTTCACAAATTGTTCTACAACCATGCTGTACCAGAACTAATATTCTTGCAATAAAGCCACAGTGGGCGAAATCATGAACGTGGAACGTATTCTTGCACTACTACATTTCCCATAGTTCCTTGCTATGGTTGTAGCATCAGCGAATGTAAAATATGCCTCATAAGCTTTACGGTTAACAAATAAAGCCACAGTGGACACAGTCTGCAAATAAATGACATATTTCATCAATATCCGCCGCTTATACCAAATATAAACAGGTAGCACATACATAATACACCTTCAATTGGTATACTGCCACATTAAGCCCCAGTGGGCAAAATTATAAACGTGCATAGATCCTTGCACAACTGCTTTAATACTTCCTTGCTACTGGAATAGCATCCTCTAATATATCATAAGTCTGATACATTTTCAAATACAGCCACAGTGGGCAAAATTGCTATAATCGTGGCATATGCAATCAATAGCGCATTGTTTAGTGTCCATCCTTTTAAAGTGTCCAAACCAAAATCATAAGGTTGAACAATAGTATCCTCCTCAGCAACTGTGGCCCAAGTGGGCATGGATAATACCCCTGAGGAAATCCCAAGCAGGTACTTTTGCTCTTTAAACATCAAAAGATCAGTATAACCACTGACAACCTGTAATGAGAGAAAATACACCAATTAAAATCAATATAGTCAGACATACCGCAATTAAAAACAGTCAAAAGAAGTTAGCAGCAGTTCTTTCATGTGACAACACTTGTGAAATGATATACAGTTTAACAAAGATGCACAGCTAGTGCCTCATCTCCATTATGGCCTGATGGATACATAGTTTGATATTTAATTATCATCTTAGATTCCAGTCTTCTTAATTCTTTAAGTCTGTCAGAATGCTGTCCAAGACCACAAACGAAAGAAGACTGGTATTCTGTCTATGTTTCATAAAAAAGTGGCGCGCAATAGGATATTGCTTGTCATGGTGCGTTATTGCCCTTAGGTGTTTCAGAAGTCTTTTTTTAGCTTTATGTATTGCACTGCCAATGTAGTACAAATTACATGGACACCTAAGGGCATAAACAGCATATTCTGTTTCGCAGGATACATGCTTTTTGATTTTGAAAGAACCACAATTTGAAGATAGCTTGACAGATTTACAACTGGAGCTGTACTTACAGGCCTTGCATCTCCCACATACAAAGAACCCTTGTACAGCTCCAGTTGACATTTTTGTTGCCTTAGGTAGCATCGCTGGACTGATAATATCATTGAATGATTGTGCTTTTCTAAAAGTAATCTGTGGTGAGTTACCCACACATTTTTCTAGATCTAAGTCAGTCTGTAAGATGCTCCAATGTTTGTCCAGACATTTTCTCATCCTGTATGATTTATTGTTAAATGTTGCAATAAACCTTACTTTCTCTGATTCTTGATCATGGGTAACACTATCTTTGATTTCTAATAAGTCATGTCTTTTTCTGGCTTCCACATTTTTGCACGCTGTTGCTATACATGACTCATTGTAGCCTCTCTCTTTGAATCGTTTGACCATGATGTCCTTCTCCTTGTTATATCCTTCAATTGTAATGCAGTTCCTTTTAGCGCGCAGTAATTCCCCGTATGGAATACTTTGAATTACATTTTTGGGGTGACAGCTGCGGGCATGTAACATGCTATTTCCTGCTGTGCTCTTACGGTGTAATGTGGTCTCAATTTTACCATTAATTGTTTCTAACATAACAACAAGGAATTCCATTTTCTTCGAATTCGCTTGATGTGTGAATGTTAGATTCAAATCATTCTTGTTAAGTACACCAACAAATTCATCAGCTTCCATCAGTGTACCTTCCCAAATACAAAAAACATCGTTGATATACCTCGACAAAACTTTCACAAGTTTTTTGTATGGCTCAAGGACCCGGACCACCTGCTCCCCCCACCAGCCAAGGTACAAACATGCAAAGTTGGGGGCGAAGCAGATGCCCATCGCTGTACCAAGTACCTGGCTGTACATCTGGTTGTCAAAAATAAAATAGTTATTTGTGAGACATATGAGTATCATATCCATTAGTACCTCAGTGTGCAACAGGTAAGATAGTGATCTCTCACCAAGATAGTGCCTACAAGCCTTCATCCCCAATTCATGGGGGATGCTAGTGTACAAGCTGTTCATGTCTATACTTAACATCAGGCATTTGTCATTCCATTGGACATTTTTAAATGTAAAAAAATCCACTGTATCCTTTAAGAAGGATGGTAGTTTTCTAACCAACGGTTGGAGGAAATGGTCCACATATCTGGAGGTATTTTCCAATCCACTCCCCCTGGACGAGACTATAGGTCTACCTGGGGGCTTCTCTTGATTTTTGTGGACTTTGGGCAATAAGTCAAAAACTAGTATTTTAGGGAATTTGCAGTACATTCATCCTGTTCTAGCAACCCCTTTTCCCTCCGTTCCCACAATTGTGTCTGATATTCCTTATTCAAGTTATCGTAAATACTCTTTGAACTTTTTTCATACTGTGTGTTATCATTTAATTGTCTTAAGCCCTCATCCACATATTGTTCCCTTGCCCAAACCAGCACATTCCCCCCTTGTCTGATTTCTTTATTACTATGGTGGGATCCTCCTTCAATGTTCTGATGGCATTACTTTGTTGGGGCGTAAGGTTCCGTGGGCCTGAGTAAGGAGTATGTGCCAACTTTTTAAAGCCTTTCAGTGGGCGTATGCTGAGTGCACAGCCTTACTGATGCTTTATAGGACTAATGGACAATTGAATTTACTAAAAGTCAGCATTCATGTGCGCATTACGGACATCAAGTCCCATAAAGCATCAGTAGGACTGTGCACTCAGCATACGACCACTGTGGGGCTTGTAATAAAAGAAACCGAAAACGAAAAGTAATGCGTGTTTCGATTGTCATTGGTGCAGCCCAGGATGAAGGGGTTTGTTAACCCCGAAACGCGTTGGCACTGTTAATGAATTGTGGAGCAGGAAGGCAGGCTGCAAGTCAGAGCCGGAGGGCAGAACATTGTCGAGTGCCCTCGGAATGCGAAGGGCAATTTGTTGATCTACATACTCCACACGGCGGCCCGGCCGTGCTGAGTGCACCATCACCTGCAGGAAGAGAAACGTTACTTCCAGCTGGGAGAGGCTGGAATCCACAACCTTGCGGATTGTCGCAGCACAGCGTTCAATGCAACAGAGAGCCTGCTCGAATACAAAACAACCTACTATAGGTAATAAATAAAGCATTAATTGACTAATGGACAATTGAACTTACTAAAAGTCAGCATTCATGTGCGCATTACGAACATCAAGTCCCATAAAGCATCAGTAGGACTGTGCACTCAGCATACGCCCACTGTGGGGCTTGTAATAAAAGAAACCAGAAACGAAAAGTAATGCGTGTTTCCATTGTCATTGGTGCAGCCCAGGATGAAGGGGTTTGTTAACCCCGAAACACGTTGGCACTGTTAATGAATTGTGGAGCAAGAAGGCAGGCTGCAAGTCAGAGCCAGAGGGCAGAACATTGTCGAGTGCCCTCAGAATGCGAAGGGCAATTTGTTGATCTATATAAATATATATATATATATATATATATATATTCACTGAAAAAACCATAGGTTTCACACCAGTTATAGTTAGGAATTAGCATTTAAAAAACCTATTAAATTCACTGAAAAAACCATAGGTTTGACACCAGTTATAGTTAGCTGGAAATTTTACTGACATAAAACCATTGAAATTCCCATGTTATAGTTAGTTGGACTCACTATAACTTGCGCGCCTGCAATGCACTGCTGATGACGTCACATATTACATCACTCATGACATGGTCAGTGACATCACTCATGACATCACTGATGACACCATCCAGTGAATGTGTGTCTTTCTGAAAAATAAATATGTTTTATATATGTATATGTAAAGGTCGATGGAAGAATAAATGTTTAAATAAGTGTCTTAATGGATGGTTTTTTTTTTGAGTGATTGGTTAACTGGCTTATTAAGTGTATCTTAGTGAATACATATATTAGCGAGTATTGTTTAAATATTTAAATGTTTGTATCAGTGTTTCACTTTGTGTATAAGTGGCTGCATGGGTTGGTGAGTAGCTACATGTGTGTCTATGGGTTATTAGTTTTTTTTCGTATCAGTATGAGTGTCTGTATGGTTTGTTGGGGGTGTTACTTAGCACATAGATGCATCAATGACTGACTCACTGCTTGTATGTGTTTTGAAGACAGCATATGTGCAGGACTGTATGGGTGGATGAGTGTGTATATGTGTGTGTTAGTGAGTGAATGACTGTCTCACTAGTGTCTTTATCAATAACTACATATGTTTTAATCTAGTATATGTGAGTACTGATGTATATAAGTGAATGTATGTGAGAGTGAGAGATTGAAAGAGTTCTTGTTTAAATAAGTATGTGTTTCTATAAGTGATTGTTTAAGAGAGCAAGTATGTGTAAGTTTCCTTAGAAGTAAGGTGGTAGTGTGTGTATAGCTGTATATGCAAATAAATGGATGTTCAATAGTTTATTTGCATGTGTGATTATGTGTGTGAGTAACTTTTGGATGACTGTGGGTGTGTAACAGGATGTATAGGTGTTTCACTACATATGATGAGTGAATATATGTATGAGTGACTATATAGAACTGTTGGTGAATGAGTGGATGTGTATATAGATGGTGGTATTACTGAATTGGTTATTGTAACTGGTATGGGTATCTCTATTTTTTTGAAAATTTTAGTTTCTATTTTTGAATATGTGTTTCAAGGGTTACATTACACCGAAAGGAGGTCTGTCACTCTGTCACTCTGTCACAAGGATGGTGTCATCAGTGATGTCATGAGTGATGTCACTGACCATGTCATGAGTGATGTATTATGTGACGTCATCAGCAGTGCATTGCAGGCGCGCAAGTTATAGTGAGTCCAACTAACTATAACGTGGGAATTTCAATGGTTTTATGTCAGTAAAATTTCCAGCTAACTATAACTGGTGTCAAACCTATGGTTTTTTCAGTGAATTTAATAGGTTTTTTAAATGCTAATTCCTAACTATAACTGGTGTGAAACCTATGTTTTTTTCAGTGAATTTCATAGGTTTTTTAAATGCTAATTCCTAACTATATAAGGCCTGAAACCTATGTTTTTTTCAGTGAATTTCAAAGGTTTTTTTAATGCTAATTCCTAACTATATAAGACCTGAAAGCCCACCAGGAATCTCCAGTATGCGCCAGGGGACAACATTGCAGAGAGGTGTAATGAGGCCACACCCTTTTTTACACCTCTCTGCAACGCAGCCCCGTGCATGTTTGAAGAGGGGGAACTAATTCCCCTTGCATACTAGGGGTCCCTGGGGGCCACCTAGCCCACCTGGAACCTTCAGTATGCGCCAGGGGGCTGCATTGCACAGAGGTGTAATGAGGCTATGCCCCTTTTTACACCTCTCTGCAACGCAGGCCACTGGCGCGTTTGCAGAGGGGGGACTCGTTCCCCTTGCATAATGGGGGTCCCTGGGTCATATCTGCCCAAACACCGATATTCCGAACGATTGAAAATGACTTTTCTTGAGAAACATTTGGATTTGGATTATCATGTCCTATACTTTGGAATTTTGAAAGACTGACTTTGAGGATGCTATAAATTACTCAAGTCTGCCCGAATTGTGTGGGTAAAATTGAGACCTAGTCACTTAGAATAAGAATGTACTTATGTCTCGTCTAACATTTGGAAGAAATATCTAGTTATATGACAACAGGATACCGACATAACTTGAAGGAAATAGGAACGCCCTGAAGAAGTTCTGTTGTACAGAACGAAATGTTTCGTCTGGCTGTGGTACATAAACTTAAGGAAAATAAAAGCATTTGAATACACACCAAGATTCAGCGCTTCAATAAGGACTCTAAGTGATATGATTTGATTGGACTTATTGTGCAAGTGGTGCTGTGCCAAACTTTGGAATATTCTCCACTACTCTCTACTACTTACTCTCTCCTAGTCCACTACTCTCAAATACTCACTCTCTACTACTCATTCTCTACTACTCTACTACTCTCTCTCTACTACTCACTCCCTACTACTCAATATCTACTACTCTCTACTACTCACTCTCTACTACTCTCTCTCTACTACTCACTCTTTATTACTCACTCTCTACTACTCACTACTACTCACTCTCTACTTCTCACTCTCTACTACTCTCTACTACTCACTCTCTACTACTCACTCTACTACTCACTCTCTACTACTCTCTACTACTCACTCTCTACTACTCTCTCTCTCTACTAGTCTCTACTACTCACTCTACTACTCACTCTCTACTACTCTCTACTATTCTCTCTCTCTCTGCTACTCACTCTCTACTACTCTCTACTACTCACTCTCTACTACTCACTCTCTACTGCTCTCTACTACTCACTCTACTACTTACTCTCTACTACTCACTCTACTACTCACTCTCTACTACTCTCTACTACTCACTCTACTATTCACTCTACTACTCTCTACTACTCACTCTCTGCTACTCTCTCTACTGCTCTCTACTACTCTCTACTACTCACTCTCTACTCTCTATTACTCACTCTCTACTCTCTACCTCTCTCTACTTCTCTCTCTACTAGTCTCTACCTCTCTACCGCTACCTCTCTACCTCTCTACCTCTCTCTACATGCACACATATACACATATATATATGCATATGCATTTATATATATGTATGTGTATGTATATATATCTATACATACATATATAAACATATATAATCTGTATATCTATATAAATACAAATATAAATGCATGCATACATATACATATATGCATACAGATGCATGTTATTTACATGAAAGTTTAAAAAACACTAATAAAAGCAAAGCTAAAAAGCCACCTCATTACAAACAGAATGGCTTTAACTTAAACGAGGGCGAGATCTATTGCATTTTCAATGCCTGTTTACTTTGGTTCCATCAAGAAGGCACTCAGATGTGTCACACATTTGCCATAAATTCTGAATGTTAGCACTCTAGTTGCTCATTAGATCACTGTAGTAAAGCTACTGCTCACCAGGGAAGTCTATTGCTGGTATTCAAAGTGCATGTTTCAGTCTGCATGTCAGAATTCTTTTAATGAAATAGAAGAGGATTTGAGAAGTCACTCAAAATGATCCCTAATTTTTCTTTCTGAAGCACTAATCATACTTTCTATGGCAAAATGAACCCCCTCATTTTGTTCCTTTTTAAATTAAATGTTTTCAGACTTACCACTTCATTCCAATCAAGATGGCTTCTGGTGTGCCATACTTTTGTCATAAGTAAGACTGTTAGCGCTCTAGTTGTTCTTTAGAACACTCTGGGACATTCTGTCATTGGGCTATACTTGGGCTACATCTGGGTGATATTTGGGCTACATTTAGGCTCTTTTGTCTCTGGTGGCCATCTTGGGAGACTGTATGTCAGAATTTTTTTATGAAATTGAAGAGGATTTGAGAAGTCACTCAAAATGTGCCCTAATTTTTCTTTCTGCAGCACTAATCATACTTTCTATGGCAAAATATACCCCCTCATTTTGTTCCTTTTTAAATTAAATGTTTCAAGAGTTACCACTTTATTCCAATCAAGATGGCTTCAGGTGTGCCATACCTTTGTAATAAGGGACTGTTAGCGCTCTAGTTGTTCTTTAGAACACTCTAGGAGGCTGCAGTAGAACACAAAGGAATCAACTGACAGTCTCTGTCCTTGTTGGATGTACATGTTTTACTGAGAATGTCAGACTTCATTCTCACATGACTGAGAAAGATAATGTGAATTTACATAAAATATGCTTTCAGTTTAGCTTATAGATCCCCTTCCAAACCACTGTGGGAAAATCATGAGATATTAGTTTTCTTTCAAACATGATTCATGATATCACAGCAGAAGGCTTTTTCACATGGTAAAATCACCTTAGAACACACCACAATTCCTAAAATGAGTATGGTACCATCAACAAATGATTTATAATGTAACTAAAGTCCTAAAACCCTCTATTAACTACAATGCTTTTTAATGAGGTGCTATCATGTATATTGGTCCCAAGATGGCTGCCAACACTTCTTGGATGAAGTGCTGACAGCCAATCAGATCAGATGTGTGGTTAGGCTCCCCCCAGATATATATATAATTTTTTAACCTAAATTACTCAAAATCCACTGCAGCACATATCTTGAGACATAGCAAAGGCACATCGGGCTACCAGTCCCTACAATTTTGCCAAGTTTTGTGGAAATCCATTCAGCCGTTCGGGCTAAAAGTGAGTCCAACCGCCCTTTGGAAATTAACGTGGGAACAACACGTTTTGGGACCCCCCTTTTATCTCGGCCCCTGCTTGATGAATCCCCCCCAAACTTTCAGGGAAGGAGCGGAGCGCAGCGAGGCAAATTTAAGGAAAATCACAGGCAGATTCCTCAACCGGCGCCAAAGTTATTCCCAATAGAATGTTGCGGATTTCCTATAGAAAAAATCCTAACTATAACTACCTACTGGCGACCGCCAGTAGGTAATATATATATATATATATATATATATATATATATTCACTGAAAAAACCATAGGTTAGAGACCATATATAGTTAGCTGGACATTTTATTGACATAAAACCAATGAAATTCCATATATAGTTAGTTGCACTAACTATATATCGCGCACCCGCAATCCACTGCTGATGATGTCACATATTACATCATTCATGACATGGTCAGTGACATCACTGATGACATCACTGATGACATCTCAAATGACATCACTGATGACATCTCAAATGACATCACTGATGACATCATCTAGTGTCTGTGTGTTTTTGTAAAGTTTAAATATGTTTTACATATTGAAGAATGAGTGGATGTATGGAAGACTGAGTGTGTGTGTGGCTGGCTGGGAGGTGTGTGACTCTGTGCATATCAATGTGTACTTGTATCAGTGATTGTATAAGAGAGTAAGTATGTGTTAGTATATGTGTGAAAAGTATGGTGTTCTGTGTTTAACTGTATAGATGAGGAAATCGAAGTGTGATTGATTCTTCACAGGACTGACTAGGTGTATGAGTGCATATGATAGTGTTGTAATAATGAGTGACTGTATGTATGAGTGATTGTATGGGTGAATGAGTGAATGTGTGTGTAGACGTAGGAATCAGTGAGTGCGTATGTAGTAACTGGTATTGGTGTGTCATGATGTCATCAGTGATGTCATTTGAGATGTCATCAGTGATGTCATCAGTGATGTCACTGAAGTATGGTGTTCTGTGTTTAACTGTATAGATGAGGAAATGGAAGTGTGATTGATTCTTTACAGGACTGACTAGGTGTGTGAGTAACTCCATGGATGAGTGGCAGTGTGTGAGTGTCTGCATAGGTGTATGAGTGCATATGATAGTGTTGTAATAATGAGTGACTGTATGTATGAGTGATTGTATGGGTGAATGAGTGAATGTGTGTGTAGACGTAGGAATCAGTGAGTGCGTATGTAGTAACTGGTATTGGTGTGTCATGATGTCATCACTGATGTCATTTGAGATGTCATCAGTGATGTCATCAGTGATGTCATCAGTGATGTCATTTGAGATGTCATCAGTGATGTCATCAGTGATGTCACTGACCATGTCATGAATGATGTAATATGTGACATCATCAGCAGTGGATTGCGGGTGCGCGATATATAGTTAGTGCAACTAACTATATATGGAATTTCATTGGTTTTATGTCAATAAAATGTCCAGCTAACTATATATGGTCTCTAACCTATGGTTTTTTCAGTGAATTTTCAAGGTTTTGTAAATGCAAATTCCTAACTATATATGGTCTATAACCTATGGTTTTTTCAGTGAATTTCATTGGTTTTTTAAAAGCTAATATCTATAGCTGTAAAATATATTCTTTATTACGTGACGTATCACGTAGCCACGTGAGACGCCTCATGACGCGTCGCATAACCGTGACGTATCGGTTCTGCAGCGCAAACAAAACCCGTAACGTAAGCGTGCCGGAGCACGCTTACAGATATATATATTTTTTTTAACCTTAATTAGACAAAATCCACACGTGCACATATCTTAAGGCCTTGCAAAGGCACATCAAACAAACAGTCCCTACAATTTTGCCAAGTTTGCTGGGAATCTATTCCCTTAATTTTTTTTTTACTGTTTCTCTTGGTTTTCCCCTTGTTACGCTTACCGGGACGCTACCCGGTACGCGAACCGGACGCTCCAAAAACACAAGATGGCGGACTCCCGTTACGCTGCCGGTTAGCTGCCCGGTTCGTGTACCGGGAAGCGCCTCTACCGCGAAAAATCGCGGGGGACTTTAATATCCCCCTCATCAATCCTAG
Source organism: Lissotriton vulgaris (assembly GCF_964263255.1). Classification (NCBI taxonomy): domain Eukaryota; kingdom Metazoa; phylum Chordata; class Amphibia; order Caudata; family Salamandridae; genus Lissotriton; species Lissotriton vulgaris. The sequence continues at coordinate 1,211,108,293 of NC_141691.1, forward strand.
GGGGTCAGGAGGGGTTTACCTTGCCCCCTTTCCTTCATTTCCCCCTTCTTTTTTCACCACATCTTGTCTCTCGAACCTACCGAGAGACAAGATGGCGGCCGCTCCGGACTGTTTACAATGTTGACAGCTACGCTGCCGGTTAGCTGCCCGGTTAGCTGCCCGGTGAGCTGCCCGGTTCGCGTACCGGGACGCGCCTCTACGGCGTAAAATCGCAAAATTTTTTGCCCCGCGGGGCACTTTAATATCCCCCTCATCAATCCTAGGGGGTCAGGAGTGGTCTACCTTGCCCCCTTTCCTTCATTTCCCCCTTCGTTTTTCACCACATCTTGTCTCTCGATCGTACCGAGAGACAAGATGGCGGCCGCTCCGGTTTGTTTAGAATGTTGACAGACACCGGAGAGCCAATCAGATTCGCTTCGCGAAGTTCCGTTACGCGTCAGGTACGCGAACCGGGGCTCTAACCGGAGCGCTGTCACAGATATATATATTTTTTTAAACGTTAATTTCTCAAAATCCACTGGAGCACATATATTGAGACATAGCAAAGGCACGTCGGGCAAACCATATCTACAATTTTGCCAAGTTTCATGTAAATCTATTCAGCCGTTCGAGCTAAAAGTGAGTCCAACCGCCCTATGGAAAAATGAATGGGAAAAACGCGTTTTGGGACCCCCCTTTGTTCTCGGCCCCCCCTTGACGAAACCCCACCAAATTTTCAGGGGCTTCTCAGAAAAACAATGTGCCATTTTCCTGAAAATTTCAGCCAATTCCGTCCACAAACGCCAAAGTTATTAGACATAGAATTTTCAAAAATCCCATAGAGAAAAAATCCTAACTATATATACCCACTGGCTATCGCCAGTAGGTAATATACATATATAAACATATGTAATCTGCATATCTATATAAATATAAATGCATGCATACATATACATATATGCATACATATGCATGTTATTTACATGAAAGTTTTAAAAACACTAATAAAAGCAAAGCTAAAAAGCCACCTCATTACAAACAGAATGGCTTTAACTTAAACGAGGGCGAGATCTATTGCATTTTCAATGCTTGTTTACTTTGGTTCTATCAAGAAGGCATTCAGATGTGTCACACATTTGCCATAAATTCTGAATGTTAGCACTCTAGTTGCTCATTAGATCACTGTAGTAAAGCTAGTGCTCACCAGGGAAGTCTGCTGCTAATCATGGTTTGCAGCCATTTTCCCGCATTTTTTATCCCGCAGACTTTCAGTCCGCATACCATTATCCCGCAAGGTCATTGAGCTCGCATACCATTATCCCGCATTTTTTCAAAACGCATGTGCATTTATCGCGCATGCCTTTACAAAGAATTACGTTTTAAAGACATGTATGGTAAATGCATTTGCGTTGTGAAAACCACGATGACGAGAGAGGTAAGTGGGTTTGTGTTAATTTTTTCGTGGGTTAGTGATTGTGTAGTGTAGTGTAGTGTTGTGTTAGTGTAGTGTAGAGTTGTGGTGGTTGTTTAGTGTAGGGTCATGCTGGGGGTAGTGTTTTAGGGTTTAGGGTTGTGTTGTAGTTTTTGCGTAGTGTAGGGTCATGCTGGGGGTAGTGTTTTAGGGTCCAGGGTAGTGTTGTAGTGTTTGCGTAGTGTAGGGTCATGCTGGGGGTAGTGTTTTAGGGTTCAGGGTTGTGTTGTAGTGTTTGCGTAGTGTAGGGTCATGCTGGGGATAGTGTTTTAGGGTTTAGGGTAGTGTTGTAGTGTTTGCGTAGTGTAGGGTCATGCTGGGCGTAGTGTTTTAGGGTTCAGGGTAGTGTTGTAGTGTTTGCGTAGTGTAGGGTCATGCTGGGGGTAGTGTTTTAGGGTTTTGGGTAGTGTTGTAGTGTTTGCGTAGTGTAGGGTCATGCTGGGGTGTAGTGTTTTAGGGTTTAGGGTAGTGTTGTAGTGTTTGCGTAGTGTAGGGTCATGCTGGGGTGTAGTGTTTTAGGGTTTTGGGTAGTGTTTTAGGGTTTTGGGTAGTGTTGTAGTTTTTGCGTAGTGTAGGGTCATGCTGGGGGTAGTGTTTTAGGGTTTTGGGTAGTGTTGTAGTGTTTGCGTAGTGTAGGGTCATGCTGGGGGGTAGTGTTTTAGGGTTTTGGGTAGTGTTGTAATGTTTGCGTAGTGTAGGGTCATGCTGGGGGTAGTGTTTTAGGGTTTTGGGTAGTGTTGTAGTGTTTGCGTAGTGTAGGGTCATGCTGAGGGTAGTGTTTTAGGGTTTAGGGTAGTGTTGTAGTGTTTGCGTAGTGTAGGATCATGCTGGGGGTAGTGTTTTAGGGTTTAGGGTAGTATTGTAGTGTTTGTGTAGTGTAGGGTCATGCTGGGGGTAGTGTTTTAGGGTTTAGGGTAGTGTTGTAGTGTTTGCGTAGTGTAGGGTCATGCTGGGGGTAGTGTTTTAGGGTTTAGGGTAGTGTTGTAGTGTTTGCGTAGTGTAGGGTCATGCTGGGGGTAGTGTTTTAGGGTTTAGGGTAGTGTTGTAGTGTTTGCGTAGTGTAGGGTCATGCTGGGGTGTAGTGTTTTAGGGTTTTGGGTAGTGTTGTAGTGTTTGCGTAGTGTAGGGTCATGCTGGGGGTAGTGTTTTAGGGTTTAGGGTAGTGTTGTAGTGTTTGCGTAGTGTAGGGTCATGCTGGGGTGTAGTGTTTTAGGGTTTTGGGTAGTGTTGTAGTGTTTGCGTAGTGTAGGGTCATGCTGGGGGTAGTGTTTTAGGATTTAGGGTAGTGTTGTAGTGTTTGCGTAGTGTAGGGTCATGCTGGGGGTAGTGTTTTAGGGTTTTGGGTAGTGTTGTAGTGTTTGCGTAGTGTAGGGTCATGCTGGGGGGTAGTGTTTTAGGGTTTTGGGTAGTGTTGTAGTGTTTGCGTAGTGTAGGGTCATGCTGGGGGTAGTGTTTTAGGGTTTTGGGTAGTGTTGTAGTGTTTGCGTAGTGTAGGGTCATGCTGAGGGTAGTGTTTTAGGGTTTAGGGTAGTGTTGTAGTGTTTGCGTAGTGTAGGGTCATGCTGGGGTGTAGTGTTTTAGGGTTTTGGGTAGTGTTGTAGTGTTTGCGTAGTGTAGGGTCATGCTGGGGGTAGTGTTTTAGGGTTTAGGGTAGTGTTGTAGTGTTTGCGTAGTGTAGGGTCATGCTGGGGTGTAGTGTTTTAGGGTTTTGGGTAGTGTTGTAGTGTTTGCGTAGTGTAGGGTCATGCTGGGGGTAGTGTTTTAGGATTTAGGTTAGTGTTGTAGTGTTTGCGTAGTGTAGGGTCATGCTGGGGGTAGTGTTTTAGGGTTTAGGGTTGTGTTGTAGTGTTTGCGTAGTGTAGGGTCATGCTGGGGGTAGTGTTTTAGGGTTTAGGGTTGTGTTGTAGTGTTTGTGTAGTGTAGGGTCATGCTGGGGGTAGTGTTTTAGGGTTTAGGGTAGTGTTGTAGTGTTTGCGTAGTGTAGGGTCATGCTGGGGTGTAGTGTTTTAGGGTTTTGGGTAGTGTTGTAGTGTTTGCGTAGTGTAGGGTCATGCTGGGGGTAGTGTTTTAGGGTTTAGGGTAGTGTTGTAGTGTTTGTGTAGTGTAGGGTCATGCTGGGGGTAGTGTTTTAGGGTTTAGGGTAGTGTTGTAGTGTTTGTGTAGTGTAGGGTCATGCTGGGGGTAGTGTTTTAGGGTTTAGGGTAGTGTTGTACTGTTTGTGTAGTGTAGGGTCATGCTGGGGGTAGTGTTTTAGGGTTTAGGGTAGTTTAGTTGTTTAGTGTATGCTAAAGGCATATTCGTTCTAAAAGTTTTCGGTATTTTAATTTGCGGCCTAATAGTACATGCGGGATTTATTTTGCGTACTGATGGTATGCGGGATTTCGTCATATATTCGCTAATCATACTTTCTATGGCAAAATGAACCCCCTCATTTTGTTCCTTTTTAAATTAAATGTTTTAAGAGTTACCACTTTATTCCAATCAAGATGGCTTCAGGTGTGCCATACCTTTGTAATAAGTAGGACTGTTAGCACTCTAGTTGTTCTTTAGAACACTCTGGGACAATCTGTCATTGGGCTATAGTTGGGCTACATCTGGCTGATATTTGGGCTACATTTGGTTTTTTTTGTCTCTGGTGGCCATCTTTGGGCTACATTGGGCTACATTGGGCTACATTGGGCTACATTTGGGCTCCAACATATATATAGCCCAATGTAGCCCAATATATATTTTTCAAAGTTAATTTTCGTAAAAACCACTGGAGCCTATATCTTGAGACATAGCAAAGGCACATCGGGCTACCAGTCCCTACAATTTTGCCAAGTTTGGTGTAAATCCATTCAGCCGTTCAGGCTAAAAGTGAGGCCAACCGCCCTATGGAAAATTGCATGGGAAAAACACGTTTTGGGACCCCCCTTTTTTCTCGGCCCCCCCTTGACGAAACCCCCCCAAATTTTCAGGGGCTGCTCAGAAACAAAATGTTCCATTTTCCTGAAAATTTCAGCCAATTCTGTCCTCATAAGCCAAAGTTATTCGACATAGAATTTTCAAAAATCCCATAGGAAAAAAATCCTAACTATATATACCTACTGGCTATCGCCAGTAGGTAATATATATATATATATATATTGTATTCAGCACAGCAATGCACTTAAAAATAAAATAAAGAAATTTACCAGCGGCTGCTGATTGATATAAGGTGTCCGTTTCTCTCATTTGCGGTGAGCGCCGGAGATATGGCGTGGAGAGTGGATTTTTGATATATATATATATATATATATATATATATATATATTCTAAATATGCGACGACAAGCCAAAGTTTCTTAAGACAGGGACAGGGGTGTAAATTACTAGGAAATTAGCTGGGAAGAGAGTACACATTCTATGGTTATTCTTCACAACTAAAAAGGCCACTTAAATTACAAGTTTTCTCTACACTGCAAAAACACATGTTAATTCAGCAAAAGCATTTCAGACTGACTAGGCCTCATTTCATGTCTTATGTGCCATGTGTTTTCACTTGCACCAAAATGTGCGTGTCAATTTTAAATGTGTCTGTCTGAAACACAAAAAATAAAGCAATGCCTGACTGCAGATGAAATCTGCTCCATCAATCCACCCTTCTGATGATTCAAATCATAATCAAATGATTTATAATTCATCACACTTATTTAATTTCACAGGTGACATTTGTATTGCAAAAGCTGAGCATATAACAATTTTACTTCTATTTCAAAGGTAAACACAAGTCTGGTCTGTAATCAGATCATATATAGCAAAGCTCAACTGTTTTAGTGCAGAGTTCTGTAAATAGCTTCTTGGAGCTGGCAGTCTTCTTTAAAATAAGTAACTAAAATAATAAAAGGAAAATTCAACAGGACAGTTTCAGCATTTCTTTGCTCTTTGTCATCACCTTGCCATCAGTACAGCTCATACAGTGTGGCATTCTGTACTTTTTCCATGCAGAGCACCATCAATCATTTGCACTTTTTTCAACCAAGACTTTTCACTCTTATTTTCACTTTGATCAGATTCAGATGTTTCACCACAGCATCTCTCAGATCAAAGTCGTTGCACCGTCCATTATGCAGATCTTGTGTAGCAGTTGCAATCTGGTGAGAAACTGCACACTGTACATCAACCAGACCTACACAGCAATGGCTAGTGTTATCATCAGTGTTTTCCACAAGTGCATTTGCATATGTATTTTCAAGCCACTTTGGTGATGCTGAAAAACAGTATTTTGCAAAAGGTAACTCTGTGGTGCCATTGTGTTGCTTTATTATGCTTGACACTTCAGGCAGATAGCTACAATTCATTCCTTATCCAATCTGTTGTTCTGCACTCATTATCTTTGAGACCTCATTATGATCTGATTTCAGAGAAACTGGCAATCTGTACCTGGGCATCAGTTTCTGCAATAACACATTTGGCACTATGCAGTTGTCATTTTTCTCAAAAACAGCTCTGATACAACCCTGTTATTGTGCTGCTTCTGAAACATTTTCGTGAGCCTCCTTTAATGCACCTGTGAAGATTCCATAGAATGTATATGCTAACAGAACACAATTTTTGCAACTGAATTAGCATTTCTCTCTCCCATTACAACAGTGACTCTCATTTGAGCAGATATACTGCATGTTATGGTAAGGGCAATCAATTTCAAATTTTTTTCTGGGGTAACCACTGAAAGCCGTGAAACTTTGACAACATAATGCATAAGGAGCACAGCATGTGCTGCTTTTAATGTGTCATTGTTACCTTTCAAACATGGGCCATCTACAAAATGGACATTGTTGGGCGGACTCAGACGTTCATCCTTAAAGTCTGATTTTGGCTTTATGCATATTTGCATGACATTTAGACACTCATATTCAGTTTCATCACACACCAATTCATTTGCTGACATTTCTGTGAAGTTAGGGTCAAAGGTCATTGGAAAATACATCACAGACCTTTGAAAACATTCATGTTTTTGAATAGGCAATGAGAGAGCGTAGCCCTCCCTCTCACTGCAAATTGGTGTATTTTCTTTCAAATAAACTTTCATTCCTAGTGTTGGGGCGCAATATTTTTTCTCGTTCAACTCTAGCAATGTTTTGGTGCATTTGTTGTTCAATGGAAGCGGATCAGACACATCCTTGTGTGTCAGTCTCAGTAAAGGCTTAGCCACTAGGGAAAGGTTTAGTAACCACTCTCTACAGCAGCTAACCATTCCCAAAAATGTTCTGACTTCTTTCTGAATTTGAGGTGGATTTATCTTGGAAATTATTTTCACCCTCTCTGGTGACACCTTTCTACCTTCCTTTCCAATTTTGTGTCCCATGTATTAAAAAAAAATTTTGACAGTACTCCTGACTACTCTCATGTAATGGCACTGTGACATGAGTTTGGCAAAAATCAATAAAAGTAAGCCATTCTTCAGCACATGGAATGTGGAAAAATATATTGGCTAGATTTGGTACCACAGGACAAGATGGATAAATTATGATTTTATCTTCTGCACTATTCTGTTCTTTTTATTTATTTTCTGTGAACCTGTGATCAGAAAGTTACATACACTTCCAATCAATTCCATCAAAAATCCTTTTATTGGTAAAATGTCTGCAACTGATGGTGTTCCTGAATACATGTCATTTGGTTCTAATTTTTAATAAGACATGTTCTGCACATTTTATTAATCTGGCATCCTTCCCTGTGAACTCTCTTATTTCTGCGTTTATTATTTTTTCCAAATCAGAAGGTAATTTATCAACTGTCTATTCTGAAAGCAGTGCTACAGCTGTCTCTTGTTGGGCCATTTTAAAATGTACATCCTCATCAGGAATCTGAAAAATAACAATATCTGGTGTACAGTAATTTGTGCTGTTTAATTTGCAAAACAATTGTGTTCCTGCTAGGCCTGAGTCACAAACTACAATTCTGCAATTTTCCTCAAATGAGCCTATTTTTGGTGCAAATTCTTCTAAAACTGGGGTTGTAATTTCTTTGTTTAAAACTCCCGAAACTAAATCTGGACTTTCCACTGCCTTCACAATGGACTTGATAAATTCAGAATTGTGAGGGTTAAAAATCTCATTTTCAAACACAGAAAACTGTTGGACTGTGTTCTGCTTTTGTCTCTGGAAATAATACACATTTGCTCTGGACAACTTATTTAAATTAATTTTATCATTTTCCTTTTTTTTTTTTTTAATACATTTTCATTAGGGCATCAGACATGAATAACAATATAACGGCCTCCTCTGTATGACAGAAAAACAAACAGAAACTATATCAGATACCCCAATTTTTACACTATGGCACCACCCTCCCCCCACCTCGGAGGATCCCCCTGAGAAAGAGAGTAAAAAAAAAAAATGTTAAACGAAAATTGAAACATATGAGAAATACATACAGTTCATCATATTGACACTGCATCCTGACTCAATCATTTAGTTAAAGATCCCCAGATCTTTTCTCCTTTCCCTCTGGCCTTACTGCCCCTTCTCTTAAACACGGAAACACAGAAATCTCCCAATGATACACAAATAATAATTTACTAAACCAGACATGTATTGACGGGGGAATCGGTTCAAGCCAATCAGTAGCTAAACAAGCCACAATACAGCCATTGCGACAAAGACCAATTTGCGATCAGCTTCCTCCATAGCTTGGTTAGAAATCCCCAACATAATAATCTGGGGTGTCAATACAACTGGATATCCCAGAATATGTCCTAAACACTGCTCAATTTTAACTTGCAGTTGAAACAAACTGGGGCATGTGGCAAACATATGCGTACTATCTGCAGCAAGCAATCCGCAGTAAGAACAATTTATCCCGGAGGTCCCCCCATCTATAAATACGAGCTGGAGTTATATATAAATCGCACCAGGTCTTAAAGCATTGTGCCTGCAGATTTGCAGAAATACACCTTGCTTGACTATACAAGATAGAGTCCTCACACTCTCCCTGCCCTGCTTGCAGAATCGTTTGCCACCTGTCCAAATGTTTACCTAAATCATCTCGCCTTTTCTCATTTACCAACTTATATGACGAGGAAATTGTAAACCGACCTGTGTTGATCATATCCAATAACGGAATATTCAGCCAAATCGCAGATCTTTAAAAAAATATTTATTCTCTACCTCTGTCTCTCTTTTATGGCCTCAAAGGACATTATTACCGTATCAGATATAAGATCCCCGATACAGTGAACACCGCTATCCATCCAGTTTTTAAACTGTAGATCTCGAAATATTTCCGGGAAGAGGCTGTTTTTGCAAAAGGGGAGTAAACATGTAGCCGCCCTATTCCAAACATTTTCCTAACTGCGGTCCAAACCCTCTAAGCACTTAATAAAACCTTAAATTTGACCCTTTTAAAATGAGCAAAATCGATATGACGCAAAAGAAGTCCCCTAGCCTCATATGACTAGTTGATCCAATTTTTTAAACCATAGTTTGTTTATCCACACTGGAATTGCTAGAAAGCAATATAAGATTTTAGGGAGAAGTATCATTTTAATTACATTGCATCTACCTATCAATGTTAAGTATAATTTATTGATTCTACGGGCGTCTTGGTTGACTTTGAGTAAAGGTGGTTTTAGATTGATCTCCACAATTTCCTCAACTTTAGAGCTGATTTCTATGTCTAGGTATCTAGCACTTGCAACTATCCTATGGTCAACACGCCTAACATTATCATTACAGACTATTTGGGTTTTCCCCTCATTTAAATGATATCCAGAGATCTTACCATACTCCAAAGTTAAACTGTTAATTTGAGCTAAGGCCAACTGAGGAGTGCTTGTCAGAATAGCCAAGTCATTCGCATATCCCAAAATTTACCATCTGCCCCTCTGGCTTGAAAAGGTTAAATTATTTCATTGGCCTGGATCTTCCTAATTAGAGGGTCAATGTAGATGGAAAATAATAAAGGGGAGCACGGACAACCCTGTCTCATACCTTGCATGATAATGATTACCCCTGACTGTGCTCCCATTACTGTGACATTAGCAACTGGATTATTATACATGCTCTGAATTGCTCCAATAAATCTCTTGCCTATACCGTAAACCCTCAGTGCTTCCCATAAAAAAGGCTAGGAGACACTGTCAAATGCCTTTTCCGCATCCAGCAGAATTAAGGCCATAGGGTCTCCTGTAGCCTTGGTGTAATCGAACAGTGTAATTGCCCGTCATATATGGTCAATAGTTTCCCGCCCAGGGACAAAGCCATGTTGTTGTGGCGACACCATTTTTTAAATGACTAATGACAACATATTAGAAAAGATCTTAGAATAAATTTTAATATCGGTGTTGATCAACGTGATAGGGCGATATGAGCCTGGATCTGTTGCCACCTTCCCTTTTTTCAAAAATGTAACTATCTTAGCTGTCCGCCATATTCCGGAGGTTTATCTCCATTCTGAACTAAACTAAACATCTCAAACATTGTCGGCATGAGCTGAGCTTGAAATATCTTATAAAACTCCCCTGGTATATAATCTGGGCCGACCGCTTTCCCTGATGGAAACGAGGCTATAGCACAGAGTAGTTCGTCCAAATTGATTGGAGCTTCTAACATATCATAATCTTTAGGGGGCAAAGGATCTAATATTATCTCATTAAGGTACTTTTGTATTTCAGTTTGTATCAGAATTATCGCTTATATCCTCTAAGTATAGTTTTTGATAAAATTTCTGGAACGCCAAAAGAATTGCCCATTCTTCAGTGACCGGGCCAACATCCGGATCTATAATACTAGCAATCCGTGATGATGCCACTTTTTCCTTTGTCCGAACCGCCAACATATGGCCCACCCTTTCATTACTTTCATATACTTTGGAATGCCAGGCTAAATATTTGCTAGCGGATTTAGCTAAAGATATTTCAGTTATAGCTGCTTTGCTATTGAAATCCTGGTTTGTGCCGCTTCGGCCTCCACCCCCTGTGAGAGTACCTGAACAAGATTAGACTCAGCAGCTCCCAATATTTTATCCAAAATCGAGATCTTATCCTTTTTCTGATTCTCCCATCCATACTGTGTCGTCTCGCCCCTGATGCCTGCTTTAAGAGTATCCCAGACATTTTGTATACCTGTGCTGCCCATATTCTCCTTTAAAAATCTTGTTATCCAGTTTGCCATATGTTCCATATATAAGTTGTCTCTTAACAGACCCCTATTAAAAGTCCTGTTGGTTTGTAACTTCTTACATTTGATATTTACTTCCAGGACGAGTGGATTATGGTCAGACATTACTTTGGGGAATTTAGTTATTTTCGCTCCCTGTATCAAACATTGGGAAATGAAAAAATAATCCAATCTAGAGTGCATTCTGTGTGGCGCCGAAAAATAAGTAAACCCTGGGTCATTACTTGTTGTTTGTGCCCACATGTCCACTAGTCTATGTAACTCTAGGTTTCCGCCCTTGATACCCTAGTTCTGGATGGTTAGAGATTACACAGTCTTAATTAATATTAAAATCCCCAAATAATATAATCGGAGAAGGCCAGCCCACCAGCATACAGCTTAACCTATTATAGAGTTCAGGGTCATCCAGAACTGGTCCGTAAATAGAACAAAGTGTAAACATATTATTTTGAATAGAGCCTTGTATAATCACCCACCTACCATAGTTATCAACCGAAGAGCAGACAATATTGGCCAAACCCCGACGTATAAATATGGCAACACCTTTTGTTTTAACTTCTTGCTTTGTCCAAGAAAATTAGTTGGAACCCCTCAAGCTCCAAAACTTTATTACGGCTAGCTTCAATGTGGGTTTCCTGAAGGCAGATAATATCTGCCCTCAGGATTCGCACACCTTCCATAACCCTGCACCTTTTTACTGGATCATTCAACCCACAGATATTAACAGAAGGTACTCTAATGCCCCCCATTATTTAGGACCAACATATACCAGAGACATGAGATCTATAATCAGACAAAACATACCAGACCAACTCTCAAACAACAAATATACAATCTTTTTAACATATCGCCCCCTTTCCCCAAAAATGATCCACCACCCTCATCCCACCCCTCCCCCAGCCCCTCACTACAGCAAAAAAGGTCCTCAGACCCTTGCAATGCCTCCCGCGTTCCTGAGTGAGCCCTTAGTCGCTCCCCAACCTGAACGGAAAAAAAAACACTAAAAAGAAAAGGAGAAGAAAACCCTACTCTATTTACCCGTGACTCAAAAGAGATCAGTAGTTTCCCAAACCATACTCAATTTTATACCTATAGCTTGCCATCCTCCTCGTCTGAGAATTCTAATAAGAAGAACAGAGAAAAACACAAACCCGTAAAGCCCGCCCCTTACTTATACAACAAATACAGAAATAATACAGCAACAAAGGTCCATCAGCCAGTGGTCATCTCCTTTAAATAGCTTTCAGCCTGAATCTCATAAGTGAATACCCGGACCCTCCCTTGATAAATAACCTTAAGCTGGGCGGGATTCATCAGTAACACTTCGCAACCACTTTTCTGAAAAGGAGAAATCAGCTGATGTAAGCGCCATCTTCTCTCCACTGACGCGTGGCAAAAATTAGGCCGCACAAAAAAGTCTGTCCCTCAGCTGATTTATTTGCATCTGGTATCCCCTTTTCATATACTGCCTGACGTAGCAAAACATTTCCGAAAAATATTAAGATCGCCCGAGGTTTTGCATTTGTACCAGAATTACTTTTTACCATTAAGAAGGAATCTGTGTACGTGCTGAATCTCAGTTTCCCAGTTCCAGTGTGACAGTTCAGGAAGAGCCGATTTAAATAATTTCAACACAAAGCCACGTACGTCATCCCCCTCAACTTTCTCCTCAATGCCTAGTAAGCGTAGGTTATTCCTCCGCTGTCTATTCTCGGAATCTTCTAGTTTCCACATAATGTTCACTAGTCTTGCATCATTTGCCGATGTTTTAGATTCATTGCTTTCAAGACCGCCCTCCAGGCCAACCACACGATCCTCTAATGCTGTAGTTCTGGCTACCACCTCCGAGCATGCTTTAGTCATTTTCCGAATAGCTCCCTGTATTTTTTTAGTAGCCAATTGTGCGCTTTTATGCTCTTGGGGAGCCTCAACTTGCATGGCTTTCAGTGTAGCATAAATCAGGCTGATTGAAGGGACTGGTTCTGGGTTACTGGCGGAAGCTCTTTCATCTGCCTCTTGAAATCCTGACCCTTGATCCCCAGCGCTGTTGGATTGGTCAATGCATAGTCCCGTTGTAGGTGATCACTTTCCTCTGAAAGAAGAATTTCTCGTCGTGAGTCACATACACTTTTTTCCTGGATTTAGTAGATCAAGGAGTAGCCCTCTTTGTCTGCTGTTGTCGGGGGGCTGCCGGTGTCTTCTCCGGACGCCTCGTCCGTGTTTTCCAAATCATTAGATTTGTCGACATCTGACTTCTCTGCCAACAAGTACACCCTCGGGCATATGGTCTTTATTTCCCGCTTTCTCTCCATTTTCCTGTGCAGGGGTGCGGGTTGCTGCAGCGTCTTTTGCACCTGGCATTGTCTTAATGCTCGTTAGTACTGTTTTGGAACTCCTTTGTAGTTGCGTTTCTGCGAGGCGGCATGTTTCTCCTACCGCTCTCACACAGCTGAATCCTGCCAGCACACCCCGCCCGCCCAATCTGCAGAGTCTGCAGACAAGCCCGGCTCCTTGGGGCCGATGTGCCCAGCTTCGCTACTCGCAGCCACAATCCAGGTTGAAACAACAGCCAAATCATCCGGCCCTGCCTCGATTCTCAGCGACTTCCACGATCATCACTCTGCTCCTGACGAGGACGCCAACCTCCACAGGTAAGCCCGGCTTCTCGGGGTAGTTCAAACATACCTTGCTCTCGACCGCTGCTTCGGTTATAAACCACAAGATATTTTCAGGCGATTTTCGTGCTTTCCTGCATCTCCCTAATCGTTTCCTATAAGCAAAGCGGTCAGGGAGCGACTCACGCGAAGGTCACACGGCCGCCATCTTGCCAGCAGTTTAGCATTTTCCATAGTTTGTGGGACCATCTGAGCTTGAAAAACTCCTGTCCTGTTTTTGAACTGACATTTGCATTTTCTGAACTAGCACAATTGTTTGCATCAGCATTTGTCTATGTTTTTGTGCATCATGTTTTTTTTAACTCTTTTTATTGATAAACCAAGACAGCACAAAAAGGGAAAATAAAGCATCAGGGGCCCGATGTAGGTAATCTCGATTTACCTACTCTTAAATACCGAATCATACCGATTCGGTATTTAAGAGTAGGTAAATGGGATGTAGGTAATTCCACTTTTGAAATTACCGAATCTGAATGATTCTGTAATTTCCGAATCGGTATTTACTGATTCGGTAATTGCCATTGATTCCTATGGGCCTCAAGGCCCATAGGAATCAATGCCAATTACCGAATCGGTAAATGGCGATTCGGTAAAATTACCGAATTTGCAAGGGGGACAGGGTGTCACTTTGACACCCTGTTGCACCCCTTAATTGTGCATGGGTGCACATGTTGCTGACATACATGCCCTTAGTGCATGTATGTCTGCAACATGGCACATTTTTTAAAGTTAGAAGGGCTTTCATTATTTACCACCAACTTCTAGTTGCTGGTAAATAACGAATTCTTAAACCCTGGTAGGACTGATTACAGTGCTACCTACATGTTAAATTACAGAATTGGTAATTTTACCGATTCAGTATTTTACCGAATCGGAAAAATTACAGATTCGGTAAAATTACCGATTCTGTAATTTAACACGCCCCTACATCTCATTTTCCAAATACCGGTCGGTAACGGCCGAAATTCCGAATTTCGGCTGTTTCAGACCGGTATTTGCCTACCTACATCGGGCCCCAGGTGATCACATATAATGTCAAACACACAGGCTAATTCTGAATCACAAGCAATACTATACAGTGCTGGGATCAAGGGGATTCCTGTGCTTCCATTCCCATACTTGGTAGCAGTGGTTCACAAATCTCTCCTCAGTAAGTATTCCATGCGCCCCACAACTTCTCCCACTTCCTCGGACATCCCCTAGCTATGAACACAGACTTTTCCCTGAGCTTGCACCAGTCAAGGTCTTCCACCCACTGAGCGATTCAGGGCGGCTGATTAGCACCCCAAAGCCGGGCGACATTCCGCTTGGCCACCATATATGACAGAGTGACCCACTGCTTCTGGTGTACATTCAGATCCGTATGCTCCCAAACATTCAATAGATACCGCCGGACTTCCGGTAATATCTCCGCTCCCAAAATGTCTCTCAACACCTCATGAATCTTACTCCAATAAGTTTGTATCACTACACAATGCCAATACATGAATAACCTGGTAGTCTGACAAAAATAATATAAAAAACTATGAGAGGCTAGAGGAATAGGTTACAATAGTGATCACCTATCAGATGGTGACCACTGGCATAGCTACAGCAAGCACGACTCCATGACAGTAGAGACCCAGAGGAGGGGAAAAGGAAATGAGGATTTCCATCAACTGCCCTTGGTGGCCAGTGTCATCATTTGGAACTCCAAAGGTACCCCTATCACCTCTGTTCTACTGGCAGCAAGCCAGAGACCGTTGAAGTAGGTGTTAGAAGAGACCAATGAAGGAAGGAAAAGAAAGATTGACAGCCTAATTATCCAAAAGGGTATACTGACCGAAACAATCAAATGCAGAGCAGAAAAAGAAAATCTATGTAAGGTGAAGTTAAAAAAGATTAAGCAGCAATCCAAATACCTTTATTAATGACTGCTGTTGATCTTAATAAAACAGGTGTTGGCATGTAACAAATCTGCCGGATGTAATTGATCACTACACAATGCCAAAATATATGAATCAGGGTGCCAGATTCTCCACATTCTCTCCTGCACTCTCCACTCCCTCCCTTTCCCATCCGTACCGGCCGGGGCCCTGTGATATATGATCTATGCAGTAACTTCAATTGCACAAGTCGGAGCCTCATCTGAATAGCAACCACCTTAGGAGAGGAAACCGCCTCCACCTAGTCCTCATCATCCAGTTCCAACCCGTCCATACACCACTGGGCTCTGATGCACCCCAGAGGGCTCTCCATGTTGTTGACCAGTTTCTTATATATCAAGGAGACAGTCTTCTCGGGAATATGCCCGTCGAGTACTCGGTCTTCAAGGGGAGACAACTCCGGGAGAACCGAGCCTCTAGGTATATGCGTAGTAAGAGCATGCCTCAACTGCAAATACCGAAAATGCTCATTATTATGCAGACTATATGTTTCCTGAAGAAACTCGAATGAGAGCACTGCATCTCTCCTCCAGACGTCTTTTATATGAGTGATACCTATAGTGTCCCACTTATCAAAGCCCTTGGACTTCCAAAGGGTACCCAGATTTGCTGAATTCAATAGGGGAGTGGCCAATGTGAGCCTATCTTCCCACCCTAGGCTTCTATTAGCCACATGCCACACTTGCACCGCATGCGCAGTCGGGCCAGTTAGTGCAAACTTTCCCGGTTTGGCGTATAGCGCTCTGTCCAACATTCCACCCGGTGCCTGCCCTCGATCCATGATAAATCCCGGATTACCGGGGGGTCTGTAAATAATGTGGTTCACTGCAGCTAATTGTGAAGCCCAATAATATCTCCGCAAGTCTGGGAGACCAATCCTGCCGTCATACCAAGGGAGAGTCAACTTAGCAAACGCATTCAGGCCCCACCGTCCCACAGGAGCTGCCTCTGGAGTGTTTCTATCTCTTTAAAATAGGATGCCGGCACAGGGTCCATCAAGTTCTGCAAAGCATACAAAAACCAAGGAAGGGCCATCATCTTAAAAAGAGTGGCTCGACCGAGCATGGATAGCGGAAGAGCCTTCCAGCGTTCCACGTCTTTCCTGCATCTGTCCAAAGGGAGAGCGAGATTATTGGTATATCGCAGACGCAGGTCCAGCGTGATGTAAATACCCAAATACTTAAATCCTACCGTCTCAATCTGGATTGGACATGACACCGGAACCAGGGGGGGATCGCCGACCAGGACAAAGAGCACCGATTTTGTCCACTTTATGGCCAAACCCAAGTACCTGCCAAAGACAGCCATGACATCCAAAAAGTTACTCAGGGAATCCCTGGGGTTGGTAAGATAGAGCAAAACGTCATCCGCATAAAGCGAGCTCTTATCTTCCCAGTCGGGTGTCCACCTTAAGCCCCGTATTGACCTATCCCAACGGGCCCAGGCCGCCAGGGGCTCCATAGCAAGCGCAAAAAGTAGCGGAGACAACGGGCATCCCTGCCTAGTGCCCCTCTTCAGGGAGAAATCACTGGACTTGCGGTTATTAACCACCACTCTAGCCAAAGGGTCAGCATACAACAGCCGTACCCAACCAATAAACTCTCACCCAAAGCCCAGCTTTGCCAACACTGTAAACAAATACTGCCATTCTACCCTATCAAACGCCATGGTGGCATCGAGAGACACTGTTGGCTCATGTATCTGCGAAGAATCCCTGAGGACGCCGTGGAGCCGTCGCAGATTCAACGCCGTATTTCGACGCGGCATAAAGCCAGACTGATCCGAATGAACTAAAGACGTTATCACCTTGACCACCCGAGTGCCAAGTATCTTCGCCAATATCTTAGGCTCCGCATTGAGAAGCGAAATAGGCCTATAGGAAGAGCATTTTGTCCTGGATTTACCCACTTTATGTATCACTACTATACTTGCTACCCGCTGGTCATAGGGAAGTCGGCCCTCCCTACTCTCCAAAAACATGGCTCGAATATATGGGGCGATTCGGTCGGCATTTAATTTATATAGTTCAATCGGTATCCCGTTAGGGCCCATCGCCTTGCCTGATTTTAGTTGCCTTATGGCCTGTGCGACCTCGTCATCAGTGATTGAGGAGTCGACATAGCTCCTATCCTCCTCCGACAGACTCGAAATGTTGGTGTCTCTAATCATGTCACTGTTCTCAGTATCAGAATAATCACTACTAGCAGCATAAACCTTCTCATAATACGCTGAAAACTCGTTTACCACCACCTGCGGATCTGTAATCATTTGCGACTCCAACCCCTCCAACTCCAGTACCAACCTAGAGGCTCTTTCACCTTGCTCAAGCCATGCAATTAGCTTACCTGCCTTGTCGCCATGCTCGTATATACGACCCTGGACCGCGCTATTATGTGCGATAGCTCTATCA